>NC_086325.1:126841952-127576952 GCF_036172605.1 Pelobates fuscus
TTTATATAGCACATTTAATTGCAACATTGTTGCCCAAAGTGCTTCACAGTTACATTAAAACATACAGTTATAAAAAACATTAGCAGGTGCAAAGGGCCCTGTCTATGACATCACTTGCTGCTGCAGCCTGGCACAGGTCAGAGTATTTTTGCGGTTGCCATCTTCAAACGGTCGTATTTTAAAAACTATAAATCCTACAGTGAAGAGCTTTATATTGTGAGAATCACAAGACCCAGGCCTACATTTTGATGTATACTATGTCTCTGATATATTAACAATGAAGGCACAGTCACAGTTTAGAAATTGCCCTTCAAATGTGAGCTTTGCAGAGTGGAGTTTCAATGAATGTCAATGGACTGTGTGAGTTGCAAACAAATGGTCATATTGTGAAAACTATACGGACTATGGCTTAGCTGTGGACATTTTTAGTGGCAGCAGGGATAGCTGAACGTTTTGATATAAGATTTGTGTAGGTGGGCCTGAAAATGAGGGAGTGGTGGCAGTTTAGAAATCATGTCCTGATTTTTCAGCTTTTGCCAGCTCCCACTCTAGCTTTGCCATTCATTCCTATGGGGCAAATTTCGCCACAAGAACGACGATATTCCGAGAACCATTCGCCGAAACGTTCCACAAAGTAATAGCAATCCGATCGGGAACAATCTGCACGTTTTGGTATATTTTTGTCTATGTAGTGTAAAAACTGTGGGAGGAGTTAGGGTGGCAAATTTGGCTATAATAATAATAATAACTAGAAAAGCTACAATTTCTGGGGAAATTGTGTGAAGTGTTCTTGCCTCCATCAGTAGTCTACAACTAGAGTGGGCGGAGTAACTGTTAGTGTTTATTTATATAGCACATTTAATTGCAATGTTGTTGCCCAAAGTGCTTCACAGTTACATTAAAACATACAGTTATAAAAAATTAGCAGGTGTAAAAGGCTTTGTCTATGACATCACTTGCTGCTGCAGCCTTGCACAGGTCAGAGTATTTTGGCGGTTGACATCTTCAAACGGTCGTATTTTAAAAACTATAAATCCTACAGTGAAGAGCTTTATATTGTGAGAATCACAAGACCCAGACCTACATTTTGATGTATAGTATGTCTCTGAGATATTAACAATGATGGCACAGTCGCAGTTTAGAAATTGCCCTTCAAATGTGAGCTTTGCAGAGTGGAGTTTCAATGAATGTCAATGGAAGGCGTGAGTTGCAAACAAATGGTCATATTGTGAAAACTATCAGGACTGTGGCTTAGCCGTGGACATTTCTAGTGGCAGCAGGGATAGCTGAACATTTTGATATAAGATTTGTGTAGGTGGGCCTGAAAATGAGGGAGTGGTGGCAGTTTAGAAATCATGTCCTGATTTTTCAGCTTTTGCCAGCTCCCACTCTAGCTTTGCCATTCATTCCTATGGGACAAATTTCGCCAGAAGAACGACGATATTCCGAGAACCATTCGGTGAAACGTTCCACAAAGTAATAGCAATCCGATCGGGAACAATATGCACGTTTTGGTATATTTTTGTCTATGTAGTGTAAAAACTGTGGGAGGAGTTAGGGTGGCAAATTTGGCTATAATAAGAATAATAACTAGAAAAGCTACAATTTCTGGGGAAATTGTGTGAAGTGTTCTTGCCTCCACCAGTAGTCTACAACTGGAGTGGGCGGAGTAACTGTTATTATTTATTTATATAGCACATTTAATTGCAACGTTGTTGCCCAAAGTGCTTCACAGTTACTTTAAAACATACAGTTATAAAAAATTAGCAGGTGTAAAAGGCTTTGTCTATGACATCACTTGCTGCTGCAGCCTTGCACAGGTCAGAATATTTTGGCGGTTGCCATCTTCAAACGGTCGTATTTTAAAAACTATAATGCCTACAGTGAAGAGCTTTATATTGTGAGAATCACAAGACCCAGACCTACATTTTGAAGTATAGTATGTCTCTGAGATATTAACCATGAAGGCACAGTCGCAGTTTAGAAATTGCCCTTCAAATGTGAGCTTTGCAGAGTGGAGTTTCAATGAATGTCAATGGACGGCGTGAGTTGCAAACAAATGGTCATATTGTGAAAACTATCAGGACTATGGCTTAGCTGTGGACATTTCTAGTGGCAGCAGGGATAGCTGAACGTTTTGATATAAGATTTGTGTAGGTGGGCTTGAAAATGAGGAAGTGGTGGCAGTTTAGAAATCATGTCCTGATTTTTCATCTTTTGCCAGCTCCCACTCTAGCTTTGCCATTCATTCCTATGGGACAAATTTCGCCACAAGAACGACGATATTCCGAGAACCATTCGGCGAAACGTTCCACAAAGTAATAGCAATCCGATCGGGAACAATCTGCACGTTTTGGTACATTTTTGTCTATGTAGTGTAAAAACTGTGGGAGGAGTTAGGGTGGCAAATTTGGCTATAATAAGAATAATAAGAATAATATATATGTGAGATAACATTAAGTGGTCTTGCTATGCAAGAACACTTAATAATAACTAGAAAAGCTACAATTTCTGGGGAAATTGTGTGAAGTGTTCTTGCCTCCACCAGTAGTCTACAACTGGAGTGGGCGCAGTAACTGTTATCATTTATATAGCACATTTAATTGCAACTTTGTTGCACAGTTACATTAAACCATACATTTATAAAAACTCTAGCAGGTGTACAAAAGGCTTTGTCTATGACATCACTTGCTGCTGCAGCCTTGCACAGGTCAGAGTTTTTTGGCGGTTGCCATCTTCAAACGGTCGTATTTTAAAAACTATAAACCCTACAGTGAAGAGCTTTATATTGTGAGAATCACAAGACCCAGACCTACATTTTGATGTATAGTATGTCTCTGAGATATTAACAAAGAAGGCAGAGTCGCAGTTTAGAAATTGCCCTTTAAATGTGAGCTTTGCAGAGTGGAGTTTCAATGAATGTCAATGGACTGCGTGAGTTGCAAACAAATGGTCATATTGTGAAAACTATAAGGACTATGGCTTAGCTGTGGGCATTTTTAGTGGCAGCAGGGATAGCTGAACGTTTTGATATAAGATTTGTGTAGGTGGGCTTGAAAATGAGGGAGTAGTGGCAGTTTAGAAATCATGTCCTGATTTTTCTGCTTTTGCCAGCTCCCACTCTAGCTTTGCCATTCATTCCTATGGGACAAATTTCGCCACAAGAACGACGATATTCCGAGAACCATTCAGCGAAATGTTCCACAAAGTAATAGCAACGCGATCGGGAACAATCTGCACGTTTTGGTAATTTTTTGTCTATGTAGTGTAAAAACTGTGGGAGGAGTTAGGGTGGCAAATTTGGCTATAATAAGAATAATAATAATAATAATAATAATATATATGTGAGATAACATTAAGTGGTCTTGCTATGCAAGAACACTTAACTAGAAAAGCTACAATTTCTGGGGAAATTGTGAAGTGTTCTTGCCTCCACCAGTAGTCTACAACTGGAGTGGGCGGAGTAACTGTTATTATTTATTTATATAGCACATTTAATTGCAACGTTGTTGCCCAAAGTGCTTCACAGTTACATTAAAACATACAGTTATAGAAACCATTAGCAGGTGCAAAAGGCCCTGTCTATGACATCACTTGCTGCTGCAGCCTTGCACAGGTCAGAGTATTTTTGCGGTTCCCATCTTCAAACGGTCGTATTTTAAAAACTATAAATCCTACAGTGAAGAGCTTTATATTGTGAGAATCACAAGACCCAGACCTACATTTTGATGTATAGTATGTCTCTGAGATATTAACAATGAAGGCACAGTCGCAGTTTCGAAATTGCCCTTCAAATGTGAGCTTTGCAGAGTGGAGTTTCAATGAATGTCAAAGGAAGGCGTGAGTTGCAAACAAATGGTCATATTGTGAAAACTATCAGGACTATGGCTTAGCCGTGGACATTTCTAGTGGCAGCAGGGATAGCTGAACGTTTTGATATAAGATTTGTGTAGGTGGGCCTGAAAATGAGGGAGTGGTGGCAGTTTAGAAATCATGTCCTGATTTTTCAGCTTTTGCCAGCTCCCACTCTAGCTTTGCCATTCATTCCTATGGGACAAATTTCGCCACAAGAACGACGATATTCCGTGAACCATTCGGCGAAACGTTCCACAAAGTAATAGCAATCTGATCGGGAACAATCTGCACGTTTTGGTATATTTTTGTCTACGTAGTGTAAAAACTGTGGGAGGAGTTAGGGTGGCAAATTTGGCTATAATAAGAATAATAAGAATAATAATAATAACTAGAAAAGCTACAATTTCTGGGGAAATTGTGTGAAGTGTTCTTGCCTCCACCAGTAGTCTACAACTGGAGTGGGCACAGTAACTGTTATCATTTATATAGCACATTTAATTGCAACTTTGTTGCACAGTTACATTAAACCATACATTTATAAAAACTCTAGCAGGTGTACAAAAGGCTTTGTCTATGACATCACTTGCTGCTGCAGCCTTGCACAGGTCAGAGTTTTTTGGTGGTTGCCATCTTCAAACGGTCGTATTTTAAAAACTATAAACCCTACAGTGAAGGGCTTTATATTGTGAGAATCACAAGACCCAGACCTACATTTTGATGTATAGTATGTCTCTGAGATATTAACAAAGAAGGCACAGTCGCAGTTTAGAAATTGCCCTTTAAATGTGAGCTTTGCAGAGTGGAGTTTCAATGAATGTCAATGGACTGCGTGAGTTGCAAAGAAATGGTCAAATTGCTAAAACTATAAGGACTATGGCTTCGCTGTCGGCATTTTTAGTGGCAGCAGGGATAGCTGAACGTTTTGATATACGATTTGTGTAGGTGGGCCTGAAAATGAGGGAGTGGTGGCAGTTTAGAAATCATGTCCTGATTTTTCAGCTTTTGCCAGCTCCCACTCTAGCTTTGCCATTCATTCCTATGGGACAAATTTCGCCACAAGAACGACTATATTCCGAGAACCATTCGCCGAAACGTTCCACAAAGTAATAGCAATCCGATCGGGAACAATCTGCACGTTTTGGTATATTTTTGTCTATGTAGTGTAAAAACTGTGGGAGGAGTTAGGGTGGTAAATTTGGCTATAATAAGAATAATAATAATATATATGTGAGATAACATTAAGTGGTCTTGCTTTGCAAGAACACTTAATAATATATATGTGAGATAACATTAAGTGGTCTTGCTATGCAAGAACACTTAATAATAATAATAATAATAATAATAATAATATATATGTGAGATAACATTAAGTGGTCTTGCTATGCAAGAACACTTAACCCCTTAACGACCGGACTTTTTTTGCGATGTTGTACATTTGCGACCAGGCATCTTTTTGACACTTTTGTGGTGTTTGTGTTTAGCTGTAATTTTCCGCTCTCTCATTTACTGTTCCCATACAAATTATATATTGTTTTTTTTCAGGACAAAAGGGGCTTTCTTTACATACCATTATTTATATAATCTCATGTAATTTAATTTTAAAAAAATGAAAAAATATGATGAAAAATTGAAATAAAAAATTCACGTTTTTTGAATTTTATGTGAACAATCTTTTACTCATCTACAAAAGCGAATGAAAAAAACTGCTAAATAGATTCAAAATGTTGTCCTGAGTTCAAAAATACCCAGTGTTTACATGCTTTTTGCAATTTTTTTGCATGTTATAGGGCTATAAGTACAAGTAGGATATTGCGGTTTCAAAACATACATTTTTAAAATGTATCAATAGTGACATTGTAACACTATTATCTGTCATAAATTGCTAAATAACACCCCACATGTACATATTTTTTTTAAAAGTAGACAACCCAGGGTATTCAATATGGGGTATGTCCAGACTCTTTTAGTAGCCACTTAGTCGCAAACACTGGCCAAAGTTAGCGTTCATATTTGTTTGTGTGTGAAAAAAGTAAAAAACTAAACTGAACGCTAATTTTGGCCAGTGTTTGTGACTAAGTGGTTACTAAAAAAGACTGGACATAACCCAAGGTATTGCAAATGGGGTGTCTTCTTTTGCAAATGGTATGCCATCATGGGGGTAATTCTCATTCCTGGGCTACCATACGCTCTCAAAGGCAACGTAACCAACCTGGCCATTTTCAATGTAAAAATATTTGACCCATACATTTGACCCTGTAACTTTCAAAAACGCTATACAACCTGTACATGGGGGGTCCTGTTCTACTCAGGAGACTTTGCTGAACACAAATATTATTGTTTCAAAACTGGAAAATGTATCACAACAATTATATCATCAGTAAAAGTGATGTTTGTGTGTGAAAAATGCAAAAAAGTCACTTTCACTGACAATATCATCGCTGTGATATGTTTTACTGTTTTGAATCACTAATATTTGTGTTCAGCAAAGTCTCCCGAGTAAAACAGTACCCCCCATGTACAGGTTTTAGGGTGTCGTAGAACGTTACAGGGTAAAATACAGTGATAACAAATTAAATTCTCTGGACTTTCGGCCTGGGTTGGCAGGCAGGTCCCTTAAATTGCAATCAATAAAATAACTTAATTATGTAAAAATATTACATAAATATGCACGTAGAATTTAAATATATATGCATATTTATATATTTGAAGTCTACGTGTATATTTATATAATTTATGCAATTTTGTATATGGACATATGAATAGTTTGCATTCTTTTTATTTATTTATATATACATATATATATATATATATATATATATATATATATATATATATATACAATTGCATTCTAAGTGTATTTTGATATAAATATATATATACATATTAATATCAAAATACAGTTAGAATAAAATTTCGTATAGATATATAATTTTTTATTTTTATTATTATTTTAATGTTTTTAATTTAAATTATTTATTATTCATATTTTATAATATATATATATATATATATATATATATATATATATATATATATATACAATATATATATAGTTAATGTTAATATATATATATATATATATATATATATATATATATATATATATATATATATATATATATATATATATATATATATATATATATTATATATATACACGTGTGTAAATTAATTATAAGTGTATTTTTATATTAATATATGTACATATTAATATAAAAATACACTTAGCATGACATTATATATATGATATATAGACATATATTATATAGGTATAATATATGTCTATATATCATATATATATATACACATATATAATAATATTTTTTTATTAACTTTCACTTCATTTTTTTTATTTTTTTATTTTACAGTTGCAGGGAGACTGCCTGTCAGCACAGACAGTCCCCCTGCAGGCAGACACTAGGACACCTATTGTGACCATGTGGTCACCCTGTTGGGCGATCACATGGCCCCAGGGGTCCTAAACCGCCATGGGGAGACTGTCTGGGCTGGAGGCAGTCTCCCCACACCGGGAGCACCGCCGATCGCCGCTGGGGGAACGACGGCGATCGGGTAAGTACATTTTAAATTTAGGACGGTTCAGGACCGTCGTCGGTCGGCAAGGGAAAAATGACGATGACGGTCCTGAACCGTCTAGCGTCCTAAAGGGGTTAATAATAATAAATAATAATAATAATAATAATAATAAGAATAATAATATATATGTGGGATAACATTAAGTGGTCTTGATATGCAAGAACACTTAATTATACGGAAATGCTGAATACTTTAATGTCAGATCTTTCTTCCCGCAGAGGATTGGAGATACCATGGCTAGGTCACGGTGGAATAAATGTCATTAACGCTTATGTTCTAAAAATCATATATTTATTTAGAACCATTCCTCTTAGAGAAAATAGTAAGTTATTAGATACATTTGCTGCATTATTTAGAGATTATAGAATTAAATTTGGATGGGCAAGCAAACAAGAATAGCTTATAACATTCCAATTCATAATAAGAAAGAAGGTGGGATTGGTTACCCCAATATACATAATTTACATGAAGCAGCAATGCTAAATAATTGTATTCTTTGTTTAGATCTAAAAACATGTGATTCAATTCTTTCTATTTAAAAAAAAAAGAGAGAAATATGGGTTCTTGTGATATATCTAAGATTTGTTTGGTCTAATCTTTCAGTTCTTAATGCTAATTCTATATTGAATCCAATTATTAAAGATATGGAAACTACCCTAGTAAAAAAAAAATATAAGTCCTAGTGTGCTCCCTTTACTTATTATTATATATTTGGGACGCGGGATAGCACCTAGGCAGTTTTGATTTTTGTTTAGAGCAATACAGGAGGAGTGCCTTGCTTATCTATTTTTGTATATATATATATATATATATATATATATATATATATATATATATATATATATATATATATATATATATATATATATATATATATAAAATGATATCATATGAAGCTCCCTTTGAAATATTCTCATTTGATGTAATAGATTTAAATGTAACATCTTAACATCTTAAAAAATTATTGGTATTCAAAGAATAGCAGATATTGTACAACATGGGAAAATTGAACACTTTTTACTTACTTAAACAGTTAAGTTCTTACTCTCAAATAGGGAAATTTTTTCCTACTTGAGACTTAAAAATTATCAGAGGAGTAAAGAATGTATAACTCAAAAGACTAAGTGCACAAACAAACCACTTAGACGAATGGCTAAAATGATAACAACAATAATCATATGAGCGGCACTCACGAGCGGTTAAACCATATGAATGACGGCTATAATACATGAACAACATAGCATACGTTAAGCTCACACCAACCAAAAAATGTCAAACGAACAAATCATAACAAACAAAGACATGGATCATAAACTTTCCTTCTCATAGAACACATGTGCAAACGCCAATACTGTCACCTATGGACGCATTTGCGTATGAAACACAAATTGACAAATAGATATGTTATTAGCAATGTGGCAACATAGCTATAAGTATATCGGATAAAGTGTTAACTCCCTTGGGGGAAAAAAGGAGGGGGGGGGGGGTCAGGTAGGGAGGTATGGGCATAGTTGTTCAACTATATATAAACAACTTCAAGTAATATAACACATTAACCCCTTAAGACCGCAGGACGTACCATGCCGTCCTTAATTGGCCGGCTCTAAACGCCGCAGGACGGCATGGAACGTCTTGAGTGGTCTTACCCCCCACGTGGCCAGCGGCACATGGCTGCTGCAGATCGTGGTCGGGGGGCATGCCTGGCCTGTGCCTGGGGACCGCGGTCTGCAGCTTCTGATCGGTATTTACCATGTGTCAGCCGATTTGAAATCGGCTGACACATGGAGCCGGCCGCATTCTCCTGCAGCAGATCGCGGTCGGGGGACATGCCTGGCCCCGCAGGCAGCCCCCCTGGGGTCAGTGACCGCGATCTGCACTGTCAGGCTGCAGTCTGATCACACTGACAGGCCTGTCAGTGCGATCAGTGTTACTATGTGTCAGCCTATTGGCTGACACATGTAACTGCAGCCATTAGCCCCCTACAAATCGCAGTGGGGGGCATGCCTGTACCTCCCAGGCACTCCCCCTGTGGCCAATTACCGCGATCTGTAGGAGGTGATCACAGTGACAGCCAGTCACTGTGATCACTTAGTATGTGTCAGCCAATGATCTCAGATCACTGGCTGACACATTCTCTCTGCCCCTCTCCTCACCTCACTTCGATCTGAGAGAGGCAGAGAGATTGTTGCTTTTGCAGCTCCTGTGGAAAAATAAAGTTTTACATTTTTTTTAAAAGTTTTAAAATGTATATTTTATTTAACCCTTTCAGTGCTGATCACAGCATATTACTGTGATCAACCTGATTAGGGTATTTATTTATTATTTTTTTTTGGAACCTTTGTGTCAGTCGCAGCAACCCAAATCTCCCATAACCCTTTCCCCGCTGCCGTGATCACTATACTGTACCGTTTATCTGCTGTACAGTACTGTATCAGTGATCACTGTGATCAGAGGGCTGTCTGATCAGACTGAATTTTTTTTAGGGTTATTTTTATAGATCTAAAAATAACCCTTTCAGTGTACTGATTGCAGCTGCCTATACTGTGATCAGTACATTTATATAATTTTTTGAGGGCGGGTAGTAGGTGTTAGGCAGGTAGATAATTAATTACCCACTTTAGTATATACATTAATTAATTTGCCCCCCCTAGAATGGCACGTCGCTACTCAGCCGAGGAGGCGTATGCCATTCTGGCAGGCAGTGATAGTGACACTCTGCAAGACACTATCACTGCCTCTGACATTGAGCCTCTGAGTGAGACCTCAAGTGATGGTGCCCCACCACCACTCACAAGAGGACGCTCAGCAAGCCCAATGCCAGGCGGAGACTGGGTGCCTCCAAATATGATGGCCCCAGAAATACCGCCGTTCACTGTTACTCCTGGCATCACTGTAACAGTGGACGACTGCGAGCCAATTTGTTTTTTTTGAGCTCTTTATGTCAGACGATATATTTGAGCTCATGGCTCAGCAAACAAATTTGTTTGCTATGCAGTATCTCTCTGCACATCCGGGGTCCCATCATGGTCGCAGGAATATGTGGAGACCCACGGATGTCGCAGAGATGAAGCGATTTTGGGCTTTAACCCTAATGATGGGTGTTGTTAAAAAGCCCAGTATCAGGTCCTACTGGAGCAAGCAACGCATCCTGGCTACACCTCTTTTCCCTGAGGTTATGATGAGGGATCGCTACCTGCAACTGCTGCGATTCCTTCATTTTAATGATAACTCGCTGTGTCCCCCTAGAAACGACCCACTGTTTGATAGGCTATATAAAATTTGGCCCTTTATTCAACTCCTGTCAGACAGATTTTCTGAACATTATGTCCCCGATAAAGATATTTCAATTGAAGAGTCCCTTATGAAATTTAACCCCTTAAGGACCAAACTTCTGGAATAAAAGGGAATCAAGACATGTCACACATGTCATGTGTCCTTAAGGGGTTAAAGGTCGACTGCTATTTAAGCAATATATTCCATCGAAGCGGTCCCGATATGGCTTTAAATTTTATAAATTATGTGAATCCTGTACTGGTTACACATGGGCGTTTCGCATTTACCAGGGGAAGGATAGCCATCTTGACCCACCAGGATGCCCTGATTATGTGGGTACAAGTGGCTCGATTGATTGGGATCTAATCCTTCCCTTGTTGAATAAGGGATATAGGCTATGGGTTGACAATTATTATACCAGTATAGAATTATTTAAAAAAATTATATTGTTTTGAAACCCTAGCCTGTGGCACAGTGAGGAAGAATCGCAGGGGTTTCCCTCAAGCCCTGGCAAGAGGCAGAAGCAGTAGAGGTTCCTCTTCAGCTCTCTGCCAGGATGAGTTGCTTGCTCTTCGCTTCAGAGATAGGAAAGATGTATACATACTGTCTACGATGCATGACGAAAGTACAGTGCCAGTGTCTGTGAGAGGTAGCACTGAGCATCCTGAAAAGCCGAAGTGCATTGTAGACTACAGCAAGTTTATGGGGGGAGTAGACTTGGCTGACCAATGCATACAGCCCTATCTGGTGAACCAAAAAACTAGGACCTGGTACAAGAAAACTGCAATCTACGTGAGCCAGAAAAGAGGTCATAGGTAGGCCCTGCCCTTTCCTCAAATTCACATTAAGCATTTTGTCCCGTATGTTATTTACCCAGCCCCCCAATCCCACTTTGGAATCAGGAGATCTCCAAAGACTTTGTGGCAAAAACTTCCCTTCCCGAATCCCATCCACCCCTAGTAAAAAAGCTCTCCAAAGAAAGTGCCGTGTTTGCTACAAGAAAGGAGTCCAAAAGGACTCCAGTTTTTATTGTCCAACCTGCCCATCTCTACCCGCCCTCTGCATAACAGACTGTTTCAAAGTCTACCATACAGAGCTGAACTTCTGAATCACTGTATTGTTTGCTTGATTTACCTGAATTTCTGACCTCGGCTTGTCCTGACTACGCTTTGTTAGCTGTCTGTACCGACCCATTGGCTTGTTTTACCGACTACTCTGAATTCTGGATTCCCCTGACCTTGGCCTGTCCCTGTTTACGCTAGCCATTCTAAAGTGGCTACACCAAACAACTCAAAATACTACATTTGCAGTACTTGAAATGTGACTTCCCAATAAAAAACTGATCACAGGGTTAATGCTGTGATTAGCACTGAAAGGGTTACAAAAAATTGTTTTTTTTTTGTTTTTGTTTTTACTTCTCAAACTTTTCACACAGTGACTATGTGATATCAAAGATCTATCTGCCTCTCTCTGCCTTCAGATCAAAGTGTATGTGGGGTACTGTTCTAGTCATGTGATATAATAAAAACCTGGAAACATGGTACATGTAGGTACCGTTATATTCAAAAGACAGTGTAAAATCAAAATACTAAGTCTCTAGTGCACTAACTAATATCAGGATTATGACATTTCCAGTGAAAATGTTATTTAACTGATTAAAAAGACAAAAATCAAAGTAGAAATCGCTACATGGGCCCAGCATTTCTGTTAAAATGGCTAGACCAAACATCTCAAATTATGTCATTTGTTATACTCTGGGGTGCCTACTTTTGAAAATGGTTTGCCATAACGGTAGGCATGTTATTACCCAGGCTGCCATACTCTCTGAAAAGCTACATAGGCCCAGAAAATAATATTGGCAAACTTACAAGCTGAAAGGGCATCTAATATATTTCGCCCTGTGACTTATCAGTAAAATCTGAAACAATAGTACGTGGGGGTACCGTTATATTCAGAAGACAGTGTTAAATCAAAATACCAAGTCTCTAGTGCACTAACTAATATCTGTATTATGACATTTCCAGTGAAAATGCTATTTATCTGATTAAAAAGACAAAAATCAAAGTAGAAATCGCTACATGGGCCCAGCATTTCTGTTAAAATGGCTAGACCAAATGGTCTAGACCAAACATCTCAAATTATGCCATTTGTTATACTCTGGGTTGCCTTCTTTTGAAAATGGTATGCCATAATAGTGGAAATGTTATTACCCAGGCTGCCATGCTCTCTCAAAGGCGAGATAGACCCAGAAAATCACTTTTTCAAATTGCAAACTTTGAAAAGGACATCTAATATTTTTGTCCCCATGACTTCCCCCCAAAAACAGAGAATCTAGTACATGGGGGTACTGTTACATTCAGGAGACAATGTTAAATACAAATAGTGAGGCTTTGTTGCAATAACTCATATCAGGAATATGAAATGTCCTGTGAAAATTGAGTTCATGTGCGTGAAAAAGCACAAATAAAGCTATAACCGCTATGTGGGCCCTTCATTTCTGATAAAGTGGTTAGACCAAACATCTTGCAATGCACCATTTCTTATACTCCGGGTTGCCTTCTTTTGAAAATGGTATGCCATAATAGTGGAAATGTTATTACCCAGGCTGCCATGCTCTCTCAAATGCGATATAGGCCCAGAAAATCACTTTGCCAAATTTCAATGTAATAAAGCCTTAATGGATAAGCAATAAACAATAATATTATCAGTGAAAGTACAGATTTTATGTGAAAAATGCAAAAAAAAACAAAACAAAAAAACACTAAATTTGGCTAGGGTTTGTTCCCAAGTGGCTACTACAAAAGACTGGGCATACCCCATTTTGAATACCCTGGGATGTCTACTTTTTCAAATGGTATGCCATGATGGGGGTAATTTTCATTTCTTGGCTGACATACGGTCTCAAAGGCAGCCTGGACACTGCAAACTAATCTGACAAATTTCAAGGTGAAAAAGCATAAATGGATAAGCCGTATATATGACCCTGAAACTTTCCAAATCCCCATAAAACCTATACATGGGGGGTACCATGGCGCTCGTGAGACATCACTGAACAGAACTAGGAGTGTTTCAGGGCAGCAAACTATATACTAACAATAATATTATCAGTGAAAGTACAGATTTTATGTGAAAAATGCAAAAAAAAACTAAACAAAAAAAAAAAAACACTAAATTTGGCTAGGGTTTGTTCCCAAGTGGCTACTACAAAAGACTGGGCATACCCCATTTTGAATACCCTGGGATGTCTACTTTTTCAAATGGTATGCCATGATGGGGGTAATTTTCATTTCTTGGCTGACATACGGTCTCAAAGGCAGCCTGGACACTGCAAACTAATCTGACAAATTTCAAGGTGAAAAAGCATAAATGGATAAGCCGTATATATGACCCTGAAACTTTCCAAATCCCCATAAAACCTATACATGGGGGGTACCATGGCGCTCGTGAGACATCACTGAACAGAACTAGGAGTGTTTCAGGGCAGTAAACTATATACTAACAATAATATTATCAGTGAAAGTACAGATTTTATGTGAAAAATGCAAAAAAACAAAACAAACACTAAATTTGGCTAGGGTTTGTGCCCAAGTGGCTACTACAAAAGACTGGGCATACCCCATTTTGAATACCCTGGGATGTCTACTTTTTAAAATGGTATGCCATGATGGGGGTAATTTTCATTTCTTGACTGCCATACGGTCTCAAAGGCAGCCTGGACACTGCAAACTAATCTGACAAATTTCAAGGTGAAAAAGCATAAATGGATAAGCCGTATATATGACCCTGAAACCTTCCAAAACTCCATAAAACCTATACATGGGGGGTACCATGGCACTCGTGAGACATCACTGAGCAGAACTAGGAGTGTTTCAGGGCAGTAAACTATATACTAACAATAATATTATCAATGAAAGTACCAAGTGGCTACTACAACAGACTGGCCATACCCCATTTTGAATACCCTGGGATGTCTAATTTTTCAAATTTTATGCCATGATGGGGGTAATTTTCATTTCTGGGCTGCCATACGGTCTAAAAGGCAACCTAGGTCACTCAAACCAATCTGTCAAATTTCTATGCAGAAAATAAAATAATGGACAAGCCGCATATTTGACCCTGTAACTTTCCAAAACCCCATAAAACCTATACATGGGGGGTACTGTTTTACTCGTGAGACATTTCTGAATACAAATATGTATGTTTTATTGCAGGAAGACCGAACAGTATTCTGACATTAACAGTTAAATTGCCATGCTGAAATTGAAAAATAACAAGATTTCATAATTTTTTCAAGTTTTTTAGATTTTATTCATATAAAATGGAGTTCCATATATGAATGTTTGATATTAAATGAAAGCTCTGTTTCCCCTGAACAAAATGATATATAATAAGTGTGGGTGCACTTAGTATGAAAGAGGTAAATTATTGTTGAACAGACATATAGTAAAATTCTGTGGTTTGTTTAATTTTTTTTTTTTTGGATCACAACTTGTACATTTGGCTGCGGTCTTAAAAGCAATGTTTAGTTGTGTATAATGGGGCACAGAAGTATGCAGGCTCAAGACGCCATACTTAAATTGTATAAATGTCAGCACTATACGGGAAATAAGAATGTCTAAAGTACAATTAGACAAGGTAAGATAAAACAAATATTGTCATGTCCTTGCAGGATTTCAGATTTGTTCTCAATTTCTTCAGACAAAGCATCCCAGCACAAGGGATTGACAGTAAAACACGGTATCTTAATCACATGCTATCTCAGGCAGCTGACACAAACAAGCAAATCTGACCTAGTAAAATAAATGAAAAAAATGAAAAAAATAAAAATAAAAAAATACACATAACCAAACAAAATAAGACAATTATAGTCCAAACTGGAATATCACAAGCTGTTTCATCATGTCCTTATGGGGAGGGAGATTTCTATTTTAGAAATGCCATAATAATTCCTTTCATCTTAGGCCAAGCAAAACTAAGCATATACCTGTACAACAGCATCCCTCAAAGACACACCCTTCAGGTATGTATAAGTCAAGAATCATACATACATTACAGCATAATAATAGTTGGGGATAAGAACGGCACCACATAAGATAACCATGTCATAGTCCCCATAAGACCACCAACCATCCTCAACACAGAGGTATTCGCCCATCGGTCCAACTCATAGTTAGAGTCTCACAGTACTTAGCCCAAGGTACAGAGAGGGTCTCACCTGTCATGTCCAGCATGCTTACTGTACAATAATAGAGGCCCACCTTCCTGCCACACCGCTTTGGTGGCTCAGACCAACGTCCGATGCATAGATAGAGCCTCTATCAGTCAACTGACAAACTAGCAGGACCTCACCCGCCACATTTTATCTACAAGAATTTGCTAACAATTCACAACAAACATTTTGTCATTCTATATAGCATGTCTCACACATCCGACATAGGAGAAGACATCTCCCCACCCAGCACACCCGCTTGGCCACCCACCCAAACTACGGCCCCAGCAATAGGCGGAAATCAAGACAGCCCCTGCTCACTGAGGTCATGGACAATTCCTAAAATAGCTGCCGAACTAAGACGCAGGGGAGTACCATATCCGGCCACAGCAAGGAAAGCAGAACTATATAGGATCATGATGTCAAACTCCGATAACCCTCAACCAGGAACCAGCTTGCATGATAATGTTAACGAAACCTTGGCAGGGCTGCAGGCCACTATGACATCTATTTTAGTGTGCGTTAGCAATATTAGCCAGAGAATGGACAGACTGGAAGCCCCTGAGCCGGTTATCATGGCCCCAGACCTCAACCTTACTCCAGCAATTGAACACATAGCAGCACAGGGTAATGTAGCATGGGCACACGTCACACATAATCCTATCACCCAAATCGTCACACCAGCACACTTGGTACCTCCTAACATTAGGAAGGACATATTAGAGGGGAAAGATGTCAACTTAATCTCCCTACTAATAGTGTCACAGGATGTGGTGGAAAATAAGACCTATAACTTGTCAGTAGTGATAAAAGCTAGAGATCCCAGTTTGAGCAAAAAGCTATTAATACCCACATTTGTTCTAGCTTTGAGGTTATATAGGGGTGTGGTATGCACCCGTTTTTCCCCAATGTAGAGAGGAACTGGATTTGTATTTGCACAAGTTGGTGGACATACCTTTTTTTTTTGAGTACCATACGTTGTTTTCAGGCAAAGCAGCGGCACCTTTGGTGCAATTCAACATCAGAACAGACTGGAAACACTTAAATACCAAACTTTTCTGCCGCCATTTTGCTGGGTTCATACCACCGTCTTGTGCCATTTGCTCTTCCAACTCCCATGCCACCAACTTGTGCCCAAACAAACCCAGTCTACCAACAACCAGTTACGCAATTCCTAGTACCAGCAACACTGACCAGAAGACACTACAAGACAAACTAGGTAGACCAACAGTCTTCTTGGGGAAAGCGCAGATATGTAATAATTTCAATGCGGGCAGCTGCAGCTTTAGTACCTGTAGATTGTTACATGTCTGCTGCATCTGCCACAGAGCTCACACAAAGACCATGTGCCCTAACCACCTGTTCCCCAAGAAATGACTGACGGAAGTAAAGGTCAACACGTTAGCTTTTTACCTAAACACACATCCATTCAAACACTTAGTGCAATTTATGATCACAGGTTTCACGGAGGGGTTACACACAGGGCTGGTAGCAATGTCATCAGGTACGGTAGAATGTAAAAATCTTCAATCAGCCACTACTGACCCTACAACAGTAGACAATTTGTTGCAAGCTGAAGTGGGGAAATTCCGGCACACCACAACCGACTTAGAATATTATACTAAATGGTTATAAGTATAGGTCCACTTTTATACGGCTTTCTTCCCTGACCACAAATGGGAAGGTGGAATCTGGAGTTTTTGGAGCGGTTGCAACCGGTCTATATAACCCCTGACTTACCTCCATACCTTGCTGACAGTGCTTGGTTATCCCACCCACGGCTCCACAAATCTTAAAAATGACTCATTGGTGGGCCCTCTTTATATAAAATGTAAGTTACTTAGCCTGTCAATGTAATGACAGGAATGAAGTAGATAACTCCCTAATTCCCACAGCTATCTACTAAAAGGCTGAAATACCTAAATTGGTATTTCAGCCAAATTTACTAATACTAAGTAAAAATTACTTAGTATTAGTAAATTAAGGCCATACTTGCTATACCGCGAGTAGGGGCATGTCTAGTAAACAGTCTGTAGTAAACAGACCACTAGTAAACAAAATATACAATATATATATATATATATATATATATATATATATATATAATAATAAGTGTAATGGCACTCACCCTTGCTGGTAATTTAGAGTTGAATATTATGCCCTGGTGCACTTCCACGTTGATTGTATATAGAATAAGTAGACACAAGGTAGCACTCTTGGGTCTTTCAAATAATAAAGTATTTATTCCATCAAAGGGTATACAATAAGATGACCGACGTTTCGCCATGCTGACTCTGTCATTGGACGCGGAGAAGGCCTTTGACAGGGTCAGCTGGGGTTATATAGATGAAGTACTGACTTACTTTGGTTTTGTGGGCAGGATACATGATGCTATAATGGCCCTTTATTCAGAAGCTACAGCAAAAACCCTAGGAGTTAATATATTTTCTAATTGGTTTAATATGCATAATGGTACACGGCAGGGATGTCCTTTATCCCCTCTTCTTTATGTTCTTACATTAGAACCATTGACAATTAATGTTAGGTCAAATCCAAATATTAAGGGCTTCTTAAAAAGAAATATAGAAGCAAAAATATAAATGTATGCTGACAATATATTACTAACACTTATGGCCCCTGAAAGCTCGTTATTCTATGTTATGCAAGAGATAAATTAATACTCAAAAGTATCTAACTATAAATTAAATGTAACCAAATCCACTGCTATAATCAATAATATTGATAATGATAGGATTACAGAATTAAAAGACCGCTATGATTTTATATGGTCCGATAATATTTTTACCTATGTGGGTATCACAATCTCAACCCAAGTTAATAATTGGTGCCTGTAGCTGGGTGGGCACCATCCGTATCTGTATAGGTACAACATTGTGGGTAGTACTAACCAAATAAAAAGTGTTATGAATTTAGATGAACATGGGTGTTAGGTGTAACATTACCAGAGAAAAATAATTTGTAGTAATAATATAAGGTACGGTGCTAGAAAAAAACTACAAAATTAAGAAGGAAATTTGTTCAAATATTGCATTAAAAAGCAAAACAATAAGTCAATATAATTGGAACAGACTCACCTGGGAGGCAAGCAGCAAAGAAAGAGGATTTGGGAGGAGCTTGATGACATCATATAATACTGTTATACATTCTGATTGGTTGAATTGTTTTTACACTAATGTTAACTATTTCTTTGCTGCTGGGAGGTTCAGTAAAGAAAGATTAATCAAATATGAAACCTCCTGTCTTTGTACTTGATGATTTGAACTTGCATGTGTCACACCATACAAAGGATTATCAATGATCTACTTATGCTTTTTTTAGACTCTATTGCATACCATGGTTGAGATATTGACTCTTTTAGTTGTAATTTGTATGTGTATAATCATATTCACTTGATATGTCTCTTTTATGAAGACAATTGTTATGTTTATATGTGCATAAGGCAATGCATTTGTTTTGCAGTTTAGATTTGTAAAACTAGTGAGATGTGTGTTCAGTAATGTTTTTACTGTCTAGGTGTGTGGAAGAATATCGGTTGGGCCCAGATGGTAGGTCTTGTCTAGTGCTGACTGAAATCTGTGAAGGTCACAAGTGTCTACGGTTAGACAATCACCAGAACAATACATTGTTTGAGGAGATGCTGCATGGGTTTGACAATAAAACCCAGAGAGTCAACCAAGGGAGAGTTTTCCAGATGAGCTTCAGGTGAGATCTAGTGGGAAAGATTTATGAATGCTGTTTTTTTTTTTTTGGTTTTTTTTTTTAGTTTCAATGAGAATAATTTACGACAAACAGAAAAGTGCAATTTCAGATGTATTTGTATTTTTAATTATCTGTCAGATTATGTGTCTTCCTCAAAGAAAGGTTTACTTAAAGGAACACTATAGTCACCTAAATTACTTTAGCTAAATAAAACTGTTTTAGTGTAAAGGTCATTCCCCTGCAATTTCACTGCTCAATTCACTGTCATTTAGGAGTTAAATCACTTTGTTTCGGTTTATGCAGCCCTAGCCACACCTCCCCTAGCTATGATTGACAGAGCCTGCATGAAAAAAAACAAACAAAAAAAAAACTGGTTTCACTTTCAAACAGACATAATTTACCTTAAATAATTGTATCTCAATCTCTAAATTGAACTTTAATCACATACATGTGGCTCTTGCAGGGTCTAGCAAGCTATTAACATAGCAGGGGATAAGACAATCTTAATTAAACAGAACTTGCAATAAAGAAAGCCTAAATAGGGCTCTCTTTACAGGAAGTGTTTATGGAAGGCTGTACAAGTCACATGCAGGGAGGTGTGACTAGGGTTCATAAACAAAGGGATTTAACTCCTAAATGACAGAGGATTGAGCAGTGAGGCTGCAGGGGCATGTTCTATAAACCAAAACTGCTTCATTAAGCTAAAGTTGTTCAGGTGACTATAGTGTCCCTTGAAACACTTAGGCCTGTAGGGAATTGAACATTCAGAGGTTTCAGACAAGATTGCAACTTTCCAGTGCTTGTTAATGAGCTGCAGTACTCAGAAAAAGGCAAGGCAGACACTCTGTAGTCTAGTGCTCCTGCGGATTGAATAAGCACTGTTGAGCCAGATATATGTTTCTGCCTCCAGTTATTTAATGTTGATATCCATTAAAGGCATCAATTTAATTAGTGTTGGCCATCAATGCTTATTGAAGAAGATACAAAAGATAGCATCACTTAGAGGTTTACACATTAGTAAGAGTATAGCATTCAGCAAACGCAGACCTGGAACATTTGGCACCCTGGGCGGATCCTATATTTGGACCACAACCCCAGCTTAAACATTTAAAAACAAAAAAACACCCACACATGTTTTACATGTACTGAACACTGAGCAGCGTTTGTGTGTTTGAATGTAAGCATGTTTTTGTATGGAGTATGTGTGAGTGAATGTACGGGTGTGTTTGTGCGAATTGGCATTTGAAGACAGGCATGCATTTTTCTGCAGTGTGTTTTTTTAATACAGTGGTCTGTTTTTATGTAGTGTTGACATTTGGATGCAGGGTTGCGTTTGTGTGTAGTGTATGCAAAATGCTGAGATGTATGCACATATACACAGATAATTACACGCATGCAGTTACATAGAAACAGCCATGCACACATACAGACAAACATAGACACACATATACAAACACACATAGATATAAACACAGACAGGCAGGCACACATACAGCTAGACACACACATACACACACTGATACAGACACACACGCACACACACACTGAGACATACATATACACCTTTACCAACACCCACACACGCACATGGACACGCACACGGACACGCACACAAAAACACACACAAAGATATACATATATATATATATATATATATATATATATATATATATATATATATATATATATATATATATATATATATATATATATATATATATATATATTTACAAAATCCAATATGCTTGCACTCCTGGTGATAATCACAATCTTGCCCGGTGCTGATCTAGCAAAATTAATAGAAATTCCAGTAAACGGAAAGCACTCCAGGGTCTTTGATATGAATTACAATGTGACTTTTATTGCATATCAAAAAATGATAAAACAAACATCAACATTTCAGCTCACATCTGGAGCCTTCTTCAGGGTGACAAACATGGTGTGAGCCAAAATGTTGTTGATATGAATTAAAAATTAAATTTTATCATACCTCAAAGTCCCTGGAGTGCTTTCCGTTTACTGGAATTTATATATATATATATATATATATATATATATATATATATATATATATATATATATATATATATATATATATATATATATATATATATATATATATATGTATTTCACTATTTTATTTTTTATGTTATTTCACGTTGTATAAAGTTAAGTGGAATTTATGGTATCAACTTATGTATTATTCGATATCCACAATAATGTACTTTGAAATAAAGGATTTAAATATCTGTGGATTTATAAAGAAAAAACAAAGATATAATTCCTGGATAACCAGAAAAAATAAATGGGTGGATTGGCGCTATTAGAAAGAAATGCAGCTACTCCCAAGTGCTACAGAATCACCAAAAAAGCACAATAAACATACATAGAAAACAGCAAATTGGATTTAGGGAGGTGCAACAGAGAGTAAATAATGAACAGATTATACTTATATTCAGTGAATCCTGTTTGCGACCTAGAATTCAAGAAAAATGCATAGTATAATACTGTAACACTTAAAAGCAGAGTGAAATCAGAGGTAATGGGTCACTCACGATCTGCAGAGCCTTAGGAAGCAGGCTCTAGCTGTAAAAGCATGTGAATAATGGGCTTATTCAAGCTATCTCCACTGGTTCCTGGTAATAAGGCACTCTGTCTCCCCACAAAGGACCACAGCGGAATAAAGTGAAGTAAAAAAGTTTTACTAGTTAAAAAGTAATAAGAACAAAGGCACAACGCGTTTCGACCATAGCAAGTCTTCCTCAGGTGCATAATCCATAAGTTACATTTCATTCTGTTTTATACACATGAATTAATTAGACAATCCTAAACACGTGATTAATTGGAGGACCATATATGGTCTTTCCGACTTGCCTCCGCCATATTGGGAAGGTCAAATTAATAAAAGTTTGTGCAATCTACTAAAAACATTGTTATACAACATTGTAAACCTATTTGTGCATCATAAACTATATAAACATTTATATTGATAGTATAATTATACTCAGAAAGCCCCCAGTTCTCCTCGAATTTTTCAGCATATTTCTCCCCCATCCGGGATTCCAAGATGGCGATCGGGTGTCTTCCGGTTTTTCTGACGTCATGACGTCAATGTGATTCGCCCTGACGTGTCATGTGATCGGAAGATTCTTCATTTCATATCATTGGATAATAGAAAAAGTCCTCTTAACAGCAGAAAGCCATTTTGGAGTCTGGCATAAAGTTCATTTAATAAGCATTCAAAGGGAGAAACTAATGGGTAAAAACAAATGTCAGAAACTTGATAATCTGCTAACATACATATTTAAAAGAACCCATTATAAAGAGAGGTTAAATAGAAAACATTTTTCAAAATATTTGAAATGGTTTAAATGATATTAGTATAATCAAATTAAATGAGAGCTGCCATTTCAAAATCCAAGTTGAGCCCACCTGGAGATAGAGTCTCCAAATTGAAGATCCATCTCATTTCACAACGAAGTGTATAACAATGTTTTTTAGTAGATTGCACAAACTTTTATTAATTTGACCTTCCCAATATGGCGGAGGCAAGTCGGAAAGACCATATATGGTCCTCCAATTAATCATGTGTTTAGGATTGTCTAATTAATTAATGTGTATAAAACAGAATGACATGTAACTTATGGATTGTGCATAGAAACATAGAAACATAGAATGTGACGGCAGATAAGAACCATTCGGCCCATCTAGTCTGCCCAGTTTTCTAAATACTTTCATTAGTCCCTGGCATTATCTTATGAAAGTATTTAGAAAACTGGGCAGACTAGATGGGCCGAATGGTTCTTATCTGCCGTCACATTCTATGTTTCTATGTTTCTATGCATAATCCATAAGTTACATTTCATTCTGTTTTATACACATTAATTAGACAATCCTAAACACATGATTAATTGGAGGACCATATATGGTCTTTCCGACTTGCTATGGCTGAGGAAGACTTGCTACGGTTGCTACGGTCGAAACGCATTGTGCCTTTGTTCTTATTACTTTTTAACTAGTAAAACTTTTTTACTTCACTTTATTCCGCTGTGGTCCTTTGTGGGGAGAAAGAGTGCTACGGTTGCTACGGTCGAAACATGTTGTGCCTTTGTTCTTATTACTTTTTAACTAGTAAAACTTTTTTACTTCACTTTATTCCGCTGTGGTCCTTTGTGGGGAGAAAGAGTGCCTTATTACCAGGAACCAGTGGAGATAGCTTGAATAAGCCCATTATTCACATGCTTTTTACAGCTAGAGCCTGCTTCCTAAGGCTCTGCAGATCGTGAGTGACCCATTACCTCTGATTTCACTCTGCTTTTAAGTGTTACAGTATTATACTATGCATTTTTCTTGAATTCTAGGTCGCAATCAGGATTCACTGAATATAAGTATAATCTGTTCATTATTTACTCTCTGTTGCACCTCCCTAAATCCAATTTGCTGTTTTCTATCTGTGGATTTATGATTTAATTTTTAAGCTTGTTCATTCCCTTTTAGCCATCGGGTTATACGCTAGTTGCATTAGTAACGTGCCGTCCGGAATTGCGCTGTTAGAAGACAAACTAAGTTTGTCCCATATATGAATTTGTAGTGATGTGTCTCATCCAATCGGACGGAAGCGTCCTTGGTTGCCTAGCTTACGCACGTCTCAGCCTATCAGGACGAGACTCCTGATCAGATGACTAACCAGGAAGTAATGTTGATCTAAACGGACGGGCACGGCGTTCCCGGAGGCGAATGGCAATGAACGATTGCAGGTGAACAACAGCTGAATGTGAGTACTTCATTATTTCATGTCCTATATAAGTGTGTTTTCATTTTTAAGAATATTTGTGTCCTGACGAAAGCTCCCTAGAGGAACTGAAACATATTTTTTTTTTTTTTTTTTTTTTATATTGGAGAAGTAAAATTTTGAAAAAAAATCCTTGAGTGCCAGTATTTTCCTTTTCCTACAATTGAGCCACTTGAGCACCAGATACTACTCTCTTTTTTGTTATGTTGGAGTGCAGGGGTTATTGTGTGTGTGTGTGTGTGTATATATATATATATATATATATATATATATATATATATATATATATATATATATATATATATATATATATATATATATATATATATCTGTGTGTGTGTATTGTATGCAGTCTGTATAGTGAATGCAGTGTGTGTTTGTATAGTGGTATAATGGTGTGAGGGAGGGGGTGATGGTGTGAAATGTGGGGGTGGCGGTTTGAGAGAGGTGGGAGGTGAGATGGGTTAATGGTGTGAGGGAGGGCAAGTAATAATGTGAGGGAGGGGGTGATGGTAAGAGGGAGGGGGGGTGATGGTAAGAGGGAGGGGGGTGATGGTAAGAGGGAGGGGGGTGATGGTAAGAGGGAGGGGGGTGATGGTAAGAGGGAGGGGGTGATGGTAAGAGGGAGGGGGGGTGATGGTAAGAGGGAGGGGGGTGATGGTGCGAGGGAAGGGGATGATGGAGGGAGAGGGGGAGGTGAGGAGGGACCAAATACCTCATTTAATGCCCCGTTGGTCCAATGTGGGCTCCCTGGTGGTCCGGTGGTGATATCCGGTCTGCAGCTCACAAAATCCAGTCCGAGCATTGCCGTAGTAACCCACAGCAACACTCTGATTGATCAGATCTCTCAAGACACATGGTCTGCAGATTTGCACACTATGGAGCTGCAGACTGGTGTCGCTCTGCATGAAGACGCTGAAGTTTCCTCATAGAAATGCATTGCAGTGCTGATTGGCCAAGCCAGTGTTTGGCCCCACCCCCTTGCAGATTTGACCCAATCCAATGCTTTCCTCATGGGACTCGCTGAAATCTTAAATTCTGGTAATGTCAGCAAGGAGGCAGACTGCACTGGGAAAAAGGTAAGTTTTATTACCTTTTAAGGGTACTAAGGGGGGGGGGAAATTCATCTGTGCCCCTAAGTTGGGGGGGGGGGGGGGTGGGTGCTGGTGAAACCGGTAAAAGTGCTAATATCTTCTTGCCCCTAAGTCGGGGGTGGGGGTGGGATGTTGGGACCTGGTGAAATGGGAAATGGGGGTGGGGGTGGGATGACTGGGAACGATGTACAATGATCTAGGATGGTCAGACAGCTCCAATGCTTTCTACAACAAAACTGCATTGTGGCTGAGCGGCATCCAGGGAGTAGTAGTATCTGGATGTTTTCTTTTGGTCACCCTGCCATATAGTCAGTGTGGACTAGAGGGAGATTTGTGCACTCATGTCTAGCTGCATAACGTGTTGTTGTGATGGTAAAAGCTTGTATGTACATATATACAGCCACAGGCAGTAATTCTTTGAGTAATGCACAGAGAAGCTTGTAAAGCCCTGGTCAGTGGAAGCAGGCTTAAGTGAAGGCAAGTCTAATTTTTAAAAGTTTACATTAACCAATTTTAATGACATAAACCTTGTTGACCCAGACAGCGTACCGACCCGAGCCAGCGAGCCAGGTGAGGAGTATTGTGAACCGGCAAATCCGGTGAAAACTACTTCCACGCCCTCATGGGAGGGGGGGGGGGAGTTAGGAGCCGGATCCATATATTGATATGAACCAGCTCCTGTCTGAGCAAGGCCCAAGACCCCAGCGTGAAAAAGCTGCAGACCCCCGTGACTTGTGTCTGTTGTGGGTCTGCCGCCCCCCCATACATTTAGCTGTGGACCTCAGCGGGTCAGGCTATGTGTAGGCTGCAGACCGGTACAATGATACCGGTCTGTCTACTCACCGTTCCGGTGGGGAACCACGGGGCGGGCGGAACAAGCAGCTGGATGACTGAATGGTCTGTGTGATGCGAGCTGTCAGGAGGAACTGAAACATGCTGGAAGCCAGAAGTAACCAAAAGTATGTCTTGCCCAGCAGGTAAGCTAGGTAGGAGGGGGAGTCCCTTTTATAGGGACATAGCCCCTCCCACAACGTCAGGCCCTGCCTTCCAATACATATGTGTATGCGTGTGTGTATGTGTATATATATGTATGTGTGTGTGTGTGTGTGTGTACAGGGAGTGCAGAATTATTAGGCAAATGAGTATTTTGACGACATCATCCTCTTTATGCATGTTGTCTTACTCCAAGCTGTATAGGCTCGAAAGCCTACTACCAATTAAGCATATTAGGTGATGTGCATCTCTGTAATGAGAAGGGGTGTGGTCTAATGACATCAACACCCTATATCAGGTGTGCATAATTATTAGGCAACTTCCTTTCCTTTGGCAAAATGGGTCAAAAGAAGGACTTGACAGGCTCAGAAAAGTCAAACATAGTGAGATATCTTGCAGAGGGATGCAGCACTCTTAAAATTGAAAAGATTATGAAGCATGATCATCGAACAATCAAGCGTTTCATTCAAAATAGTCAACAGGGTCGCAAGAAGCGTGTGGAAAAACCAAGGCGCAAAATAACTGCCCATGAACTGAGAAAAGTCAAGCGTGCAGCTGCCATGATGCCACTTGCCACCAGTTTGGCCATATTTCAGAGTTGCAACATCACTGGAGTGCCCAAAAGCACAAGGTGTGCAATACTCAGAGACATGGCCAAGGTAAGAAAGGCTGAAAGACGACCACCACTGAACAAGACACACAAGCTGAAACGTCAAGACTGGGCCAAGAAATATCTCAAGACTGATTTTTCTAAGGTTTTATGGACTGATGAAATGAGAGTGAGTCTTGATGGGCCAGATGGATGGACCCGTGGCTGGATTGGTAAAGGGCAGAGAGCTCCAGTCCGACTCAGACGCCAGCAAGGTGGAGGTGGAGTACTGGTTTGGGCTGGTATCAAAGATGAGCTTGTGGGGCCTTTTCGGGTAGAGGATGGAGTCAAGCTCAACTCCCAGTCCTACTGCCAGTTTCTCGAAGACACCTTCTTCAAGCAGTGGTACAGGAAGAAGTCTGCATCCTTCAAGAAAAACATGATTTTCATGCAGGACAATGCTCCATCACACGCGTCCAAGTACTCCACAGCGTGGCTGGCAAGAAAGGGTATAAAAGAAGAAAATCTAATGACATGGCCTCCTTGTTCACCTGATCTGAACCCCATTCAGAACCTGTGGTCCATCATCAAATGTGAGATTTACAAGGAGGAAAAACAGTACACCTCTCTGAACAGTGTCTGGGAGGCTGTGGTTGCATCTGCACGCAATGTTGATGGTGAACAGATCAAAACACTGAGAATCCATGGATGGCAGGCTTTTGAGTGTCCTTGCAAAGAAAAGTGGCTATATTGGTCACTGATTTGTTTTTGTTTTGTTTTTGAATGTCAGAAATTCATATTTGTGAATGTTGAGATGTTATATTGGTTTCACTGGTAAAAATAAATAATTGAAATGGGTATATATTTGTTTTTTGTTAAGTTGCCTAATAATTATGCACATTAATAGTCACCTGCACACACAGATATCCCCCTAAAATAGCTAAAACTAAAAACAAACTAAAAACTACTTGCAAAAATATTCAGCTTTGATATTGGGTTCATTGAGAACATGGTTGTTGTTCAATAATAAAATTAATCCTCAAAAATACAACTTGCCTAATAATTCTGCACTCCCTGTATATGTGTGTGTGTGTGCATTTGTGCTTGAAATTTATCTAATACGTAATAGAATGTAGAAGGAGAAGCAAAGTTGGTTGAGGTGTGCTGAAACCAACGTACGAGTAGGCCTGTAAAATAGGGCCGACAAAAGCGAATTGTTAATATAAATTGTTAATATAAATGGGTGTAGGTGGGTGGGGACAAACAACTTGCATGACAAAGGTAAGTAGGGGGGGGGTAGGGTTTATATAGGATATAAGATCATAACTCCTCCCACAAATTCACAAATTCAGGCCAAATGGCCTTCCAACTTGTGCTCGGAATTTATTTAATACGTAATGGAATGTAGAAGGAGAAGCAAAGTTGGTTGAGGTGTGCTGAAACCAACGTACAAGTAGGCCTGTAAAAGAGGGCAAAAAGAGGATTTAAAGAAAACACACTTTTTGCAAGTTAAATACAGCGTGGGTACTGAAAGCTTGTAAGGGTTTTTTACTCTGATTGAGGTATATATGTAACTGCGCTGAGGATTATCCGTGGCCCCATCACTTAGTGATGTAGACTGGGGTGTGAGAGCTTGTAGCTGCTGATGCAGTGCTTTGTGACAGAGGGGCCGGCGAAGGAAGCCATGATGTAGCTCCACCCTAATGGAATGTTTAGACGTGAAGTAGTGGATTAGGGCTGATAGTGTGTGGTTGACCTTGGAGACATAAAGCGGTGTGACAGCATAGGAGGTTTAAGCAAGATGCTTGATTTGTAGGTTTGGAGAAAGAGGCAAAAAAAAAAACAAAAAACAACATATTGTAACTGCAAAAGTCTTGATTCAAGCAAACTCTAATTGTGATATGTACAATATACAAGCCCTGGCGTGAGTGATAGAGTAGTCTTGAAACTGCGTGAAGCGTGCACACCTCTACGTGGTGAAATTGTGTGCTTAGTCCAAGATTAGCTCATGGAATGGTGGTATCTTGGATGGTATGTAGTGGATCGTAGGGAGTGCCTGAAAGAAAACCTTAAATTGAGAGCGTGCAAAGTGTCAGCAGTTGTGTAGTGGACACCAGAAATAAAATGTAGACTAGAAAGAACTGAGGGGTTGCTACCTGCCAAATCAGCCTGTGAATCAGCCACAGTGGTGGCGAGTATGACTGCCCTTGCTAATGAAATCGCAGGCTGCAGAGTTGTCAGAGCAGCATTTAACTGCCTTGCCGGTCCAAAGATGACCCCATGTGAGGGTGGCCGCCACGTTGGAGTAGATCTCTGACAAAGTAGAAGTCTCTCTAAAGGCCGGCAAGGCATTCGTCACAGTGGGCCAGGCATCCCTAACCCGAGGTTGCCTGGTGACAGAGGGACCCAGAGTGTTGTGAAAAGGAGGCTGTGGTGGTGTGAACACTGTTAGGTGTTTGTTAACCTGCTAAATCAACAAAAAATTCATCCAGATAGTGGATGACCTGAATATTTATTAGGAGAGGCTAGCAGAGGGTTTGTGCGAAGATGTTGAATACTTAGGGCTGCTCCTAGAGCCAAACATAGACAAGGTGCCATTGTGGAAGGTGAATAGGTAGTAGATTAACCCCTTAAGGACCAAACTTCTGGAATAAAAGGGGATCATGACATGCCACACATGACATGTGACCTTAAGGGGTTAATGGCGTTGGATAAGTCTGACTTGCTCAACCAAGCCTTACTACTTGCTGAAGTGATAGCTTGTATGGCATGGTCGATTTGCGTATTGCAGTGAGAATTCCTTAACAAGAATGAGGAGTTTTGATGCTGGGAATGGAGGTAGAGTGCGTGCGGAAGGGGATCAGACGTATAAAAGGGTATTGTGAATGGCTACCTTGATGGGAATGGTACACCGAGATGAGAAGTGTGAGGACAGGAAAATAGGCAATCGTGAAACCAGTGTATGATTGCTGTGGACAGAAGGTGGTCCACCGTAAGAGGGTCAATGGATGTAGATAATAGGTTGGGGCATACGAGTGTACCTGTGGGAATGGCGATAAGGCCTGTGTGATTGGAACAGAGTGGGCCGGTGAGACGTATGGAGTAGTGATAGTGGATGGTGGGGGACGGGGAGGGAAATGAGGGGTAAGTCAGACGGTATGACCGAGATGGCCAGGTGAGGGCATGACAGGCTTAATGAGACACTTGGTGTGGCTATAGCCGATTCCACTTATTAGCCTGTTGATCGTTTGGAGGCTGGCCGGGATAGCGACTGGGGTCTCCTGATTGGAATATGAGGAGTAAGCTGATGGCCCTTGTGAACTAGAGCCGGGCCTAGGGATGATGGCTGAGCCGAAGTGAGCCTGTGGCGTCCTTCCTTACTGGTAGTGGCTGGAGATGGGATACCCCTGTGACTGAGCTCTGCTGACATTTTTGGAATGTACCAGTATCCCAGGTAACTGAGGGTAGAAGGGGTGAGGGATTCCTTTGGAGACCTAGGCCTGACTGGTGTGCTGGGTATTTTGTCCAACAGCAGACCGATTATTGGGATGGATTCTTGTGACATTCTGAAAAATAAATAATGATTTGGATAAGTAATGTGTCTTAGAGGTGTGGATGAGACCTTCGGAGAACTGGCCTGCTAGCTAGTGCCGAAGCAAAAAATAAATAGAAAAATTCTAGAACCAAGTGACAGGTGAGGCACTGCTAGTGCCAAGTGGCGGAGAGAGGCTCTACCTCTCTCCGGCCTCTCGGTGACCGTAAGATATTCAAAACGTGTGGCCGTGACTTGGGAAGACCTAACTGTAGCCCTAAAGAAGGGCGAGCGAGGTTGCTAACTATGATTTGGTTGTGGGGCTGAACCTCTGTGTATGAGGTTGGGGTGTAGACCTCGCGGGACCGTAGTGCTACTTAGGATAGCTAAGGCCAGCGCCTAACCCTCAATGCCAGTTCTCTAGCCTGATGGGGCGTGTCTCTTAGAATGGTGTGATATAACGTATGTAGATACTTAACCTTGAGTTTCTGTCCTCGTTCTTTGGGCAATGTGCAGGAAGATTACAATATAGTCTTGCTTCTGCTGGGATCGGCCCGTTCCCAGCAGAAGCAAGACTATATTGTAATCTTCCGGGAAACCTTAGGGGGAAAAATGCTAGTGGTCCTGAGGCGTGCCACTAGTATAAGAAGTGTAAAAATGTTGAACGTATGGGTAGGTGTGTATCAGAGATACTGTAACGTAAGAACTTGGGTAAGCTGAGGGACCTGAACGTAGGTCCGTAAATGAGACAAGCCCCTGTGTTCCCACAAATGTGAATATTTTTTGAATAAAATGAAGGCAAAGTGAGGCCTTAAGAAGAGTAGTGAGTAAGATTACCAATACCTGATACTGTAATGCAGGGAACCAGTTAGCCTGTATGTTGTCAATGGCGTAGAACTTGGCGAGCTGCGGTAATGACGCAGGTCTAAGTAATGATATGTAGAACTGAATGACAAAAACATGTACCGTTAAATATGGTAGTAATATGGTGTATTATGATAGTGAGATTGTTGTCGACATTTGTGAGGAATCTTAGATCATGTATATTTTGAAGTTTAGAACCCACTTTGGGAGGTGGGGGTCTGTATGAGACCGTGGAGGCTGAATGAGGCCTCGAGGGAAAACGTAAACTGGTAAACCTTCTTACCTGTTACATAAATGATACTAGAAACCTCTTCTTGGAGTTTTGCTTGAAGAAAAGTAGAAGTAGAAGCAAGGTGGTGTAGGTTTGTGTGATTGATGAAATAATCGCAGTGAGGAAACACAGATCTGGCCCGTTTAAAGTTTAGAACCCAATTTGGGAGGTGTGGGGGGGGGGGGGGGGGGGGGGCTGAATGAGGCGTAGAGGCTGAATGAGGCCTCAAGGGAAAAGAGAACTGGTAAACCAGATACAGTAAAAAAAAAAAAAAAAACATATGCAGACTAAGTGTAAGGAACTAGTATATAAGGACTTTTAAGGAACAGAGTTGTTGTTTTTTTTCCTTTCTATATTGTGCTAATGGTCTGTAATGAGCCTGGTGAAAAAGGACCGTAAGGCTTAACCTATGAGCGGAGACCTTAGTTGCATAGAAGACTAATACATAAGGGAAAGTACAATAGACTAAGTCTCAGCAGGGTACGATAATGCCTGGAGGTGTACTTTATAACTTAACTTATAAGAGAAAGTGGGCAAACTGTGCCTTTAAGACGATTTACCCTGTAAAAGATAGGTGACAGATAATTATGTGACCATAGCGGAAAAATTAGAAACACATATTTAACCAGTGGTGACTTTAAGAGCCATATAATAAAAACACAAATACATATAGGATAAATAATGCGAGTGCTTAGTTACGTGAAAGTATAACTATACTATTACAGTAGATTAGTGAATTTAAACAATGTAGCCTCTTGTGTTCGGTAATTGAATGTACAGGAGAACTGTAACGAGAAAGAACTCCTGTTTTTGGCTAAATGGAGCATACAAAACAGATTTTTAAATGAAAGCCAATTGTACCTGTAGTCGGATGAATGAACAAACGAACGAACAGATGAAATAGTCTAACATAAGTTTGTTTAGTGCGGTCGGTAGTTAGCGTATACAAAAATAAATGAGAGGAGTGTGTTCTCTGCGGTCGGCTGTTAGCCGCACGAACGCAGAAGTACACACATGGTGTAAAAGCATGAATGGGTAAGTAATAAAGGGAGTCTATCCCCACGTTTTTAGGCCCGAACGTGGGAAATAGCCAAACGCCATTTCCCACGTTTATGCTTACGTGGACGTGCCAGTCTTGTGACCGGAAGCCGAGTAGCAAGTGGCGGAGTCGGGTAGAAGCCGGTGGACGGGCATGAAAGACGGAGGCAGAAGCTGCTGGCGACTGGCTGCTTGCTGGAGACAGCTTGAGACGGGACTTGGCGGGAACGACGAACCGGATGTACATGTAACTATGGAGATGACAAACAGCTTGCACAACAAAGGTAAGTAGGGGGTAGGGTTTATATAGGATCATAACTCCTCCCATATATATATTCCACCAAAAGACAGCTGCTCACCGGACTTTTAAAAGTTCAAAATTTTATTAAATAAGGATTAAAAGAGACCAACGTTTCAGTCCCAGCTCAGGACTTTCCTCAGGGTAACTTCCTCAGGACTTTTTTGTTATGTTACCCTGAGGAAAGTCCCGAGCTGGGACTGAAACGTTGGTCTCTTTTAATCCTTATTTAATACAATTTTGAACTTTTAAAAGTCCGGTGAACAGCTGTCTTTTGGTGGATTATACGATTGGAGTCCGAGCTATGGCACCCGGCACAGTGGCAATCAACTAAAGCGTGAGTGCGGGGGATTTTGAATTTTTATATATATATATATATATATATATATAATATCCAACGAGGTAGCCGCAGTTTAAAATATCTAATCTTTATTGTTTTATATTAAAAAATAAGATCAATGTTTCAGTCCAACAAATAGGACTTTCTTCAGGATCAATACATTAATACATTCAATTAAACAAACTTAAATAGCAAGGTACATTACACAAATAAGTTTACCCGGCGTCCTATGCCACCCCGTGCAAATGTGCAAAGAGGCTTCGCCCACATGACGTGATGACGTAATTGTGCCCGTTTCCATGACGACCTAATACAAACGCGGCCGTCATAGGAATAAGGCTGCGGTTGCCGAAAGCTGTAAAATAGACACCATACAAGTGAGAGAAATAGGAGACCATGAATAATCACAACAGATGAATAATGAATAAAGTGCTTAGAATATGCAATAATAAGTGCTCAAACTAGTAAGGCAACCACTGTTGCTGATGTGATATGACGATCATAATAAAGTGAACCGTGAACAGTGCTTATTCAAAATACTTGAGAGTAAAGTGCAAATGTGAATTTAAACAAAGCAAATGTTGCAGTGCAAATAGCAAATAGTGCAAACAAATATATATAAATATAAAGTGCTGAGTGAAAATATCTTGAGGGACTGATCCAAAATTACATCATATGTGCACTATGCATATACAATAAACAACAATTACATAAAAAATATTTAACGGTAGTGACTTTATGCATATATATCTAGTGCCCAATACATATAACATGGGCCAAGTTATTAGAGTACTTATTGCAGACTCTATTACTTCAATATATATAGAACAATGATACATAATATATTTTAGAAACTATAATGGAATTTAAAGCTTATTTCTTAAGCCTTTTCCTTTTTGTCTGCTTAGTGTACCAACTGTTCTAATATAATATATCTAGTCTATACATTACTGCATTATCAAGAACACAATAAGAACATATATTGTGTGCACTACTGTACACACCTACTCAAAAAAGTGAGTTAAAAGGCTATTAAAAAACTATTAAAACAGCTGATCCCAGCGGTTGGGGGACCACAGTCTACTTTTTTCAGTGTGAGCGTTGCGGGGTTCTCCTGGGCTGGGCTCCTCCCCCGCTGTGGGGTACCCTCCCTCGGCGCGGTGGTTGCCCACCCCTGGAGCCCTTAGCAAACCCTAGGATCTGACCCTAACTTCAATACAAACTTTCTAGTTGAACGGGTTATCCGGGAACTAAACACACCAATTGGGCGGAAGGCGACATAGTGAGTGAACGGGGAACTGTGAAGTTTGCACTTGATATCCTGTTCTTGGTAGGGAGTGCTTGTCCTGCCCCGCCTGTCCAGCGACAGGGAACGTTAACCTGACAGTTACCCTCCCCTTGACTCCTCCCCCTGAGACTTAGTTGGCCGTAGCCCTCACGCCCCCGACCCCTCCCCTCGTCTTTTGACCGGCCCCACCACCCTTGACCCACTGCTGGCAATAGACATAGCAGGTGAACCAGTAACAGGCAAATACCCTGAGAGGTGGGGTCTACCGATCCTAAAACGCAGTAAAACCGCAACAATGGACATTAAACTGACACCCTGTTTCGGGAACTTAGACGACAAAAGACACATCGCGTACATGCAGGAAACACATCTACCCAGTACGATGGGAATACAGCTTACGAATCAGGTATATACCAGGGCGTACGCATCAAGGGCCCTCTGTAAGAAAAACAGAGTGGAAATCCTAATACATAAGAACTGCCCACTCACCATCACTCATATGCATATGGACAAAGAAGGCCGGTACGTGGTCCTAACGGGCACGATCCACTCTAACACATATCATTTGGTCAATGTTTATGCACCTAACGCCGCCAACAAGGACTTTGGGTCAGACCTAGAAACGCTGGTCTTGACATTGCCCAGTGGGATCGTAATACTGGGGGGGGGGGGAGGGAATTGAACGCGGTGCCATGTCCAGCTGCCGATAGGGGTGGGGGCCTCAACCTTCCAAGATCCCACAACAAAGGCAGCCAGGATAAACTCCTGAATACCTTTCTTACCCACACGGGGCTGCTGGACCCACGCTACTTACTCCCGAATCAATATGTTTCTAGTAAACCCAGCGGGTATGCCATGGGTCAAGCAGCCAACGTAAATTCGATATCATGGTCGGACCACGCCGACATAGCACTTACCATCAGAATGCCAGGCCCATATGCGCCTTGGAAATGGTGTCTGAACGCCTCCCTACTCAGAGACCCTCACATAAAGGAGACTATCCAGACGGAACTAACACGCTACTTTCAGGACAATGACACCCCAGACACCCCACCACGCTCTGGGCAGCCCACAAACCAGTACTCAGGGGACTGTTGATCAAAACGGCCACCCACATTAAACGAAAAAGACTAGAAAAACTCTGCAGAAACAATTGCGCAAATCCGAAATGACAAATAAGCACCAATCCACCCCACACACGATTCGGGAACTCACAGAAATTAGGAGACAACTAAGAGAACTGATGCTGGACGGGGTTAGTAGAGACATGACCCGAACTAAACGCCTGTACTATGAAAAAATCCAACAAAATGGATACCCTACTAGCACGGGCACTTGGGCCCAAGAGAACACATGCTCACATCACTGTAATTAAAAACGACATGGGACAGATATTAAATAGCCCTGGGCTCATTAGCTCTGAATTTTCAAAATTCTTCACGCAAGTCTACAACCATTCCCCGACTCTCGCGGGCGAGAATAGGGCGCACATGGACCAAGTCAAAACCTTTTTACAGAACATTAACCTACCACGTCTACCGACACAAGCAACCGCCTTCCTGGGTGCCCCCATAGAGACCGATGAAATACATAGAGCCATCACAGACCTCAAAGGAGGGAAGCCCCAGGCCCAGACGGTTTTGACGCCTCCTACTACAAGGCATTCAAGGACCAGCTAGTCCCCTATTTAGCCACCATGTACAAAACATGGACGGATAAAGACTCCCCAAACACTGACTTATCCACAGCGGACAGAGCCCTAATCCCAAAAACGGATCGCGACAATACCAACGTGGCCAACTACTGCCCCATCTCCCTCATCAACTTTGATTTAAAAATATATGCAAAACTATTAGCAACTAGACTCAACACCATCCTACCACAGTTGGTACATGCGGATCAGGTGGGCTTTGTTCCTAGCAGGCAGCTCTATGGAAACACGAGGCGAGCCGTCGACCTGATATGGTGGGCGGGCAGAACGCGGAGAAGGCGTTCGATAGAATTCAGTGGCCATACCTGTTTGCCCTACTGGAAGATCTACACCTTCCCCCTATGTTCATAAAGGCAGTACGGGCGCTCTATACAAGCCCAAGGGCTCAAATCCTGATCCCTGGGGCACTGCCGCTTCCATTTGACCTTGAGAACGGTACACGTCAGGGATGCCCGCACTCCCCCCTCCTCTCCGTCTTGGCCCTGCAGCCCCTCCTGCACCAAATCTGAACAGACACCAGGGTGAGAGGTATAAAGGTGGCGTTGGATGAGTTCAAGGTATCTGCATACGCAGAAACAGTCCCCCGGCTCCTGGGGATATTGGACATGTACCAGCGAGTGTCTGGCTACAGAATTAATATCAACAAATCTGTTGGCATGCCTCTGGGGCTTAGGGACGATGACATCCGGTGGCTAAAACACGCCACAGCCCTAAGGCTCCACACTCAGCCCATTAAATATTTAGGGATCAGACTCACACAGCACCACACAGATCTGTACACTGAAAATCGCCAACGACTAATGCATGACCTACGCAAAGACCTCGAATAGTGGCATGAGAAGCTCATCTCGTGGCTGGGTAGGCTACATGCTATAAAAATAAACCTGCTCCTGAGCCCGAGCCCAACTGACTAACAGACTATTTTCGATACCTTCCAACAATTTTGTTGTCACACAATATCACTTTTTCCTACTATATTAGTTTCACTTGTTATTTTCGATACCTACAATTAAGGGACTATGCAACCAAGCCACAAGTCCATAAAGCGGCCAAAACAAAACCCACATTTTACGAAGCACTATGCCTCTCCGACGGACCGCGTGCCGGCCTTATTACACGATTGTATGAGCAGATTAGCGCACCTACAAAAGACGCCAAGATGCCCTCATATATCTCCCAGTGGGAAGCAGACCTTCAGCTAACGCGTGACAGTGGGGACTGGCAAGACATCTGGGAGGCAGCGACCAAATCCTCAGTATGCGTCATCCACCAGGAGTAGTGTTACAAAACCATAATGAGGTGGTACACCACTCCAGTCAAGCTCCACCACATGGGTAAAACTACATCTGACGTTTGCTGTATGGGATGTGGGGAGAAAGGCACATATTTACACATGTGGTGGACCTGCCCAAAAGTCGCACTCTACTGGAGTGACATAGCTCACCTTCTGACAGATGTTCTGAAAAAAACAATCAAACCCGACCGCTGGACCTGTTTGCTAGCTAGACCACTTGACGCTATCCCCAACAGGGAACAAAAACTGTTGAACAAAATCAATCTGGCGGCCAGACGTGCACTAGCGCAGACGTGGCTTCAAACGGAGACCCCGCACAGAGACAGGGTGTCGGGAAACATCAAGGAGGCATTTTTGATGGATAAACTCACGGCACAGGTGCGAGACACGTACGCACAATTCCTCAAGATCTGGGAACCGTGGGAGGACTATACAGACTCACAACCGGTGACTTCACCCCCAGCAAACAACTCAATAGATGACCTCTAGGGGCGGACCCACTCTCTTCTCCAGCGGTGGGTCTCCTACCTTAGTTTCCCCCCTCGTCCCCCTTTTTTTTTTTTGTGCCTCCACCCCCTCCTAAAGCAAACGCACCACGACAAGAAACAAGAAACATGGCCAAATGACATATGACAACATGAGTATACGGCACTCCATACTGAAGGCCCTTAGACAAAACACCCCCAGGGGACAGCAAGGGGCGGATATCCCCCTACCCTCCAATACCTAGTGATCCCTCTCCCTTACTGCGGTACCCTCTTTGATGGTTAAAGTATGTAAAGATGAAAAAGTGATGAAACCCAGCTTAGCCTACGGGAAGCTGCTTTAAATGTACAATTGACTTGAAAACGGCCTCTGCGCAGGTCAACATGTAATGTATTCAACACTGCCTAACATCCGAACCGTTTGGCTTCTGCGTAAGCCTGGTTGAACAGATAAATGCATATTGTTTTCTGTCACACTGAAAATAAAGAATTGAAAAAAAAAAAAAACTATTAAAAAAATTCCAAGTTGGAGTTAAGACTCATATGAATGAAAGAAATGAAATAGTTTCCAGAAATAGGTACCACCACCAGGAACCGAAGAAGAGAGCACGCAGAACCAGAAGAGGCCATGAGAGCAAGAAACGTGCCAAAGGGCAAACCGCCTCACAAGAAGTAATCCCAATATTTAACCTATCACACAGACCTTTAATCCAGGATGAGATTGACCTATTAAGCCGGGAATTGTATTTTGTACCAACAGCCAAACCAAATAAATTCAAATGGAATGTTGAATGGTATAAGTTTGGCAGAAACATGCGCTTGAAAGAACATTTCAATCAATTGGAAAAAAAAAAACTCCATCAGGCAATAGCAACAAGGCATTAGGGAAATTTCGACCTAGATCTACTTTTGACCCAATGACAAACAAATTGTCAATCAAAACTTTCCTAACTATGACAAATAAGGAAGTACATGAAATTATATCTAAACAAGGTAGCACATGGCACAACATAACCACAGATCAACGACAACTACTTAAAAACCTTGGAGAAGACTCCTCGATATTAATCCGGTCTGCGGATAAAGGAGGTGGAATAGTCTTGATGGATTACCAATACTATTCGGATGAGTTGAAACAACAACTGAATGACAGCAACATGTATAGGAGACTCGATGGAGATCCCACTAAAAGGATACAGAGCATCATACAGGATACACTGTCAATGGGCTTAAGAGCGGGCTATATAGACTTAGAACTTTACCAATTTCTATATCAACAGCACCCACGTAGCCCAATTATATTCATAAGGATTCACAAAGACCCCCGGGACGTCCCATAGTGTCCGCAATTAATGGAGTAATTTAACCACTGGCTAAATGGCTAGATGCACTCTTCAAAGGACCAATTGAAGCGTTGGAAACATGTATACAGGATACGCCAACACTCTTGCAGAAAATTAGCAAAATCAGGTTTCAAGAAAGTAAACCTATCCTGATTACTATTGATGTAAAGAGTTTATACACGGTGATCCCACACATGGAAGGGGTGGAAGCCATGAGAACGGTGTTAACCCAATCTTCAGCATATAAGGGTTCCCCTATATAATTTGTTTTGGAGATCCTGACACTAGCCTTGGAACAAAATTATTTTCGTTTTGAAGAAGAGTGGTTCTTACAGGTATCGGGTACTTCTATGGGGGCGGCCATGGCATTTACATTTATGAACGGAATAACACCTTATCAACTTATGCTCATTTGATCCAAGGATATTATTGTTTAATTGACAATTTGTTGGTAATATGGAATGGCACACTCAATGAGGCACATGATATGGTTGAGCAGTTGAACTTACTACCAACACCGATCAGATTGACGCCAAATATCAGTCCCATTAAGGTACAATACTTGGATGTTGAGTTATCCATTGGTGAACACAGCATTGAATATTGCCTGTATACTAAAGACACAGATCGGAATACTTTACTCCATGCGCAAAGCGCACATCCGGAGTCATTGAAGAGATCTTTACCCAAAGCACAGTATCTTAGGGTAATGAGGAATAATTCTGATGACACAACAAAGGAAATGCAGTTAAGGGAGATGACTGACACATTTCTGAAACGTGGATATCATAGTCTAATCCTTAGTAAAGTCTTGGATGGTGCTAAAGTACCACAAGCTGACAAGGAGACAAGTCCACTACAGCAGTTGGTCCTTCCAATGACTTTCCATGATTCAAGCCCGCAAATCTCTTCTACTATCCGGAAAAATTGGAGAATGTTGGCTACAGATGACACGCTCCCTAAAGTGTTCCGTGAAAAGCCACTTATTTGCCACAAGAGAAATAAGAACTTATAACGGATTTATTGGTACACACAGATCCACTCAGAAGTTACACCAGGGAGAACGACACTCAAAAACGGGGGTCGGTATGTTGCCTGGGATGCGTAACGTGTGGGCACATGACACCTTCCAAAAGTTTTACCCATCCTCATAACTAAGAAGTATACTATACAACATACTATTACATGTAAAATGACGCATGTCATTTACAAACTTACATTCCCTTGTGGACTGGTTTATATTGGCAAGACTAAAACTGCCCTATGTGGAAGGATTAGAGGCCACCGCTCGAGTATTAGGTTGGCCTATAGGGATGGGCAATCAGATAAGCCAGTGGGCAAGCACTTTTTACAGTATAAACATCCACTTTCTTCTTTGAAATTTTTGGGTATAGATCATGTACCCCTGTCTCGCAGAGCTGGTGATCGTGGGAGGATATTGCTTAACCGGGAAACTTTTTGGATTTCGGAATTAGACACTGTGTCTCCAAAGGAACTGAATGAAACTATTTCATTTATTTCATTCATATGAGTCTTAACCCCAACTTGGATTTTTTTAAATAGTTTTTTAATAGCCTTTTAACTCACTTTTTTGAGTAGGTGTTTACAGTAGTGCACACACACAATATGTTCTTATTGTGTTCTTGATAATGCAGTAATGTATAGACTAGATATATTATATTAGAGCAGTTGGTACACTAAGCAGACAAAAATGAAAAGGCTTAAGAAATAAGCTTTAAATTCCATTATAGTTTCTAAAATATATAATGTATCATTGTTCTATATATTGAAGTAATAGAGTCTGCAATAAGTACTCTAATAACTTGGCCCATGTTATATGTATTGGGCACTAGATATATATGCATAAAGTCACTACTGTTAAATAATTTTTATGTAATTGTTGTTTATTGTATATGCATAGTGCACATATGATGTAATTTTGGTAATAAAAATATACCCAGTCCAGCATAGAACTCAGAGCTCCATCAGCTGCTCCATGGCCATTTGAAACAGGTAGCCTTCTGGAAGACTGACATTTCATTATATTTCTACATACCCTGCTAATTTTGTTGTATGTTTTTTATAATTAGTGACTATTATTTAGTTTTATTATTTTCAATGTATACATTTTCATGTCTTTGTAACTATAGCCTGTGCTAATCATGCAAACTATTTTATCACTTTTGTCTTTGTCCAGCATGTTAAAAGTTAGTTTAACCAGCTCAGGCCCATATATTTTATTTTTCCTTGTTTAATGGTTTTATTTCCCTACTTAAATACCTCTGTCTTATCTCTGTAATTCTCAATCTTAGCTTTTGTTTTTCCTTAAATGACCTTAAATCAAATGTCCATCTATGCACCCCCCCCATATCTTAGCCCATCTGACCCTAATATACATCTCTCTCCCACAGTCTGATTTTTAAACATACCCAGTCCAGCATAGAACCCAGAGCTCCATGGCCATTTGAAACAGGTAGCCTTATTTCCCTCCCACTCCCCATGCTTAATTCCTCATTTGTAGATAGTCTCCCACACAACTTTCAATCTCCTGAAATGACAGGTGCAAACACTGATCAGCACACCCTTCCAATCGCTTATACACTCTCTCCCTACAAATAGATATATCACACACCAATACTATATACTTTTATTTAATTTTTGTTTTTCGCGATTTCTGTTTCATTTTCAACTATACACCACTAACATGAATCCAAATATAACCATACTGATATTCTTAATAACCCTTTTTTCAATCCAATTTTGTTCACACCACTACCAGCAAAAGCACACACCACAAACTGGAACACAAATTATCATACAAATTATCATACACCATGGCATGCTCTGTTCCTGTAACTTATCTGCTGGGTGCTGGTGGAGATTTCTAAAAAAAATAGCCCTCCTACCCCCACCTCACAAAATTATAAAGTATCCCATTCACTATATGGCAAAACAAAAATTATGTCAAAATTCCTATTCCATATGTTACTTGCCCTTGCAAATGATGTGGAGTCTAACCCTGGTCCCCCAGCTAATTCTAGTCCTAATCTCCCCACTAAAAAAGGCCTCTCTTTTGTGCACTGCAACATCTATAGTTTACTCCCTAAACTGGATGCATTGCAAGCCTGGTGTTCCCATTACAAACCAAAATCATTGTGCTCTCAGAATCTTGGTTAACAACTAAAATACCAGACACCGCCATTGCAATACAGGGGTATTCATGTTTTAGAAATGACAAAGAGAGGAGGAGGCATTGTTATTTATGTTGACAATTCCATAAAGTTTACCCCTTTACAAAACCTTAGTCCTCCTGCCACCTTTGATTTCCTTTCTGGCACAATTGAGATCATGTGCAGTAAATCAATCATTGTTGCAGGAATCTACCGCCCACCAAGCTCCCCTGTGCATTCCCTTTCTGACATAGCCCATCTTCTTAGTGAAACCATAGCTCAAAACCCTAAAAGTGAACTGTTGGTCTTTGGAGATTTTAATATTGATTGGCTTAATCCTAAAAATAATAGTTCTTGCACGCTGTTTAGGACTTTGCAGCTAACGCAATTAATCTCCTCCCCAACTCGCATAAACATTAAAAGCCATAACCATACCCTGCTAGATTGGATTATCTCTACTTCTCCTGATAGAATCCAGGAGGCCGGTGTTCTCCCAAACACTTTCAGTGATCACTGTTTAGTGTACTGCGTTCGCAAAATTAAGGCTATTAAATCCTCTCCCAAGGTTAAAATAACTAGGTCCTTCAAATCATTTCATCTTGAATCCTTTCTAAAGGACATCAAGAACCTCCCATGGCACAGACTAAACATTATCCCAGATCTAGACTGTGCTGTTGAATTCTTTCAGTCTGAACTCCTACAAATTTGGAATTTGCTTGCCCCACTTCATAAGGTGAGGGTAAAAGGAGCACATATGAACTGGATCACAGCTGACCTCATCCAAATGTACCAGTTTTGGGATTCCTTGTGGTCAAAGTTTAAGCGTACTGACTCTATGAATGATCACTGTGCATATAGACAATGGCGAAATATATGCACAAAACAGACAAAATTAGCCAAGGCCCAATATTTCTATGGAAATCTGAACAACAACATCTCAAACCCTAGAAACTTTTGGAAAGTCATAAATAAACTACAAACTCCCCCAATCCACTCCCAACCCTCCGCTGTCAAAGTGAATAACCAAACCCTGCAACTTCCCTTAGATGTAGCAAATGCCTTTAACAATTATTTTGTCAGATGCTCTACTGCCCTGATTGCCAAGCTAATAAATGACACACATCCTGAAACTACAAATGTGGATCAGGTCCCACTAAATTTGCAAAGTCCCAATATAGACAAGTTCATTTTCAGACCTGTACCTGTTAGTGTCATTGGAAAAACATCTTAATAATCTAAAAATGAAAAACCAGTCCGGACCTGATCAAATATAGACAAGGGGGCAGTAAGTGGGAACACAAAGTGCTTTAAATAGTGCTTTAAACAGTGCAGGTTAGCCCCTCCAAATTAGGGATCACTCCCAATCCCAAGAAAATACAAGCCAGCAATTAGTATAGTTTACATAAACATATACCACAGGGGGGCGCCACAATCACACACGTGTGAATATATTTACCAGATGTTGAGTACAAGTATTCATGAAAAGAAATAAAAACAATAAAATATAATGAAGTATTTAATAACAGAGATACAAATAATTTAAAAGTAAAAAATCACATTCACAAATATAGTGGCACAATAGGGACATATGTCTAAATTGTGCTAAAAAAGCTTGTCAGCCCCTTCCTGGGCTAAAATCCCCTTTTTTTGATCTGGATCTCGTTTACCCAATTCCAAGGTAGTCAGTCCGTATCTGGATAATCTCCAACCTTGTAATATGGTCCAATCTTTCTATGGGGGTGCTGGCAAGCTTCAAACTGCTCGACGCGTTTCGTCTCACCGACTTTATCAAGAGCTGGTTCTTTCTTCCTGCTTCCGGCTTTTAAATCCATCATTTTGCGCGTTTATTTCTATTACACGCATGCGCACTGTGGCTGGCGTATCTACACATCCAGCCGCGCATGCGTGTACCACTTTGGAACGCAAATAACTTTCTTGTTAATCTTTGCCGATATACACTTCCGTATTCGACCACCTGGTCTTACGGACAAGTGTGGAAGCATTAGGGGCCATAACATTGACCCAATTTTTCGTTCAAACACTGTAATGATTTAAAAAAACACATGAATTCAGTCCATTCTAATATACCTGTTATACCATAACATATGAATAATTTGAAGAACATATATTTTAAAGACATGTACTTTATCAGTTCTAATCCGTCTGTTATACCCATAACATTTCAATAACGCTTAAAGGTACAGATCAAATTGCGCATAGTAATACATTACAAAAGAGGTTTTTTTCTCCACATATTTACAGAAACATAAACAAAAAAAATTAATAGTGCATATTACTGTAATATATTCAAAAAATAGAAAAATTCATATTATATAGCATCATCATTTCTTTATCCTTTTTGTCGTTTATTTTTCAAGAGGTATGGCAAGGGCACCTTCGGATTCTTTTAGGAATCTCAATCAAAAAAACTTTTTAACTATTTATAATAATAATAAAATAAAATAAAAATAACTTTTTAAGCTACTACAAAACCGTGTGTTAAAATTCCAATATAAAATAGAGCCAAAAAAGAGGAGACAAAAAAGGAGAGATCTAAAAAATTGATTTTTTCAGTATGTGTTTCAGCTGTGAATCGTAATCCATAGGTATTAACATTAATATACGATAAAAATTCTTCTAAAAGGCACCTCTCTCCCTCCCATATAATAAGAACCTCGTCAATATATCTTTTCCAGAGCACCAGGTTCGCACCATATGGGTTGTTATTCCAGATATTATGTGTTTCCCAATCTGCTACAAATATGTTCGCGTAGCTAGGTGTGAACCTGGTGCCCATGGCAGTGCCACATTTCTGAAGGTAATATGTACCTTCAAACCAAAAAAAGTTATGAAAAAGGATAACACGGATAATGTTTAAAATCAAAGTGGCTTGTGCTTCGTGCATATTTTCATCTTTCTCTAAAATTCCTTTAATGGCTCTAATACCCTTTTCATGGTCGATTGACGTGTATAGAGATGCCACGTCCACCGGTGCCCATATGTAATTTTCTTTCCAGGTTAGGCCTTCTACCTCTGTGATTATTTGGTTAGAATATTTAATGTATGAACGGGTCGTTGGGACATATTTCTGTAGAAAATGGTCCACATATTCTGAGACATTACTCGTCAAAGACCCAATGCCACTGATTATCGGTCTGCCTGGGGGGTTAGTAAGAGACTTGTGAATTTTTGGTAGGTAATAAAAGATGGCCATTTTCGGGGATTTAATAAAAAGGTATTCAAACTCTTCTTTAGTGATGACGTTCTTATTTTGACCTTCTAGTAATAATTTAAAAAGCTCTTTTTTATATATTTCTACTGGATTGGATTTTAGGACGGTATATGTATCATTATCGTTCAAGATTCTGGATGCTTCTTTCATGTAATCTTCACGATTTAAGATGACTGTACCGCCCCCCTTATCAGCCTGTTTTATGACAAGATCATAATTTTCTTTGAGTTGTTTCAGGGCAGTTTTTTCTTTTCTAGTCAAATTATCCTTCCCCTTATCTTTCGTTAAATTTTCAAATTCATTTAAAACCATTTCACTAAAAAACGGAATAAAATCCTCTCCCATGTTGGGAAAAATTTAGATTTATGTTTTAGTCCTGAATGTATAATTTGTGGGGATACAGATTCTGCATTTTCCTCCTTGGTGCCCTCGCCATATTCCTCCACCTCTTTTTTCTTTTTTTCAAAAAAACGTTTGATGGTTAGTTTCCTCATAAACTTTTGAGTGTCAATAAAGAGTTCAAAGTGATTCGGACCCCTTTGTGGGGCAAATTTTAGTCCCTTGCTCAAAATGTTAGTTTCAGCTTCATCCAATTCGTGTTTGGAAAGGTTAAAGATGCCTTCCATATTATCGGAAGCATCTATATTTTCTGACCTCTTTAGTAATCTGATGTCTCTCCCTCTTCCAGATCCCCTAATCCTCCTACGGCTCCTAGGAGTTTTCTCTTTTTTGGTGGGGTTTGGGCTGCTCTGAGGGGGGCAAATCTGTTTCTTTGTTGCCAATGGTTTTTTATTTTTGTTGGACTTTTCCTTTGTCCTCTTCCTAAAAAATCCTGTCGTGTCCTTCTAGAACTATCTTTTATTCTATCTATCTCGATGGATCTTAACCTCTCTTTTCGTCTTACTACTGGGTTTTCGTATTTTGTTCTCTCAGATTGCTTGGGGATATTCCACCTAGTCTTAGGAGGTTTTTCATCTCCCCTTCCATCTCCATTTCTATATGTCTGTCTGTCCATATTGGAGTTAGTTGTCCTATTATTGGGTCTAAAATTCTTAAAAGGTTTCTTTTTCCACTCCCTTTGTTTGCCATGTTCATAATCCTCTTTATCTCTATTCAGTTTACCCTCTTTTGTACTTAAGATTTTCTCTTCTAATTTCTCTATTTTGTCATTCAATTCTATACTATGCTGATTTATTTGTTCTTCCGTATATTCATTACTGATTTCTGTTTCAACGGTTTTTCTCTCTTTTTCTACTTCATTCATTTCGTTTTGTTGAAGTTCTACTAATACCTTCATTAGTTCCAGAGAACATGTCTCTAAAATGTCGTTCCACTTTGTCATAAAATTTTCATTTTCCAACCCAAAGAAACTGAGTGGATCTATAGACTTAAAACTACCTCTCCGAAAGGGCTAAATGTGGATTTAGATGTCTTGGTTTTTATGGATTGACTGCAGTTTTAGGTTTATTTTTATATCCTGGTTTTTATCTTTATTTTTATTATTTTTTAGCCTCTTTTTTGGCTCTATTTTATATTGGAATTTTAACAAACGGTTTTTTTTGTTTATGTTTCTGTAAATATGTGGAGAAAAAACCTCTTTTGTAATGTATTACTATGCACAATTTGATCTGTACCTTTAAGCGTTATTGAAATGTTATGGGTATAACAGACGGATTAGAACTGATAAAGTACATGTCTTTAAAATATATGTTCTTCAAATTATTCATATATGTTATGGTATAACAGGTATATTAGAATGGACTGAATTCATGTGTTTTTTTAAATCATTACAGTGTTTGAACGAAAAATTGGGTCAATGTTATGGCCCCTAATGCTTCCACACTTGTCCGTAAGACCAGGTGGTCGAATACGGAAGTGTATATCGGCAAAGATTAACAAGAAAGTTATTTGCGTTCCAAAGTGGTACACGCATGCGCGGCTGGATGTGTAGATACGCCAGCCACAGTGCGCATGCGTGTAATAGAAATAAACGCGCGAAATGATGGATTTAAAAGCCGGAAGCAGGAAGAAAGAACCAGCTCTTGATAAAGTCGGTGAGACGAAACGCGTCGAGCAGTTTGAAGCTTGCCAGCACCCCCACAGAAAGATTGGACCATATTACAAGGTTGGAGATTATCCAGATACGGACTGACTACCTTGGAATTGGGTAAACGAGATCCAGATCAAAAAAGGGGGATTTTAGCCCAGGAAGGGGCTGACAAGCTTTTTTAGCACAATTTTGTGAGTGTGATTTTTTACTTTTAAATTATTTGTATCTCTGTTATTAAATACTTCACTATATTTTATTGTTTTTATCTCTTTTCATGAATACTTGTACTCAACATCTGGTAAATATATTCACACGTGTGTGATTGTGGCGCCCCCCGGTGGTATATGTTTATGTAAACTATACTAATTGCTGGCTCGGACCTGATCAAATCCCAGCAATGCTGTTGAAGCTCAGTGCGCTGGCAATTGCTAAACCCGTTGCAACTCTAATTAACGAATCATTGGTGTCTGGATACATACCCAAACTTTGGAAGACTGCAAGAGTAGTGCCTATCCATAACAGTGGTGACACTACTTTGGTTTCTAACTATCGCCCTATATCATTGCTCCCGGTATTGTCAAAAATCTTAGAAAAATGTGAGTACTACCAACAATCAAACTATCTGACCCCTGATCAAATCGGGCTTTCGACAGAATCACTCCACTGCAACTGCCCTTTTAAAAGTTTGCAATGACATCCAAACTGGCATGGAACAAGGAGACCTAACTGGAGCTATTTTCCTTGATTTTGCTAAGGCCTTTGACACAGTAGACCACAACATTCTACTGCACAAGCTCAAAAACTCCGGTATTGGTGATCATTCGCTAGACTGGTTTTGATTGTATGTATCAGATCGTTTACAATATGTGTCCATTTCTGAGAGCGACTCCCTCCCTCTCCCAGTCACATGTGGTGTTCCCCAAGGTTCCATTCTCGGCCCCCTACTATTTACATTATTTATAAATGATCTGCCTAATGTCTGCAAATCCTCAAATGTACACATGTACGCAGATGACACGGTAATCTATGCAAGCAATTCCGATCTACCGCAGCTTGAGGCTGTGCTCCAAGACCGGTTTACATAGGTAGAAAAGTGGATCACAAAAAAAAAAAACTCTTCCTGAACACTGACAAAACTGTCACAATGATCTTTGGAACAGTACCTAAATTACATAAATTACACAATTCCCACCTATCCATCAAAATAAATTCAAATGGCACACTGACCGCAGTCCACTCTTTCAAATACTTGGGTATGATGTTAGACCCCAATCTATCTTTTGGCCTGCACATAGAAAAGCTTCCATCTAAACTTTATCCAAAACTAGGTGCCCTGTACAGGAACAAATCCTGCCTAAGCCCTACAGTAAAGGAAAAGATTGTACAGCAAATGCTGATGCTAATCATTGATTATGGGGGATGTAGTATATGCATCTGCATCGCAATCCCACATTAATAAACTCAACACATTGTATAACTTGTGCTGCCGATTTGTGCTACAATGTAATTACAGGACCCACCATTGTGACATGCTAAAAGAACTAAACTGGCTGTCGCTGGAATCCAGACGCACCCTTCATCTTTCCAGCCTTGTGTTTAAGAGCTTTTCTGGGAAACTCCCACCATACCTGAGCACAATGCTTTCCCCGGCTGTTCCCACTTCGTATAACCTTCGATCTAGTACCAACACTTTACTTAGTCTACCTCAATACAAAAAGACAGCAGCCTGATCCTCCTTCTCCTACAGAGCACCACAATTGTGGAACGACCTCCCGCACACTTTCAAATCTTCCCTAAGCCTAAAGTCCTTTAAGAGATCCCTCTCTACATACCTCAAAACAGAATAAACCTGTCATGGTTGATTATATATTTCCTATCTGTTCTATGTTAAATTTTGTATTTATTGTGTATTAATACTGTTTTTGTATTTCATTGCACCCTAATTGTAACAATGCAATTGTTTGTGGACCCAGGACATACTTGAAAACGAGATAAATCTCAATGTATCTTTCCTGGTAAAATATTTTATAAATAAATAAATAATTTTTGGATCAGTCCCTCAAGATATTTTCACTCAGCACTTTATATTTATATATGTATTTGTTTGCACTATTTGCTATTTGCACTGCAACATTTGCTTTGTTTAAATTCACATTTGCACTTTACTCTCAAGTATTTTGAATAAGCACTGGTTCACTTTATTATGATCGTCATATCACATCAGCAACAGTGGTTGCCTTACTAGTTTGAGCACTTATTATTGCATATTCTAAGCACTTTATTCATTATTCATCTGTTGCGATTATTCCTAGTCTCCTATTTCTCTCACTTGTATGGTGTCTATTTTACTGCTTTCGGCAACCGCAGCCTTATTCCCATGACGACTGTGTTTGTATTAGGTTGTCATGGGAACGGGTGTGATGATGTCATCACATCATGTGGGCGGAGCCTCTTTGCACATGCGCACAGGTTGGCATAGGACGCCGGTCGGGAATGCACTTCACCTGATGGTAAGCTTATTTGTGTAATGTACCTTTCTATATAAGTTTGTTTAATTGAATGTATTAATGTATTGATCCTGAAGAAAGTCCTGTTTGTTGGACTGAAACATTGATCTTATTTTTTAACATGAAACAATAAAGATTAGATTTTTTAAACTCTGTGAGTGCTGCTACCTCGTTGGATATTCTGGATAACCAAGACCTGGCTAAGCACCCGGCGCACAAGGTGAATAATAGTGTGAGTGCAATAACTTTTCCTCTTTTTTATATATATATATAAAAATGTCACTTCTATCGAACTCCCGGCCACAGAATCGGCGATACAAACAATGCTGAATGGTCTACAGACATCCCTACAAGTGGATTTTGCTCATCTGGCTAAAGAAATAAGAGCAGATGTTAAGGCATTAGGAGATCGCACCGACTACCTCGAAAATAAAACTGAGGAAATAACAGCACACAACAACGTGGTATCAGACTACGATAAAATGGATGCTGAAATAGCCTCTATCTTCACCAAGTTAGCGGACCATGAAGATAGGGACCGACAAAATAATGTACGCATACGCGGCATACCAGATGGCATAAGTCCAGGTGACTTGGGTGACTATGTCCGGAATTTATTTAGACTGCTGGCTCCAGACCTCCCTGAATCCGTGTTATTGATGGACAGAACTCACAGACTGCCTAGGCCTAGGCACCTTCCCACAACAGCACCAATGGACACTATAACAAGAATTCACTATTACACTACTAAATAAATTATAATGTCAGCCTCCAGGAAGAGTCAAGATTCAATTGTTTACTGATCTTTCGGCAACTACACTAGCTGCACGAAGAAACTTCATGCCAATAACCAGTGTACTGAGAGCAGCGGACATACCCTACAAATGGGGCTTTCCCGCACGTCTTATCGTTAGAAGAAATGGCACGGAAAGGCACATTACCGACCTAGAAACAGGAAAAAGAGCCTTGACAGAATAAAACCTACCACTGACAGTAGGAACAGTGGACGAATCAACTGCATCTGCCGCTGTCAAATCACAGATGAAACTAACCCACGAATGGGAATCACAATCCGCAGTTAAGTGACTGTGCCTACCCTTGACCACATGGACCCTTGCCTATTGGACATATCCTTACGGTCCCGAGGCGGACGAGGTTAAAGGCCGGTAACCGGTATTTCGAAATGTTCTCCTTATATGTTAACCTCCAGTTGTTATAGTTATACACTATAGAAAATACTGCAGGTTCAAAGATGTGAACTTGTGGCTTGGTGAATGGTGTCGGGAGCAAGGATTTGGCTTTATTGCTCATGGTAGCTCTGTTTGGAATGGAAATAAACTGTACAAAAAAGATGGTTTGTGTGGCGAAACCAACCTCGCCACTGGGCCCTGGAGAAGCCTGTTTGCTAGCCTCCTACCTACTGACTATGGCCCCTGGGTTATTTGGGGCATATTGTACTGTATATTGCTGCTACTGGCCCTTTTAACAGCATCTATGGACATATTGGGACTTTTGGGACTACTGTCCCTTTAAGACTGAGAAGCATATTCGAGTGTACTGCCTGTAATATTATATATGTATTTATAGATGTGTTAAGTGTATCCTGGGTGATTTATATGCAACATTCATCTGATTGTTCGGTAGAATCACTCCATTCAGTATATTGAGTGAAACTACCGAACAACCAGACCACCCAGGAATGAGTGTGCCTCCAATTACCGTTTGCAACAATGTTGCAAACAGGTAATTGGCAATCAGTGCAGTGTGGTCTTTGTCCTCTGGGTGGCCGCCATTCGGGAAACAAACACGTGGCGGCGGCCATCTTAAACTACCGAACAGCGGTGTTTTGCCGTCGAGTGTCTGGAACTAAAATCGGACACTTGACTAGGCAAACACCGCTGAGACCTCCATACTTCCAGAAATTCGTATGGAAACTACCGAATGACCCGCCGTTCGGTAGAAAGAGCCCCATAAACAAGGGAATTCATTCAAACCCTCTCCAGGCTCTATAACACAGGCAATTCGCCTGTTTTCATTCCCTTGTTTGTGACCGACCGCAGGGCCAAAATGCATGGAACTGTTTTCGGATACTTTACCCATGCGGTCGGTCAAATCTTTGTAACCCCATATCTCACGAACCATTCATCCGAATTACTTGAATTTTGGATATGTTGTCCCCCTGAATAAGGACTATCCAGCGATGCTGTATTTAAAGGTGTACCCCCGGGTTTTGGGGTACATCCAGAACTTGGCTGAAAAAGTGTACCGGATAATTGAGTTTAATGTTATCTGAGGGGAGGGGATGTGTGGGCTGAACCATCCATGTGATTGGTTAATTTCATCCTCCCCCTGGGAGTGTCCTGTATGTACTTGTTTGTAATAAAAGCCAGACTGGGTGTCCCAGTCCTCAGTTCCTGTTTTACCCTCAAAGTGATGTGTCGTCTCATTATTGGGGGGAAGGATTTATTGAGTGCTGTTCCAGTTGACTGCTAGGAGTACAAGCCTATTCGTATGGTTCCTATTCAATGGTCTACAGCATTCATATGCTTGGGAGAATTTAAAAGGTTTCTCGGATTCGGTGATTGTGGTGTCTGGTGGAGTGCTTGGAGTCCTCAGGAAGCACTAGGAGCATCCATTAACGGAGGTACCAAGTCGGGGTGCCAGGTGATCCGTTACATTGGTGGCAAGCGGTGGGATGGCGTCCTAGTGCGAGGTAAAGCAGCTCGGAGACACAGTTCGTTTGGATTACAAATTGAGGGCAACGCTAGCAGTCGTGCAGCGCCCCTGGGAGCAGACAAGTATGGAAGGTTCTGGCTCTGGAGATGATTGGCTGGCCGAGGTGAGGCAGCGAGTGGCCGAGTATGGGGATGATATACCCATGGAGACACGCCGGGTGATCTGGAACCAGGTCATGGCTGAGCGAAACACAAGGCTGGACCGAGAATTCCGGTTGGCAAAAGAGAGGAAGTATGCTCAGCAGCAGGAGCGGTACAGCAGCCGAGTAGAGGCTGCATCCGAGGAGGTTAGCCGTCTTTCCCTGAGGCGGCGGGAGGAACCCGAAGTGGGGGTCCTCATAGACTGGTCCTGTGAGGAACCACAACAGGCAGGTAGAGATGGGACCAAGGTCTCTCCACCGGGCCCACCGGGATGCTGGGCAGCCGGCCCAGATCCCCAGCAGCAGCCAGAGTTGCCAGGTGGGGAAGCAGGTGGCCCTTACTCACAAATGTTGAGGGGCCTCACGGATTGGTCCTGGGAAGACCCACAGATGGCAGGTGGAGATGGGACTGCGGTCTCTCTACCGGCCCTACAGGGATGCTGGGCAGTCGGCCCAGATCCCCAGCGGCAGTGTGCGTTACAGGGAGCTGAAGATGCCGTTCTTGCTCCCCAGCGGCTGAAAGTGTGTAAGGGAGAGGAGTTTGTTACCCCCTCTCCCCAGCGGCAGCTTAGCACACCAAGGGGAGATAGTAAACCCCTCACCAGCGCAGATGGGACCGTGGTCTCTGCGGCCAAGCTACAAGGAGCTGAAGGGGCCGTCCTTGCTCCCCAGCGGCAGTCTACGGTTCAGGGAGAGGAGCCTGTTATCCCCTCTCCCCAGCGGCAGCTTAGCATACCAAGGGGAGACAGTAAGCCCCACACCAGCGCAGATGGGACTGTGGTCTCTGTGCCCAAGTTACAGGGAGCTGAAGGGGCCATCCTTGTTCCCCAGCGGCAGGTTACAGTTCAGAGAGAGGAGCTTGTTACACCCTCTCTCCAGCGGCAGCCTAACCCACCAAGGGGAGACCGTAAGCCCCACACCAGCGCAGATGGGACCGTGGTCTCTGCGCCCAAGTTACAGGGAGCTGAAGGGGCCGTCCTCCCTCCCCAGCGGCAGTGTGATTTGTTGGGAATTGGGAGCCCAGTCTCCATTCCCCAGCGGCAGTGTGAATTGCAGGGAATTGGGAGCCCAGTCTCCATTCCCCAGCGGCAGGCTGAGTTACAGGGGGCAGAGGTAGTTGGTCCTACCCCCCAGCAGCAGAGTGATATGCCGGGAAGGCAGTGTGAAGTGCAGGGAGAGGAGAGCAGCGTCCTCCCTCCCCAGCGGAAGGCTGAGTTACAGGGGGCAGAGGTAGTTGGTCCTACCCCCCAGCAGCAGCGTGATTTTTTGGGAATAGAGAGCCCAGTCTCTATTCCCCAGCAGCAGGACACTGAATTGGGAGGAGAGACAGTCGGTCTCCCTCCACAAAGACTGAAAGTAGGCATGGGAGAGGGGATTGTTACCACCTCTCCCCAGCGGCGGATCATCAATGGGCAGAGTGTTCTAATGGGAGAGGAGCTGGTTACCACCTCTCCCCAGCGGCAGCTTAATGTACCAGGGGGAGACTGTAAGCCCCACACCTGTTCAGATGGGACCGTGGTCTCTGCACTTCCAGCACAGGGGGTAGGGACGGTCGGTCCTGCCCCCCCACAACAGGGCTGTTTAGCCAAAGGGGAGACAGTCTGTCTCCAGCAGCAGAGCTGTGTAACTAAAGGGGAGACAGTCGGTCTCCAGCAGCAGAGCTGCGCAGCTACAGGGGAGACAGTCGGTCTCCAGCAACCAGGCTCCAACCAGACTACTCCTGTAGTAGTGCTGGCACCAGGGCAGAGTACCGCTGGTCTCTGCCCACTCAGCAACCCACCAAAACAGCCTACCAGTCCCCCACACAGCCGGGGTGAGGCACCTGGACCTGGACAAGTTTTTCCATTACTCAGGTGTAGTAACCATTTATTGTGGGTGGGCTGTACTGCTGTTTCTGTTTTGTGGGTGGGCTGCTGGACTAACAAGGGCACTGACCGGCAAGAGGTCAGGTACCCTGTTAGTCTGTTTGGAAAAGGGGAGAAATGTGGCGAAACCAACCTCGCCACTGGGCCCTGGAGAAGCCTGTTTGCTAGCCTCCTACCTACTGACTATGGCCCCTGGGTTATTTGGGGCATATTGTACTGTATATTGCTGCTACTGGCCCTTTTAACAGCATCTATGGACATATTGGGACTTTTGGGACTACTGTCCCTTTAAGACTGAGAAGCATATTCGAGTGTACTGCCTGTAATATTATATATGTATTTATAGATGTGTTAAGTGTATCCTGGGTGATTTATATGCAACATTCATCTGATTGTTCGGTAGAATCACTCCATTCAGTATATTGAGTGAAACTACCGAACAACCAGACCACCCAGGAATGAGTGTGCCTCCAATTACCGTTTGCAACAATGTTGCAAACAGGTAATTGGCAATCAGTGCAGTGTGGTCTTTGTCCTCTGGGTGGCCGCCATTCGGGAAACAAACACGTGGCGGCGGCCATCTTAAACTACCGAACAGCGGTGTTTTGCCGTCGAGTGTCTGGAACTAAAATCGGACACTTGACTAGGCAAACACCGCTGAGACCTCCATACTTCCAGAAATTCGTATGGAAACTACCGAATGACCCGCCGTTCGGTAGAAAGAGCCCCATAAACAAGGGAATTCATTCAAACCCTCTCCAGGCTCTATAACACAGGCAATTCGCCTGTTTTCATTCCCTTGTTTGTGACCGACCGCAGGGCCAAAATGCATGGAACTGTTTTCGGATACTTTACCCATGCGGTCGGTCAAATCTTTGTAACCCCATATCTCACGAACCATTCATCCGAATTACTTGAATTTTGGATATGTTGTCCCCCTGAATAAGGACTATCCAGCGATGCTGTATTTAAAGGTGTACCCCCGGGTTTTGGGGTACATCCAGAACTTGGCTGAAAAAGTGTACCGGATAATTGAGTTTAATGTTATCTGAGGGGAGGGGATGTGTGGGCTGAACCATGTATGTGATTGGTTATTTTATGCCTCCCCCTGGGTGTGGCCTGTATGTGGATTAGTGTAATAAAAGCCAGGCTGGATGAGCCAGTCCAGAGTTCCTGTTTTACCCTCAAAGTGATGTGTCGTCTCATTATTGGGGGGAAGGATTTATTGAGTGCTGTTCCAGTTGACTGCTAGGAGTACAAGCCTATTCGTATGGTTCCTATTCAATGGTCTACAGCATTCATATGCTTGGGAGAATTTAAAAGGTTTCTCGGATTCGGTGATTGTGGTGTCTGGTGGAGTGCTTGGAGTCCTCAGGAAGCACTAGGAGCATCCATTAACGGAGGTACCAAGTCGGGGTGCCAGGTGATCCGTTACAGTTTGCATCTTTCTCAAAAGGGAACAAATGTTCTCAGTGAGCAGTTCAGAGGTTTTGCTAGGATGTATTTAAACTAGGAGGGGGGGGGGGCAAAAGGGTGATAAAACATCAATCCAACTGTCCCCCAAAACAAGGACAGAAGGTGCCTGTAGCAAGTGTGTTAAAAATGATAAGCTTAGAGTCATGTCTACAAATGCTCGCAGTTTAGGGAATATGATCCATGAACTTGTGGCAATAATGGCAACTGATAGTGTAGATTTAGTCGCTGTTACTGAGACATGGTATAATGAGAAAAATGACTGGGACATAGCAATACCAGGGTACTCTTTATATAGAAAAGACAGGGAAGGCAAGAAAGGGGGAGGGGTGGCCCTGTATGTAATGAATAGCATAAAATCTAGCCTAATAAAGGTTAGTGAGGCGAACATAGAGTCAGTTTGGGTTACGTTAGAATTTGGTAATCACGCAGTAACTCGTGTAGGTGTGATTTATAGGCCCCCAGGACAAATTGAAGAGTTAGATAATCTACTAGTTGAAGAAATAGCTAAAATGACAATGAAGGGGGAAGTTATCATCATGGGTGACTTTAATCTTCCTGATGTAAATTGGAAAACAAAAATAGCTACTTCTGCCAGGAGCACACATATTCTAAACTCCCTACTGGGATTGTCTCTAAAACAAGTCGTTGAGGAGCCAACTCGTAAAGAGGCCATACTAGATTTAGTGTTAACAAATGGAGATTTGGTATCAGATATTACTGTAGGTGAAAGTTTAGGATCCAGTGATCATCAGTCAGTGTGGTTTAATATAAGAACAGTGACTGAGTCACACCACACAAAAACAAAAGTTTTAGACTTTAGAAAAACAGACTTTTCCAAAATTAGAATATGTGTAAAGGAGTCATTATCAGACTGGAGCAATTTAAATGGAGTCCAAAAGAAATGGGATTATTTAACAGTTGCACTACTGAAGGCAACAGAAAATTGCATTAGGCTTGTCAGTAAAAGCAAAAAATTCAAGAAACCACTGTGGTACTCCACAGATGTAGCCAAAATAGTAAAAAAACAAAAAGTTAGCATTTAGTAATTATAAAAAAACCCACAGTGAGGAAGACAGAATGACCTATAAGATTAGGCAGAAAGAGGCTAAGCAAGTTATAAGAGCTTCCAAATCACACACAGAAGAGAAAATAGCACAGTCAGTAAAAAAAGGGGGACAAAACCTTTTTAGATACATAAATGAGAAAAGAAAAGTAAAACAAGGATTAGTTAGATTAAAAACAAAAGAAGGAAGGTATGTAGATGAGGATAAAGGTCTAGCTGACTGCCTCAATGAATATTTTTGTTCGGTATTTACAGATGAAAATGAAGGAAAGGGACCTCAGTTAAGAAAAAGGATAAATGAGTCATTTATTACACGTGAGTTTACAGAGGAAGAGGTTTTATTTCAACTGTCAAAAGTAAAGACAAATAAGTCAATGGGACCTGATGGAATACACCCAAAGCTATTAAAAGAGCTTAGTGGTGTACTAGCAAAACCATTAACAGATTTATTTAACCAATCATTGATAACAGGAGTAGTCCCAGAAGATTGGAAGTTAGCGAATGTTGTGCCCATTCACAAGAAAGGTAATAGGGAGGAGTCGGGCAACTATAGGCCAGTAAGCCTAACTTCAGTAGTGGGGAAAGTGATGGAAACCATGTTAAAGGATAGGATTGTTGAACATCTAAAAACACATGGATTTCAAGATCAGAGACAACATGGGTTTACTTCAGGGAGATCATGCCAAACTAATCTTATTGATTTTTTTGATTGGGTAACTAAAATTATAGATCAGGGTGGTGCAGTAGACATTGCTTACCTCGATTTCAGTAAGGCTTTTGACACTGTTGCACATAGAAGGCTTATCAACAAACTACAATCTTTGAGTTTGGATTCCAATATTGTTGAATGGGTAAGGCAGTGGCTGAGTGACAGGCAACAGAGGGTTGTAGTCAATGGAGTATATTCGAAGCTTGGGCTTGTCACTAGTGGGGTACCTCAGGGATCTGTACTTGGACCCATTCTCTTTAATATTTTTATTTGTGATATTGCAGAAGGTCTTGATGGTAAGGTGTGTCTTTTTGCGGATGATACTAAGATATGTAACAGGGTTGATGTTCCAGGAGGGATAAGCCAAATGGAAAATGATTTAGGTAAACTAGAAAAATGGTCAGAGTTGTGGCAACTGACATTTAATGTGGATAAGTGCAAGATAATGCATCTTGGACGTAAAAACCCAAGGGCAGAGTACAGAATATTTGATAGAGTCCTAACCTCAACATCTGAGGAAAGGAATTTAGGGGTGATTATTTCTGATGACTTAAAGGTAGGCAGACAATGCAATAGAGCAGCAGGAAATGCTAGCAGAATGCTTGGTTGTATAGGGAGAGGTATTAGCAGTAGAAAGAGGGAAGTGCTCATGCCATTGTACAGAACACTGGTGAGACCTCACTTGGAGTACTGTACACAGTACTGGAGACCCTATCTTCAGAAGGATATCGATACCTTAGAGAGAGTTCAAAGAAGGGCTACTAAACTGTTTCATGGATTGCAGGATAAAACTTAACAGGAAAGGTTAAAGGATCTTAACATGTATAGCATGGAGGAAAGACGAGACAGGGGGGATATGATAGAAACATTTAAATACATAAAGGGAATCAACACAGTAAAGGAGGAGACTATATTTAAAAGAAGAAAAACTACCACAACAAGAGGACATAGTCTTAAATTAGAGGGACAAAGGTTTAAAAATAATATCAGGAAGTATTACTTTACTGAGAGGGTAGTGGATGCATGGAATAGCCTTCCAGCTGAAGTGGTAGAGGTTAACACAGTAAAGGAGTTTAAGCATGCGTGGGATAGGCATAAGGCTATCCTAACTATAAGATAAGGCCAGGGACTAATGAAAGTATTTAGAAAACTAGGCAGACTAGATGGGCCGAATGGTTCTTATCTGCCGTCACATTCTATGTTTCTATGTTTCTATAATGTCTGTAATTTAGGATTCCCGATACTGTGTACCATTTGCGATATGGGCGCCTGTGACTAATCTCACACGAGAATACTAGATTCACTCCAGACACAGATAATGCCTGATGGGAGAATTGGAAGGTGTACCATCTTTCCAAACAGGGTACTGGGGGTACGTGATGACTTGGTCAAACCTTTACCAAACACGGTACAGGCCCTACCTCGCCACACGACAAATGTTAAGTCACACAGTCAACTTTTTTAACTGTACTAAGCACAATGGCCTAGAAGCCACTTACTGCCCCAAGGTTCCCACATATATGCCTATACGGCGGGGAGATAAAGTATTATACCCCATATGTGACCCAACACACACACACATCCTACCACATAATTGTGCACCGATAGCTCTCAGCAGTTCACCAGAGCTTTATATGGCCAACTCAGTATCCTTAAAATATATCCAATATCCACAATGCTAAATAAGCTTAAGCTATGGTTTGCCGAAAACCCTCTTGCCGATAGGGGCTCCGTTGAGGGCACCACCACACCTTCTCTCCCAAATAGGTGTTGTTAATAATAAGGACATCTAATTTTACTGGGTACTATGACATTTTTTTTTTTTTATTTATTTTTTTTTTAATTCTTTATTTGTCGTATTTTGGTATTCAAGGGTAGGGGTACAGAATGAAAAAAGGGGGGAGGGGAGGTTGGAGGGTCCAAGCATTGTAACAGCAAGTATCGGATCAGCGTACATACATTACATAGTCTCAATTTTGTTGTTGGTTTAGCTTTTCCGAGTTGTTTTGGTCGTGTGTGGCCCCTCCCGTCTTCCTGTCAGGATGGTCCTTGGGATAAGTAGTAGTTGTCTCGTAGGGTGGGTACCGCGTCAGTGTAGGTGTGGTGGATGCGTCTTGAGTGTTCCTGTGATTACAGGAGGGGTGCGACTGGTGGGTACGTCTGTCAGGGTGTGTGGGTGGGGTGTCCTCGTCTGGACTGTGAAGGGAGGGTCGTCTGTCAGGTGGGGTCAGGTTGTCGGTGGAGAGTGAGTGTACTTTTGCAGGTTCCCCCGGCCCCCCCGGGGAGGGGGTGGGGAGGGTAGGTGGGGGGGTGGGAACACTTTGATGTGTGTTTCAGGTAGTGCTGGTGGGCTTGTGCTTAGATTAGGTGAGAGCCGTGTTCATGTTCTGCTGATAATGATTTGTGGTGTTTGTTGTCTTACCAGGGTAAAGATGTGTCGGCCATGATCCAAGGGTCCCATGTTTTGTGAAACTGTTTGGTGTTTTCGTGGATTTGGGCAGTGAGCCTATCCATGTCTATGTGATCTTGAATTTTCTGAAGTATTGTTTGTTGGCTGGGTGTTGTGGTTGTGGACCATACTTCGCCAATTGCTCTACGTGTGGCAAGGGCCACTCTTGCTATCAATTTGTTTTCGGCTCTCGTGAATGTGTCCATCGGTTTGGATAGGAGCATGGTCCATGGGTCTAGGGGGCATGGGTTATTCAGGACTCTGGTGAGGATTGCTCCTACAGAGTGCCAAAGGGGTTGGAGTTTTGGGCACGTCCACCAACAATGGAGGAAAGTGCCTGTTTCTCCACATTGCTTCCAACACTGGTTCGTGGGTAGTCTGTGCATGCATGCTAGCCTCTGGGGGGTGAGGTACCAGCGGAACAGCATTTTATAGGCCTGTTCTTTGAATGTCACACATATCGTTAGTGATGCTGTGGCTTCCCAGATTTCGGCCCAATCTCCAGTGTCTGCTGGTGCGCCTAGGTCTGTCTCCCAGGCCCTGATGTATGGAAGGTTGATGTGGGTTGTGTGGGTTGCTATTGAAAGGAATATGTCAGAGATTTGTCCCTTCCTGGTCGGGGCTGTGGTGCAGTCTCGTTCGAACTTAGTGGGCTGGGATTTGCCTGCTTGTTGGATGCAGGGTGTTGCTGCCAGGCTGCGGAGTTGAATGAAGCGGAAGTAGTCAAACGTTGTGAGTGTGGTGGGTTCGGGTAAGTTCTCGTAGGTGATGGGCTGGTTGTTCGTGTATAGGTGGCTTAGCCTGACAATTCCTCTCCTCTCGAATTGGGCGAAGTGTTGGGCTGTGATTCCCGGGGGGAAGAGTTTGTTCCGGAGAATCGGGGTCATTGGGGAGAGTTCCGAGGAGAGATCGTATTTCAGGTGTACTTTGTCCCATAGGTCGAGTGAGTGTGTTATGGTGGGTGCGGTTGGGGGGGGCAGTGGTCGGTGTTGTCTGGGGGTCCACATGTATTGGGAGGGGTGGTCATGTCCGAAGATTGAGTGTTCAATGTCCACCCACCTTTTTTCCATGGGTGGGAGATGCCACATTTGGATTTGGGATAAGTGGGCAGCGTATAGGTAATGCATGAAGTTGGGTAATCCAAGGCCGCCTGATCGCTTAGGGACGTATAGTGTTTCGCGCTTTACTCTGGGCCTGCGGTGGTTCCATATGAAATTGTTAACCGCTTTCTGTAAGGATTTTATGTCTGTTATTCGGACTGCTATGGGTAGTGTCTGGAAGATGTACAGCAACCGTGGTAGGAGGTTCATTTTGATTGAGGCAACTCGGCCTAGCCACGAGATCCCTAGTGGGGCCCATGTCTGTAGGTCTGCGTGTGCCCGTTCGAGTATGGGTGTGTAGTTTGTTTGATATAGAGTGGAGACGTCGGCGGTGAGCTTTATGCCTAGGTAGTCGATGGCCATTGGGCGGATACATAATGGGAATTGGTCCTTGATGTTGGCTAGTTCGTGTTGGGATATGTGTATCGGCATTAGATCGGATTTTGTGATGTTCAGTTTGTAGCCAGATATGTGAGAGTAGGAGTGGATCAGTGTCATTAGGCGGCTGATGGAGGTGATTGGGTCCGTGAGGGTAAGGAGGATGTCGTCCGCATAGGCAGATGTCTTGTAGGTCTGGTCTCTGATGGTGATTCCTTTTATGTCTAAGTCAGATCGTATTGCTTCAAGTAAGGGTTCTAGTGATAGGGCAAATAGTATGGGTGAAAGTGGGCATCCCTGTCTCGTCCCGTTAGAGATGGTGAATGTGGGGGGGGGGGCAATGCTAGGGAGGAGGAGGGAGCCCTGTGAGTGTGCGTAGGCTGCTTCTAGGAATGAGATGAATTGTGCGGGGAATCCAAAGTGGGTTAGGGTCTGGTAGAGGAAGGGCCATAGGAGGCGGTCAAATGCCTTCTCGGCGTCTAGGGAAATTATTGCCGTGGGGGTGTGTTTGTGAGTGGTGTACCATATGAGGTCTATGGCCCTTCTGGTATTGTCTGCCGCTTGTCTGTGGGGGATGAAGCCGACTTGGTCGGGATGGATTAGGGCTAGTAGTAGGGGGTTTATGCGGTTGGTCATGACTTTTGTGAGGATTTTAAGGTCTACGTTTAGGAGGGATATGGGTCGGTAATGTCCTGGTTCGTCTAGTGTCTTGCCTGGTTTTGGGAGGAGGCAAATGTTAGCTGCTACCATGTCTGTCGGCAGCTTCTCGCCGCGTAGCATGGCATTGAATACCGGGCAAAGGTGTTTGAGTAGGAGGTGGCTAAAGGTTTTGTAATATATTGCCCCGAATCCGTCAGGGCCTGGGCTTTTATTGGGCTGAAATGCGCGGAGGGCCAAAGTCATCTCTTCCTCTGTTACGTCGTCTGTTAGTGTTTGGCTAATCTCTGTGGTTAGCTTTGGGAGCTTAAGTGCGTTTAGGAATGTCTGTGTGAGAGTTGAGACGTCCTGCGTGGGGTCTCCTTGTGGTGCCGTGTGGTTGTAGAGTTGTTGGTAGTAAGTTTGGAATATGGAGCCTATCTGGTCAGGTTGGGTGCACATGTTTCGGTCTGGGTCGCGTATGCTTGTGATTTTGTTGGCCTCAATGCGGCGTTTTAGGCGTCTTGCCAGCATGGTGTCAGCTTTATTGCTTTTTTCGTAGTATTTTTGTTTGAGCCACTGGAGGGCTTTCGCGGTGTCCTCCATGGTGAGGCGTTTTAGTAGGGTTCGGGCTTCGGTCAATTGGTCTAGGGTGTTGCTGTCTCTGGTCCCTTTGTGTATGGCTTCAAGGCGGTGTATCTCCGCTATTGCGTCTGTGATCTGTTGTGTTCTACGTTTTTTCCGGGCTGAGGCTAAGCTTATTAGTCTGCCCCTGATGACCGCTTTGTGCGCTGTCCATAGGGTCGTGGGGGATGTTTCTACTGGGTTTGAGTTTAGTTCAAAGTAGTCTGATAGGTCTTTGGAGATGGCGTCCGTGATGGGGAGGTCATGTAATAGTATGGGATTTAGTTTCCACGTCCATGGGCGTGTGATGTCTGCGATACATAGTGTTAGGTTGATGTCGGCATGGTCTGACCATGATATCGTCCCTATGCTCGTGGATTTTGTCTGGGATAGGACGTTGGGGGAAATCAGGAAATGGTCGATCCGCGAGTATGAGTTGTGGGGGTTAGAATAGAAGGTGAAGTCTTTGGTGGAGGGGTGTTGGGCGCGCCAGATGTCTATGAGGTTTCGAGAGGAGAGGAACTGCTGGAACAGTGTGTCATTTCTGGCAGGTCGGTGTGGAGGTTGTGCGTGGTGTGTCCTGTCCAGGTGTGGGGAGTGTACTGCATTGCAGTCCCCGCCTATGATGAGGCGGGTGTTGGATAGTGTGGCTATGTGTGCGGATAATTTATTCCAGAAGTCTGGGTCTGGTTGGGTAGGCGCGTAAATGGAGCAAAAGGAGTAATGATTGGTGCCTATTCTCCCTGTTATTGTGAGGAATTGGCCCGAGGGGTCAGGGTGTGCGGTTATATCTGTTAGGGGGCATGTGCCTCTTAAGATAATGGCTACCCCTTTGGTTTTGGGCGTTGGAGAGTTGGCTAGGAAGCTAGTTTTGTATGTCCGGTTCGTGAGGGGGAAGTGTTTGAGCGTGGTGAAGTGGGTCTCCTGGACTAGGAGGATGTCGGCTTGTTGTCTTTGGGCCCACCTTAGTAGTGCGTGTCGTTTTTTGGGTGAGTTGAGGCCCTTTGCGTTGATGGAAGTGCATTTGAGGTGGGTTGGCATGTTGCGTGGTTGTGTGTGCGAGGTGTCCCCTTGGGAGTGGGTGATTGGGTTGGTGTTGAGGTGGGGTAGGGGGGTTTTGGGGGTTTCGGAGGGGCGTGGGGCCCTGCAACCCGGACCAGCCGGGTTCGAGTGTGTGTGTGTGTGTGTTGCTGCTGGACTTACAGTTTAGGCCAGCAGGCGGTGGGGAGTGTCGTCCAACGTTCCGTAGGAGGTACAGTCGGGTTATTCTCGGTGGTGGTGTGGTGGAGTCAGTAGGTGTGTCGTCCGCAGTGAAGGTCTCCGTGGGGCCTCTCTGGGCACTCCTGCCCGTCTGGTCTGTCGTTTGTCCATCTGGGTTGTCCCCTTCCTCCCCTTTTGTGGGAACAAAGCATTTTAAACGTTAAAGGTGACATACATGGAATGGTAGGTTAAAACGTGTAATACACTGGAACATATATACGAGTATAAGAGAAAAAGAACATATTAATGTTATATGCGACACAATAAGTTTGGCAATTCCAGACATTCCCCGCTCTCCCTCCCGCCGCCCAACCGGATCCCTCAGCAAGGTTCCCCTGTGTTGTCGTTGCTGTCGTCTACTAAGGTGTCAGTGCTATGAGCCCTTGGGGTGGGCGTCCCGTCCGTGATTCTCGGATTGTCAATAGGGGGTGCGAGATTTTTAGCGTTTGCCTCAGGTCCCCTCATCATGTCTGTTGGGTTCGGTCTCCCGTCTGTGGGCTGCTGGTTGGTGGTGGTGTGGGTCTATGGGGGTATTTAGTAGGGGGAATGAAGAGCAGATATCTAAGCTCGGGGGGTCCTTGGGTCGTGGTGTGTGTGGCGTCCCTAGGGTCGAGGTGGGATGTTCCCTGTCTCTACGTCCCTGTCATGGTGTCGTTTCTGGTTTGGGAGGGCCCCTCCTGAGTTTGGGGCCTCCCTAGTGGTGAATGTGAGGTTGTAGCTTCGGTCCCTGGCAGTCCAATGTGTTATACCCCTTTTCCCTTTTCCCTTTCCCCTTCCCGTGCATAAATATAAGCATTTTCGTGAGTGTTAGGTGGGCTAAGTAAGGCAATGTCCCGGTTTTATGGAGCTGGTGGAGAAAGTTCGTGGGCCCTGGTGGGTGTGCGGCCCCCGGGTTTAGTTCTCCTGTCCGCTGTGGCGTGGTGGCTGGTGGTCTAGATGCAGGTGGCCGTGTCGACGGTTAGTGTCCCATAGGTGGTTGTCTGTAGTGGAGGGGCGTAGGTAGTGGGGTGTTGGGGGTAAGTCCTTTCATGCCGGTGATGAGTTAGTTGCCTGTGTATTATGTGCTAGTCTGATTGTCCAGCTCATGTCCATGTCTTCAGGGTCTTTGTTCGGGGTGAAGCGTTGTCTCGCTGCTTTGGGGTTGGCAAGTGGAGTTTGTTTAGGAGTGTGAGGGGAAATTGCAAATGGGGTAGTTCCTGGTTGGTCGGCTAGGCGGCCGGGTGGAAGGCAGGTGACGGAGCCCTGGATTAATGCTGGGGCTGGTCTCTTCTGGAGGGTCTGCGACCCCTCTGTTGGGATTGCCAGTTTCTTCTTGCAGTGGTTGGTTGTTCTCTTTGTTCTCGTTGTCTGTCTGGGTCCGGTTCTAAGCGAGGTAGGCCTAGTTGGGCCGCAAAGTCTTCGGCGTCCGCTGCGTCGTGGAGAGTGTAGGTCCTGTCTCCTTTGCGGACCATTAGCTTAAAGGGGTGTCCCCATGCGTACCTGAGGTTATGTCTCGTGAGAGCTTGAGTCAGGGGTCTGAGGGCCTTCCTTTTGAAAAGCGTGCTGGGGGCCAGGTCTTGGAACAATTGAACCTGGTGTCCGTCTACGTGGACTGGAGAGTCTCATGCGGCCCTCATCAGTGCTTCTTTCACGTGGAAATAATGGAGGCGGACAATGACATCTCTAGGCTGTGTGTTCGATGGAGGCTGGGCTCTGAGAGCTCTGTGCGCCCTGTCGATGATGAGTTCAGCCGGGGGGGCCTCCGGGAGCATTCCGCTGAACGTTTCTCTGAGGGTGGTGTTTAGGGTGTCAAGGGCGATGGATTCAGGGAGCCCCCTGATCCTGACATTATTTCTGCGCGACCTGTTGTTTAGGTCCTCTTGCGCGCTCTCAAGGGCTTGTACCTGTGCTTGGAGGTCTTGTATAGCTGTGTCATGTCTGCTAGTCGTCGTGGAGATGTCCTCCATTTTGTCTTCAACTGCTAGAGTGCGTCTGGTTAGGTCTTCCAGGCCTTCTCTAATGGGAGCCATGTGTCTGGCTAATTCTGCAGCCATGTTAGCGTTAATGTCCCTTAAAAGTCCCTTTAGGTCCCCTTTGGTGATTGGGGTGAGGTCTTCAGTACCTTTTTCTACCTCGCTTGTCTCGGACTCAGAATCAGTTTCCCGCCGGTCCTCTGCGCCTGTGCGGCCTTTGTCAGCGCGGTTACGGAATATCGGCGCTACCAGCGGGTCAGTTCTCGTTTTCCTTCCCATCCTGCGGTTGGAGTGTGCTTTGGGGGAGTAGAGGGGTAAGTCTCGGTTGTTTTCGGGCGGTTGTGCGTGCTAAAGTTAGCTGGATTGGGGCCCTGAGGTACGGAGCTCTTTCAGTGTGCGGCCATCCGTACCGGAAGCCAGGCGCCGCCCCCAGCTTTAATATGTGTTTAATATGCTGTCTACAATATGTTGTGCCAAGTTAAGACCTAGGTTATTGACCATGAAAACCATGTATAAATCTACAGTAGTTTTGTAACCACATGCCCATCCTAGTAAGAATATATACCGCTATTCAATCCTAACCAGAAAGCTATAATACTACTGGGGCCCCTAAAATCTCAAGATTCACGTCTTAAAGAACTGAATAGATTGACACATGAACTGACAGTTTAACATTAAGGGTTTCTCTCCCCCCACTTATGGGGACTCTCTACCCCCCAAAAGGGCTTCAGTGCCCAAAAACGCTAGGACAATCAGGTCTCACGTTGGAGACCTCTTCTTTGTATATAGTTGGTTATATATTTTTTTGTTATTCCCCCCCCCCATCAACCCCTCTCCCCCCCCCCCAAGGCGACTCAATATCACCAAGACTGGAGGGTCTTTGCCCCACTTAAATGGGTAATGTCGATGTACACATACTTCCTAGAGGTCCAGCAGGGTGTACCCTGGTTTTATAACAAAGCCACTCCTAGATCTTACACAAATGCCAAAACTCACCACCTAGACAATAACAAAACATATCCTCAGCTTACTCTCAGAGGCCTCCCGCCGATTCCAAATGACCCTTAACATTCTCTCAATAAACTCTAAAGGACTTAACTCACCTCACAAACGCTGCATGGCCTTAATGGAAGCAAAAAACAGAAAGTCCACGTAGCATTTTACCAAGAAACTCATTTCCAAACTTCCAACCAGCCAAAATTCTCCTCTAAATACTTCCCAATAGGCTTCCATAGCACATACAGAAAAAAAAAAAAAAAAAGTGGTGTCACTACCCTGATTAGCAACAAAGTTTCTTTTCAGCTAATAAAAAAACTAAGTGACAAAAAAGGACAGTACCTTTTTATATAATGCATAATTAACAATGCTCATTATACATTACTTAATGTGTACGGCCCTCAGAGTGACCACCATAGTTTTTTAGACCACATCCTAACTTTAACAACTGCTCACAAATTTGGGGACATTGTAATTGGAGGTGACACTAATTTTATACTGGACCCAACCCTAGACATAACTTCCTCCTCCAAGAGATCACAAAAGACTGCAAAACAAAGGGCTCGCTCCACTTCCCTCATAGAAAACATTCTGCACACACATGGATACGCTGACATCTGGAGAATCCTACATCCTTTGGATAAGGATTATACCCACCACTCCCTGGTTCACAATACTTATTCCAGAATTGACCATTTCATCATACCATCATCACTTGCATCAAAGCTATCTAAATCTGATATCGGCACTATCACATGGTCCAATCATGCCCCAATTACCTTATCAATCACAACGCAACATCCCACGAGTGGGAACCGCACTTGGCGGCTAAACGACTCTCTCCTAACAGACCACAAATTACTAACGACTTGACCACATACTTCTCCTTAAATAATACGGGGGGGGGGGTGATAGGAATAGATACCCTGTGGCAAGCTCATAAAGCGGTCCTTCAAGGACAATGTATTAAACACACCAGTTACAACAAAAAGCAATGAATGAAAGCATACATAGATATACACAAAGAGTTAGCTACACTTACCCGTACAAACAAACCAACAAACACCATCACACGACATCACAAAACAGATTCTTATATTTCAGTCCAAACTGAAAGACATAGAAACGGCAAAAACGACTTATCTACTAACAAAAATGAAGCACATTTTTTTTTAAGGAAGGGAACAGGGCAGGAAAGATTTTGGCAGCCCAACTTAAAGCTAGAATCCTGTCGTCCAAAATATCATTTCTCGACAAGGGACAAGGAGATAAAATTACCGACCCACAAGCAATAGTGGAGGAATTTGACAGGTACTACAGCGACTTATATGACTTGGTAAAGAGGCCTGACTGCCATACACCTACTCAAGCCGACATAGATACATTCCTAAACGATATTCACCTACACACTCTTACCCCTGAAGAAAGCCACAATCTAATACAGCCTTTTTACGACTCACAAAATCATAAATACCCTCAAACAACTACCGAAACATAAATCACCGGGACCTGATGGGTTTACGAACCTATACTATCATACCTTTAGAGAAATCCTAGCGCCCCACATGACGAAAAAGTTTAACCAATGTTTTCAAGAGGGGTCTATGCCCACAGCAATGCTTTAAGCCCACATTACAACCTTACCAAAACCCGGGAAGCCCCCAACCCAGTGTTCCAATTTTCGACCAATATCCCTACTGAATTGTGATACCAAAATTTATGCCAAACTGTTAAGGAATAGAATAAACCCTATATTGACCCGTATAGTACACAACGATCAGTCAGGCTTCATCAAAGGTAGACAAGGTTCTGACAATACCAGAAAAATACTTAACATACTATCACACATTACAACGGAAAAAACTGAAAGCCTCTTGTTGGCACTAGACGCTGAAAAAGCCTTTCATAGGCTCAATTGGGCTTATATGACATCAGTCTTAATTAAATACGGATTCCCACAAGAGATGACTAGAGGTATAATGGCGCTATACGACACCCCAATTGCTCAAGTATACAACTCAGGGTTCACCTCATCACCATTTAGAGTCTCTAACGGTACCAGGCAAGGTTGCCCATTATCTCCTCTTCTTTTCATCCTTGCACTGGAACCTTTAGTGCTCAAAATTAGAAACAACACACTTATCTCAGGGATACCTATAAGAAACTCAAATTTCAAACTATCAATGTTTGCAGATTATATTTTATTAACTATCAGCAACCCAGCAACGTCCATACCCCGTCTTATGTGTCTCCTACAAGAATGTGGGGGAATATCCTATTACAAACTCAATAACAATAAAACACAAGCGCTACCACTTCACATACCCACATCGCAAGTTGACATCTTGCGCCAGACCTACCAGTTTGACTGGAGACAGAAATGCATCACATATCTTGGAGTGAAGCTTGCTCTACATACACACAACACCATTTCACTGAACTATGGACCACTTCCACGAACATGCACTTCCCTTTTCCAGGCTTGGAAACATGTCCACTTATCGTGGCTAGGCCGAATTAGCACTGTAAAAATTGTGTTGTTACCCAAAATTCTCTATGTATTTAGAATGTTACATCTCCAGGTACCACCACACACCCTTAACACCATACAATCCACATTGTCCAGATTCAACAGGAATAAAACAAAACCATGGTTACCTGTTTCCTTACTCCAACAGACCCAACCAGAAGGAGGCCTAGGGGTACCCAAAATAGCCGCATACTACGAGGCTGCTGTTCTTGAAACCGCCATAAGGCCCCATGCCCCCAGACACTCATTCCAATGGGCAGACATGGAATCAGACAAAACTCAACCACACTCTTTGTTACACTTAATGTGGACACCAAAATCACATCACCCACCAAAAATATCACTTTACCCCACCTCTGTATTGATGCTGAAATATTGGGACAGACTGATGGCCACCGTATCCGAAAAAGGGAAATATTGCGTAGATGCTCCTATAGAGGCATTGACGGAGCTCACACCATGGTTATCATTAAAAACGGCTACATATGGTGTTAGATACATCAAGGATTTATACATGCAAAAGGAAATCAAAACATTTCCTGACCTACAAACGCAATTTAACATACCCAACTCCTGTATATTCCAATACCTACAATTAAAGAGTATTATAAACACCCAAGTGACACTTCGACAACAGACCCTAACACAACGTCTTAACGACACATTAGCGGTCATCTCCAGATGCCACTCAACACCACTAAAACCCAAATCTCTATCATTGTGTTATAAGACCATATTAGACTATGATACTCCCCATTCTTTTGGTTATGTCCGACAATGGGAAAAGGAGGGGATGCTCATACTTTCAGACGAACAGTGGCTCAAAGTACTAAACGCCCTTAGAGGCCTCACTTCCTGCTTCTCCCACGTAGAAGCCCATAAAAAGGTGCTTTATAGATGGTACCTCACCCCACAAAGGTTGCACCAAATATACCCGAATACGAACCCCGAATGTTGGAGGTGTATGGCAGAAATAGGTAACATGACGCATATTTGGTGGGAATGTACAGGTATTAAGCCACTGTGGACTCAAGTCCAACTAGTCCTGCATCAAACATTAAACCAAACAACGCCTTTAGCATCAACCATAACGCTCTTACTACTCTTCCCACCGCATTGGCAGAAAACAGATAAAAAGATAGCCTCCCTGGTAATTTTAGCAGCGCGCCACTTACTGGCCCAATACTGGAAAAGCACAAGATGCCCCTCCCGAAAGGAATTGTTAGACAGAGTAAATCAATATTACAAATATGAGTTACTTTCCTCTGATTCCCACATAAAGAGGAACCAGACAGAACAAACTTGGGTACCCTGGTTCAACATGTTAAACAGAAACACCACCCAAACTACTACATCAGAAGGTTAGCAACGCACCACTCAAAAGGTCGAATCACGCGACTTGATCCCTGTGCTCATCTGCGGCGAAGGTTAGATTGTGCATCATGTGATGCAAAGAGAAAACTGTACTAATATGTCGCCTTGAATGTACATCCCCCTTCCCCCCTTCTTTCTTTTCTGTACCCCCCCACCCACCCGTATTTTGACCTTTTAAAAAAAAAAAAAAGATTGACATTTCAGTCCAGCTTGCGGACTTTCCCCAGGATCAAAACACACACACAAAAAAATAAAATAAAAAAAATATATAGATAAGCCTAGGTGCAATCCCGCGTTATATATATATATATATATAAAAGCAATAAAGGGAGCACACTAGGTCTTAATTATAGTGCAAAATTATTTACTGCATTCCCAAAGAATACATAACTGTGGTATATACAAAAAAAATCAACGTTTCGACCCTGCTGGGTCTTTATCGACAGCAGGGTCGAAACGTTGATTTTTTTGTATATACCACAGTTATGTATTCTTTGGGAATGCAGTAAATAATTTTGCACTATAATTAAGACCTAGTGTGCTCCCTTTATTGCTTTTTATTTATATATATATATATATATATATATATATATATATATATATATATATATATATATATATATATATATATATATATATATATATACACATATACATATACATATACATATACATACATACATATGCAATATTTCCATGTACTAAACAAAAACATTATTTTTATATTTTTCCAGCACTGGGGGCACTGCCTGATAGACAGACACACACACACACCCAGATACAGGACTGGGACGGCCCTCTAGTACCATCCGTGGTGACGTAATGCCCCCTTCCTAGGCTGGGCAATAAATACATATGTAAAGTCCTTGCAGTGTACAAGGCTGCTAGTGGTATGATTCAGCCAAACTGAAATTAACCCCATCAGTGATGGAATGTTAGTCAGTCTCACATTAACTTTTTCCGGGGATGGATTATTAGTCAGTCTTATTATTAGCACATGTCATAACACTGATGTCATGTTCATCTGCTTGATGTCCAACCTGTAGTATATGTAATATTGTTTAACCCCTTAAGGACCAAACTTCTGGAATAAAAGGGAATCATGACATGTCACACATGTCATGTGTCCTTAAGGGGTTAAAGACTACAAAAGGAAGTATGTTACAGTAGGAATTATGTTTATTTTGTCTGTATTCCATTAGCCCTTTACATTCATCATTCATTGCACTGTGTGAATTTGCAAATATGTAATAACTTTTTTGTCTGGTTATATTCTATTCCCTGTAACAATTGTCTCTTTTATTTAATATGCTGAAACTCCAACCTGTATTTATTATTTATTTAGATATTTGACAGTGTTATAATTGTCTTCTCTGTTTGGACTTACCTTTGCAAATGTGTTGTTTCTTTATTACTGAATTGCAAAATCTGTGCTTACATTGTGAAAACAGATTCATTTACTAAGCTAAGCTCAAAGTCAGCTTGTAATCCATAATAGGAAATAACATTCATCTTTTACTTGATTTTCAAGCATAGCTAGTTTTAATGGTGGCTTTATCACTGTTAAGTAAATCGGGCTGTTACACTCTCAATTATTACTTATTTAAATTTAAGGAATCAGATATAGTACATAATGCAGTATGGTGTATAATTTCCCTTCTTGGATACTGTTGATTACGGTAAATTACATTTTTTTCATACTTTGTCTATATCCTTAAGGTCTTATCATCCGTTTATTTAACATCATAATCTGTATTTGAATGCCGTATCATTGTTCCCAATTGTAATATGTTTTTAACTTCTGTTTGTTTCAGGGAAAATAATTTCATTAAGGATTTTCCCCAGCTAGCGGATGGGTTGCTGGTAATCCCACTTCCAGTAGAAGAGCAATGCAGGGGAATCCTCTCTGAACCCCGTCCTGACCTACAGATGCTCACAGGTAAACAGTAGCTAAAATTGTATGAATACAGAAATTTGCCTCATTCGGTGCCAATCTATATATGAATTAAGGGGAAGAGGCCCATGTCTTTGAACATTTTAACACCTTCATTGGGTAATTTGTTTTTCAGACACTACATAGATGATCTGCATATTATTTGGTCATGCACAGTGGAGAGCTTGAAAATATTCATTTTTTTTTTCCTTTCTATTTGGTCAACCAGAATGATTTTTAATATGAGACATTTCTTTAGATTCTCATGGTGATAATGATCACCTCTTTCACCTTAAAAAATGGTATTGTGTGGGAGCACATTTAACTGCCAGCATGAGTGGACATATGGAAGAAGGGCTCTGGGTTAATATACCCAAAGTGACTTCCAAAACAACATTGTGGATGTCCACCTGTTGTAAAACACGAGTAGACACCATTGGAATTTACCAATGAATAACAGAACATCATGAATTGGCCCTGAAAAGATAAGCTGCAAGACTGCCATGGTGTTGGCTGGTCTGGTGCCTTCTCACTGGTATGTGATGTCCTGGCTAAACTTGAGACAACTGGACACACCCCAAGAACTGACCCCGCCTGGGAGACATAGATGCAATCTTTGCTCTAAGACCTGAGATCCATGCTATCAGCATACTTCTGCACAATAACCATGGACCTTAAAATAGAATTAAGGGGGGGGGGCAGAACAGTCAAACTGAAGGCTTACAATGTGCTTATGGTAAAACTCCACAAGATGGAAGAAGATCAGAGGACATTATTATCCAAAGTGGCAGACCTTGAAGACAAGGCAAGAAGAAACAATATAAAGGCTAAGAGACATACCCAAATCCATTATCATTGGCACTCCCCCAGGCTATTTTAAAGCCATGTTTCAGGCCATCCTTTCAGAAGCAGATGAGAGAGAATTGTTGGTAGACCGAGCACAAAGACTTCCCAAACCTTGGGGCCTGCCTTCTTTAGCTGTCTGGGATGTTATTGCCCACAATAATTTATTTTATATGAAAGGCCAACTCATGGCTGCTGTATGACAACTACAGACCTTACTTGCCCCCTATGTTGATGTGTCACTTTTGCTGACTTACCTGCTTTCACAATGGCAAAACTGAGGCAGTTCAAAACAACAAGATAATATATTGCTTGGGGTTCCCTACACACCTCCTGGTATGGGAAACCTTGCAGAAGATCAGAACACAGGTGAGGGTATATAGATTATACTGGCCTGGAAGATAATAGTGAACCTCAATAAGCCTAACTCCCGATGCATGTTGTCTCCTTCCTGGATGAGGACAACCTCATTTCCATGAGGAATTAAGTTTGCAGATCAAAGCTGGAATATAACATGGCATGGACCAAGGGAAACATGCAGGGCACCACTATTGAAGGGCAAATCCAAAGCTATTTAGGCTACAAGTCTCCTCGTGACTGATGTGGTTGCCATTTTTTTTTTATTTGGGCAGAGCCTAATCACTGCAAAAAAAAAAAAAAAAAAAACAATAACAATTTTTTTTTTCCCCTCACATCATATGGTCACAGTAGTGTGTAGTGGTACAATCCCCACCAATAGAGATGCGTCGTGTGTAAATATCTATGATGAATATTTTATAACAGAGAAAATAAATCTAATATTGTCAATATGAATTGAGTGGTAATAAATGAAATGCAGAGCCACCACAAGAGAGGAGCGATCATCTTGAACTCCATAAATCAAAGGTAGGGTGGCACAATCTCTGAATCAAGTGTATCGCTTGTTACCTAACTCAATGTTATAGGTGAAATAAAAAGAGAAAGAAAACTATATAGTGTCCACTGAAGTAATGCAATGGACAGAGAATATGATATTTTACCAACTTTTTTAGAGCAGTCTGCTGTGAACTTACAGATAGGTGGTATATCCCCAAATAGGATACATGTCCAGGAACCACTAGTTAGTGCTTAGCTAGGTTCGTGTCATATTACCTCCTGACACCCCAAACGTCTGCTTTCGCCCTCCAACGCTCCATGCACCTCCTGACATTGTGAAGCCTTGTTCCAATATCATTAATGATGCATGCTGCTTACACTCTGCACCTTAAGATATCTAACACCTTAAGGACAGGGGCATTCTGCGTTCTGCCATACACCCCACTTACCTGATCGCTGCAGTTCCTCCATCGGCAATTTGCTTTGCTCCCAGTTTGGGGGGGACTGCCTGACAGCCCAAACAGTCCCCCATTGGAAAAAGAAGGCCCCATGCGGGTCATGTGATCACATAGGCATCCATAGTGCTACCTGCAGGGCCACTGCTTGTGCTGTCAAGCAGTCTCCCTGATGCTGAAAAAAAAAATAAAAAAATTGGTAAAGCAAAAAAAAAAAAAAAGATATATATTTCTCTGCTTCAAATTTTGCAACTCACTTCACTGAGGCTATTTCTACAACCAGGGAAGAGATCTCTAATCTCTCTCCCTCTTCTTTCAATACATCTTCTAATACATCACCCAACCACACTCACTCCAATGGTTTATGCTCATTTGCACCTACTACAACGGAAGAGGTTTCTGCTCTGCTCTGCTCCAGTCCCCCCACCCAACCACATGTTCCCTCGATCCTATTCCCTCATATCTCATCCACACAGTCTTCCTCTCTTGCTCTTCCTCTCACTCAAATGTTCAATCTCTCCCGTTCCTCCGGCACATTTCCTTCACCCTTCAAGAATGCAACCATAATGTTGATTCTGAAAAAAGTCCAATCTTGACCCCAACTCCCCATCCAACTACTGCCCTATATTACTACTGCCATTTGCCTCCAAGATCCTTAACCCCTTGAGGACACATGACATTTGTGACAGGTCATGATTCCCTTTTATTCCAGAAGTTTGGTCCTTAAGGGGTTAAATAAGATATCCTATGTGGATCCAAAAAGGACAAAAAAAAATTCTTAATGCCTATCAGTACATTAACAGGTGGTGGATCTACCTAGGATATCTAGGTATGGGATATCAGGACTGTAAGTAGTTGTAAATTATCATTGTACATACCATGAACTTGTGCTTGGTGTATGATATATGAGATTATGAAGGGATGGCCAGTGGTTGTAAATATTGTGTATATATTGTAATTTGTTTCAATGTGTATGCTATATCAATTTAGGATAAGGTAACCAATTAACTGGAACAACTTTTTGAATTGCACTGGGTTATTAATCAATAAATGATTTTTTTCGCAAACTCAGCTATGAATTTTTCCTTAGCATGCATAATCAATGCATAGAGTGTGGTATTCATGTTTAAATTTTTAAATGTATACTTACTTGAAGGGATATATGAATGCTGTCTTGGTTCTGGCTAGTAATTCACCACTCCTGAAGAAGTCAGTTCCTGACAAGACATGAAGAGGTTTTAACAAATGGCAGCAGAAGAGAGGCTAGCTTTTTTTTTTTTTTTAAACATCAGATAATGGTATTTGATACATATTGATTAGTTATAGTGGGATGCTTAATATCAGATACCCTATCATCATTTGTTAAACGGTTTTATCTTTTCATTCTTTTTGTTATTATCAATTATATAATTATACGTGGTGACGAAGCAGCAATTCACCTCAACTTCACATCTTTCATCCCATTCATCCATTCTTGAGCGATATCGGGGGGAGGGGGGACCGCCTTCTAGGCTGCCCCTGAGTCATCCAATGCCATCTCCCAAGGATTCCATATACTGTGATACTCCTGTTTTTTTTCCCCCAGATTAACGTACACTGCTTTTTCCATTGTTTTTTGGAAGTTTATCTGTACTTGTATCTCCTTCCATGCTGGGATTATGCTTGTTTTCCATCTCCTGGCTAGGCATATCTTTGCTGCCATTAATATATGTATTGTCAATCTATTAGAATAGATATTACTATCTGGTAGCTCCAAATGAAATAGGAATGAGTGAGAAGTTAATCTAATATTCATTCCATAAATTCTACCCAGTACTAAGTCCAGTTTATTTTTCACTGGTTGTAGCTTTGGGCAGTCCCACCAGATATGTAAATGTGGTCCCATTACATCGCCAACATGTATCACTTGCGCCAGTTTGAAATTTAAAGAGTTTTGCTGGTACCATGTACCACCGATGTAAAATCTTAATATAATTCTCATAAATAATAATGTTGTGTATTGTTTTTTTTGGTTAGAGTAAGTGCCTTTGCCCATTCTTCTTCACTAAACTCTTTATTTATTTCTAGTTCCCATTTACTGATTTTATTCATTTTATTCCTGGGTATATATTCATATAATATTTTGTTTATTTTTGAAATTAGCTTATCTTTCCCATTTATTGATACAATTTTGTCAAAGAAATCTTCTTCAACTCGTTTATTTTTCAAAATGTTTCTTATTTTCTGGTACTTTAGAAACTCGGATTTTAAAAGGGAGTTTACTTCATAAATTTCTTGAAAGGTCTTTATGTTATTATCCATGAAAAAATCACCTATAACTTTGTATCCTTCCTGTTTCCATTTACTCAGATCTATATCATTTATGTATCCCTTCAGTACTTCTATTGGAGCGGAAACGGAGATATTATTTTTGATCTTATATCTTTTTTTTAGGTAGTTCATATAGTTATATAATTCTATCAGAATATTATTTTGTACATTTAATTTCTTAAAAGCAGTTTTATCCAACCAGATTAGAGCAATTGGATCTAAATTTTTCGATAGTCTTTCGATGTTTACCCAGGGATTCTGTTCCGAGTCTTTATGCTTTGAGTTAATTAGATGCATAATCATAATTGCATCATGTCTCATTGTTAAATCTGGAAAAGATACCCCTCCATCATTTTGTGTCCGACATAACGTCTTATATGATGTTCTTGGCTTTTTAGATCCCCAAACGAATTTCAGGAAGGTTTCATGAAACTCAATCAATATTTTTTTTGGTATCCTCATTGGGATCAATCTCATTAAATATTCGAGTTTAGGTAGTATATAATCTTTGATAACACTTATTCTCCCCATCCATGAGATATATAAAGGATTCCATATAGATAATATGTTTTTTATATCCTGAAGAAGAGGTAGATAATTTCTCTCAATAATTTTATTCCATTTAAATCCCAATCTGACTCCCAAATATTCAATATATTCAGTTGACCATTTAAATTTAAACTTCTCTTTTAAAGTAATAAGATCTGATTCTAAGATGTTATTGTGCAAAACAAGAGATTTGGTCAAGTTAATTTTATAATTTGAAAAAAGGCTATATTGATCAATGCACGAAATAACTGCGGGGATAGATGTGTTAGGTGAAGATAATGTGAGGATTACATCATCAGCATAAAGAGAGATTTTATGCTCTAAAGCTGCAGTATTAATTCCCTGTATCTCTTTTGTTTGTCTTATCATTGCAGCCAGTGGTTCAATAGATATAATATATAGCATTGGGGCCAGTGGGCATCCCTGTCTCGTCCCATTATTTATCATAAATCCTTTGGAGTTCAATCCCCCCCACACACTTTTGCCGATGGTGATTTATATAAGCTCATTATTCGATCGTGGAAGATATCTTGTATACTAAGAGTTATTAAAACTTCCGACATAAATTCCCAACTTACTCTATCGAAAGCCTTCTCGGCGTCTAAGGCAGCAAAGACTGCAGGGACATTGGTTCTACTTATTTTTTTAAATAAGTTCAATATTTTACGTATATTGTCACTTCCGCTCCTTTTAGGCACGAAGCCTGTTTGATCTAAATGAATTAAGGTATGTATAACATATTTCAATCTTTCCGCCAGAATCTTAAAATATAGCTTAATATCGATATTTATTAACAAGATCGGACGGTAGTTGCTAACATAATTCGGGTCCTTACCAGCCTTAGGAATTGGAATTATATTAGTTTGCAACATTTCTTTAGGGAAATTCGTATTATTAGAGATACCATTGAATAGTTTATTTAATATATTAAGAACCGATCCCCCAAATTTCCTAAAAAACAATGGGGTAAACCCATCTGGGCCTGGAGCTTTCCCTGTTTTTAATTCTTTAATATTCTTCTCTATCTCTTCATTATTTATGGGAGCATTCAACTCTTCTAGTATTATATTATCCACCTTTGGGAGTTTAATATTCTTCAAAAAATCTCTGATATCGGATGTAGATACCTTAGGAGTATTCAGATTATATAATGATTTATAATATTCTTCAAAAGCGTCACTTATTGATTCAGGAGACAAACATACCTTATCTCCTACCACTATTTTCTTTATTAGAGATATGTTTTTCTTAGATTTTAATTTATTTGAAAAAGCTTTCCCGACTCTATTGTCTGTGTAATACCATGTTTGATTTAGTTTCAATATAGCATTAGATGTTTTAATTTCTATTCTCTTTTTTATTTCTTCTTGGATATCATTTATTTTTTGTGTATTATATTCTGTTACCTTCTGTTTGTTCTCCTTTTCTAGTAATGCTAAGGAAATATATAAATCTTGTAATGGTTTACCCATCTCACTCTTTTGTCTAATCCCCATTTTGATTAAGACTCCTCTTATATAACATTTGAAAGTGCACCATAAAGTACCTGTGTTTACCTCCCCATTATCGTTATTTCTAAAAAAAAATCCTCGATTTTGGATTGCAAGAATTTATAATTCTCTTCAGATTTCAATATGCCATCATCTAGTCTCCATTGAGGTCTATTTACCCATTTGTTTTCCTCATTTATCTCCAAGGTTATTGGAGCATGATCTGACCATGTAATAGCTTCTATCTTAGAGTTTGCAAACATTCTTAAATTATATGCATCTGTAATAAATAAATCAATTCTAGAATAAACCTTGTGAACCTTTGAAAAATAAGAATAGTCTCTTTCTCTGGGGTGATGCACCCTCCATATGTCATAATAATTAAATTCTGACATAAGAGCTTGGAATTTTTTATTTTTCTTCCTATCCCCTTGGTTTTTGTTATTTATTATCTGTTTTTTTTGTTCTGTCTAGTTTATCATCTGGGGCCACATTCATATCGCCCGCTATTATCAGTCTTCCTTTTTGAATTTTAAGAATTTTTGAAAAAACCTTCCTGAAGAATTTTTGGGAATATACGTTTGGGGCGTAGATATTTACTAATGTATACTGTATGTCATTAATCTTACAGATAATTATGACATATCTGCCTTCAGTATCCTTTTGTTCTAGTATCAATTCAAATTTTAAACGTGCAGCAATCAATATAGCGACCCCTCTCTTCTTTTTTTTTTTTTTTTTTTTTGACAATCTGAATGTTTATTTGGATTTTATCAAGACAGTATAACATAACAAACAAATAAGCAGTTATAAGGGAAAGTGCGTAAACATACACAGTGGGAGTTGTATATCGAAATAGGTGAACAAAGCGGGTTGGGTGTTCTCCTCTACATTGAGGGAACAGGAGATTCAACCAGGAAGTTTCAGCCCCGTCTTGTAAAGGGGGGCTCAGCTTAGTCTCCCAGTGTCATATGGGAAATATAGGGCCTTTTACAGCTTAGGGGGTCTTGCTTATAACACAGATATTGCCTGATAGGTCTCATATGCCACCCAACTCAGCTGTATTACAAAATTTCAAACTAAAGCCCAGGTGTATGTTAGCTTGGTTGACTAATCACGTAGATCAATGCTGGAACTGTCACCCTACTTAGACCCTAATTGGTGATGCCCTGAACAGGCGCAACTGCGCAACTATATTGTCCCTATTCGGTATCTGTCTGTCCCCCTATGGGGGGGGGAAGGGGGGGGGGGGAGGGAAGGAGTGGGAAACAGGTCGGGGGCAAGTCTGAGTGGTCAAGGGTCCCTTGTCAGGGCTTGTCAACGTCAATTAGGCGCCCGGTGATGTAGGTAGACACCTCGGTCCATACTACTTAAGAGAAGGCGGGTAGATTCGTCGTCTATATAAAGTATGTTACATCCGTAACCATAGCTAGGTCAGAGGGCCATACAGTGGGGGGACTGTTGCTTAGGCAAGGTAGTATAGGGCAGATGGGGAAGGATTACAGGGGGGGGGGAGAGAGGGTCGGCAGCAGCAGGGAGGGAACCAGGGGGAGGGTCCGCCAGCGACACCCCGGCCCATAGCCCAACAACCCGAGTCCACCCACACTCCCGTTTATTCGGTCCCACGTCTCCGGGAACCCGCCGGCACACGAGCCATGTATTCGATCCAGGGGGCCCAAAGCCGGGCGCACTTCTCCGCCGTCCCCTGTAGGTCAGCTGTGAGGCTTTCCATACTGTATACTTCTTCAACTGCTTCCATCCAGTTAGCCATGGTGGGGGTTGTTGTGGATTTCCAGCGGGCGGGGATGAGGCTCTTGGCCGCGTTTAGGAAGTGTCGCGTGAGAGATCTCTTGTAGGCTCCTAGGGGCATCGTTGAGTGGTGGAGTAGCATCGGTAGGGGTTGTAGTGGTATGTCGGAGTCAAGGATCTCGCGTAGCTTCCCGTGTACTTGTCGCCAGAATGTCTCGATAGGCGGGCATGACCACCAGATGTGTAGGTCCGTGCCATCGTCCGCTCCACATCTCCAGCACCTAGCCGATGGTAGCAACCCCATCTGGTAAAGCTTATTGGGGGTCCGATACCAGTTCGTCATAAGCTTGTAATTGGTTTCTTGAAGTTTCGCACTGGTCGAACCTTGATGGGCGAGGACGTGTATTTTTTCCCATTCCATTTCAGTGAGGGTAGTTCCCGTGGCTTGTTCCCATTTAGTTTGGTATCTCGCAGGGGGGAGCCTGGTAGCTTGTAGTATCATAGAATACAGCGTGGAGATACCTCGCGGAAGGTGTCGATTCTCCGTACAGAGAGTCTCAAAGCCCGTCTTTTTCCTGGATAGTAGTTGCTTTCCCTGGAGGGAGCTATGGTAGTGTTGGATCTGGTGGTATCGGAAACGGGCTAGCCCCGTTGGAGGTGTTAAGGAGGTTAGCGTCTCGAGGGGTTTCAAGTGTGTGTCTGCACACCAGTCTCCAAGCCATGGGGCGTTCGGGTTGCCTAGGCCTGTGATGTCCCCTGGGGCCAAACCTCCGGCAATCTCTGGATTGTAGATCACTGGGGTCAGCGGATTGGGGTTGGTGGTGAGGTCGAGCTTGTAACGTAGAGTCGCCCAGATCTGCAGTGTAGCTCCAATGAGTGGGTGAGACCTGATTTCATTAGTCTGTGCGGGTTTTGGCAACCAGGTAATCCAGGGCAGGCGCTCTTTGGAAGCAGCTCGCTCTAGACTAACCCATTGTTTATCTGAGTCCTGCACGTGCCATTCTATCACCCTGAGGAGGTGAGCTGCCTGGTAGTATGTTTGGATCGAGGGAAGTGCCACTCCACCCTGGCGTTTTGGTCTAATCAGGTGCGTGTGTCGGAGTCTAGCTACTCCTGAAGCCCAGACGAAGCGATTGATGACCGTGGACATCTCGTTGAAGAAGGTTTTGGGGATTTTGATGGGGATCGTCTGAAACAAGTACAGGAGGCGCGGTAGGAGGTTCATCTTCACCGCGTTTATCCTCCCGAACCATGAAATACAGGATCCCCCCCATCTTTTCATGTCCGCGGCCAGTGTCCGTAGGAGGGGAAGGAAGTTTTCCGTGAACATCTTTGCTAGGTCGCTCATCAACCAGATGCCGAGATATTTAATGCGTTGCGTGCACCAACGAAATTAGAAGTTTGCCTTTAGATGGGTTGTTAGGCCGGGGGGGAGCCCCAAGGGCAGAGCCTCGGATTTCTCCGTATTCAGGCGTAAGTTGGAGAGTGCTCCATACGTTCGAAAGGACCGTAGTAGATTGGGGAGCGAGACTATCGGGTTGCCGATAAAGAAGAGTAAGTCATCCGCATAAGCGGCCACTTTGTGTTCCGATTTGGCTACCTGTATTCCCGTAATACCCCCATCCTGTCTGACCGCCGCCAGAAAGGGCTCTAGCGTGAGGGCAAACAGGAGGGGGGACAGGGGGCACCCTTGTCGCGTGCCGTTGCTGATGGGGAAAGCGGGGGATAGTGCTCCGTTAATCCGCAGGCGGGCCTTCGGTGACGTATATAGGGCTGCTATCCAAGTTCTGATGTTGGGGCCGAAACCCATTGCCTGGAGGGTTGCTTCCATGAATTGCCAGTCGACTCTGTCAAAAGCCTTCTCGGCGTCGGTGGAGAGCAGGAGGCCCCCTCGGGAGGTGGTTTTAGCGGAATGGATGATATTGAGGGCTCTGGTCGTATTATCTTTCGCCTCACGTCCTGGGATGAAGCCTGTTTGGTCCGGGTGCACCAGTTCTGGTGCAACCTCCCCTACTCGTCGGGCCAGGATCTTCGTAAAAAGCTTGAGGTCCGCATTAAGGAGGGAGATAGGTCGATAACTGGCGCAGGATGTAGGGTCCTTACCCTCTTTGGGGACCACCGCTACTGTGGCCATCAATGTATCCTCCGGGAACCTCCCACCATCCAGCAACGAATTAAGGCTTGTCAGTAGTTCGGGCATGAGCAACTCTTCGAATGTCCGCAGATATCTCACCGGGAAGCCGTCGGGACCCGGCGCCTTGTTCGCTTTTGCTGCCTTAAGGGCTCCTTTGAGCTCCTCTAGGGTGATGGGGGCGTCCAGGTCCTCGGCTTGGGTCCGCGTGAGCCTCTGGGTGAGATGTTGTTCCAGGTATTCCCGAATGTCGGCACGTCTCCGAAGTTTCGCCTCTGCTCCTTCCTCCTTCGGTAGGTTGTATAGTTTCGCATAGAACTCTCCAAATTCTTCCATGATGGCTTGTGGCCTCCGTTCAGGGGGCGAATTAGCCTTTTGCAGGAGAGTAATGCGGGACCGTCTCCTTTTCTTGCGGAGCATGTGAGCCAAAAGGCGACCGCATTTGTTCGAGTTCTCATAGAAGAATCTCCGGGATTTGCGGAGTGTGTGTGTCAGGTTCCTGGACAGGAGGGAGCGTAGGTTCCTCCTCGCCTCTAGCAGGGGGCGGAGGTTGTCTTCGGTCGGATCAGCTCTGTGTACCAGTTCCAGCTGCGCTGTTTGTTTGTGTAGGTCCTTCAGTGCGTGATTTTGGTCCCGTTTGCGTCTTGTGCAGGTCCTAATAAAGTGGCCTCGGAGGACACATTTGTGGGCTTCCCATCGAACTTGTGGGGAGGTGTCCGTGGCCGGGTTCTCTAGGAAGTAGCGTCGGATGACCTCTCTCGTGTCTGTGCACACAACTGAATCTCCAAGCACCTGTTCATTTAGTCTCCATTGTCTGTCACTTGGTTTAAATAAGGGAGAGCGCAGCGTGGCTAGTACCGGGGCATGGTCTGACCAGACGGTCGTCTGGATGTCGCAGGTCAGAAGGAGGTGTAGGTATTCCTGAGCAATCAGGATATAGTCCAGGCGGCTGTGACCGTGGTGGACCTGCGAGTAAAACGAGTAGTCTCTGTCTTCCGGGTGGAGCACTCTCCAAGCGTCAGCCAAACCCGAATCACGCAGGGCCTTCCCTACTGTCCGGACACAGAGACCGGAGTGCGAGCTACACCCTCTAGAGGTGTCGAGACGTGGGTCTAATGGGACATTAGTGTCCCCAGCTACTATGAGTAGTCCCTCTCGGAACCTGTCTAGGAGTTGGAGGGTCCTTGATAAAAATCGGTGTTGTCCCGAGTTCGGGGCGTATATCGTGGCCAGTGTATATTTCTTATCGGCAATTGTGCCTTTTAGGAATAAGTAGCGCCCGTTCGGATCTATTTTCGTGTCCAGGCAGCAAAACGGGATGTGTTGGGAGATTAGAATTGCCACACCTGCCCTCTTAGCTGACTGGTGGTTTGCGAAATACCCAGTTGGGAACCTCGAGTCCCTCAGGGGGGGGGGAGCAGCACCTTTAAAGTGGGTCTCCTGGAGGAACGCTATGGAGGCCCGCGCCGTCCACAGGGACCGGAGCAAATGAGACCTCCTTTCCGGGGTGTTAAGGCCCCTCACATTGTTGGTCCAGAGGCGCAGAGGGGCCGGGCCGAAACCCCCACCAGGGCTCCCCGCCATAGCCGACAAGGGAGGGGGGGGGTGGGTTCGGGGAGTGGGAGGGAGGGAGGAGTGCAGTCAGGGGGGGGGGGAAGGGTAGGGCAACTGTCAGGGGGGGGGTGTGGGTGGTCAGTGAGGTAGGGAGAGAGGTCAGGAAATAGCGGTTTTACCGCTATCAAAAGTGGATGGACTTGACTGTGTGGAAGGCGTCCGACAGGTCTGAGTCCCCAAGCCCTCTAAGTGACTCAGTCGCCCGCGGTCCTCCCGTCTGTAACCCGCAGTCTGTCCTTGGGGTCGTAAACAGAAACCGTACAGGTATACTCAATGCATTTAGTGTAAATGTGGTACAGTGTGATAACAAAATAGAGAAATTTAGTGTGTCGTATATTACAACGTCCGGCCCTCGGCCGGTCTGATTTGAGCAAAACTATGGTTAAGGTCTAGGTACTTCTCTGGGTTCGGTTAATATTTTACAGTGCAGGGGGCTTAAATCAAGGCTAACGGACTAATCTTCAAACCCCAACCCCCCGGGCCGCGAGGCACACCATATGTTATTGGGCCTATTGCTATTATTTACACACATTCAATTCCCCTACCCCTGCCACCCCAAAAGCAACTTTCAAGTTGGGTCGTTTTAGCCAGTTCACCCGAGTCCCATCCGGGTGGTAGTGTCCGGAAACCGGTCCCCCACCCAAATCCCAGGGAGGGGCTGACGCTTGGTAAATACGCTAACCCAAAGTTATCAATATGGGGGGGGGGGGGGGGTGAGGTGGTGAGCGTAGTTACTGGATAGCGTCCCAAGTGCATGGCGATGTCGACCAGCGCGGGGGGGGGGGGCAGCAGCAGAGTCACCTTTGGCCAGTGTCCGAGGTTCAGGCCCCCCTCCCAACCTATCCACTACTGCCCACTATGGTCAACCTCGATGCCCATCCCAGGTACCTCAGTTGTAGATCTCTGCTGGGTCACTCTTCAGATCCCGTCGGGCCTCCAATCATCCGAGCCGGGGGGTCTCGCTCTCTCCTCGCGTCTGGCGGTGGGCTACCCGTACCTCGTCTCCGGTTGGGTGCCAATGGTGTCTCTAGAAGCCAGTTACGGGTGCGTATGAAGGGGATGTGTAACGCACGTAGAGTGGGGGCCACGTCGTCCGGCCATCTGATGTGTAGCCAGGTATTGCCCTGTCGAATCTGTAGGCTGAACGGGAAGCCCCAGCGGTAGGGCACATTTTTCTCCCGTAGTATGGCAGTTATGGGCCGTAGTGCTCTCCTAGCGTCTAAGGTCAGGCTGGAGAGGTCCTGGAACAGCGCCACGTTTGCGCCCTGGAACGATATGGAGTCTGAGCCCCTGGTGGCAGCCATTAGTGCGTCTTTCAGGCTATAGGCGTGTAGGCAGCATAGCACATCTCTGGGTTTCCCATCTTGCCTCATGGGGCCCAGGGCTCTGTGGATCCTGTCGAATTGGATGGTCTCTGGGCAGTTGCGGCCTAGGATCTGCCTAAACAGGGCCTGTACCGTCTCAGACAGCGGGGTTGAGTCTGGTTCAGGTAGGCCTCGGATGCGGATGTTCTGGCGGCGGCTCCGGTTCTCTAAGTCCTCTACCTGCCGCCTTAGAGTGAGTAAGAGGTTGCCTTGTCTTGTGGCGGCAACCTCAGCAGACCTGTGTTGGGACCGGCTCGCCTCCGCTTCAGTCTCAAGGGCCTCAACTCTCACCTCTACCGCCGTCAGCTCGGTGCGCATGGAGGCGATCTCTTCTCGCATTGCTGCGCGAAACTCTTTTAGCATCCCGGTAGAGTCTGCTTTAGTGAGCATGCTGGACGAGATCCGTGAGAGTTCTTGCCGGATCAGTGTCAGCGCATCCGCCTGTTCCCCGTCTTCGGAGGGGGCTCCCGCGCTTTCTGCATCAGGGGAAGCCGACGCCATCTTTGTAGTAGGCCCGGCGGAGCGAGAGTCCGACGGTGTGGACACAAAATCGTCTAAGGTACCTCTACTGTTCCTCGGGGAACTGGTGTGGGGGGTACCCAGGAGCAGGTGCCTCTTTGTACGGACCATTTAGGGGTCTTTTGCAGGCTTTGGTAGCTGTTAGTATAGGCCGAGGGCACGGAGCTCGGAGACTACACGTCTGCTCTCATGCACGGTCCGGCCACGCCCCTCTTCTTTTTTTTTTATCTAGTCTGGAGTCGAAAATAAGTGGAAATTTTGCATATCTCCATCTTTGTTTGTCTCCCTCTTTCCAGTGTGTCTCTTGTGTAAAACAGATATCTATCTTTCCTTTTGTTAATGAGTTATACAGACAACCCCTTTTCTGAGGTGAGTTTAAGCCCTGGGAGTTTATTGAGAGCACCTTAATCGTCATAAATTACGATGGGTGCTATGTTCTTATCAGGGGCGTCCCAGGCCGCCACCCCGCTCCCGAACCGACATCGCTTTACCTTCATACCAATAATACATTCTGACACTTTCATACCATTTGAATCCATGCCTAGACTAATGCTAGGCAAATTCCTAGCTAAAGAAAAATATGAATTCAAACTAAAATATCAAAAAAAAAAACAAAAAAAAATTACTTAGCTAGATACTGTTGCTGGCGCGGTGAGGGACCTAGAGCGAGTGAGAGAACAGATTTTATTTTATCCCCAGTCCTTCCTGCTTAGAATTGGGACTTCTCAAGTATTGCTGCCCTTAGCCTACTATGATGTTGTTAATAGCCATCTTCCTCTACCCCCTCCATTTTATACTTATGTGAACAAGTCTTTGCAGTCATCTCTATTCCACTCCCCTCGCTATTTCTTTAAATGTTTTTTTTTGTAGGATGGACGGTGTTCATGCCACCTTATTATTTTAACGGGGACTTATATTCAGTTTTAATCTCTCATACCTATAAAAGACTGTGAAACAATAAGCAGGTATAGAAAAGATTCCCCCTGCCCTGAACATTACAACCCCAATTGTGAGTGGTTTATTTTAGTGTATAATCGTATTTAAATCATTCTATAGTGAGTATTCCTATTTCTGATAACGTTTTATCCTATCATCTCTTTCCATACTTATTAATGTGAAAAATTTCTCAAATATATATACATTTTCTCTCTACGTTCATTTATGTTGTGACTTGTAACTACTAGTTGTGTATTTTATTAGTGCTTGTAACTTTAAATTATTATTGTTTGTGTATATATATTTTTATATCCCCTATTTTCCCCTTCCTTCTTAACATTCCCTTTTCAATCCCTTTACCCTTCTCCTTATTCTTCCTTTTGTTTTCCACCCCACCCTTCCCTGCCCCTAGCTACCTTAATTATTATTATGTCCCTCTATATTTACGAGAAATTATCTCCTGGATTGGATTTCCCCTTCAAAATTATTATCCCATAATTCTTTGACCGGGATAGTTCTCTACATATTAGGTTGGGATCTGATGGAGGCATACCAATTAATGGGTTAACGATCTCCCGTATATCCATCTGTCCTGCTATGAGGAGGTATAAGTATCTCCTGCCAATTTTACTTATTGCACATCTATTTCCTTGGGAGGGGGATATGTTTGTTGTTTTAATTCTCATTTTCTATGAAATTCCCTGTAACGGATCACCTGGCACCCCGACTGAGTACCTCCGTTAATGGATGCTCCTAGTGCTTCCTGAGGGCTCCAAGCACTCTGGCAGACACCATAATCACCGAATCCAAGAAACCTTTAAATTCTCCCAGGCGTATGAATGCTGTAGACCATTGAATAGGAACCATACGAATAGGCTTGTACCCCTAGCAGTCAACTGGAACAGCATACAATAAATCCTTCCCCCAATAATGAGACGACACATCACTTTGAGGTTAAAACAGGAACTCTGGACTGGCTCATCCAGCCTGGCTTTTATTACACTAATCCACATACAGGCCACACCCAGGGGGAGGCATGAAATAACCAATCACATACATGGTTCAGCCCACACATCCCCTCCCCTCAGATAACATTAAACTCAATTATCCGGTACACTTTTTCAGCCAAGTTCTGGATGTACCCCAAAACCCGGGGGTACACCTTTAAATCCAGCATCGCTGGATAGCCCTTATTCAGGGGGACAACATATCCAAAATTCAAGTAATTCGGATGAATGGTTCGGGAGATATGGGGTTCCAAAGATTTGACCGACCGCATGGGTAAAGTATCCGAAAACAGTTCCATGCATTTTGGCCCTGCGGTCGGTCACAAACAAGGGAATGAAAACAGACGAATTGCCTGTGTTATAGAGCCTGGAGAGGGTTTGAATGAATTCCCTTGTTTGTGGGGTTCTTTCTACCGAACGGCGGGTCATTCGGTAGTTTTTATACGAATTTCTGGAAGTATGGAGGTCTCAGCGGTGTTTGCCTAGTCAAGTGTCCGATTTTAGTTCCAGACACTCGACGGCAAAACACCGCTGTTCGGTAGTTTAAGATGGCCGCCGCCACGTGTTTGTTTCCCGAATGGCGGCCACCCAGAGGACAAAGAATACATTACACGGATTGCCAATTACCCGTTTGCAACATTGTTGCAAACTGTAATTGGAGGCACACTTATTCCTGGGTGGTCTGGTTGTTCGGTAGTTTCACTCAATATAATAAATGGAGTGATTCTACCGAACAATCAGATGAATGCTGCATACATATCCCAGGTTAAACTTAATACACATATAATATTACAGGCAGTACACTAGAATATGTATCACAGTCTTAAAGGGACAGTAGTCCCAAAAGTCCCAATATGTCCATAGATGCTGTTAAAAGGGCCAGTAGCAGCAATATACAGTACAATGTGCCCCAAATAACCCAGGGGCCATAGTCAGTAGGTAGGAGGCTAGCAAACAGGCTTCTCCAGGGCCCAGTGGCAAGGTTGGTTTCGCCACATTCCCCTTAGTTCCCGCTTTTCCTCTTTAAAATCCTCATCCCATTGTGCCTTGCCCAGGATGGTTCTCTAAATATTAAGATGGAATCTTGTTGTAAGACATCCCACTTTATGGGATAGCAATTTTCCCTTTGTTCATCTTTCCAGATATGAGGAGGTATATAGTGTCTCCTACCATTCTTATTACACATCTATATCCTTAGTAGGAGGATATGATTGTTAATTTATTTCTCATTTAATGTGGAAGTCACTTTGATACCCGCTTTTCAGGGTAGGAGGATATGATTGTTGGTTTATTTATCATTTACTGTGGAAGTCACTTTGGTACCCGCTTTTCAGAGTAGGAGGATATGATTGTTGATTTATTTCTCATATACTGTGGAAGTCACTTTGGTACCCGCTTTTCAGAGTAGGAGGATATGATTGTTGATTTATTTCTCATATACTGTGGAAATCACTTTGGTACCCGCTTTTCAGAGATTTGAGGGGGTTCATAACGGGTCTTCTTAGAATCAACTTATATTTCCAGTTCTTCACCAGTCTGGTGCGTGTTAAGGTCATGAGGAGAGTAATACTGATATATACCTGAGTCGTCTCCCCTATATTCCTGAGTCGTCTCCCATAGGACCCGCTATAACTAGAAAAAAATTCTTTTTTTTTTTTTATTTATTTATTTTTTTTTATATATTTTTTTTTCCTCCTCTTCCCCACTCATCTTCTTCCTTTTTTTTTCTATTTCCTTTCCTCCTTTCTTAATATCCAGTCTCCAATCTTCTTCTCTCTTATGCTTCTTCCTTTGTATCCTAACTGTTTAACCCCCATTTACTTTTTTTTTTTATTATTATTTATATTTCCTTTTTTTATTATTATTATTTTTTTCTCTTTTTTTTTTTTTCCTTTTTTTTTTTTTTTAAATCTGGGTTTACAGTATTATCAAAGTGCTTCGTGCATGTTAATTTTTTTTTCCCCATTATTTACATATCTGTACATAGTCCAATCTGGATACCCAGTTTATCTAACTCCTCTGTTGGGTTCTTAGCCACGATTATTTTCTCCTTATACGTAATAAGAAGCTTAGTAGGGAACCCCCACCTATATGGGATATTATGATTCCTCAATGTAGTGGTCATGTCCCTAAATCGTTTACGGTTGTTCCTAGTGGCTTGTGACAAGTCCGGAAATATTACTATATTCATGTATTTTCCTTCTTGAAGTTTTTTATATCGGACTTTCCTCATCAGGGAGTCTTTAATTGCACAATTTAAAAATCGTACTATAACATCCCTTGGTTCTGTTGATTTTATGTTAGGAGGTTTTTGAATTCTGTGTATTCGCTCAAATGGTGCTTCTCCTATTTCGTGGGTTTCCATATATTGAGCCATGTAATCTTTTAAGTAATCCTCCATTTTGTCTGATTTAATTTCTTCGGGGACTCCTCTGAATCTCAGGTTATTCCTTCTTGATCTATCTTCAATATCCGTGGTCCTACTTTCTAATACACTCACTTGTTCTTTTAATATATTATTTTGTGTTTGAAGAAGATGTATTTCTTGTCGTGTTTCTTTAATATGTTTGTCTTGTTCTCTCACTTTCTGCTTTAAATCCGTTACTTCAGACTTTAATTCGAGCATAAGTTCTTTAAAGTATTTGCTAATTTTCCCGTAAAGATTGTCTAGCGCATCCACCAAGCTTTCTTGAGAAACCATTTTGCCTTTGACAATGTTCTGTTTATCTGTCTGTCCTGAGTCTGTAGAGGGGTTCATTAACTCATGCTGCTCTGGAGATATTGATCGTCTTTGATCTTTCCGAAAAGGGATGTTTATTTTTGGTGAAAAGAGGGTATTTATGTTTGATGTTTTATTTTTCTCCAATTCCGTTATTTTCTCTTTTTTTGGACCCATTTTCAGGGGATTTTTTTTTTTTTTAAATGTATACTTACTTGAAGGGATATATGAATGCTGTCTTGGTTCTGGCTAGTAATTCACCATTCCTGAAGAAGTCAGTTCCTGACAAGACATGAAGAGGTTTTAACAAATGGCAGCAGAAGAGAGGCTAGCTTTTAATTTCACAAAATTGTATTATTATTATTATTATTATTATTATTATTATTATTATTATTACCATTTATATAGCACCAACAGAATCCGCCGTATCGCTTTACGATATTATGAGAAAACTTACAGGAACGATAGGTTGGAGAGGACCCTGCTCAAACAAGCTTACATTCTATAGGAGGTGGGTATAAAACATTAGGACAGGATATAGAGCAATCAAACTTATGATAGGCAAGGCCTAGTGCCTGGTTAATCCATGACTTTATGATAAGTGATTGTTGTACTTGAGATTGTATTCAGTGGCATTTTAATGTGTGAGCAGACATTCTTTGTATAATTAAGTTGGTTTGCACTTACAAATTTAGACTATGGCGTCATTGTAGGTTATAAACTGTCTGACAAGAAAATATTTACCCTCTGTGTGATCAAATGTCTTCCCTAATCTGCATATACTAAAGATTAATTTGTGCGGTTACGTGTTGTATCAACTTGTCAGCTATGGCTTATAAATAATGTTGTCGTCGTATTTCCCGAATTCCAGAATTGGTCACTTTTTTATTTTATTTTATTTTTATTTTTTTTGTTCCTACATTTTTATGTGCTATTTAAAAATATAAATATTTATATGGGGCAGAGTCTGACCACCGAGCCGCATGGACGCATCCGACATGAGCTCCGGCCAGGCAGGAGAAATACCGGGCAATAAGCGACGGCTATCCAGCCAAAACTACCCAAGGGGGCATCACCCACGTCAGGGGTACCCCACTGAACCCAACAACACCACCCCGGGGTCTGCCGAAGTCGGCAATGCTGAAATTCAAATGCGGCCTATCGAGGCTGAAGCCAGAGGGAAACGGCAGCTCTCCAGGGCGCAAAAGCCCGCAAGCGGGGGGGCGTGGCCGACAGCCGAACTACATGGACGCACCTTAAACCCGCTGCTACCGACTTAATCACAATCCATAGCAATCGGAGAAATCAACAAACAATGGGTAACCCCAAGAAACACCCTAACTCTCAGGGACAACAGGGGAAAACACCTTCAGCGAAATCGGGATCTTTGACCCGGTATTTTAAGGAAAATCCAGATCGATCAATGGAGGCCGCGGCCGCGGCCTCGAGTATCTTAGACATGGATTCCAACTCAGAATCGCAACCACGCAGCCCCTGTTACTCAGACAGCTCTCAACATATAGAAAGACAAGATGATGCTGACCTAAAACAAATGATTAAAAACTTACCCTCTAAATCAGATATCCAACTCATGCTGAATAAAATGGAAGCTACATTCCAATCCAAAATGGAGGCAATGGGTTCGGATGTCCAGCAAATCAACTTGAGAGTCTCGGACCTGGAAGAAGAACGGCATGTTTTACAGGCACAAATCTCAAACATAGCGACAACACTAGATACACAAATATTGAATTGGTCATTAACGCAACACCACATTGATGACCTGGATAATAGAAGTCGTAGAAATAATTTGCGGGTCAGAGGTATACCATAATCCCAAGGAGAGAATGTTACTACACCTCTCACTGAACTTTTCAATTTAATACTTGGTAACTCTACTGATAATGCAATTATACTAGACAGAGCCCACAGATCAGTCCGACCGAGAGGTATGTCACAAGAGGCCTCAAGAGACATTATATGCAGGCTACATTATTTTAACATCAAAGAAAATATAATGAAAGCATTGAGAGAGACTAACCAACCATTACTTTTCCACAACAACCCTATCCAAATATTTCCAGACTTATCTTGGTATACTCTCCAAGCAAGAAGGGCTCTTAGGCCCATCACAGAGCTACTGACACAGCACAATTTAAAATATAGATGGGGCTTTCCTTTCGCCCTGATCGTCTCAGTTAAAGGCACTGTGCACTCCATCACAACGTTCCTGGACATACAACCTTTTCTCCATGCTCTTGAACTCCCAAACACATCGATCGTAGACTGGAATAATCCATCTCCTAATCAAGACGCATTACCTCAACCACAGCGGCAGAGATGGCTCACTCCCGCCAGGAAAAGACGTACAGATCAGAGGTTTCAGTCTCCTGGTCAGAGATTGAATAACCCTCCAACAGAAGGTACCCCTCAAAGGCAAAACACGAGAGACTTCCTCCCGAACTAACTTCCAAACTCAGCACTCTACCTTTCTCATTTTCTCCGGTACCGATGGAACTGCTATAGACATTGGAACTATATACTGTACCTTACCCAAAATCAACTAACAGACTTACAAAATTATACCAGCACAGGTCGTATATCATTATTATACTGGCAGTTATGATCATTTGTGATATACTGAATTGCTCAATTAGATGACATACATAACCAAATTGGTTTTAACATTGTCCTGGCGGCTACAACCATGTAGATTGCAGGATCATGTACAATTGTTTGCTATTTACCTGATAATTATAGTTACACTATATTTGTAATGAATGTTATAATGGACAATTGTTTTGCTGGAGTTAGACTCCACAGCATATTCACTCTTCTTACAGACACTATTGATTCCATCACATAGTTTTTAATAGGCAATGATTGTACTATGATTTATGACAGCTGTAACTTCTTAACTTCCACCATGATATCATTAATGGTACCTTGTGTAAAAATCCGTAATGGGTGTTCATACCAAGACTCTAGGGAATCGAAAATACCACACTATATATAGATCCACCCACGCCCTGCTGGCCTATATTCTCTATTAACCTCCCTTCAGCTCTGTTATCACTAGTTGATTTACATATGTTTATTATGAAAATCTAATGAGAGTTTTCATCCAGACAGGCACTACTCCATATAACTCTTAAGTACTTAATCAAAATATGGAATTTGAAATCTAAAGACTATCACGAAACTCTCACCTAGGGTTAAAGAGTTAAAATGTTCAGCTCTAACGAGAATCTTGCTACGCTGATTGTATTTTCGCTTTGTGCTGCCTGTTATAACTTGACTTTTTCTTATACAGCCATCACTCAAATGACAAGCAGAGCTTGCTGCCACCATTTCAATTTCCCAATAACATTTATTCTAATGGGTACTAAATCACCATTATTTAATTAATTAATTAATTAGCAAACCTGCTGCAAGAGATAAGCAAATCTCTCACATTCCTATTATCTTATTCTATATTGTGTTTTTTTATTTTTATTTTTGGAAATTTTGAATCCATGCTACATACTCTCCTATCAAATTTCTGCTTAATATTTAACCACAAAACTCACTTTGAGAGACGGAACGTAAATTGAAACACAATGAGTGTGACATCCAGTGCAATGCGAGATGATAAATCCCTTTGAGAGCCACAAGACTTTAAACTAACCCATTTTTACTAATACACGAGGCTTGCAACACCATATGCTACCTATTGTATCTCATCACCATCTCCCTTAGGGGAATTATTTCGCTAGAATCCCAATTACATTAATGATATTTTCTGCCTTATTTTTTATAGATGCGAGTAGGCATAACAAAACTACATCCTGCTCATCAAAGTCTCATAAAAATTACAAAAATATCTAAGTTTTACCTCAAAATGATTACATTCCAAATCTCTCTATTAATAAAGTGACATAGAACTATAGCACACCATGTCGGACGAAAGGAGATACGGTATAATATATCATAAATATTCTCCAATGAGATAGAATAAACATTAGGATTGTGATTTGAGTCTCCAGCATAAGCGCCATCCCACGATCCCCGATAATCTTAGGTCCTATCTTTAGCGTCAAGATAGGATCAAAATCCCTTTAGGGGAATGTATCGTTGAAAACAATAACTCAAGGACTATTCTAGTCCTGCACTTACCCCCCATTTTCCTTCCCTCTTTTTAACCTCACTAACGGCTCCATCCCATTCCTCTCCCTCCAACTTTCCATCCACCTAGCCCTACCCCTTTAAACATCCTCTGTTCTTTGTTCACTAGGTTTACTCAGAATTTTAAGTAGCGAAAATCCGAATCTTCTCTAGACTTGCACACTATAGACTAAACTCCTACACACCTAAAGGAGCTTATGAAAAGGCACGATAGTACTCAGCATTATTGGTGAATACTAACTGTTTCTACGTGACCTCATTGCATACGAGTTTTCAATTGTTGAATTGTTAAATCATTAACTAACAGCTTTTGTTTTCTTTACTACTGTTTTATTATTCCTGATTTCCTGGTTGATCGATTTATAACCTAAACACTGGAAAACCAAGTCCAGAATTTCTATCAAACTAAAACCAACAAATTTCGTAGAGATAAATCCTTTGTTCTCTCAAATAGGTAACTTTATACCGCAAATTGACATAACCATAAATCCCACGATTGAGTCCAAACATTATACAAACTAGCATCAAAATTAAGCAGTGTCCTTCACTCAACCAGACATCCACAAAAATTCACATAGCTTAAATACAATTAACACTAGTAATTCCATCAGTCAGGAAACCTCAATTCCCACACACTAGCTCTTTCATTTATTATCTCTTTTTTAACCTCCTAAATACCCACGAGACTCAAGTAAGTCATAGTCCACACTTAAATTAGCAGACATGACTAACTTATGCATTCACACACAAAATGCTAGAGGATTGAATTCTCCCGAAAAAAGAACAATTGCACTTAATGACTTCAAACGATACAAAGCACAAATAGTGTTTATACAAGAAACTCATTTTAGGAAAAACTCCCCTCCTAAATTACGCAACAAAGACTACCCACTAGGCTACTTCAGCAACTTCTCAGAATCTAAATCTAGAGGAGTAGCTATTCTCATAGGACAACATCTATAATTCACCTTTCAGGGGCAAATGGTGGATGACTCCGGGAGATATGTGTTTGTGAAAGGTAAAATAGCCAACACTATAATCACTTTAGCTAACATCAATTTGCCCAACAGAAAACAAAATGCTACCTTCCAAAAAATCCTTCACAAACTTTCTATATTTCGAGAGGGGATTTTAATTATGGGAGGAGATTTTAATATAGCATTAGACTGAAACCTAGATACCACCTCCAAATCTACAGATTATCAATCCCACTCAAGGTCCCTCATAAAGAACTCCTTACAGGAAGCTCAACTATACGATTGCTGGAGAGCTATTCACCCCACGAAAAAAGACTTCTACTCACCGTCTGCAGGTATCTACTCTCGAATAGACTCCATACTTCTTCAACACAGATACCTTCCCCTTATACAAACCTCCAATTATGGTCCGATCACCTGGTCGGACCATGCCTCTTTGTCCTTGACAATATCTCTACCTACCATCTCCTCACCGGTCTCCCAGTGGAAACTTAATGATCTGATTTTGAATGATAAAACTGTGTTATCAAAAATAAGAGAAGCAGCATCACATTACTTCACTGAAAATTCCTCCCCTGAAACAACTCATATTATGACATGGGAAGCCCACAAAGCTGTGCTTAGAGGGGAATTAATAAAATCAGCGGCTACACTAAAAAAAGATTAGGGAACAAAAAAATACAACAACTTACAAGCGACATATCTAAACTTGAGAATAAACACAAAACCACACTTTCCTTAGATGACTACAAATTACTATCCAACAAACGAACGGAAATGACCACATTGCTACATCTTCACGCAAAAAGGAAAATATCCCTAACAAAAAATACTTACTACAATCAAGGTAATAAAGCGGGTAAACTGTTAGCCAAATCTATTCAATTAGAAAGACAATCTTCCTTCATTTCCGAAATTAAGAAAAGAGATGGCTCATTGACGTGTCATATGTCGGAAATATTGGCCTCCTTTCAGGATTTTTACTCCCAACTCTACAATCTCAACAACTCAAAACCCACCACTGAAGATATCTTAGCATACCTTAGGCCAAGAATCAAACACACTATCCCCACCAATGCAACAATGTTTTTAGATAGCCCAATTACAGTAGAAGAATTTTGCTCCACAGTTAAATCCCTACCTTTGGGAAAGAGTCCAGGCCCTGATGGTTTCACAGGAAAATACTATAAAGAGTTATCCCACATTTTAGCTGAACCATTCATTAACGCATATAATATGAGTTGTCTCGCCTCTCACATCCCAGGTTCAGCCCACGAGGCAATTATCTCCATAATTCCAAAGCCTGGTAAAGACACAACTATATGTGGAAATTATAGGCCCATTTCCCTAATCAATATTGATTTGAAAATACTGACTAAAATTATGGCTACCCGACTTAAACCCTTTATGCAGACACCAATACACCCAGACCAGGCAGGATTTGTCCTAGGTCGAGAATCAAAAAATAACACCACAAAAAATTTTAACATCATCCATTGGGCTCAAACACACAAAACCCAAAGTGCTCTCCTAGCCATAGATGCTGAGAAAGCTTTTGATAGGGCTCTTATGAAACATGATACCTAAACTTTGGTCCTAGATGGATGGAATGGATAGACACAATATATTCCAAACCTACAGCAAAATTTAGAATCAACGGCGAACTCTCAAATACAGTATCCATTACTAACGGAACAAGACAAGGATGTCCTCTTTCACCACTCCTATTCATCTTGGTATTAGAGCCCTTCCTCCAAGGAATCCGTGACAACGATTTGATCAAAGGAATACATATCCGCGTTCATAAATACAAAATAACAGCATTTGCGGATGACCTACTTTTCACCATTTCAAACCCCCATTTGACCATTCCTGTTATAATTTCTGAAATGCAAGCCTACGGAAATATATATTTTTTCCAAGCTAACTTGGCAAAATGTGACCTTATGCCAATTTTTCTACAAGAAGACACAAGCAACTTGATCAGATCCAAATTTCCCTTTCATTGGACAACCTCATCGATTAAATATCTAGGAATACATATTCCGAAAAGAATAGACAAAACTTACTCACTCAATTTCCCGCCTTTGATTGACTCAATTACAATAGACCTAAATCGCTGGCACAAACCTTGCTTTGGACTTTTGGGCCGAATCAACATAATTAAAATGAATATCCTCCCTCGTATTCTCTACCTTCTACAGACGATACCACTGAAAATTCCAGCTAAATTTTTTGCTACTATTAAATCTCTACTGATAAAATGTATATGGGCTCATAACCCCCACGTCTATCCCACCAAACCCTAATCATGAAGAGAGAAAAAGGGGGATTGAACCTACCTGACCTAGAAAACTATTATAAAGCGACTCATTTACTGAGAATCTATGAGTGGACTGCACCACATACCTCCCTTCAATGGGTGGAGATAGAAAATAGCTTTGCAGACACTTCCCTGAAGTCAATCTCATGGATAAAATTAGACTCTCATTTACTTAAACAATGGAACAATCATCCAACTATCTCAGTCATTCTACACATTTGGCGTAAATTGAGAACACAAACTACGATCTCACCATATCCTTCTCCCGTTTACCCCTTAACCCTTATCCCACATTTCCACAATGGCACAAAGAGCAAGCATTTTGGTCTCCAATATGAGGGTCCTTTCCTGAAATTGGGTGAAGCTACAAGAGGGAACAAATTGAAATCGATGAGCGATCTCAGTGCATCTGACTCTCTTACTGGGATTCAACAATTTTTCTATGGTCAATTGAATCACTTTGTCAACACACAATCACTATTCCCAAAAGGTAATAGAAAACCCACTAAATTTGAATCACTCTGCACCACTCATCCGCCTAAAATGAAAACTCTCTCAACCTTATACTCCCTACTCAGAGAAGCTCAACCACATCATCTCCCCAAATTCACTCAGACTTGGACAGACAAAATTCAGATTAAATTAAATGAAGATCCGCCTTTCTCTCCACCCACAAATCTTCTGTCTCATCATATGCACAAGAATGCAACTTTAAAAGACTAACCCGTTGGCATAATACACCAGCCAAATTACATAAATTCTACCACACATCTCCCGATTCCTGTTGGAGATGCGGCAACACAAATGCTCACCATGCACACATCTGGTGGCAATGCCCAACAATAAGCAAATTCTGGGAAAGAATCCACAAGATCATACAGTTAATATTTCATAAAACATTCTCTTGTATACCGGAACACTATGTTTTCTTACTACCACCCCAACAACTCACAAAGCAAGAAGTAGCCCTGTTTCGGCAACTTGCAATGGCGGCCTCCCAGCTGATTCCTAAGTATTGGAAACTACCCACGCTACCTTCGATCCGTGAGTGGATAGTGAAGATCGAAGAGATTAAGTTAATGGAAGAAATCACAGCGAACAAAGTAGGGAAATTAGATAAATTTAAATCAATCTGGGAGTTGTGGAATACATATACGAAAGATACTTCATAAAATTCACACAGAATCTCACTACATACCCTTCTCAATCCGGATAATATCACCCAGTCATCAACCATTCTCACTCTTTCTCCTCAATCTATGCTCTCTTTTCCACAAGTCTATTTACCTAAAAAGAGAACAAAAATATATTAAACTGTTAACTATTCAAATATTAAAGGATAACCAATAAACATTTATAGAATCAAATGATCAAGTAAGTACACAACCACAACAAGAAATAAATGTACTTAACCATATAATGATTGAACCAATACCTAAACTATTACATCAATATAATGGCACCTAGGGAAACAGACAATCTGATAGGGTACAAACCTCAGGACCAAATCAGACAATTTACACTTACATCTCCAAAATTAATAATACTCATCCACCCCAAATACATACTTCATTCCCTATTCCCTCTAGGAATTACCCCAAATTTCATCTAGGTTTTCTCGACCTCTTGGGAAAGGTCGCCTCTCAATCAGGCAGTGACCTGAAAAGTTTAGGAATGTCAACCAGGACATAGAGAATTTAATTTAAAACTACTTAAATATTGTTAATTCTCAATTATAGTTTAAATGTTGTTATAAACATGCTTCAATTATACCGAAGGTAAAAGAAGACAAAGACGACCCAATTGAATGACAAGTCTACAAAAACTATCTACCTACCTTAATCTTCAATACCTTAAGAACTTTATGAAACACACATTATTACTTTCTGTTGTCATCTGCTTTTCCTGTAATGTCTAATAGTGTACAACATCATTATTGTTAAATCACTACTTCTAACTGATGTTTTAATATGTATAATTTATAAAACAATAAAAAGATATTTAAAAAAAAAAAAAAAGCCCGCAAGCAACCTCACCTCAGCCTTCCCCCCACAACCCCCCTCTGGACCGGTGGGGGACATCCCGGTCCCCACTGGACATGTAAACCAGTAGGAAAAACGAGCAAGCCAGCGATGCAACATGGGGGAGCAAAAATATGCCAAAGACCAGCCAAAATGGCCGCCCAGCATGTACCCAGAAGGCGGACTACCCATCCTAAACCATGTTTGTCCCCCATTGAAATCTTTGATCGGCTCTGTGCGGGCCTCACAGCAGCTCTACGCAGCAGAGGGGCAACCCACCGCCAAGCTGTCCGAACGGTAGCCTCCTGGATACGTCCAGCAGCGAGATGCAGCTCCTACAGGCAAGTACCCCAAGCCTCTAAAATGGCTGTCCGGCAGCGTAGACACCGAAGGGCCTCGAGGCGGGAAAAGGCGCCGATGCTCTCAAACATCTTATCCGACCAAACTCCTGGCTACCAACGCAGCTCTAAGCACCGCTTCCAAGCCAATGCTGCATCACAGAGAGCTGCGCGGCCATACACCACGAGGACACTTACCGGAGCTGACCCCCGAAGTGGAGACGCCGGGCCCTGCGGCCACAACAAACTGAACCCCTGGGCACTACTAAGACCCCACCTGCATGGCATATGGTCCCTCAGAGCCACACCACAAGGACTACCATGCTGGACTAACACAGTGAAAGACTCACCTTCAAAGCCTGCAGGCGGCGTGGGTTAACGGCCATCAAGGGACGCTGGGATATCTGGTACCAGAGACTCACAGCAAAGCTACCATAGCCATACTCATAACAACCCTGACCTAGCACGCAGACCATTTTTACACTTTTCTTGTATGCTATATATTAAAAATGTTTCTCTAGCTACTCACGTAGGCAATCTATGCAGTCTAGGGTATATAGTCTAAGCAACCACTCAACCCTCAAAACAAACTAGCTCTGCATTCTAATCACACACCCTTCACATACCAGTGAACATGTACACCTTGCCAGCTTTTAGAGGCTTATACCAACATTAACTTACCAAGTATATTTACTAAGAGTTACAAATGCTGAACACTAGACATACGGCTCGCTCTGTTAATCTGTTAATTTGTGTTGTTTACTCTGTCTATTAATCTTTTACCTGCACTCTCTTCATACTCTTATAAGCCTGATTCACAAACCTGTTAACTAAGCATGTTTTACACTAAGTCTAGGCTCTACAGTCTACTAAGATGGAGTATAGCGCAATACCGTGCCCCACACTAGACACTCGCTAGTCTAGTTTAGCCTGCATACCTAACTGCCACTTTCAGTTCTCATCATTTCCCAATATGAGCAACATGGCACAGGGCTACACTAAAAAGCTGTCTTCGTCCTGATAAGCTAAGTAACATGTATAACCTGCCAGTGCAGTGTAATCTGTTAGTTTTCTCGTAATATGTGTACCTGCATCTTATACCTCACCTGTTGACCTTGGTTATACTCAAACCACATGAAAATGCACAGTTCTGAATCTTAAAAGGTCTCAGAGGCCCACTGTTTATCAATATCTGACAATCCTGATGCATAACTTAACCTATTTTTATCTTGTTTTGAGCGTTGAACACTCATCTAAGCTACAGCTCATACAGTTGACCCCTCATGTTAATATATTAAAAATGTGCAAAGTATCTATATACCCCAATGTTATTAAAGTCATTAAAATGTGTTTGGAATGCTGTTGGGGTACCACACATTCACTGTTATACCTACATGCACTACAAAAATAAAGAATTTAAAAATATATATATATATATATACATTTTTTTTTTTTTTTTTTTTTTTTACCTCTTCTAGGTGATGTTAGGTATAACGAGGCAACAGGATATCCAATGCTGCAGCAATGGAGGGTGCGTAGCAATTTGTACAAAGTTAAACTCAGCTCCATCTCATTGTCTGCAGGTCAGTCTTGTTCGCTTCTTATTACCTGTAGCTATTCAGAGAATTCATAGTATTGACGTATTCACTGTGATTGTCATACTATTGTTGTAATATAACTGCCATGTTTTAATTTACTTTGTATTTAAATAATTATGCATACTTTTTATTTGTAAATGTGTATAAAGCACTGCCCACACGATGAAAATAATACTATATTTTAAAAATTAAGGATTACGAATCAGTCTTGTAGTTATGCCCATTGTTTAGCTAGCATTATGACAGTAGATTTGTAAAGCTGCATTTTCCAGTGTAGAGATAAAATCACAAACCCAGCAATTGTTAAAGTTCAGGGTATTCAAAATACCAAGTCTTTTTTTAGTAGCCACTTAGTCACAAACCATGTCACAAAAAGTTAGTGTTCATATTAGTTTTTTTTTTTTTTTTTTTTGCATTGTTTACACACAAACTGTGCTTTTACTGGTGACATGATCACCATGATACATTTCACTGTTTTGAAATACTCATATTTGTGTTCAGCAAAGTCTCTCTACTAGAAGGAACTCTCAAGGTATGAGGGGTCCTAAGCCTGAGGATGGCCAATGAGAAAAGGGAAGGAGGCCCTACCTTTAATGAATGCTAAGGAATAGAACTACTAAAAATTGAGGTCGAAAAAACCCTTATGATTACTGACCCCTACCGGTCAATAGCCAACCAGCTGTTTCACATATCCCATAAGTATTTTCCCAGCTGGTATAACTTACACATATATTATTATAAAGTAGCCAGTCACTTTCTGCATATATGTAACCGATAATCTATTTCACAAACACATACACACAGCACGCTGCTTATAAAATATCACATCCCCCTAGCAAGGGGACATACAAAGAAGGGGGGCAGAGTATTTTTCCCACATATACATGCTGCACACAATGTGTTATGATTGGTACATATTTTAACCAATATGGCTACAATGTTTAAATATGTACAGGTTACGGTACTTTAATTTCTTGTATATACTGCACATATTAGGATAAGCTTGGTCTATGCCATATGCCATTATGTCATACGGTGTATTTATCCATTCAGGTTACAGGTTCTACTAAAACCTATACGGATTGTCAGGTTCAATACCATACTACCAGGTACGTACATCTGCACACGTAGTACGTTCATATCCTACTTTTCCTGGAATAGTAAATAACGTACTGGCAATCAGGATTAGGGTCCAATAGGTATTACCCTTTTCTCTGCACTGCGCTTGGTTTAGTGGTCCCGCGAGACCAACACCCCGCCTCACACTCGGAGGCATACACCCATCGGGCCACTTGTGAGCTAGCCACCTCGCATTGTATCATAGAGAGGGCCTCACCTGTCACTCACTTTACTATTTTCTGGTTACTGTCACCGAGAGGCCAACATCCTGCCACTACGTTTGGTGGCCACAAAAAAAACCCTCGCGCCAACGCCTAGATAGAGCCTCTCAAGCCACTTGGCAACTAGTAGGGCCTCACCAGTCACCAAAAACACCAAGCCTTATTATTTTGCCTTACCGCTTAGTTAGCAAGCCAGTACAAAACCTCTGGGGCGCAAATAATAATTGCTATCTTCATTGGTATTTAAGTATGTCTCAAGAAGGTGGTGAAGAACTATCTCTTCCTAGCACCCCGGCTAGATGCGAAACACCTTCACGTGGAGGAGATGTTGCTAGTCCAGCATCAATTAAATCCTGGAAGTTCCCACGCATCACCACCGAGCTAAGGAGCTGACAAATCACCTACCCAGCCACAGCAAGGAAAGCGGAACTATTCAAACTTCTCCGCACATCAACTAACAACACAGAGGCGGGGGAAGGCCCCAGCAACACCAACTCAGGTGACATCTAGGCTATGCTAGCCTCACTCATGAACTCCATGAGCAAAGTTAACGATAGACTGTCGAATCTCGAGTTGGTCACCACAGCCCTCACAAAGGATGGGCCTCCCGCTACTGTACAACCAGCACCAACTGAAACTTGGTTACCTGGTACAATCAATTCTTCTGACACTCAGGACATTAACCCTGTGCATATGATCCCAGCGTACATTAAAAAGAGATATCCTGGAAGGTAAAGATGTCAACTTAGAATCTCTACTAATTGCCTCCCAGGATAGTGGTCAGATCCAGGGATTCCAGGTTAAACCGGAAACTGAACATCCCTGAGTTTGTTTTGGCATTTGACATATATAAAGACCTTATTTGTGCAGTGTACCCTAACAAGTACTCATTTTCCTTGGTACCTTGTCCTGGGATTGGGGTGTTACACACACTTCACACGCTGGATGAGGTAAAAGGACTTGCTCTTTTTTATTGTGGTTCCAAAATAAATGCACGGTAAGGTATAAAAGGTTGTAACAAAATATATTAAACACAATCCTTGCTCTTCTGAGCACTAACTAAACACAATAATTAGCTAACTGGGTTTGATGGCTTGTCCATTTCCCAACATAAGCATAAACAACAACCTTACTGTTTCAGGTTTTTTCAGCTCTCTGTTTCCACTCACAGAAATCAAAACACAATCTCTCTCCTCTTTTGGCAGGGGAGTACTTAATAGGACCTGTAATTAACAATCCTTTTCAGGTGAGGTAAATTAGGAGTGAAACTCTGGAACTGGACTTCTCACCTGTAGGTTCCAAGCAACTTCCAAAATGTGGAGTGGAACACGGGCCCACCCTACTCTCCAAGTGCTCCACCCCAGGGCCCAAATATACACATATTTAAAGTGCAATATTTATTTTAAAATAACACATTTCCCTGGGTCTAATTACACAAAGTAAGAACCTTGCAAAATGTGAGGAGGTATATAGATCCCCCCCAGCACAATTCCTTGCTTACATATATATATGTATTAAGGCCGTTTGGCCTGTATTTGTGGGAGGGGCTTAAATTAATTCACTCCCCTATATAAGGGACACCCCTTACCTAACTCATATTGCTTGAGGTCAGCATCAGAATGATTTCCACTTCCGGGTCATCCAGACGCCATTTCACCTGATTACTCCATGATGTTTTCTAAGCTGAGCTGTGTCAGGAATCCAGCCACAGGCTTTTCCGGCCTACCACCTTCTTTCTTCAATCCATCGCCGTGGATGTTGTCCAAGTGACTCACAAACCATAAGTTGACCTACCCGTTACGCCAGGCATCAGTCCCACGGCACCATGCACGGGTCAGGTCCTCACTTTACGGCTGCATTTTGTCTAAGTCTGTTCTAAAACCATTGTATGTTCATGCATATCATTTGTTTAAACCCCCTACCGGTCTTTGGGTGTACAACAGGCTTCTTAGACATTATTGCATTTCATGTACAAAACAATAAACCACTGCATTTCGCCTACAAACTGACCCCTACCGGTCATTCAGTGTACTACAGGCTTCTCAGACATTATTGCATTGCAGGTACAAACCAACGAACCACTGCATTTGCGCCTACACACTGACCCCTACCGGTCAATCGGTATACTACAGGCTTATCAGACTTTATTTCACTTCATAAGCAAACAAACTAACTACAGCATTTTCGCTTTTATACTGACCCCTATCTGTTAAACGGTAGGATTAACCCCTTAAGGGTTGACATGTCATGATTCCCTTTTATTCCAGAAGTTTGGTCCATAACCCCTTAAGGACACATGACGGAACTATTCCGTCATGGTTCCCATTTATTCCAGAAGTTGTGTCCTAATGGGGTTAAGGGGTTAAAGGGTATTTTTTACCATACAATCAGCATTTCTGACCCCTACTGGTCAACAGCAAAACTGTCTTCACATGTCATATACAATTTACCAGCTAATATAAATTACACATAAGATTGTTTTAAACATAACCATAATGCATAAATTAAACTCCAGCACAGGCTCAACTTCAGGTTTAATTCACAATAATTTACATTTCACATCAAGATCAACAGTGGTTCTATCAACACTGCCACCTACAGGTCTGTCAAGTACATTGACAATTTTCATGGTGTTTTACAAACACCAAAACACTGACACCTATAGGTCAGTAGACAAACAACATTTCACATACCAATCAGTATCCAACTACACTGCCACCTATAGGGCACTCGGCAGATCTCCAGTGCACTGGCATTTTGCAACACCTTGTTCAATGACCCCTACCATTCAATAAGACATACAACATTCCACATAGCAAGTACTATATCAACATCTGGTATAAATATATATCATTACACAGTAGCAGATGCATCTGTATATACGTAACGGGTAATATAGCTCACATACATTTTTCACAGCACGCTGCTCACACAACAGACTTTCCCCTAGTAAGGAGACATACAAAATACAAGGTGGGGACAGACCACTTTTTCACTTGTACATACAGCACTTAATGGGTTAGGGTTGATACATATTTAACCAGTATGGCTACGATGTTTAATATTTACACATCACGGCACTTTACTTTTCACATATACTGTACGTATTAAGATAAGCTTGGTCTATGACATATTTCCTTATGCCATACGGTTTTATCCATTCAGGTTACAGTTACTACTAAAAAAGTTACTACCTTCCCTGGAATAATAATAGTGTACTGGCAATTAGGGTTCTAGGGCCCAATAGGTATTACCCCCTTTTTTCTCTGCATTATGCTTTGGTTAGTGGTCCCGCGAGGCCAACACCCAGCCTCACACTCGGAGGCATACACCCCTCGGGCCACTCGTGAGCTAGCCGCCTCGCATTGTATCATAGAGAGGGCCTCACCTGTCACTCCCCTTCCTATTTTCTGGTTACTGTCACATAGAAGCCAACATCCTGCCACAACGTTCAGTGGCCACACAAAATCCCCTCGCGCCAAGCATAGATAGAGCCTCTCAAGCCACTTGGCAACTAGCAGGGCCTCACCAGTCACCATAAAACACCAAGCCTAATCGTTTCGCCTTACGGCTTAGCTAGCAAGCCAGTACAAGACCCCTGGGTACAAATAATAATTGCAATCTTTATTGTTATTTAAGTATTTCTCAAAAATATGGTGAAGAATCACCTCTTCCTAGCACCCCGGCTAGAATTGATACACCTTCAAGCAGAGGAGATGTTGCTAGTCCAGCAGCAATCAGATCCTGGACGATCCCACACATTACCACCGGCCAAGGGAGGTGACAAATCCCCTACCCTGCCACAGCAAGGAAAGCAGAGTTATTCAAACTCCTCCATACATCAACGGACAACACGGAGGCAGGGGAAGGCCCAGCTACACCAACTCAGGTGACACCCAGGCCATGCTAGCATCACTCAAACTCATGAGCCACAAAATTATGACAGACTGGCAATCTCGAGTCGGTCACCACAGCCCTCACAAGGCTGGTACTCACGCTACTGTACAACCAGCACCAACCGAAACTCAGTTACCTGGTACAATCAATTCTTATGACACACAAGACGTTAACCCTGCACGTATGATCCCAGCACATTGGGGAAGCAAGGCATATATATATGTATGATGGTGTAACTGTGATGGTCAGATCCAGGGATTCCAGTTAAATCGGGAACTGACCATCCCTTGGTTGGGTTGGCATTTGGTATATGTAGAGAGGTTTATTGGTGCAGGTACCCATACAGAAGGGATTTTGTCCCAAACAAATGTACGAGCACTCTCAGGCTCCAGGTACCAGCACCTCAGAACTACCAGAGACAATTGATATGAGTAGTTGCATTGCATATAGACTGTTGCATATATGTACAAATGGTTCAGGGCACATGACAAACCATGTGTCCCAATACAACTTACAAATAATGTACTCACCATCTGTACACACCAATGCATTTTCAACACGACTGATTCATCACCCTTCCAGACTCTGGAGCTTCAAAGGGCTCCCATACAGGTATCATAAATACACCTTCAAGGAATATAGCATGCCCTCACTTAGTCAGCACAACAGAACCATTGGCTGTAAACGCACTCATAGCCAAGATTTGCAGACGGGTCTTCCAATCTCCACCATTTACAGCATGGCATTTACAGCATGGCACCAAACACAAACACATTGGTATTGTCACAAGGAAATCTTCCCTTAAACAAAGACTAACCATAGACTTATTGGCACCACACACCTCCGCTACCCCAAGTCTCAACTCCCTCATACCCTCCGAGAAGTTTCCTTACTATACAACACCATTGATCTACCTTTACAGCTATCACTCAAGCATGGGTTGAAGCTTGGTTAAGTTTGACCAATATCAACAACGCAGTAAACGGCTACCATTTACCCTACACACTGGCACTTACATGGCATAAAATGGGCAATCCTTTCCCCGCTCAACTTTTGGGCTACAGATTAGCCTACTATCGATATTCGCAGATACTATGTGCAGGTTATGATAACATACCCAGAGGCCTTACAGTCATACACTATCTAGAAGACTTCTTGTTGATCAAAGATAACATATTTTTCACTAGAAGCCTCACGGCAGCATAGTCTGGTTGACCACTTGGGCGTCCCAGTACCCCATAAGAAACAGAAGGCCCAGACACTATCATCACATTACTGGGCATATGACTTGAGTCGGCATCCATACACGCAAGTTACCACAAGACAAATAGGGAACATTCTCAACTACATCAATCACTACCTCCTGCTTAGTACTTACAACTGCAAGGAACTACAATCTCTACCAGGTTCCTTAATTTTGCCATGCCAATCATACCACAAGACCACACTTTCACATCCAGAGTACATTCCCCTTTTTTCCACACTTCCAATATGACAATCAGAGGATGTCCCTAGACACCCCAGCAACAGCAGACCTGCACATGAGGGGAAATTTCTTAACCACTTGGCATGGTAAAAGCATGTTCCTTCCGGGATTGTCTGACACTTCTCCAACCAGATGGTCAGACGCGGCGTCTACCACGGGTTTGGCAGCGATCTACCGGGAACGATTGCTTTGGAGCTGTTGGCCATGGCATCCAGGTTTGGAAATTGTGGGGTAATACTGGTAAACCCCACATTTTCATTTTATTTTGCTATGTTTTCTCCTCAGTTTACGCAGTCATTAATTTTAGCCTCTGTTACATTTCTTTGGCTCCACAGATTGCCTCGTTTTTCTTGTATTTCTGCAAAAAGTTATAAAATTCAAGTTCTTGTATTTACAAACCCAGGTATAGTATTTACTCACTTTGGTTTCAACCATGTCTAGGCCTCAAAACAACATGCACTCTAAACTTGCCACAGTATAAATTGGTTATTTAAAACATACGGTCACAACCTTCGCTAATTATAAAATATTCAATGGGTTTAATCCATAGCTCCAGATTTATTCTAGGCCTCCTCCGGTTTCTCCATAAAAAAAAACAGTTACGCTCATCCAAGTACCTGGACAACAAATCAAGGTATAGTTATCTACTCATTACGGAACCTTTCATACAAGACCTAACGCGGTCTCGATTTATTATGATTAGCTCACGGCCCTACGCCCTTGTTGTGTTCAATTCTTTAAATTTTTCTACTTAGGCCTATGGTCATACTGCCATCAGGCAAGAAACTACTCAACCTACCTAACCTGGTACCCAGCCACACTACCAGGTACTTACGTTCTTACTCGTTTATAGACATGTGCAATTTGTTTCAGTCTGAATATGAATTCGGACGAATTTCGGGCAATTCGGACATTCGGGTACTTCTGAAAATACTGAATTGACGAAGTGCTGAAGTGCTGAAGCACAGTATTGCCTAAGTACTAATATACTTACCCAGTGAAAGAAGAAGAATGTTACATTGTAAACAATTTTAAATAAAAAGTATACAAACATAGCCAGGATTCAGCTGTAAGCATTTGCAACACTTACAACAATCAAGTAACATCCATTCATATAAAATGTAAGTTGCTTGGCCAGTCAATGTAATGACAGGAATGAACAAGTAGATAGCTCTCTAATACCGTGGGAATTAGGGAGTTATCTACTAAAAGGCTGACAGACCTAACTTGGTCTTTCAGCCAAATTTACTAATACTAAGTAAAGATTATTTATTAATCTACCGTGAGTAGGGGCATGTCTATTATACAGTGAGATGCCTGTTTCTGCTCACTATAAAAAACCTGAGCGGTGTGTGGGGGCCCTAAATACTAATAAAGGGGGACCTAATGTCCCCCCGCCTGACCCCACCCCTGAGCGGTGGGTAGGGGGCCCTACGGTAAAATAAGGGGGGGGGCGCTAATGTCCTGGCCCCCACCCCTGAGCGGTTGGTGGAGGTCCTAAATACTAATAAGGGGGGGGGGACCTAATTGTAACGGATAACCTGGCACCCCGACTGTTACTCAGACGTGAGGCTTTCTGGATATACACGTTGGAAACATTATCACCATCCGGTTTAAATGAGAAGAACTCATTATATTGTTTTTTACCTAGCAGATAATATATGATTGAGCTATTTTTTTACAGAATTACAGTCATTTGCCGTAACGTCATGATGGAAGTAGTCCATATCGTATAATGCTTCGTAAATTACACTGACAATATTTTGCTATATAATCGAGTTAATATTTAGCTAATGATGATATGTACTATGTATCCATGTTCCCTTGGTTAGGGTTGAAACATGTGTATATACTTTATTTTTATAGTTATTTATCCTTTATTACTTTCTGACTTATCTACACGAGAGTATGTTTCACATACCGATTACACATAGGGTTTACTTCGATTTATTATATAATTCAAACATGTTTACATCATTAATGACATCACTCTGATCCATTGTTACATTTCACCTGTTCACCTCCAAATAGGATCACTGCATTTTTTTGTATAAAAGGTATCCATCTCACATACACAATTGTCTTGAAAAAAGTATTTTACAGACTGAAATGTCGACTGGAACGTTGTGTGAATTTGTAATTGCTCAATAAAGCAACAGATTAAATTTACCTTGAAAGACTCCTGAGTGGTGATGTCACAAACAGTTCGCCGGCGAACATAGCGGGTTCGCGTTAGCCGCGGTGGGCAAACATAAGCGATGTTCGGTCCGCCCCCTATTCGTCCTCATTGAGTGACGGAGGTGGGAGGGTTTGGGAGGGAGGGTCTGCTGCTGATTGGATGCAATGTGTCTGCTGACTGTGAGGTACAGGGTCAAACTTTACTCAGTGATGACGAATAGGGGGCGGACCGAACATCACATATGTTCGCCTGCCATGGCGAACGCGAACACGCTATGTTCGCCGGCGAATGCGAACACGCTATGTTCGCCGGCAAATAGTTGCGAACAGTTCTCGGCGAACTGTTCGCAACATCTCTACTCCTGAGTGCTCTCTATTGGTATCGTATACAATTTGGTTGGTGACAGCACCAGAGCATTAAAAGACCGGGAGCATTGAGTGCTGGGACGTGTGTGTGTGTGTGTGTGTGTGTGTGTGTATATATATATATATATATATATAGTAAAAAAAAAAAATTAATATGTTAAAAAATAAAATTAAAAATAAATAATGAAAAAAATATATATATATATATATGTGTGTCATTTCGTTCTAACTGTATTGTGATATTAGTATATATATATATATATATATATATATATATATATATATATATATATATATATATATATAAACAGAAATAAAGAGATGCACTCCAAGGACTTGGTAGATGAAAAAAAAAGTAGTTTATTCCAATAGGTATAGCATTAAAAAATAGCCGACGTTTCGACCCATTTGGGTCTTTCTCAAGGTCAATGTATAATATATAATAAGAAAATATACTCACCAATCGTGAAGAAACACCTGAATCCCTTTGTGCACACCCGGAAGTGAAACATGAAGTGAAAATGCCATGGTCACGTGATGCATGTTTGATGACATGGTATTGCTAGGATACCGATAAACAAACACAGTTATAAGATCGGTAAAATGTTCTGGCGTGTATATATTGAGTGTGCCAGTGAAATACATGGAATATCTGTTATCATAGAAATATAGAAATGTAAAGTGCAAAGTGCAATAAGTAAAAAATAAATAAAAAAGATGTGAACAGAAAATAGAAAAAAATCAAAATATCACATTTCATCACTTGTACCACTGACCATGTGATATACATGATCACATGCCCCTGTGGACTCTCATTTGTGGGTAAGACCGATTTGACATTAAGAGAACGCATAAGGGGACATTGGTCGACCATAACTACAGCGTTTAGGGATCAATACAGCGACAAGCCAGTTGCCAAACATGTTTTACATATGCAACACAGACTCCCTGTGCTACGTTTTATGGCCATTGACCATGTCCCCCCCGATGCCTAGAGGAGGCGATAGATCAAAGAAGCTACTTCAATGTGAGGCACAATGGATTCATCGATTAGACACAGTGACACCAAGAGGACTTAACAAAAATATTGTGCTCTCCATGTTTCTGTATTATTTTTGTCTTTTTCTTCATCTTTATCTATTATTTTATTATTATTATTATTTTTTATTTTTATTTTTATTAGTATTTTTATTTGGTTTACTTTAGTACATTTGTTGATTAATTTTGCCTGTTTTTATCTTTTTTGGTTATTTTTTTGTAAATATTTGATAAGTCGTATATATATTTTTCAGTTTAGATATGCTTTTTGATTGCTTTAGTCTTAATATTGTAAGCTTCTGAGATCTATGAGATCTATGATTTAATGAGATGTTTATAATTGTATATAGAATGTATTCTATTAGAGATATGTTGCCTGTGACATCTATATGATGTGCTGTATTTTTCTTTTGACTCAATTTTTTTTCTATTTGCATGCCTTCTGTTCTTTCTGTGTTCTGAGTCTTTGCCTTAATAGCTTGATTCTCCTCTTTAAATTGATTTATAATCATTATAAGATATTTTAAGTAATGCCCATAATCTTGATATGGTATGTGAAATGCTTTTAACGCACCTTATTCTGGGTCACTATTCTTATTGGGTATTAAGTGACACCTTCATAGTATATATGATGACACCATTTTTTTCTATTTGCTGTTCACATCTTTTTAATTTTATTTTTTTTTGCTTATTGCACTTTGCACTTTACATTTCTATATTTCTATGATAACAGATAGATAGTCCATGAAGAGATTCCATGCATTTCACTGGCACACTCGATATATACACCCCAGAACTTTATACTGATCCAATAATTGTGTTTGTTTATCGGTATCCTAGCAACACCATGTCATCACACACGCATGACCACGGTGTTTTCACTTCCTGTTTCACTTCCGGGTGTGCATGTAGGGATTCAGGGGTTTCTTCACGATTGGGGAGTACATTTTCTTATTTCATATATATATATATCTATATATATATATATATATATATATATATATATATATATATATATATATATATATATACTGCAAAAGAAGGCCAGCACTCAAGGACTTTGAAAATAAATAAAAAGTAAAAAAACCTTTTATTCCATAATGTCTGTAGGTCGACGTTTCAGTCCCCCACTGTGGACTTTCATCAGGACACAAAATACAATGTAACAACATTCAGTTTAAATAGGAAATACTTAACTTACCTAACCTCCACCACCTGTGTGTTAGCGTGGTCTGTTCCCCAATGCGCAAGTGTGATTCTCGATACTCCCCCTTCCGGTGTGTCAGAGTCAACCACGTCACCATCTATCACCATGGTGACATATCAACAACTCACCACATTCCGATCTATATCTGCTGAATGGCATACGTTAAAGCCCAGCTATGAGCACTCTGGAATCAATAAAGTGCATCAAGTGCATATACACCCATTCACCAGATTTACAGTGCGGAAGACAATCTCGATTACTCATATTCCTATGTGGCTGTTCCACACCGAGCACTTCCGGGTATCGGAACTGCCGTGTCCATCACCATGGTTACGTGTATACACCTACGACAAGGAGCCTGGCTAAGTACCCCCATTAAATAAGCAGGGTACATAAGGGAAATGTGTATACTATATGACTCCATTCACGAAATTTGTAGTGTGGATAGTTGCCTCAATACCTATTATAATTCCACACATAGCACTTCCGGTTATCGGTCGTGCCGTACCCATCTCTATGGTTACGTGTATACACCTGAAATATGAAGCCAAGTCATGTGTCCAATTAGATCAGTGAACTGCATAAAAATAAATATATATACATTATGACATTGATAATGTGAGAAATTACTTAATTTACCAAAGTACCTAAGTGACAACTATTTACAAAGCTTTACCATAAATTTACAGTGTCATGTCAATCCATAATCTATATGTACTAATCTAAGTGAAATCTAATGTGAACTATTATCTGAAATATAGTCAAATGCTTTTAAAGGGAACGTGGTTCCATGTATGGACCAAATTATATGGTCTAAATACTTATCAGACGATATGTGCTGAACATCATATTAGAAATATCAAACCATACTCAAAGCAGTGAATATGTATGTGACATAGTTATATGAAAAAAAACTTAAAATGTATATAAATGTGTGATTAATCTCAACTCTAAGTGCCGTGTGCCAATATATCCACGTCTAATCATAATTAACGTTCAAGTGACATATATTGATATTAGGTATCATTCTATGCCATTCATGTGATTGATGGTACACTATCGAAAAAGGGAACAATACGCTATTTGGGGTTGTAGAGTGATATATAAATAATAAAGAATATAAAAGACGTGAATCACATACTAGATGTTTAAAAACTAATTACTCTCTGTACTGACGTGTGGATTTCTCAGCCTAAATGTGAAGTACTTTCTACCAAAATCATTACAATTATAACTTATTTTTTATGACTTATTTTCCATATTAAAGTCAACAGCTTCTAAGCTGCGTTATAGATGATAGAGGTGAAATATTTATACATTAACTCATCAGGCCTGATCACAGGGCACATGGATTCATATGAAGTACAGAGAGATTCTTAATTAGAATTAAAAAATTAGGTGTGCTTATTCCATCAAAGGAAGGATATGTAGGACAGTTTCTCATTAAGTCCTAACGGTGCCAGTGTGTTGAGTTCTCGGATCCAAAAGACCTCTTTCCGCAGTAGTGCTACAGATCGGTTCCCTCCTCTTCTGGGCGCTGGAATATGGTCAATAGCAATGCATTTGAGAGTTGTCAACGAATGTTTCTGTTCAAGAAAATGACGTGCCACTGGTTTATCTGTGTGGCCATCCCTGATTGCTGTCCGTATGCTCGAGCGATGCCCTCGAATTCTTTCGCAAAGTTGTGTATCCGTTTTCCCCACGTAATTCAATCCACAGGGGCAGGACAGCTTGTAGATAACATGGTCGGTTTTACACGAAATGCGATGTCGGATTAAATATTTCTTCTGGGTGTGTGGATGAAGAAATGATTTTGTGGGGATCAAGTGCCCACACGTGACACATCCTAGGCAACGGAAGCATCCTGGGTTAAGAAATTGACTTTGATCTCGCAGATAGCTCTGTTCTGGATCAGTGCGGACTAGCATGTCTCGCAAATTTCTTTCCCTTTTATAGCAAAACATCGGTTTTTGAGTAAAGACTGTTGGTAAGGTTGGATCCCCTGTCAAGGTATTCCAATTCCTATTCACCGCTTGCGCCAATTTGGTGCTAGCCGAATTAAACTTCATCGGGAACGTCAATCTAGGTGCTTTTACTGGTGTCTGAGCACTCATAGTATTGCTAACTTCCAACCGAGCTTTATTCAGTGCTATATCAATTGTTTGCCGATTGTATCCCCTTGTGAGGAATTTGTTGTACATCATCTCCACTTGTTTATCAACACGTTCGGTTAACGAGTTGTTTCGGAAGACCCGGAGAAACTGAGTGTATGGTAATGATCTTTTACAGTGTGCTGGATGTGCACTTGAGAAATGGAGTATTGTATTTCTATCTGTGGGCTTCGAATACAGTTGGTATTCAATTTTGCCCTTCTCGATGAAAATCTCCAGATCCAAGTACTGTACAATTTTGCCATTTATATTGGCCGTGATTTTAATAGGGCAAGGTAAGTCGTTGATGTCCTTCACAAACTGTTCGGCATCGATAGTAGAGCCCTTCCAGAGGATCAAAACATCATCAATGAACCGTACGTACTGTACAATCTGTTCTTTATATGGATAAAGAATATACTCTTTTTCAAATATATGCATGTATGCATTCGCATACATTGGCGCCATTGCTGCGCCCATCGATGTTCCCGAGCATTGCATATACCATCGAGTTTCGAATCTGAAATAATTGAGTTGTAGAGTAAGCGTAAGCAGTTCCATGATGAATTCTATAGGGGGACCCTTGTAGAACGGAGACTCACAAAGTATTTGTCGCATGGCATCTATACCTCCGTCGTGAGGGATGGTGGTGTAAAGACTCTGTACGTCTAATGTAATCAGCACTAGATCCGTAGGGATCTGTTCAATTTTCTTTAGTCTTCCAATCAAATCTTGTGTGTCTTTTATGCATGTTGGAAGATGTTCCACTGGTGCTTTGAATAAGAAGTCGAGATATTTGGCAATCGGTTCTAAGACCCCATCGATAGCCGAGACTATCGGGCGCCCCGGTGGACATTGCAAATTCTTATGGATTTTTGGCAATGTGTAAATGATTGGCGTTCTGGGATTATTCTTTTTCAAAAAGTTAAAAAGTTCCAATTCGATATAACCTGCTCGTAGTCCAGTGATGAGAGTCTCTTCAATCTTATGCATGACTTCAATAGTTGGATCGTGTTTCAAAGGAGTGTACGTATTGCGATCTGCTAGTTGCCTATTAATTTCGGATGCATAGTCCTTATAGTTAAGAAGCACTATCCCCCCTCCTTTATCTGCCGGCCTCAACACAATAGATGGATCGCTGGACAGACCCTGTATCAATTTGTGTTGGATTCTAGAGAAATTGCTATGTTTAACTCGATGGTCCTTAAGGACTCTATCCGTATCTGTCTTCAAAGATGTAAGAAAGGTTTTAATGGCAGGATGGCTTGTCGGGGGATCAAATGAACTTTTAATTTTAAATCTAGATGTCGGATTAAACTGTTGTTGCCGCTTATTGTCTTTCCCAAAGAATTCCTTAAGTCGGAGGTTTCTGCCAAATTTAAACATTTCTACTTGCCATTGGAATTTGTTCGGCTGAGAGGTGGGAATAAAAGAGAGTCCTTTACTGAGGATGTCCAATTCCGGGTCTGTCAATGTTCTGTTCGAAAGGTTAAATACTGGAGTCAGGGTCGTATCGGAGGCTTCCCTCCGGGACCAGTGTAAGTGCCCTTTCTGGCCTCTCCTTGTGTTCCCTCGTTTACGTTTTTGTATTTGCTCCTTGTGACCGTGCCTTGTTGGTCTTGTGACATCCCTAGAGCTAAAAAATCATCCGTCTTGTGGGTGTGAGTATTTTCTTGTTCGGAGCCAGATTCACCAGATGTGATATCAATGGTGTTGATGTTTGGCTTAACAATGCGTTTTCTCATGCGCCTTAGTCTAGGGCGCCTATCGCCTGAAAGCCACCGATATACTTGATGTTCCTTATAGTCCTGCTGGACTCTTTCTTGCTTTTGCCTTTTAAATTTTATCAGTTGATTTTTATATTTCAGGCTTTCCTCAGCCAATTTCAGCTTCAAGGAGATACCCTCTGGTGAGCTTAAAAGAATTGCGTGTTGATCTTCTAGTTCTAGGATCTTGTTGGAAATATTCTGTAAGTCATCCTTTACGTCTTTAATAATGACCAGCATGAGGTCCAAGGAGCACTTATTAAGGACGGCCGTCCAGTCTCTGCAAACGTGGGCCTTCAGGCGACCTATAGTGGGAATATTGTTCACACGGAATCCCCGTGGGATCTGTTTAGCCCGGTGATAGTCTGAGAGAAACAGGCCATGTAGGTCTAGATCAATCTCTTTCTTTTTTAATTTCAACAATTGAAAATAAACATCTTTCACTGTCGTAGTATTGGGTAGTGTAGCTGTTGTAACTTCCCACAGTATGTCATTGGTTTCTTCCTCAGTAAATTGAAGTGTCAGGGCTTGTGGCGCTGTAGCCCCGGCTTCAACAAAAAAATTATTATCCATCTGGCTATCTATCCAAATATATTGATATCCTTAGTAGCCTCCGGTGGAAATAAGCAAATCCGTTAAAAATAAAAAATAAAAAAATCTTTAATACTATCACTTTAAAAGTCCCTCAGCAGACGGGTGAAGAAAAAATAAAAAAAGTAAAAAATCCCATGAAAGTGAATGAATTTCAACAATGACACGAATTGCTCAAAATAGAAGCAATGGAGCGGGTGCATAAACCAAACCCTAGTGTCTATAGGGCAAGATACATACAAAGATTGATAGGAGTTGCACTCCAGCTGTCCAGGCGTGTCTGCCCGGTGCTCGGCTACACAAAAATATACTGCAAAAGAAGGCCAGCACTCAAGGACTTTGAAAATAAATAAAAAGTAAAAAAACCTTTTATTCCATAATGTCTGTAGGTCGACGTTTCAGTCCCCCACTGTGGACTTTCATCAGGACACAAAATACAATGTAACAACATTCAGTTTAAATAGGAAATACTTAACTTACCTAACCTCCACCACCTGTGTGTTAGCGTGGTCTGTTCCCCAATGCGCAAGTGTGATTCTCGATACTCCCCCTTCCGGTGTGTCAGAGTCAACCACGTCACCATCTATCACCATGGTGACATATCAACAACTCACCACATTCCGATCTATATCTGCTGAATGGCATACGTTAAAGCCCAGCTATGAGCACTCTGGAATCAATAAAGTGCATCAAGTGCATATACACCCATTCACCAGATTTACAGTGCGGAAGACAATCTCGATTACTCATATTCCTATGTGGCTGTTCCACACCGAGCACTTCCGGGTATCGGAACTGCCGTGTCCATCACCATGGTTACGTGTATACACCTACGACAAGGAGCCTGGCTAAGTACCCCCATTAAATAAGCAGGGTACATAAGGGAAATGTGTATACTATATGACTCCATTCACGAAATTTGTAGTGTGGATAGTTGCCTCAATACCTATTATAATTCCACACATAGCACTTCCGGTTATCGGTCGTGCCGTACCCATCTCTATGGTTACGTGTATACACCTGAAATATGAAGCCAAGTCATGTGTCCAATTAGATCAGTGAACTGCATAAAAATAAATATATATACATTATGACATTGATAATGTGAGAAATTACTTAATTTACCAAAGTACCTAAGTGACAACTATTTACAAAGCTTTACCATAAATTTACAGTGTCATGTCAATCCATAATCTATATGTACTAATCTAAGTGAAATCTAATGTGAACTATTATCTGAAATATAGTCAAATGCTTTTAAAGGGAACGTGGTTCCATGTATGGACCAAATTATATGGTCTAAATACTTATCAGACGATATGTGCTGAACATCATATTAGAAATATCAAACCATACTCAAAGCAGTGAATATGTATGTGACATAGTTATATGAAAAAAAACTTAAAATGTATATAAATGTGTGATTAATCTCAACTCTAAGTGCCGTGTGCCAATATATCCACGTCTAATCATAATTAACGTTCAAGTGACATATATTGATATTAGGTATCATTCTATGCCATTCATGTGATTGATGGTACACTATCGAAAAAGGGAACAATACGCTATTTGGGGTTGTAGAGTGATATATAAATAATAAAGAATATAAAAGACGTGAATCACATACTAGATGTTTAAAAACTAATTACTCTCTGTACTGACGTGTGGATTTCTCAGCCTAAATGTGAAGTACTTTCTACCAAAATCATTACAATTATAACTAATTTTATTTTAAAATAAGTTATAATTGTAATGATTTTGGTAGAAAGTACTTCACATTTAGGCTGAGAAATCCACACGTCAGTACAGAGAGTAATTAGTTTTTAAACATCTAGTATGTGATTCACGTCTTTTATATTCTTTATTATTTATATATCACTCTACAACCCCAAATAGCGTATTGTTCCCTTTTTCGATAGTGTACCATCAATCACATGAATGGCATAGAATGATACCTAATATCAATATATGTCACTTGAACGTTAATTATGATTAGACGTGGATATATTGGCACACGGCACTTAGAGTTGAGATTAATCACACATTTATATACATTTTAAGTTTTTTTTCATATAACTATGTCACATACATATTCACTGCTTTGAGTATGGTTTGATATTTCTAATATGATGTTCAGCACATATCGTCTGATAAGTATTTAGACCATATAATTTGGTCCATACATGGAACCACGTTCCCTTTAAAAGCATTTGACTATATTTCAGATAATAGTTCACATTAGATTTCACTTAGATTAGTACATATAGATTATGGATTGACATGACACTGTAAATTTATGGTAAAGCTTTGTAAATAGTTGTCACTTAGGTACTTTGGTAAATTAAGTAATTTCTCACATTATCAATGTCATAATGTATATATATTTATTTTTATGCAGTTCACTGATCTAATTGGACACATGACTTGGCTTCATATTTCAGGTGTATACACGTAACCATAGAGATGGGTACGGCACGACCGATAACCGGAAGTGCTATGTGTGGAATTATAATAGGTATTGAGGCAACTATCCACACTACAAATTTCGTGAATGGAGTCATATAGTATACACATTTCCCTTATGTACCCTGCTTATTTAATGGGGGTACTTAGCCAGGCTCCTTGTCGTAGGTGTATACACGTAACCATGGTGATGGACACGGCAGTTCCGATACCCGGAAGTGCTCGGTGTGGAACAGCCACATAGGAATATGAGTAATCGAGATTGTCTTCCGCACTGTAAATCTGGTGAATGGGTGTATATGCACTTGATGCACTTTATTGATTCCAGAGTGCTCATAGCTGGGCTTTAACGTATGCCATTCAGCAGATATAGATCGGAATGTGGTGAGTTGTTGATATGTCACCATGGTGATAGATGGTGACGTGGTTGACTCTGACACACCGGAAGGGGGAGTATCGAGAATCACACTTGCGCATTGGGGAACAGACCACGCTAACACACAGGTGGTGGAGGTTAGGTAAGTTAAGTATTTCCTATTTAAACTGAATGTTGTTACATTGTATTTTGTGTCCTGATGAAAGTCCACAGTGGGGGACTGAAACGTCGACCTACAGACATTATGGAATAAAAGGTTTTTTTACTTTTTATTTATTTTCAAAGTCCTTGAGTGCTGGCCTTCTTTTGCAGTATATTTTTGTGTAGCCGAGCACCGGGCAGACACGCCTGGACAGCTGGAGTGCAACTCCTATCAATCTTTGTATGTATCTTGCCCTATAGACACTAGGGTTTGGTTTATGCACCCGCTCCATTGCTTCTATTTTGAGCAATTCGTGTCATTGTTGAAATTCATTCACTTTCATGGGATTTTTTACTTTTTTTATTTTTTCTTCACCCGTCTGCTGAGGGACTTTTAAAGTGATAGTATTAAAGATTTTTTTATTTTTTATTTTTAACGGATTTGCTTATTTCCACCGGAGGCTACTAAGGATATCAATATATTTGGATAGATAGCCAGATGGATAATAATTTTTTTGTTGAAGCCGGGGCTACAGCGCCACAAGCCCTGACACTTCAATTTACTGAGGAAGAAACCAATGACATACTGTGGGAAGTTACAACAGCTACACTACCCAATACTACGACAGTGAAAGATGTTTATTTTCAATTGTTGAAATTAAAAAAGAAAGAGATTGATCTAGACCTACATGGCCTGTTTCTCTCAGACTATCACCGGGCTAAACAGATCCCACGGGGATTCCGTGTGAACAATATTCCCACTATAGGTCGCCTGAAGGCCCACGTTTGCAGAGACTGGACGGCCGTCCTTAATAAGTGCTCCTTGGACCTCATGCTGGTCATTATTAAAGACGTAAAGGATGACTTACAGAATATTTCCAACAAGATCCTAGAACTAGAAGATCAACACGCAATTCTTTTAAGCTCACCAGAGGGTATCTCCTTGAAGCTGAAATTGGCTGAGGAAAGCCTGAAATATAAAAATCAACTGATAAAATTTAAAAGGCAAAAGCAAGAAAGAGTCCAGCAGGACTATAAGGAACATCAAGTATATCGGTGGCTTTCAGGCGATAGGCGCCCTAGACTAAGGCGCATGAGAAAACGCATTGTTAAGCCAAACATCAACACCATTGATATCACATCTGGTGAATCTGGCTCCGAACAAGAAAATACTCACACCCACAAGACGGATGATTTTTTAGCTCTAGGGATGTCACAAGACCAACAAGGCACGGTCACAAGGAGCAAATACAAAAACGTAAACGAGGGAACACAAGGAGAGGCCAGAAAGGGCACTTACACTGGTCCCGGAGGGAAGCCTCCGATACGACCCTGACTCCAGTATTTAACCTTTCGAACAGAACATTGACAGACCCGGAATTGGACATCCTCAGTAAAGGACTCTCTTTTATTCCCACCTCTCAGCCGAACAAATTCCAATGGCAAGTAGAAATGTTTAAATTTGGCAGAAACCTCCGACTTAAGGAATTCTTTGGGAAAGACAATAAGCGGCAACAACAGTTTAATCCGACATCTAGATTTAAAATTAAAAGTTCATTTGATCCCCCGACAAGCCATCCTGCCATTAAAACCTTTCTTACATCTTTGAAGACAGATACGGATAGAGTCCTTAAGGACCATCGAGTTAAACATAGCAATTTCTCTAGAATCCAACACAAATTGATACAGGGTCTGTCCAGCGATCCATCTATTGTGTTGAGGCCGGCAGATAAAGGAGGGGGGATAGTGCTTCTTAACTATAAGGACTATGCATCCGAAATTAATAGGCAACTAGCAGATCGCAATACGTACACTCCTTTGAAACACGATCCAACTATTGAAGTCATGCATAAGATTGAAGAGACTCTCATCACTGGACTACGAGCAGGTTATATCGAATTGGAACTTTTTAACTTTTTGAAAAAGAATAATCCCAGAACGCCAATCATTTACACATTGCCAAAAATCCATAAGAATTTGCAATGTCCACCGGGGCGCCCGATAGTCTCGGCTATCGATGGGGTCTTAGAACCGATTGCCAAATATCTCGACTTCTTATTCAAAGCACCAGTGGAACATCTTCCAACATGCATAAAAGACACACAAGATTTGATTGGAAGACTAAAGAAAATTGAACAGATCCCTACGGATCTAGTGCTGATTACATTAGACGTACAGAGTCTTTACACCACCATCCCTCACGACGGAGGTATAGATGCCATGCGACAAATACTTTGTGAGTCTCCGTTCTACAAGGGTCCCCCTATAGAATTCATCATGGAACTGCTTACGCTTACTCTACAACTCAATTATTTCAGATTCGAAACTCGATGGTATATGCAATGCTCGGGAACATCGATGGGCGCAGCAATGGCGCCAATGTATGCGAATGCATACATGCATATATTTGAAAAAGAGTATATTCTTTATCCATATAAAGAACAGATTGTACAGTACGTACGGTTCATTGATGATGTTTTGATCCTCTGGAAGGGCTCTACTATCGATGCCGAACAGTTTGTGAAGGACATCAACGACTTACCTTGCCCTATTAAAATCACGGCCAATATAAATGGCAAAATTGTACAGTACTTGGATCTGGAGATTTTCATCGAGAAGGGCAAAATTGAATACCAACTGTATTCGAAGCCCACAGATAGAAATACAATACTCCATTTCTCAAGTGCACATCCAGCACACTGTAAAAGATCATTACCATACACTCAGTTTCTCCGGGTCTTCCGAAACAACTCGTTAACCGAACGTGTTGATAAACAAGTGGAGATGATGTACAACAAATTCCTCACAAGGGGATACAATCGGCAAACAATTGATATAGCACTGAATAAAGCTCGGTTGGAAGTTAGCAATACTATGAGTGCTCAGACACCAGTAAAAGCACCTAGATTGACGTTCCCGATGAAGTTTAATTCGGCTAGCACCAAATTGGCGCAAGCGGTGAATAGGAATTGGAATACCTTGACAGGGGATCCAACCTTACCAACAGTCTTTACTCAAAAACCGATGTTTTGCTATAAAAGGGAAAGAAATTTGCGAGACATGCTAGTCCGCACTGATCCAGAACAGAGCTATCTGCGAGATCAAAGTCAATTTCTTAACCCAGGATGCTTCCGTTGCCTAGGATGTGTCACGTGTGGGCACTTGATCCCCACAAAATCATTTCTTCATCCACACACCCAGAAGAAATATTTAATCCGACATCGCATTTCGTGTAAAACCGACCATGTTATCTACAAGCTGTCCTGCCCCTGTGGATTGAATTACGTGGGGAAAACGGATACACAACTTTGCGAAAGAATTCGAGGGCATCGCTCGAGCATACGGACAGCAATCAGGGATGGCCACACAGATAAACCAGTGGCACGTCATTTTCTTGAACAGAAACATTCGTTGACAACTCTCAAATGCATTGCTATTGACCATATTCCAGCGCCCAGAAGAGGAGGGAACCGATCTGTAGCACTACTGCGGAAAGAGGTCTTTTGGATCCGAGAACTCAACACACTGGCACCGTTAGGACTTAATGAGAAACTGTCCTACATATCCTTCCTTTGATGGAATAAGCACACCTAATTTTTTAATTCTAATTAAGAATCTCTCTGTACTTCATATGAATCCATGTGCCCTGTGATCAGGCCTGATGAGTTAATGTATAAATATTTCACCTCTATCATCTATAACGCAGCTTAGAAGCTGTTGACTTTAATATGGAAAATAAGTCATAAAAAATAAGTTATAATTGTAATGATTTTGGTAGAAAGTACTTCACATTTAGGCTGAGAAATCCACACGTCAGTACAGAGAGTAATTAGTTTTTAAACATCTAGTATGTGATTCACGTCTTTTATATTCTTTATTATTTATATATCACTCTACAACCCCAAATAGCGTATTGTTCCCTTTTTCGATAGTGTACCATCAATCACATGAATGGCATAGAATGATACCTAATATCAATATATGTCACTTGAACGTTAATTATGATTAGACGTGGATATATTGGCACACGGCACTTAGAGTTGAGATTAATCACACATTTATATACATTTTAAGTTTTTTTTCATATAACTATGTCACATACATATTCACTGCTTTGAGTATGGTTTGATATTTCTAATATGATGTTCAGCACATATCGTCTGATAAGTATTTAGACCATATAATTTGGTCCATACATGGAACCACGTTCCCTTTAAAAGCATTTGACTATATTTCAGATAATAGTTCACATTAGATTTCACTTAGATTAGTACATATAGATTATGGATTGACATGACACTGTAAATTTATGGTAAAGCTTTGTAAATAGTTGTCACTTAGGTACTTTGGTAAATTAAGTAATTTCTCACATTATCAATGTCATAATGTATATATATTTATTTTTATGCAGTTCACTGATCTAATTGGACACATGACTTGGCTTCATATTTCAGGTGTATACACGTAACCATAGAGATGGGTACGGCACGACCGATAACCGGAAGTGCTATGTGTGGAATTATAATAGGTATTGAGGCAACTATCCACACAACAAATTTCGTGAATGGAGTCATATAGTATACACATTTCCCTTATGTACCCTGCTTATTTAATGGGGGTACTTAGCCAGGCTCCTTGTCGTAGGTGTATACACGTAACCATGGTGATGGACACGGCAGTTCCGATACCCGGAAGTGCTCGGTGTGGAACAGCCACATAGGAATATGAGTAATCGAGATTGTCTTCCGCACTGTAAATCTGGTGAATGGGTGTATATGCACTTGATGCACTTTATTGATTCCAGAGTGCTCATAGCTGGGCTTTAACGTATGCCATTCAGCAGATATAGATCGGAATGTGGTGAGTTGTTGATATGTCACCATGGTGATAGATGGTGACGTGGTTGACTCTGACACACCGGAAGGGGGAGTATCGAGAATCACACTTGCGCATTGGGGAACAGACCACGCTAACACACAGGTGGTGGAGGTTAGGTAAGTTAAGTATTTCCTATTTAAACTGAATGTTGTTACATTGTATTTTGTGTCCTGATGAAAGTCCACAGTGGGGGACTGAAACGTCGACCTACAGACATTATGGAATAAAAGGTTTTTTTACTTTTTATTTATTTTCAAAGTCCTTGAGTGCTGGCCTTCTTTTGCAGTATATTTTTGTGTAGCCGAGCACCGGGCAGACACGCCTGGACAGCTGGAGTGCAACTCCTATCAATCTTTGTATATATATATATATATATATATATATATATATATATATATATATATATATATATAAATAACTTTTATAGCTAGGTACATTGACCTTGAGAAAGACCCAACGGGTCGAAATGTCGGCAATTTTTTTAATGCTATACCTATTGGAATAAACTACCCCTTTTTTTCATCTACCAAGTCCTTGGAGTGCATCTCTTTATTTTTGTTTATATATTTTCAACGTGGCATTGCACCCAGGCTAAATTGAACTATACACATGAAAGGGTGAGTGCCAAGAAAAACTGTTTGAATATATCACTATATATACCTATATATAAATAAAAATATATATTTTTAAAAATTATATATATAAACATGTGTGTATATATATATATATGTGTGTATATATATATATAAACAAATGTGTATATATATATATATATATATATATATATATATATATATATATATATACGAGAAAGGAGACAGGAGCACTCACTTGGATTTTCAAAAAAATTTATTTCAATAAATCACCTCCACATCAACGTTTCGACCCTTCAGGGTCTTCATCAAGATCTTGATAAAGACCCTGAAGGGTCGAAACGTTGATGTGGAGGTGATTTATTGAAATAAATTTTTTTGAAAATCCAAGTGAGTGCTCCTGTCTCCTTTCTCGTCTATATTCTGCTGGGAAGCACCCGGGTAAAGTCGCATTGTAAACATTGGAGGTTGAGTGCCAGATTCTGGACAGTTTTGTATATATATATATATATATATATATATATATATATATATATATATATATATATATATATATATATATATATACATATGCACACACACATATATATTATATATATGCACACATATTATATATATACATATATATAAACAATAAAGGGAGCACACTAGGTCTTAGTAATAGTGCAAAATTATTTACTGCATTCCAAAGAATACATCGCTGTGGTATACAAATAAATCAACGTTTCGACCCTGCTGGGTCTTTATCAAGATCACCCTCTTTATCAAGATCACCAGCAGGGTCGAAACGTTGATTTATTTGTATACCACAGCGATGTATTCTTTGGAATGCAGTAAATAATTTTGCACTATTACTAAGACCTAGTGTGCTCCCTTTATTGTTTTTCTATATATATATTACGCGGGATTGCACCTAGGCTTATTTAGCACTATATTTAACCCTCTAACTTTCCAAGACACCATAAAACCTGCACATGGGGGGGTACTGTTTTACTCGGGAGACTTTGCTGAACACAAATATTAGTGTTTTCAAAACAGTAAAATTTATTACAACGATGATATCGCCCGTAAAAGTAGTTTTTTTTTTGCATTTTTCACGCACAAACAGCACTTACACGGACAGTATTATTGCTGTGATACTTTTTACTGTTTTGAAACACACATATTTGTGTTCAGCGAAGTCTCCCGAGTACAACAGTACCCCTCATGTACAGGTTTTATGGTGTTTTCAAAAGTTTCAGCGTCAAATACAAGGCTTGTTTTTCATTTTTTTTACATTAAAATTCACCAGATTGCTTACGTTGCCTTTGTGACCCTATGGTAGCCCAAGAATGAAAATTACCCCTATGATGGCATACCATTTGCAATAGTAGACAACCCAAAGTATTGCAAATGGGGTATGTCCAGTCTTTTTTAGTAGCCACTTAGTCACAAACAGTGGCCAAAATTTGTGTTTTTTGCATTTTTCACACACAAACAAATACTAACGCTAACTTTGGCCAGTGTTTGTGACCGAATGGCTACTAAAAAAGACTGGACAAACCCCATTTGCAATACCTTGGGTTGTCTACTATTGCAAATGGTATGCCATTATGGGTGTAAATTTAATTCCTGGGCTACTATACAGTCTCAAAGGCAATGTAACCAATCTGGCGAATTTCAATTTCAAATGTAACGTGCTATATTTGACCCTGTAACTTCCCAAAACACCATAAAACCTGTACATAGGGGGTACTGTTTTACACGTGAGACTTTGCTGAATACAAATATGTGTATTTTATTGCAGTAAAAGCAAACAGTATTATGACATTGACAGTTAAAATGTCATGTAGAACTAAAAAAAAAAATAACATTTCTTATTTTCTCCCATTTGTTTCATATTAAATTATGTTTCATAACTAAATATTTGATATTAAATGAAAGCCCTTTTTCTCCTGAATACAATGATATATAATAAGGGGGGTGCATTTAATATGAACGAGGTGAATTACGGTTGGAGAGACATATAGCGCAAATGCCAGGTTTTGTTTACGTTTTGTTCTGTTCACAACGTGTACATTTGGCTCAGTCCTTAAGGAGTTAACTAAGTACCTTAAAAAAAAAAAAAAAAATTACCATTCAATGTTTTCTTTCTTCTAAAATCTTATTTTTCAACCCCAAAAAAGGCCAAATAAAAAACATAATAACCGACACAATTATAAAAAAAACACACGAGAACAAAAAAAGAAATAATCCTTCTTCACCTGGCGAGGGCTCTGCACAGACTGAGCTCTGCAGGGCGGGGGGAGGCTTATAAAGCCTTGCCCCACCCTGCAATTAGGCTCAGAGCATTCTGATTGGTGGGTTTAAGCCATCCAATCAGAGTGCTCTGACAGGTAAATGAAGAGACTGACAGGCTCTGTCACAACACTCTGATTGGTTGGTTTGAAATCCACCAATCAGAGTGCTCTGTGTCATTTTACACAGCGTTGGAAAGTTCTTTGGAATCTTCCCATGCTGTGTAATTTGACTCATAACACTCTGATTGGTTACTTAATTCACCAATCAGAGAGTTATGAGTCAAATTACACAGCATGGGGAAATTCCAAAGAACTTTCCCACGCTGTGTAAAATGACACAGAGCACTCTGATTGGTGGATTTCAAACCAACCAATCAGAGTGTTGTGACAGAGCCCTACATGGGTGAAGATTATTTTTTCTGCGCTCATTTTTTTTTTCTATAATTGCGTCAGTTATTATGGTTTTTTATTTGCCCTTTTTTGGTGCTTAAAAAAAAAAGATTTTAGAAGAAAGTAAACATCGAATGGTTAAATTGTCCCCCCCCATTAGTTTTTAGGGTGAGGGGGGTAGGTAGTGGGATACTTTTTATTAGGGAACTTTTTATTTATGTTTGGGGAACCCTAGTCACCTGGGGGGGGACATTTTTAGGGCCCCCACCCGCCGCTGAGGGGTGGGGGCCAGGGGGGAGGACACTAGGTGTCCCCCCCTTATTCTTGTTTAGGGCCCCCACCCGCCGCTCAGGGGTGGGGGCCAGGGGGGAGGACATTAGGTCCCCCCCTTATTAGTATTTAGGGCCCCCACCGCTCAGGGGAAAGGACATTAGGTAGCCCCCCTTATCAGTATTTAGGGCCCCCACCCGCCGATCAGGGGTGGGGGCCGGGGGGGAGGACATTAGGTCCCCCCTTATTAAAATGTAGGGCCCCCACCCACTGCTCAGGGTTGGGGGCCAGGGGGGAGGACATTAGGTCGCCCCCTTATAATTTAGGGCACCCATCCACCACTCAGGGGTGGGGACCATGGGGAAGGACATTAGGTCCCCCCCTTATTATAATTTAGGGCCCCCACCGTTCAGGGGGGGGGGGGCATTAGGTCCCCCCTTATTATAATTTAGGGCCCCCACCCACCGTTCAGGGTTGGGGGCCAGGGGGGAGGGCATTAGCCCCCCCCCTTATTCTGATTTAGGGCCCCCACCCGCCGCTCAGGGGTGGGGCCGGGGGGGGGGGGCAATAGGTCCCTCCTGTAGTTTAAAAGCCCCCACTCGCGCATCACGGGTGGGGGCTCAGGAGGGGGGACCTTTTTTTTTTTTTTTAAACAGTGAGCAGCTATAGGCTGCTCACAGTTTACTAGACATGTCCCTACTCACGGTATAGCGAGTAGGGGCACAATTCACTAATACTAAGTACTTTACTTAGTATTAGTAAATTTGGCTGAAAGACCAATTTAGGTATTTCAGCCTTTTGGTAGATAGCTCCCTAATACCGTGGGAATTAGGGAGTTATCTACTAAGCGGCTGCAATAGAAGTCCTGAAGTGCCGAAGTTGCAGAAGTTCCGAAGTGTTAAAGTGCCGAAGTCCCGAATTGCTTAAGTCTCGAGTTTCGGAATGCCGAACTGAACCGAAATTTTTCCCCATGCACATGCCTATAATGTGTACATGTATGCATTTTTTCTTCTCTCTTTTTCTTTTTTTTACACATTTCATTAAATTTTTTCTTTATTAAAAGGCAACTTTCAAACTGTGTTATACTTGAGTTTTTATATGCCGCTGTGGCATTGTCAAATGTTATGTTACCTCATGCGCAATGAAAAATAAAGTATAAAAAAAAAGTCAACTTCCATCATATTTAAATTTTGTGTTTACAAAAGTTTATTTTGAATCAACGTGATATATATATATATATATTTTATATAAAATTATGTATATCGATTTCCAATCTGGCTGAGCGGCCACGTTGGGTTAGTTAGACGCTTCCCGTTATCTGACCAACTGCTGCTCAACCTAACTTGCTGCTGGTGCAGGTTCACACAGAGCAATCACAGCAGCATTGCTTAAAGGACCACTATAGGCACCCAGACCACTTCAGCTTAATGAAGTGGTCTGGGTGCCAGGTACCTCTAGTTTTAACCCTGCAGCTGTAAACATAGCAGTTTCAGAAAAAAACTGCTATGTTTCACTGAGGGTTAATCCAGCCTCTAGTGGCTGTCTCACTGACAGCCGCTAGAGGTGCTTCCGCGATTCTCACTGTGAAAATCACAGTTAGAAGACGCTGACGTCCATAGAAAAGCATTGAGAAATGCTTTCCTATGGACTGTTTTAATGCGCGCGCGGCTATTGCCGCGCATGCACATTCAGAGCTGACGTTGGCAGAGGGAGGAGCCCGGCGCTGGAGAAAAGTAAGTGTTTAACCCCTTCAGCCCAGCGGGAGTGGGACCCTGAGGGTGGTGGGGGGGACCTAAAGACCCTCTAGTGCGAGGAAAACAAGTTTGTTTCCCTGGCACTATAGTGGTCCTTCAAATAACAGGGTGAGTAGGGCCTACGTGTGTTCTGGCTTATGTGTGTGGACTTAATTCGTGTTTGCCCAATAGGTTTAAGTTTTCTAGCAAGTCACGATTGTATAATGCGAAGCGATACCGTATCTTGTTATTGGTTATATAGGCCGTGTGCCTGAGTGTAAGCTCTATTATGTATGGAGTTGTACATGAGGGAATAGCATGCTGTGCTTGTCAGGTGGGCTTGAGCCCCCGAGGGTTACTGGGTAAGGGTCTGCTAACTAACCGATTGTTGACCGTGCCTTCAGTTATGAAAAGTAAAGGAGCAGTAAGAAAGATAAACAAGTAAAGCAAAATATTTGGTTTAGCAGGAGCAATGAGTTATGATTGTAGGTGTTGTCTCATTGGAGAATGGGAAGGGTCACCCTTCTGGTCTTGCATCATCCAATGCCCCTTCTTGTAGGCCTCAGGTGAGTTGGGCATGAGTTCATCATAGTCTGGGCCAGTCTGAGGACTAGGGTGTTGCGTGCTGGTCGCCTTGCAACATACCCCCGCGTCGCTGCCTTGTCCTTTCACCGTGTGGGGAAGAGAGGGGAGAGTGTGCTGCATTGGTGTGCTCCTTTGGCTGGTTTCCAACATTTGCCGCTCGCAGCCGGTAAGTATAAGTGCTCTCGTGTGTGTGGCCGGTGGGTTTTCGGCATTGTGGTGAGTCGTTACAGGGTGCGCCATGCTTAGGAGTGTGGGGCCTTCTGATGTGGCATTGACTCTTAGATGGGGCCAGAAGCTTGTGAGAGTAGCAGTGGGGGGGGGGGGGGTGCCCCGTGCCCCTGTGGTAGGTCTTTGTTGTGGCTTATGGTGGCTCATCAACGGACGATGATTGTGTTGCTGTCGCGATTTCTTCATCGCCGTATAGGGAACCCCCTGTGTCGCTTGCTTATCGTAGTTTGTCTGGGCCTTGTGAGTGAGTGACCCGGTGGCAAGTTAGGTTGTTGTGTAGGTTGCGATCCATGCCGGTGTCGGGCCCTGGGCGCCCCTGGAGGCCCCTTCCTCCTCCGCGGTGCCGATCGGCTGACAGGGCGTTGGGCCTCTGGCCGACTTTTGTGTTGTGGGTTCTGCCCAGTGGAGATGGAACCATGTAGTGGGGCAGGTTGGTGTAGCCTGCATTCCAGCTCCCTCCAGAACCTCTCGAAGTGCTTGTTCAGCCGTGCCTGAAAGTCTTGTGCAGTCTCATTGGGATACTCGACGTCTGCAGTTTCCGCCATCTTGGGTGGAACTTTGCGGTCGCTCTTTACCCATGAGGCGGCCTGTATCGCTTCAGCACGCCTGGGGTTACCTCCGCTGGGTGGACCGGGATCTCCCCCACTGGTCCAAAGTGTGTGTGGGGGGGGGTGAAGGGGCTTGTGTGCGTCGCAGGCTTCTCCAGAGTGCCTCCAGGTCGGAAAAGCACCCACTTCACCCACCTGATGTGTGTTAGGCCACACTCTCAGTCGCGGTGTCAGTGGGTCTCTCAACCTTCCACTGCTCGCCCTCCGTTGTGGGGATCCGACGATTATTTGGTACGGCTGCTTGTCTCGTTTCGTATAGCCGTTTTTCATTTGTTTTGCAATAGTTGAGCAGGAGCTCCTGAGAAGCACGCCTCATCGCCATGATGGCTAGGCCCCGCCCCCACATGTTTGCATATTTATAGGCATCTTGATGTTTTTCCTACGTATTGTAGTCCACATTTACATTTTAAAAGATACATTACATTTCTAGATTCACATGCGATAAAAGAGGAAACAGAAAAAAGTTTTGTTAGTAATATAGGATGTGAAATTTCCTCTCTCTTTTCAACATTAGTACTTTTGCAGGCATTACAATTGTAGATTATACTAGCTTTAATGTAACTATAATCTTAATTTTATTAATGACAAGAGGCAAATATTTGCTTAAGTCTCTTTACTAGAACTCCACAGCAGCACATTAACATAGAGATAAAAACACCAGAGACAGAAAAAAAATCAGGAATCTATAAAAGGCTTCTCCCAACTAACTATTTCCTCTTTCACGCTGCGACAAATAAAGTACATAAACAATACACCACAAATACAATAACAGGAGAAACAAACATAACAATGAATGCCATGTGAACTTGAAATCGTGGAACCAGTGGGTGACCTTTATCCTGTAGAGTAGTCGGATCTAAGAACTGTAGCCAAACCATTAAACTGAAACGAGATAAACAGAGTCAAAAACACTGACTAGCAAATTAAATGTACTGAGAAAACCTGAATCCCCATCGTAAATACTGACCGTAAAATATCCCAGATAGTGAAAAAAACTGAATCCTCATCATAAAATACTGACGGTACTGTATCCCAGATAAACCCCAACTCCCCCTGATAACCAACCTAGCCCAGGAGACCAGGTGAATAAACAACAAGTCAGTCAAACCAACAAACAACAGGGGGAGGGAGAAACTGGGAGGGAAATATTCACCTCCTGTCGTTAATAAAATTAATATTATAGTTACACTAAAGCTAGTATAATCTACAATTTTATAGCATGACAGGAGGCTTCATATTTGCTGTTTTAACGCTCGGACAGCAAAGACCAAAGAAACACGATCCGCCGTACCAACCTAAACTCTATGAAGATAGCTCCTCGTAACCGTCAGGAAAGCGTACAATGTCTTGGAGAAAAACGCCCACCATGTCGGTACCTGAAGTCACCGTGTTACGGACTGAAGTGAACCGAAAAAACCTATACGCCCCGCCAATGCCAACCACAACAAAGCGGTACATGAAGGGCGAGAAAAAGGGAAGAACCATTTAAACAAACGGTGACGCCGAACACCGCCTAAAGGTGGGAGCACTACCAAAGTAAGAATATGACCCTCGGGTCTGATCGACAACTAAGGTCCGAACTGCCGAACCCATCTGAAAGAAAAACAAGGTATAATAACTTAAATAAATCCATAATCAGTGAATGGGCAAAACCCGACAGAACCCACCATGACAAAAATGCTTGTACCCCCTGGGGAGATGAATACCTGTCCTCAGGAATCGTAAAGGGAATTCTAAGCAGAGCGAGGCCCGCCGACAACAGTCGTACGCGCTACCTAATCTAATTAATATGGCAGTCCCCGGTAATAAAGTGACCGAACAATAACCGAACCCTGTAAAAGCAGTAGCAAAATTAGGAGATCAAACTAAGTCAGGGTCGCCATGCAGACCAAAGTCTCACAATCCCCGAGATCAAATGAGCAAGGGTCCAGGGAATCCAGGTACTAGGTTCGACTCTGCCGAAACGGAGATCATAATTCCAAAGTACAAGCAGACCGAAGCACCTGTAGAAAGGTCCTGAGACCAAACAAAACAGAGGAGACTCGTCCGCATCTCCGTGATGAACACTCCTGGAGGGAAGCGTCCATCGCTGAGCAAACGGGTCCATCATCCAGCCGAACTAGTCGGGGCCTGATGGGTCCACCTCCGTGGACTAAAGTCTTGACGCTGGGTCCTCCCAGAGAAAACTATTCCATATGTACGAGAACTCGGGCAGAGGACAGTGTAGGGGGTCACCCTCTTGCGTCCAATCCGCCCTCCAGGACTCCACTCCTTGAGATGTAGAGGAGGTCGATATTTCCCTGGTTGAAAAAAAAAATCAAAAAAAAAAAATCCAGGGATTTGAAACAAGGGAAAACGCAGGGAGCGTCTGACCTTTCGGTCTGGGAGGTACCTCGCAGGGGGTCTGGCAAGCCAGTCCAGGTAGTCCGTACAGCAAGATGTCCTATATTGATGAAGAGTCGCGTCCGGGTCCCAACGCGTGGAAAACGAGAAAGATCTCTTCAGATAGTTCTGGTATTCCTGAATGTCCTCAATTCCTCCCAACCTGCCAACCAGGTTGTATTGTCGCCCAAATGACTTATGCACAATATACCTATCTCACCAGGGAGAAAATAGAGGCTACCTTACCAGAACTGGGTTCCGCGGTCCCTAGAAGTTTCTTGAGGGCCGCGTCTAATTCACAGTAACTAGTGAATATTGCCGGGACTCCAAGGGACTCAGATCCCTTTATCCCAAGCACCTCCAACGGTCCAAACTGCATTTAGGATAGGGTTGTCTGCCACCCCAGACTCGGGGCCCCGTCTGGGATGTCATCCGAAAGTGGAGGCAAGTGTGAAATTCTGGGTCAAGGGTCCAATCCCCTATAAAAAGGTACAGGTTGGAGCTGAGATAAGCCTTCGTGAAGTACTTCCATGTAAAAAAGGACAGCTCATATGTCCCGCTAGCACAACTCACTCGTGTAGCGGAGAACAATCGGCTTTCCAGTGCGGACTTAATAGTATAGGCACTGCGGTGGGCCGCAATCAGGATCTCCTGAATACTAGTCAGGTGCTTAACCAGCAAAACCACAGTGCCCCATCGGGATCTAAGGCTGGGTTTGCAGCTACTTTGTTTGGGAGCCCGGCTGGGAATACCGCTTGAGTTATCCTGCGGGCTTCTCAAGCCAGCGGTCTACAGGCCCAGAAACGCACCGATGGTGCTAGGTGATCGGGCAGAGATCATTCCAAAGAAATCAGGTGAGCAATGGATAGAGGGTCGAGCAGGGGCAATTCACGAGATGACCTCTTCTTCCAAGGTCTTCGGGGCTCCTGTAGTGGACTTTGTTCTACATCTCATGGTGCCACTAGGGGCCTTCATCATAATACACACCCTTATCGTCCTCTCCCTCCAAGGGGAACCGGTCCGCCCGCCATTCAGCTAGGGCAGCCATGGTGGGGGGTTTACGGGGACCTTCACCCCTGCGCCACATAGGCAGTGTCGTCTGGCCGTCAAGGTCGATCATATCAGGGCTAGACACTTCTCCGGAGTCTAATCTTTCCGGGCCTTCATCCTACCCATAGTGCTTATGCGCCCTCGACTGCTCTCCACTCAGAGAGTCTGACTCCTCCAAGTCGGCTGCCTTTTTAAGAAAGTGGTCACTGCCGCATCCAGTGGTCAACGCCTCCCCCGCGCCATATAGGCAGGGCCGTCTGGCCGACTGCAGAGGGGTTAGCCACTCCTCAGAGTCTTATCTTTCCGGGAGCCTGGTTCAGGGCATTCACCCTTCCAGTAGCGCTCATGCGCACTTGCCTGCTCTACTCAAGGAGAGTCTGACTCGTTCAAGTTTTCTGCCGTTTTAAAGGTGGGCCCTCTAGCGTTACGCTCCTGATAAGCTTAAGGGAGGAACATGGCTGAAGCCTAATTCCACAGAGGCGGTCACTGCCATAGTAGTCATTGTCTGCACTGTTAACCGGGATAAGGGTTCTCCTGTGCAGCGGTCCCAGGCAAAGCGACTTCAAGGAGTATAGAGGACAAGAGTCACCGGCAGGGAGGTAGGGGCAGCACCCCATATAGTGACTGAAGCAATTTGGGCAGCGCATGCAATGCACAAGCATGAGGATGTGGCAGTAGGCTTGGCATGCAGACATTCTGGCACAGGCCAGATCAATGGGGCACAGACAAAGCAGGCCAATCAATAGGGCACAGACAAAGCCGGCCAAGTCCTGGGGCACACACAAGTCAGGACCTTCAGAGATGTACAGGTGAGGAACTGTGCATTCCATTCTCCGATAAAATGTACCTTTCGCTCTTCAGATAAGATGTACATAACACCTCTTCAGATTAATAGCACATAACACACTTCGGTGTAACTGTAACACACTTCGGTGTAACTGTAACACACTTCGGTGCAACTGTAACACACTTCAGTGTAACTGTAACACACTTCAGTGTAACCGTACATAACACTCTTCCGGGTAACCGTACATAACACTATTCTGTGTAACCGTACATAACACTCTTCCGTGTAACCGTACATAACACTCTTCCGTGTAACCGTACATAACACTCTTCCGTGTAACCGTACATAACACTCTTCCGTGTAACCGTACATAACGCTCTTCCGTGTAACCGTACATAACATTCTTCCGTGTAACCGTACATAACACTCTTCCGTGTAAACGTACATAACACTATTCCGTGTAACCGTACATAACACTATTCCGTGTAACCGTACATAACACTCTTCCGTGTAACCGTACATAACACTCTTCCGTGTAACCGTACATAACACTCTTCCGTGTAACCGTACATAACACTCTTCCGTGTAACCGTACATAACACTCTTCCGTGTAACCGTACATAACGCTCTTCCGTGTAACCGTACATAACATTCTTCCGTGTAACCGTACATAACATTCTTCCGTGTAACCGTACATAACACTCTTCCGTGTAAACGTACATAACACTCTTCCGTGTAACCGTACATAACACTCTTCCGTGTAACCGTACATAACACTCTTCCGTGTAACCGTACATAACACTCTTCCGTGTAACCGTACATAACGCTCTTCCGTGTAACCGTACATAACATTCTTCCGTGTAACCGTACATAACATTCTTCCGTGTAACCGTACATAACACTATTCCGTGTAAACGTACATAACACTCTTCCGTGTAACCGTACATAACACTCTTCCGTGTAACCGTACATAACGCTCTTCCGTGTAACCGTACATAACACGCTTCTGTGAAACCGTACATAACGTGCGTCCGTGAAACTGTACGTACAACTCTTCCGTATAACTGTACGTACATTCTTCTGTGTAACAGTACATAGCATTCTTCTGTGGAACTGTACATGGTATTACTGTGTAACTGTACTTAGCATTCCTCTATGTAACTGTACATAGCATTCCTCTATGTAACTGTACATAGCATTCCTCTATGTAACTGTACATAGCATTATCTATGTAACTGTACATAGCATTCCTCTATGTAACTGTACATAGCATTCTACTGTGCAACTGTACATAGCATTCTACTGTGTAACTGTACATAGCATTCTACTGTGTAACTGTACATACCGGTAGCATTCTTCTGTGTAACTGTACATACCGGTAGCATTTTTCTGTGTAACTGTACATAGCCTTCTACTGTGTAACTGTAGATCGCATTATTCTGTGTGACTGCACCAAGCATTCCATTGTGTAACTGTAGATAACGCACTTCAGTTAAATAGTGCCTGACACTCCGTAAATAGTGAACTTGCATAATGAGTTCTGTTTTGTTTTTTTACCAGTCTCCCAAAAATGTGTGTTGCTTATCTTTTTCAACAAAGCTGGAAGTATAAATCTGTTTAAACATTCTTCCCCCTCCCCCCCCCTTTTTTTTTGGGTGACTAAACACTGGGGTGTGTTCAGACGCACTGGGATATATTATTCACCTTTAAACGTCATATTACAGGGAGTGCAGAATTATTAGGCAAGTTGTATTTTTGAGGATTAATTTTATTATTGAACAACAACCATGTTCTCAATGAACCCAAAAAACTCATTAATATCAAAGCTGAATATTTTTGGAAGTAGTTTTTAGTTTGTTTTTAGTTATAGCTATTTTAGGGGGATATCTGTGTGTGCAGGTGACTATTACTGTGCATAATTATTAGGCAACTTAAAAAAACAAATATATACCCATTTCAATTATTTATTTTTACCAGTGAAACCAATATAACATCTCAACATTCACAAATATACATTTCTGACATTCAAAAACATAACAAAAACAAATCAGTGACCAATATAGCCACCTTTCTTTGCAAGGACACTCAAAAGCCTGCCATCCATGGATTCTGTCAGTGTTTTGATCTGTTCACCATCAACATTGCGTGCAGCAGCAACCACAGCCTCCCAGACACTGTTCAGAGAGGTGTACTGTTTTCCCTCCTTGTAAATCTCACATTTGATGATGGACCACAGGTTCTCAATGGGGTTCAGATCAGGTGAACAAGGAGGCCATGTCATTAGATTTTCTTCTTTTATACCCTTTCTTGCCAGCCACGCTGTGGAGTACTTGGACGCGTGTGATGGAGCATTGTCCTGCATGAAAATCATGTTTTTCTTGAAGGATGCAGACTTCTTCCTGTACCACTGCTTGAAGAAGGTGTCTTCCAGAAACTGGGAGTTGAGCTTGACTCCATCCTCAACCCGAAAAGGCCCCACAAGCTCATCTTTGATGATACCAGCTGTGACAGAACCATCCGTCTGTCTATTTTTTTTGGTGGATTCGGCTATTTTGTGCCATTCGTCTAAATGACTGATTGGATATAGTATGAAGCATGTTTTACCGTTCCAGCCTGTTTCCAGCCGTTCGCATCATTTCGCACGAACTCCATGTATAACATATAGGTGGCCGCCATTTCGGGACTTTTGCACGTGTTCGCGGCCATCTTGCGTGCGAACAGCGGTGTTTGCCTGTGAACGCATGGAACTAAAAACGGATACACAAACAGGCGAACACCGCTGAGACCTCCATGCGCCCAGAAATTCGTGCTGGAACTACCGAACGACGGGCCATTCGGTAGTTACACATAATCAGCTATGGGGAATCCAGCGAACTCGGAGATAGTTGTGGATGATGAGAATTTCGTATAGTTTTAACAGGCGAACGGAGACCGACTGCAGGGCCAAAACTTGTGGAACTCTTTTCGGCTAGACAATCCGTGCAGTCGGTCAAAACTTCAACCATCCATAACTCCCGAACCCCACAACCGAATGGGCTGAGATTTGGACAGAGTGTTCCCCTAACCAAGACCTTTCAAGCGGTGTTGGACTTAAAGGTGTACCCCCTGTTTTTGGGGTACATCCAGAACTGGGGTAAAATATTGTATGTTATAATTGTGTTATGTGTTTATCTGAGGGGAGGAGACGTGGGGGTGTTACCCTGTGTATAATTGGTTGTTTTCATCCTCCCCCTGGGAGTGTCCTGTGTGTGCCTTTTCCTAATAAAAAGCAGGCTGGGTGTTCCAGTCCTCAGATCTTGTTTGACCCTCAACACGGAGCTTCAGTCTCGTTATTGGGGGGATTCTTATTCACGCTTAAGGACTATTTATGGGAAACTTATGCCGCTTGGTGGATATCGTTATTCGGTTGTTAGCGGCAGCTCGTGGAGTTCGGTTCGGGAACCTGAGTACATTCACGGATCCCGTTCGGGAGATTACCGCTTCCCCTGGTTATGGTTCGTGGATTATACGTTACACGAACAAAGACTTGATACGGTGAGAGGGGAAGGTGGACTAAACGGCGATTTACTCATTAAGACAAAAGGTGTCTTAACAACTGGTGGCAAGCGACGGGATGAATCCCACAACACAGAAGGAAAGAAATGCAGTATGAACAGTTAAGACGTGCTACTCTTAAGGACATAATAGAACGCCGAGGTCGATCAGCAAGCAATTTAAAGAAACGTGAAATTATTGCTTTGCTAAGGGAAATGGATGCAACACAGGGAACGGAGAGAGCTAATGTGCCCAGCAGTTTGGATTTAACACCCGAGGAAATACAATTTAACCGGGCAGTGCAAATAAGGCTGGCACACTTTGGCCCCAACCCCTCAGCAGACATTGTGGAACGTGTGCAAGCCGCAGTAGCAGCACACCAAGCGCTCCAGGGAAGAGGAGCTGCAGCAGCAGAGGTACCCAATAACGATTCCGGAAGGAAAAAGTACCCTTTGCTGCATTTAAAATTTTTATTGAAAATGAAGGAGAGATCGATGGGTTCCTGGCCGATTTTGAGAGGCAGTGTGCCCTACACCAGGTACCCACAGATCAATGGGTCACCATCCTCTCTGGGAAATTATCCGGCCGGGCTAGTGACGCATTTCGGGCCATCCCAGAGGAGGAGATCACCAGCTACCGGGCAGTGAAGGATGCGCTCCTAGCCAGGTATGCGGTGACCCCAGAAGTTTACAGACGGCGCTCAGGGAAACCAACAAGCAGGTTGGCGATTCTTATGTAGAATGGGCTTGCAGAGTTCACCGTACTGCAGCCCACTGGATGGCAGGATGCCAAGCAGTATCGGGGGAGGAGGTGCTGCAGGTATTTTTACTGGAACATTGCTTCGATAGATTGCCTGCCGGGGTCCGGGAATGGGTCAGAGATAGAAAACCTTCTACCCTACCCGAGGCGGCCCGGTTGGCAGATGAATATACTGATGCTCGCAAACTGGACAATACCGTTATTAAAGTCCCGACCAGAGTGGAATACCGACCAGCAGCCCCTCCGATTCCAACAGCATACCAACCCCCAGTGCATCGCACCCCAGCAGTACCACCGACCAATAATTATGTGCAGCCATCCAAGTTTAATGCCAGGGATTATTCCCAACCCATCCGGTGCTTTCTGTGCAAACAGTTGGGACACAAAAGCCCGGAGTGTCCGCTGAACAACGCCAACCAAGCTCAGTCCTGGAGGAGACCAGCCAACGCGAATCAGCGCCCGCCACATCCTGCTGCTCACTGTGTAGAGCAGGAGGAATTCTGGGGCATCTTGCACAAAGCCGACCCGGTGCAAGCATCCCATCAGGACAATCGCCAGCAACACCGGCAGACTGTGAAACTGAATGGCCGAGTGGTAAATGGACTTAGAGACACAGGAGCCACAATGACACTGCTCCAAAAGAACTTAGTCTCAGAGCACCAGCACACAGGAGACACAGTGGCCGTGAGGGTAGCAGGGGGAGCCGTATTCCGGTTACCTGTTGCCCGTGTTCACCTGGATTGGGGAGTGGGCGCTAGACACGTAGATGTTGGAGTCATGAAAGACTTGCCCGCTGATGTACTTCTTGGGAATGATTTGGCCCCTTTGGTTTCGGCCTATGCTCCGATGGGCCCCTTGGACGTTAACCCAGTGACTACTCGTTCTCAGACCCGTGCCTCTGGAACCAGCCCACCTGCTGAGGAGACCCAGATGCTTCCATGTATGGACTGGGGGCTGTGTTAAGCCAAGTTGGGGAAGATGGAGAAGAGCATCCTGTCGCATACCTCAGCCGAAAATTACTACCCAGAGAAGTGAGTTATGCGGCAGTTGAGAAAGAATGTTTAGCCCTAGTCTGGACATTGAAAAAGTTAAGTCCCTACTTGTATGGGCAAGAGTTTTCCCTTGTAACGGATCATAACCCCCTCGTTTGGCTTAACCGGGTCTCAGGCGACAATGGGAGAGTGCTAAGATGGAGCTTGGCATTGCAACCTTACCTTACAACTTTACTATTAGCTACAGACCCGGTAAGCTGAACGGAAATGCGGATGGCTTATCCCGGCAAACAGACATATCCACCACCTCTTAGTCCGGGCATCCCCAAGTTGACCCGCCACAGGGTCAAGCCGGGTCTGCCGGAGTGTTCCACAAGGGGGGAGCCGTGTGACAGAACCATCCGTCTGTCTATTTTTTTTGGTGGATTCGGCTATTTTGTGCCATCCGTCTAAATGACTGATTGGATATAGTATGAAGCATGTTTTACCGTTCCAGCCTGTTTCCAGCCGTTCGCATCATTTCGCACGAACTCCATGTATAACATATAGGTGGCCGCCGTTTCCGGACTTTTGCACGTGTTCGCGGCCATCTTGCGTGCGAACAGCGGTGTTTGCCTGTGAACGCATGGAACTAAAAACGGATACACAAACAGGCGAACACCGCTGAGACCTCCATGCGCCCAGAAATTTGTGCTGGAACTACCGAACGACGGGCCATTCGGTAGTTACACGTAATCAGCTATGGGGAATCCAGCGAACTCGGAGATAGTTGTGGATGATGAGAATTTTGTATAGTTTTAACAGGCGAACGGAGACCGACTGCAGGGCCAAAACTTGTGGAACTCTTTTCGGCTAGACAATCCGTGCAGTCGGTCAAAACTTCAACCATCCATAACTCCCGAACCCCACAACCGAATGGGCTGAGATTTGGACAGAGTGTTCCCCTAACCAAGACCTTTCAAGCGGTGCTGGACTTAGAGGTGTACCCCCTGTTTTTGGGGTACATCCAGAACTGGGGTAAAATATTGTATGTTATAATTGTGTTATGTGTTTATCTGAGGGGAGGAGACGTGGGGGTGTTACCCTGTGTATAATTGGTTGTTTTCATCCTCCCCTGGGAGTGTCCTGTGTGTGTCTTTTCCTAATAAAAAGCAGGCTGGGTGTTCCAGTCCTCAGATCTTGTTTGACCCTCAAAACGGAGCTTCAGTCTCGTTATTGGGGGGATTCTTATTCACGCTTAAGGACTATTTATGGGAAACTTATGCCGCTTGGTGGATATCGTTATTCGGTTGTTAGCGGCAGCTCGTGGAGTTCGGTTCGGGAACCTGAGTACATTCACGGATCCCGTTCGGGAGATTACCGCTTCCCCTGGTTATGGTTCGTGGATTATACGTTACACGAACAAAGACTTGATACGGTGAGAGGGGAAGGTGGACTAAATGGCGATTTACTCATTAAGACAAAAGGTGTCTTAACACCAGCCCAAACCAGTACTCCACCTCCACCTTGCTGGCGTCTGAGTTGGACTGGAGCTCTCTGCCCTTTACCAATCCATCCATCTGGCCCATCAAGACTCACTCTCATTTCATCAGTCCATAAAACCTTAGAAAAATCAGTCTTGAGATATTTCTTGGCCCAGTCTTGACGTTTCAGCTTGTGTGTCTTGTTCAGTGGTGGTCGTCTTTCAGCCTTTCTTACCCTGGCCATGTCTCTGAGTATTGCACACCTTGTGCTTTCGGGCACTCCAGTGATGTTGCAGCTCTGAAATATGGCCAAACTGGTGGCAAGTGGCATCTTGGCAGCTGCACGCTTGACTTTTCTCAGTTCATGGGCAGTTATTTTGCGCCTTGGTTTCTCCACACGCTTCTTGCGACCCTGTTGACTATTTTGAATTAAACGCTTGATTGTTCGATGATCACGCTTCAGAAGCTTTGCAATTTTAAGAGTGCTGCATCCCTCTGCAAGATATCTCACTATTTTTGACTTTTCTGAGCCTGTCAAGTCCTTCTTTTGACCCATTTTGCCAAAGGAAAGGAAGTTGCCTAATAATTATGCACACCTGATATAGGGTGTTGATGTCATTAGACCACACCCCTTCTCATTACAGAGATGCACATCACCTAATATGCTTAATTGGTAGTAGGCTTTCGAGCCTATACAGCTTGGAGTAAGACAACATGCATAAAGAGGATGATGTGGTCAAAATACTCATTTGCCTAATAATTCTGCACACAGTGTAGAGTTAAAGTGCCACTTATCCTGTGTATTTAGTATAAAATATAAGTTTTAAACTTGTTTGGTATGTATTTTTCTTTCAGCCTAGATAACCACGTACCTATGAAAAAGATAGTCTAATGTACCCAACATAGTCTTGTTATAACCTTAATTGTATACCCATGTTGGTTATAGTATAGGCAACATTATTTGTTACAAGTGCAGTTCTTTGTTTATACCGCTACATCTTTAAATGCAGGAAGGACATACTTAATTCTTCCTGGCCACCTATTACTAATGGGCTAATTCCTCCTACGCTTCCAGGACAGGGATGATTAAACAAATAAACAATTAAGAGTGGTGATAATCCCCCTCCCACAAACTCCCAAGTCTTTTTTTTTTCCCCTACCAGTTCAGCCTCTATTCACCTGAATAAACCAGTAAACAGGCTGCACTGGCAGCAAAAACTGGTCTGAGTATCTTATTAGAATAAGATGCTTCATTGTTGGAGAAATCATCTACACAAGAATGTACATCAAAGATATAATGCAGCATAGCTGAGATCTGCTAATCCCACCTTATTGTAAGATAGAGTGGGAAGTCATCAACTTACTTTAGCCGTTGTTTCTGCTAAATCTACTAGGTAAGCAGTGTTTTATAAACAGCACCCATTACTTGCTTAAGGTGCTCCAGTATTGCCTACTTGGAATCCAAGATGGTGGCCACAACTTTCTAAACAGTTTTTAGTGAGTGTCATTGTATGTAGGCAACAGAAAATTGCATTAGGCTTGTCAGTAAAAGCAAAAAAATTCAAGAAATCACTGTGGTACTCCGCAGATGTGGCCAAAATAGTAAAAAACAAAAAAGTTAGCATTTAGTAATTATAAAAAACCCAGAGTGAGGAAGACAGAATGACCTATACGATTAGGCAGAAAGAGGCTAAGCAAGTTATAAGAGCTTCCAAATCACACACAGAAGAGAAAATAGCACAGTCAGTAAAAAAGGGGGACAAAACTTTTTTTAGATACATAAATGAGAAAAGAAAAGTAAAACAAGGATTAGCTAGATTAAAAACAAAAGAAGGAAGGTATGTAGATGAGGATAAAGGTCTAGCTGACTGCCTCAATTAATATTTTTGTTCGGTATTTACAGCTGAAAATGAAGGAAAGGGACCTCTGTTAAAAAAAGGATACATGAGTCATTTATTACACGTGAGTTTACAGAGGAAGAGGTTCTATTTCAACTGTCAAAAGTAAAGACAAATAAGTCAATGGGACCTGATGGAATACACCCAAAGCTATTAAAAGAGCTTAGTGGTGTACTAGCAAAACCATTAACAGATTTATTTAACCAATCATTGTTAACAGGAGTAGTCCCAGAAGATTGGAAGTTAGCGAATGTTGTGCCCATTCACAAGAAAGGTAATAGGGAGGAGTCGGGCAACTATAGGCCAGTAAGCCTTACTTCAGTAGTGGGGAAAGTGATGGAAACCATGTTAAAGGATAGGATTGTTGAACATCTAAAAACACATGGATTTCAAGATCAGAGACAACATGGGTTTACTTCAGGGAGATCGTGCCAAACTAATCTTATTGATTTTTTTGATTGGGTAACTAAAATTATAGATCAGGGTGGTGCAGTAGACATTGCTTACCTAGATTTCAGTAAGGCTTTTGACACTTTTGCACATAGAAGGCTTATCAATAAACTGGAAAAAAGTGGGGAGTAGGTTAGCGCTAATAATATATAAAAGGCAGCAACCTTACAGAGGGTCACCCTCTAACCCTCTGGGATAAGGATGTACAGGTAAAAGGAGAGAAAAGGCTGCGCCAAAAATGACCTAAAAATACAGTAAAATAAGTCCCAATAAAAGTAAAAAAGTAAAACGAAGGATAAATGTCAATGTTTTTTGTACTGGATACACTGGTAGAGTGTTCTCTCTTCTTATGATGCTTTGGATCCTCCCGTGATATGTAAAATATAAAAGGGAAAAGGACCAATTGTGCAGGTTGTGGGGTACGTAGTAGGTAAAAGATAAAATGTAAAGAACTCACATTTGCATGAGCTATAACCAGCTCAAGTGGAATAGGCGTTCTGCAGTATAATCCCTGCTAGTAGGATATCACGGAAATCTGGTCCACTTTGGGTCTGGTGCTGTCCAATTCTCAGGAGAAGGGAGAGAAATATATAGACAACAGATAGTGCTCTCCGAAGATAAAATGTGGTATAGATGCAAAACAATAGTAAATATACTCACAGTGTAAAGTGCAGATGACACTGCACTTGAGATATGGCGTGGGTGGTATAATCCCCACCTTAGGATATATAAAATAGCCAGGAAAGGAGAATATAAAATAGTAGTAATAAAAATATGAATGGCACAAATGTAAAGCCAAACTTAATTTATTGTTAAAAGTATATAATAAAATCCATTAACGCGTTTCACCACTAAGGTTTTTTCAAAATGGAATAACATTAAAACCTGGCAAGAATAAAATATATATAGGTGCACTGTTACTTTAAAAACGGCGCCAAACATAACATCAATTAACATAAGCCAATCACAATTAGGCATCAAACATATGAGAGATAAAACTTGTAATACTGGTAGGAATAAGTATATTTTTAAGTGGAGTGAGGTCTGGTATGTACCAGACATAATAGGCAAAAGAAAAATTAAAAATGAAGCTTTATGGCTTTAGAAATCTTATATTACTATATTGTATTAGCGTGTCACGTGACCCGCGTGGGGTTATAGGGGATGTAGTTTGCGGGCCACGTGACCGCACTCTTCAACATCCAATAAGCATCCTGGGAGGGCGGTGCTTGTGCGCGTCACGTGGTCCGCGTCACATATGAACAGTGTGACAACGGACTCCTGTGATCGGCGCTGGGGAGCTTGGGGGATGTAGTTAAAAACCCAAAATGGGTTTTAAATAGAACGCACCAACATATAAGATATTGGAGAAAGAGTAGTATGCATATTGGAATGCTTGATAACAGTAGGTAGCCATATGTCTAATAAAATAGCATATAGAAATTAACTTGTTTTTGGCAGGCACAAACAATTATATATAGTGGTAATCATATTTATATTGAATATGTACCAACATTAATACTTTTCATCACATTTAGTGCAGGATAGACTAGCAGCATAATGTTCTATTTTTAAATTTTAAGAAATAAAATAGATAAAAGAATGTCTTAAAGGGCCACACTTGTTCTATAAAACCATATGTAAAAACAAAAATATATACAGACACATATCAAGATAAAAATATTGCAATGATAAGAATATCTGACTGGTGAGTGGTCATATTGGGGGTATCCTAGACCATAATGCCGTAGGTGACAACTATGGATAGGATAACTACCAAATGACCACTTATTGATTAAAAGTATTAAAAAAATTGTTATTATAAAAAATTAAATAGATCAAAGTCTGCATTTAAACCTTTGGGGGCTAAGGTCTGTAGGTTGAATACCCATTCCATCTCGTTTCTGCCTAAGATATTTTTAAGATTTCCCCCTCTCCAGGGGACTTTACATTTTTTTATACCTATGCAACTAAGAAATTTTGGGTCCCGATTGTGTTTTTCAAAATGTTTTGATACGGAATGATTAGCATATCCATTTTTTATATTGCGGCAGTGTTCTGCTAATCTAGTCTTCAGGCATCTGGTTGTCATACCAACGTATTGGAGGCCACATGGGCACTCCAATAAGTAAATAACATTGGTGGTATGACATGTAATAAAATCTTTAATAATATAACTCTTATTGGTTGTATTTGATTTAAAACTAGTGATTTTGGACTGGATAGTGGGATTAGTGCTCTTACATACAACACAGCGTTTACACTTATAAAAACCCGTCATCCCGTTTAAAAAAGTAGATTGTATTTCTTTTGTTTCTCTGGTATAATTATTAGTTAAAATAGATCTAAAATTTGGTGCACCTCTAAAGACAATTTTAGGTTGTGTTGGTAATATTTCTTTGAGGAGATCATCTTGTTTTAAAAGATGCCAGTGTTTTTTAATTGTTTTTTTGATAAAACCACTTTTATTGTTAAAATTAAAAATTATGGGAAGAGTAGGGGCTTTAGAGGTATCCTTATCTTTGTAAGTTAAGAGATTTTCTCTAGGTTTACTTTTTACTGTTGTTATAATGTTCTCCAATTTTGTGGGTGAGTAGTTTTTCTCAATGAATTGATTTTTTAAAAGCAGTGATTGTTCGTTAAAATCATTGATGTGAGAGCAATTTTTTCGCATTCTTAAAAATTGACTTTTAGGGGCGCTCTCAAGCCATGGTTTATAGTGGCAGCTAGACTGGTCGATTGCTGTGTTGGTACATACTTTTTTAAAAAATGTTTTTGTATGTACAACCCCTTGTTTAATAAAAATACTTAGGTCTAAAAAATTAATTAAATCTCTACTATATTCATGTGTTAGAACAATTCCTCTATTATTGGAGTTGAGGTGTGAAATAAAAGCATTGAGTGAGTCCTCTGAACCTTTCCATATAAAAAACAAGTCGTCGATATATCTAAAATAGGTGACCAGGTTCTGCTCCCACGCATGCTGCCCCCAGATGGCACTGGATTCCCAGTCGGCCATGAAGAGGTTAGCATAACTGGGAGCGAACCTGGTCCCCATAGCTGTCCCCCTCTTTTGGAGGTAAAATGAGTTAAAAAACCAGAAATAGTTATTGTTTAAAATGATATCAATGCCTTCTATAATAAAATCAATCTGAGTGTCAGGAACTCTTTTTTCATTTGAGAGCATGGATCTAACAGTATTACAACCTAATTCGTGCGGGATAATAGTGTATAAGGAGGTGACATCACATGTCACGAATATAAAATATTGTTTCCAATAAAATCCATTTAAAAAGTTAAGTAATGTCATAGAGTCCTTTAGATAAGATTTCATAAGTTTCACAGTTGGTTGGAGTAAAGTGTTGATGTACTGAGATAGGTTGCATAAGGGGGATCTTATTCCTGACACTATGGGTCTGCCTGGGGGGTTTTGGGCATCTTTGTGTATCTTAGGCAGAAAGTAGATTACAGGAATTATGGGATTTTTGATGGATATATAGTCAAACTCTTTTTTACTTAAAATGTTTTTATCTAGCCCCTTTTGTAAAAAAAGTATTAAGTTTTTGTTGTATATAGGGAGTTGGGTCTTCAGATAGTTTCTTATATACATTAGTATCATTTAGTTGCCTATAGGCTTCTTGTATATACATATCACTTGATTGGATGACCAGACCCCCACCTTTATCTGCAGGTTTAATAACAATATTTGGATCTTCTTGTAGTTCTTTCATAACTGTTATATCTGCTTTATTTAGATTTTGGGTGTCGTATTTACTGTATTTTATTTTTTCAAAATCTCTAAGTACGGATTTTTCAAACATTATAAGAGGAGCTGATTTAAAATTATAGGGATAAAATGTAGATTGTGGTTTCAGATCTGTGCTGATAACGGAAGGTTGGTCTGTAGGTAGTGAAGGGGAAGGGGAAGGAGTATTAGTATTGGTGTTTAGTGAATTATAAAATCTTTTAAGTGTAGCTTTTCGTGTGAATTTATTTACGTCTAAAAATGCCTGAAATGGCTTAAATGAGTTAGTCGGGGCATATTTTAGCCCTTTGCTTAAAACAGAGATTTGTGCTGCACTTAAAAATTTTTGTGATAGATTAAAAATACCAGTATCTGACTCTTTGGGGGTAGTTATTGTCTTTCTAGTCTCTCTAGTCTCTCTTTTTTGTTTATCTCTCATATGTTTTATGCCTAATTGTGATTGGCTTATGTTAATTGATGTTATGTTTGGCGCCGTTTTTTTTAATCCATAAAGGGCAGAAATCACCTAACATTGACACCTGTCCTCAAAGCCCCTGATACACACTGACACAGAGCAGAATAGAGACTGTTCCCCATCCTCAGAGACCATGATACACACTGACACAGAGCAGAATAGAGACTGTTACCCCTGCATAGGGTCACTTGGCAGATATGGCGGGGTCGTGGGAGGGGGAGGATGACTTTCACCTCTTCCCCTGTTAGATTCCCGTTGTGCTGTGACATCACCCTTATACGCTGTGTAAAGCATACTATTTAATTTGATCAGCATGGCCACTTGAGTTTTTATAGTTTTCACGCTGCTTGTAGTTTATATATGGTTCACAAAAATCAAACAAACGATAAAGTAAACATGTAAGGATTCAGAATATTCTTTCAAACCCTTACACATTGTGTGTACGTATTTTTTGTCTTAAGTTTGTGGCTTTAAAGAGGTTCACGTTGTTTCTATGATGTGCATAACATGTTCTTGTAAATGTTTGTTAAATTTTTCCTGGAATTGTAATTTTTGAATCTGAATAAAGATAGTCAAATCCCTGATACACACTGACACAGAGCAGAATAGGGACTGTCCCCCCTACATAGGGTCACTTGGCAGATATGGATTGACACCTATCCTAATGATCCCTGATACACACTGACACAGAGCAGAATAGAGACTGTTCCCCCTACATAGGGTCACTTGGCAGATATGGATTGACACCTGTCCTCAAAACCCCTGATACACACTGACACAGAGCAGAATAGGGGCTGTTCCCCCTACATAGGGTCACTTGGCAGATATAGATTGACACCTGTCCTCAAAACCCCTGATACACACTGACACAGAGCAGAATAGGGAATGTTCCTCCTACATAGGATCACTTGGCAGATATGGATGGATACCTGTCCTCAAAACCCCTGATACACATGTAGCGGAGAGCCGATCTTTCACAGCTATTCTCCACTAGAGATCCCAGTGAGGCTCAGGAACAAGGTGATGATAAGTCCACAGGCAAGGTTTCTAGCAGGTAGAGTAATACAGCAATATCCCCATCGCAATCCCAATAACTGGACGGCACACAGTTTCAGGAGTAGAACTGACAAGCTTTATTCCACAGTTCCTTATAAAGCCCTCTCCCATGCAAGGGAGGAGGTTCTATCACTTAAGACATTATCCAATCAGTGAAGAGTAACCTCCCACACAACTCCTCCCCTCCTCTAGCATCATAATCCCCTTATCATGTACATAGTTTTACCCAAGTTTTGGATGTACCCTAAATACTTGGGGTACATCCACAAATCCAATATCTCCAGATAGCCCTAGTCTGGAGGAACAACATATTTTAAAATCAGCCCATTCGGATAAAGCGTTCGGGAGTTATGGGACTTTAAAGTATTGACCGACCGCAGGGGTAAAGTATCCGAAAACAGTTCCATGCATTTTGGCCCTGCGGTCGGTCACAAACAGGCGAATACAAACAGGTGAATTATTGCTGTTAAGTGGCCTGACGGGAATTCGGATGAATCCCCTAGTTCGTGGGGTTCTTTCGACCGAACGGCAGGCCGTTCGGTAGTTTCCCCACGAAGTATTGGGAGTCTGGAGGTCTCAGCGGTGGTTGCCTAGTCAAGTGTCCGATTTCGGTTCCAGACACTCGACGGCAAAACACCGCTGTTCGGCAGTTTAAGATGGCCGCCGCTACGTGTTCGTATCCCGAATGGCGGCCACCCAGAGGACAAAGACCACACTGCACGAATAGGTAATTACCCGTTTGCAACATTGTTGCAAACGGTAATTGAAGGCACACTTTACACAGGGTGGTCTGGTTGTTCGGTAGTTTCATTCCCTTGTTTCATTTGAATGATTCTACCGAACAACCAGAGGAATACAGTACTTTTCACACATTCAACTGCCAATATAACCGGATACAATGATTTATATGCATGTTCACACACATTAAACTAGCAATATGACTGAATACAATTATTCTTATACATGTTGTAGGACAGCCCGGTACCAATCCGCTACAACACACTGACACAGAGCAGAATAGAGACTGTTCCCTGTCCACAGAGACCATGATACACACTGACACAGAGCAGAATAGAGACTGTTCCCCCTACATAGGGTCACTTGGCAGGTATGGATTGACACCTGTCCTCAAAGCCCCTGATACACACTGACACAGAACAGAGACCATGATACACACTGACACAGAGCAGAATAGAGACTGTTCCCTGTCCACAGAGACCATGATACACACTGACACAGAGCAGAATAGAGACTGTTCCCCGTCCACAGAGACCATGATACACACTGACACAGAGCAGAATAGAGAATGTTCCCCGTCCACAGAGACCATGATACACACTGACACAGAGCAGAATAGAGACTGTTCCCCGTCCACAGAGACCATGATACACACTGACACAGAGCAGAATAGAGACTGTTCCCCGTCCACAGAGACCATTATACACACTGACACAGAGCAGAATAGAGACTGTTCCCTGTCCACAGAGTCCATGATACACACTGACACAGAGCAGAATAGAGACTGTTCCCCGTCCACAGAGACCATGATACACACTGACACAGAGCAGAATAGAGACTGTTCCCCGTCCACAGAGACCATGATACACACTGACACAGAGCAGAATAGGGACTGTTACCCCTACATAGGGTCACTTGGATTGACACCTGTCCTCAAAGCCCATGATACACACTGGGGGGAGCTACTGTCCTCCCCAACCCCTGCGCGGTGGGTGGGGGCCATAAATCACAATGGGGGGGACCTACTGTCCTCCCCCCTCGGCCCCCACCCCTGTGCGGTGGGTGGGGACCATAAATCACAATGGGGGGGCCTACTTTCCTCCCCCCCGGCCCCCATCCCTGCGCGGTGGGTGGGGGGCATAAATCACAATGGGACGGACATACTGATAGGAGTGGAGTATTGTTCATATCAGTTTAATACCTTCCGCGTCTCCTATCAGTGGACGTGTATATGGCAGCCATTTTAGGAACCGCACAACTGGGACCCGAGCAAGGTCACCTTGTTCAAGCTGCTCTGGTTCCTTGATGAGCCAGCTACCCGTGAGTTAACATGTCCCGTGGAGAAGCACTCTGTCCTGTAAAGCCTCACCACAAAAAAATTAAATAAATAACAGCACTCGGAGTGGTGAGTTTAGTAAATGTTCATATCAGTTTAATACCTTCCGCGTCTCCTATCAGTTGACATGTATATGGCAGCCATTTTAGGAACCGCACACCTGGGACCCGAGCAAGGTCACCTCTTTCAACAGGCGACATGATTTGGCCCTGTAAAACTATCCTGGATATTATGTACAATTTCTATGGATATGGCACTGATTTCTGTAACAGGGAGATGGAAGAAGATGCTTGGTCGGTCCTCTTACTTGAAATTTGGGGCACTGCGCGGGCAAGCTAATGTGCCACCAGATAGGAGTGGTGAGTTTAGTATTGTTCATGGACGTGTAAATGGCAGTGGACGTGTAAATGGCAGAGATTTTTAATTGTTGAATCACCTCCCCTTTTTAGGCCAAGGTGGGAAGATGCTTAGACCACTGGTATATTGGTGCCGCTGTAGCAGCGGCCAGAAAAATTGATGTTTGTTTCACAGGCAGAAAGTGCCCTAAAACATGGCGGCTTGAACCCTAGTTGGTGGCGGATAAGTCACGCAAGTCAAACGTCATTCAGAGCTAAAATACAGCAGCGTGTGGACCATTTTTAGCCCAAGGCAGCTCATCTCATCAGGCCTTTTTTAATCGAATGTATCGCCCAGTGTCAGTCCCTTCGGGATCCATCCCTCATTCATCTTAATAAAGGTGAGGTAATCTAGACTTTTTTGACCTAGGCGACTTCTCTTCTCAGTGACAATACCTCCTGCTGCACTGAAGGTCCTTTCTGACAGGACACTTAAAGCGGGGCAGGCCAGAAGTTCTATCGCAAATTGGGATAGCTCAGGCCACAGGTCAAGCCTGCACACCCAGTAGTCAAGGGGTTCATCGCTCCTCAGAGTGTCGATATCTGCAGTTAAGGCTAGGTAGTCTGCTACCTGTCGGTGGAGTCGCTCTCTGAGGGTGGATCCCGAAGGGCTGTGGCGATGCATAGGACTTAAAAAGGTCTGCATGTCCTCCATCAACAACACGTCTTTAAAGCGTCCTGTCCTTGCCGGCGTGGTCATGGGAGGAGGAGGAGGATGACTTCCACCTCTCCCCCTGTTAGATTCCCGTTGTGCTGTGACATCACCCTTATACGCTGTGTAAAGCATACTTTTTAATTTATTTTGCAAATGCTGCATCCTTTCCGACTTGTTGTAATTCGGTAACATTTCCGCCACTTTCTGCTTATACCGGGGGTCTAGTAGCGTGGACACCCAGTACAGGTCGTTCTCCTTCAGCCTTTTTATACGAGGGTCCCTCAACAGGCAGGACAGCATGAAAGACCCCATTTGCACAAGGTTGGATGCCGAGCTACTCATTTCCCGTTCCTCCTCTTCACTGATGTCATTGAAGGTATGTTCTTCCCCCCAGCCACGTACAACACCACGGGTACCAGATAGGTGACAACGAGCACCCTGGGATGCCTGTTGTGTTTGGTCTTGCTCCTCCTCCTCCTCCTCAAAGCTACAATCCTCCTCTGACTCCTCTTCCTCACAAGCCTCTTCCAGCATTGCCGCAGGTCCAGCAAGCGATGCTGATAAGGCTGTTTCTGGTGGTGATGGTGACCACAACTCTTCCTCTTCCTCTTCACGCTCATCTACAGCCTGATCCAGCACTCTTCGCAGGGCACGCTCCAGGAAGAAAACAAATGGTATGATGTCGCTGATGGTGCCTTCGTTGCGACTGACTAGGTTTGTCACCTCCTCAAAAGGACGCATGAACCTACAGGCATTGCGCATGAGCGTCCAGTAACGTGGCAAAAAAATTCCCAGCTCCCCAGAGGCTGTCCTAGCACCCCGGTCATACAAATATTCATTAACAGCTTTTTCTTGTTGGAGCAGGCGGTCGAACATTAGGAGTGTTGAATTCCAACGTGTAGGGCTGTCGCAAATCAAGCGCCTCACTGGCATGTTGTTTCGCCGCTGGATATCGGCAAAGTGAGCCATGGCCATGTAGGAACACCTGAAATGGCCACACACCTTCCTGGCCTGCTTCAGGACGTCCTGTAAGCCTGTGTACTTATGCACAAAGCGTTGTACGATCAGATTACACACATGTGCCATGCATGGCACATGTGTCAACTTGCCCAACTTCAATGCCGCTATCAATTTTTTTCCGTTGTCACACACCACTTTGCCGATATCCAGTTGCTGCGGAGTCAGCCACTTTTCCACCTGTGTGTTCAGGGCGGACAGGAGTGCTTGTCCGGTGTGACTCTCTGCTTTCAAGCAAGTCAAACCCAAGACGGCATGACACTGCCGTATCCGGGATGTGGAATAGTACCTGGGGAGCTGGGGGGGTGCCGTTGATGTGGAGCAAGACGCAGCAGCACAAGAGGACTCAGCCGAGGAGGTTATGGATGAGGATGGAGTAGGAGGAGTAGAGGAGGTGGCAGCAGGACTGCCTGCAATTCGTGGCGGTGTCACCAACTCCTCTGCAATGCCACGCATTCCTTGCTTGTCAGCCGTCAGCAGGTTTACCCAATGTGTAGGTGATATACCTGCCCTGACCATGCTTTGCAGACCAGGTATCAGTGGTCATATGGACCCTTTCCCCAACACTGTGTGCCAGACATGCCATGACTTCCTTTTGCACAGTCGAGTACAAGTTGGGGATTGCCTTTTGTGAAAAGAAATTCCGGCCGGGTACCTTCCACTGCGGTGTCCCAATAGCTACAATTTTTTTTAATGCCTCAGACTCAACCAGATTGTATGGTAAAAGCTGGTGGGCTAATAGTTCGGACAAGCCAGCTGTCAGACGCTGGGCAAGGGGGTGACTTGGTGACATTGTCTTCTTATGCTCAAACATGTCCTTGACAAACACATGACTGTGGGCAGATGAGCGGGAACTGCTCAAGGCGGGAGACGGAGTGGCGGATGGTTGAGAGGGGGCAAGAAGGACAGCAGTGGTTGACGTGGCTGAAGATGCTGGACCAGGAGGAGGATGGCGGCTTAGAGTAGGCGTGCTGCTCGTACTCATGTGTTGATCCCATAGGCGTTTGTGATGTGAGATCATGTGCCTACGCAAAGCAGTTGTACCTAGGTGGGTGTTGGACCTCCCACGACTCAGTTTCGTTTGGCACGGGTTGCAAATGGCATCGCTGTTGTCAGAGGCAGACACACAAAAAAATGCCACACTGCTGAGCTCTGCAATGACGGCATTCTGGTGGCATTCTGGTGGTGGACACAGCATGCGTTGATTGGTGTGCTGTCGGGCTGACCCCGGGTGCCGATGCATGCTGTCTGACTGTGCCACTAGCTCCTTGCGACGACCCCCCCCCCCTGCTTCCAACTCGTCTCCTCCTCCTCTCTGTCTCCCCATCTGAACTTTCGCCCTGTTCTTCTTCTTGCCGAGCTGGCACCCACGTGACATCCATGGACGCATCGTCATCATCAACCGCTTCGCTTGTATCTGACAACTCAGAAAAGGAAGCAGCAGCGGGTACAACATCATCATCATCATCACACCGTACCTCCATGTGTTTAATGCTGCCTGCCTGAGACATATCCCTGTTATCTACATCCTCTAGCAATAATGGTTGCGCATCACTCATTTCTTCAAACGGGTGTGTGAATAACTCCTCTGACATACCAAGTAAAGCGGCTGTGGTGCTAGTTTTGGTGGTGGCGGCAGGCGGGTGAGTGGTATCTTGAGAGGTGCCTGAAGCTAAGCTGGAGGAGGATGGTGCGTCAAGTTTCCGAGCGGAGGCTGTACAAGATTGGGTGTCCTGTGTTAGCCAGTCAACTATGTCCTCAGAACTTTTCAAGTTCAGGGTACGTGGCTTCTGAAAACTGGGCATTATTGTAGGGCAAAAGGGAATCACAGCACCACGACCACGACGGCCCCTGCGGGGTGGCCTGCCTCTGCCTGTCATTTTTTGGGGGATTAGTGGTACTATGCGTGCAAGCTACTGTGAGACCAGATATGATTGGCAATGTGAACTGTAACAGTTCTGCAGAGCACACACTGTAGGCCTGAGACACCCGCTTGAAGACAAGTAACTGCTATTCAATCTATAACAGTGAAAAACAAATTTTGGTTTTAAAAGCACGCTATAGAGACACCAGATATGATTGGCAATGTGCACTGGAACAGTTCTGGAGAGCACACGCTGAAGGAAGGACTGACAGAGCCGCTTGAAGGACACTGACTGGCTGCTATTAGCTTACACTAGAAACCTTTTTTCTTTGTAAAAGCACGCTATAGAGACACCAGATATGATTGGCAATGTGCACTCGACACACCCGCTTGAAGACAAGTAACTGCTATTCAATCTATAACAGTGAAAAACAAATTTTGGTTTTAAAAGCACGCTATAGAGACACCAGATATGATTGGCAATGTGCACTGGCACAGGTCTGCAGAGCACACGCTGAAGGAGGCCTGACACCCAGACGCTTGCAGACAACTAACTGCTCTTCTATTACAGTGAAAAAAAAATATTTATTTTAAATCTAAAGCTTAAGCTATTGTAAAAACAGATATGAGTGGTGGCACTGGGCAAGAGGGCACAATATCCACTGTGCACCTCACACAGAAGCTGGCAGGCAGGCAACTGCTCTTCTATTACAGTGGAAACAAAATTTTGGTTTTAAAAGCACGCTATAGAGACACCAGATATGAGTGGCAACTGTCAAAGTACGCTGGCAGGGTTGTGCAGGGCACACGCTGAAGGAAGGCCTGACAGAGCCGCTTGAAGGACACTGACTGGCTGCTATTAGCTTACACTGGAAACCTTTTTTCTTTGTAAAAGCACGTTAAAGAGACACCAGATATGATTGGCAACTGTCAAAGCACGCTGGCAGTGTTGTGCAGGGCACACGCTGAAGGAAGGCCTGACAGAGCCGCTTGAAGGACACTGACTGGCTGCTATTAGCTTACACTGGAAACCTTTTTTCTTTGTAAAAGCACGCTATAGAGACACCAGATATGAGTGGCAACTGTCAAAGTACGCTGGCAGGGTTGTGCAGGGCACACGCTGAAGGAAGGCCTGACAGAGCCGCATGAATGACACTGACTGGCTGCTATTAGCTTACACTGGAAACCTTTTTTCTTTGTAAAAGCACGCTAAAGAGACACCAAATATGATTGGCAACTGTCAAAGCACGCTGGCACAGGTCTGCAGAGCACACGCTGAAGTAGGCCTGACACCCAGACGCTTGCAGACAACTAACTGCTCTTCTATTACAGTGAAAAAAAAATATATTTCTTTTAAATCTAAAGCTTAAGCTATTGTAAAAACAGATATGAGTGGTGGCACTGGGCAAGAGGGCACAGTATCCACTGTGAACCTCACACAGAAGCTGGCAGGCAGGCAACTGCTCTTCTATTACAGTGGAAACAAAATTTTGGTTTTAAAAGCACGCTATAGAGACACCAGATATGAGTGGCAACTGTCAAAGTACGCTGGCAGGGTTGTGCAGGGCACACGCTGAAGGAAGGCCCGACAGAGCCGCTTGAACGACACTGACTGGCAGCTATTAGCTTACACTGGAAACCTTTTTTCTTTGTAAAAGCACGCTAAAGACACACCAGATATGATTGGCAACTGTCAAAGCACGCTGGCAGTGTTGTGCAGGGCACACGCTGAAGGAAGGCCTGACAGAGCCGCTTGAAGGACACTGACTGGCTGCTATTAGCTTACACTGGAAACCTTTTTTCTTTGTAAAAGCACGCTATAGAGACACCAGATATGATTGGCAACTGTCAAAGCACGCTGGCACAGGTCTGCAGAGCACACGCTGAAGTAGGCCTGACACCCAGACGCTTGCAGACAACTAACTGCTCTTCTATTACAGTGAAAAAAAATATTATTTTAAATCTAAAGCTTAAGCTATTGTAAAAACAGATATGAGTGGTGGCACTGGGCAAGTGGGCACAGTATCCAATGTGAACCTCACACAGAAGCTGGCAGGCAGGCAACTGCTCTTCTATTACAGTGAAAAAATTATTTATTTTAAATCTAAAGCTTAACCTATTGTTAAAACAGATATGAGTGGTGGCACTGACTGTGCAAATGGGCAAGGCATCCAACCTGACACAGAAGCTGGCAGGCAGGCAACTGCTCTTCTATTACAGTGAAAACAAATTATTTCTTTTAAATCTAAAGCTTAACCTATTGTAAAAACAGATATGAGTGGTGGCACTGACTGTGCAAATGGGCAAGGCATCCAACCTGACACAGAAGCTGGCAGGCAGGCAACTGCTCTTCTATTACAGTGAAAAAGAAATGATTTATTTTAAATCTAAAGCTTAACCTATTGTAAAAACAGATATGAGTGGTGGCACTGGGCAAGTGGGCACAGTATCCAATGTGAACCTCACACAGAAGCTGGCAGGCAGGCACCTGCAATTACATTACACAGGAAAAAAAAAAAAAAAAAAAAAGCAGCCTGATGTTCTAGCCCTTAAAAGGGCTTTTTGGGGTGCTGTCCTTACAGCAGAGATCAGATGAGTCCTTCAGGATTGTAGTGGACACTGAATACCCTAGCCTAGCTATCAATTTCCCTATCTAATCAGCAGCAGCTAAACTTTCCCTCCTCTCACTAAGCATGCAGCTTCAGAATGAATTGAAAATGGATGCTGGGAGGGAGGTTGGAGGGTGTGGAAGGGAGCGAGTGCTGCTGATTGGCTGGAATGTGTCTGCTGACCGAGAGGCACAGGGTCAAAGTTTGCCCAATGATGACGAATAGGGGGCGGAATGGAACTGCGCACGTGTCCGCCCGCCGCGGCGAACGCGAACACGCTAAGTTCGCCGGGAACTGTTCGCCGGCGGACAGTTTGGTACATCACTAACTGCAATCTTTGAGTTTGGATTCCAATATTGTTGAATGGGTAAGGCAGTGGCTGAGTGACAGGCAACAGAGGGTTGTAGTCAATGGAGTATATTCGAAGCTTGGGCTTGTCACCAGTGGGGTACCTCAGGGATCTGTACTTGGACCCATTCTCTTTAATATTTTTATTAGTGATATTGCAGAAGGTCTTGATGGTAAGGTGTGTCTTTTTGCGGATGATACTAAGATATGTAACAGGGTTGATGTTCCAGGAGGGATAAGCCAAATGGCAAATGATTTAGGTAAACTAGAAAAATGGTCAGAGTTGTGGCAACTGACATTTAATGTGGATAAGTGCAAGATAATGCATCTTGGACGTAAAAACCCAAGGGCAGAGTACAGAATATTTGATAGAGTCCTAACCTCAACATCTGAGGAAAGGGATTTAGGGGTGATTATTTCTGATGACTTAAAGGTAGGCAGACAATGTAATAGAGCAGCAGGAAATGCTAGCAGAATGCTTGGTTGTATAGGGGGAGGTATTAGCAGTAGAAAGAGGGAAGTGCTCATGCCATTGTACAGAACACTGGTGAGACCTCACTTGGAGTACTGTACACAGTACTGGAGACCCTATCTTCAAAAGGATATTGATACCTTAGAGAGAGTTCAAAGAAGGGCTACTAAACTGGTTCATGGATTGCAGGATAAAACTTACCAGGAAAGGTTAAAGGATCTTAACATGTATAGCTTGGTGGAAAGACGAGACAGGGGAGATATGATAGAAACATTTAAATACATAAAGGGAATCAACACAGTAAAAGCGGAGACTATATTTAAAAGAAGAAAAACTACCACAACCAGAGGACATAGTCTAGAATTAGAGGGACAAAGGTTTAAAAATAATATCAGGAAGTATTACTTTACTGAGAGGGTAGTGGGTGCATGGAATAGCCTTCCAGCTGAAGTGGTAGAGGTTAACACAGTAAAGGAGTTTAAGCATGCGTGGGATAGGCATAAGGCTATCCTAACTATAAGATAATGCCAGGGACTAATGAAAGTATTTAGAAAACTGGGCAGACTAGATGGGCCAAAAAGGTTCTTATCTGCCGTCACTTTCTATGTTTCTATGCTTCTATGTTTCTATGTGCATGTGCAGTATGCTGATCACAAGGAAATTGTTAAAGAGCATGTACAGAGCCCCCTGGTGGTATAAAAATATACTGCAGGCAGACAATCTTACCGGCAAATTCAAATTGCTCAAAGATTGTTGAAGTTAGTGGCTCTGCCTATAATTTTATCACATGACAGGAGGCTACCTATTTTGCATAACTCTCTTTACTAAACTCCACAGCAATAAAGAAAGTAAAAACATTAACCAATCAAAATGCAAATAGGGAGTATGACATTTCCAGAAAATTGGCTCCTCCTCCTTTCTTTACTGCTCCATCGCAGACAGGTCAGAGTTTTGGCTCTTCCGTTTATTAATACTTTATCTAGTTCATTTTTTACTATCCTACTACTTTACACAGATTATATTTTCTGTTTATTGTGTCTATAGATTATATCCTTTTTACTTGCGGCTACTAGGGTTAACGTTATTCTACTTTAATCCTCATATTGCCATACGGATTATCTCATTTTTTCCCGCCCTCGGGCGGACCCGCTATAGCCCACCGGGTTCCCCCTTTCATCTCTGTGTTTCCCCTCAACCCCAGCCCCCACCGTCTCGACGGCTCCCTCTCACTTCCCTTTAACGCGGTCCCGGCTACAACCGCGTTCCGATCTACGTGGCGGCCATCTTAAGTCTCTCAAGACTGAGGCCGTAATTTTGGAATTACCCGCGGTTGCCGCGATCGATAACAGATCGCACATACTATCCTACCCTAACAGAAGTATTTTGGTTTTCTCAGCAGGACGCACGGTTTCCTTGCTTCAGCCAGAGGTCAGTTAGTTTTTTCATTCTATAAAGCTGTACCTAGGCACTTAGGTTTATTAATCTGTTCCTTACTGGGTTGCTGCCCCTATATTGTGCTGCTGTTGATCGCCCTGTGGCCACCTCGGTTTCTCCTGGGTGAGGCCCGGTAACATACTAAAAACCCAATACTATAATTTCAGCCCTGCTGGGGCAATCTGACACTGCTGGTGCCAGCTACATACTGCATATACCCTGCTGGGGTTTAATCACTATTTTGATTTTCTTTCTGTATAAACCCTGCTGGGTTTCTATACCATTGCTAAGACATACCCTGCTGGGATACCTTATACCACATACACCCTACTAGGGTTATTATTTTGTGCACAATTACAAGGAATTGCCTGATACTGCAATACCCTGCTGGGTTTTGAAGGGTGCTGTCCTTATTGTCACTACAATACAGCTACACTGACCTCTGTCACCTACGCCTTATGCCACACTACCATGGAAGTCTCTCAAAACACAGACTTCCAAACCATGATAAATGAGGCCGTAGCCGCCTCCATCGAGAAAGCCCTCTCCAAAATGATGGCCTCTAACTCTGACCAGAGGAAACCATCAAAAACCCACCAATCCTGTCATGATTCAGATTCTGAAGCCTCAGAATCTCACAAGAGCCAAAAAAAAAAAAAAAAAAACACACTGGCAAACGCGACTGGAAAGGGGAAAAGGGTCACCAGAAGCTGACCAAGGTTAAAACCCCTGCCAAGCGGCACAAGCCCTCAGAGGTCACTACCCTGAACCTACAACACAATTACTCCTTGGAAGAGGAAGAAACCCACACCAAGTACATGGGCATTTTGGATGAATGGCAAGCAGATGAGTCAGATTCACACGAGGACGCATGGGGTTCAGACTCCGGATCTCAACCTGGTTTCTTACAAAACACCTTGCTTGGAGACTCCCAAGAGCTTGACACTGCAAATAACCAGCAGGAAGACAAAGACACAATTTTTGGCCTGTCTGGCCATAGTCTATTTGACCTGAGAAACTTAAGACACCCACGCTCAGGGGACTGGACACCCCCGGATCACCTTCCAAAATGTATGCACCTCTGGCTCTGTTAATCCCTGGACAAGACCGTTCGCAATCGACTTTGGTCAGAATGCCCACGACCCTCACTACCCGATCATGTCACAGAGGCACCAGAATTTGATCAGGTGATGACCACCTTCATGTCTGGGGGGGGGGGGAAGGCGTGACCCCCGTAAAGGCGTGGAGAAGGATTTCAGAAGAGTACAAGATAAGTTACTGGATTCCGTGGGACCACTATCATGTACTTGGCGGATGACGCTCTCATGAGAGCAGACCAATTTGACGCAACCATGGTTCACGAATGGGCTCATGATGTACGGGAGTGGGCACAAAGATGCTTTTGCTTTGTGGGTAACACCAATGTCGCCCTCTCCTCCGAGCAGCGCAAAAGCAGCACTACTCCGGATAGACGGAAAGTTGGTAGAATTGGGCACCAAGCAACTAGGTCCGTTGGCACAGGGCAAACTATTCAGAGACCCGTTCCTCAAAGATTTAAATAGACATTTAAATGTGTTTTTCTTCCCTGAATAAGGCTCAGACCTCAATGAGGAGGGTCTTTAGACATAACCCCACCAGGATGTTTTTGGATGGGCTTGCCGCCAAAGGGGCCGTGCTGCCAGCCGATTCTGGCCCTCAGGCCCCCGCACCTCAAGGCCCCAACCTTTCTACCCTGTGGTGGGATACTGACAACAGTTCTCCTACACCCGAGGTGCAGTCAGAGGTCGTGGACCATGTACCCGAGGCAGAGCACACTTTTCCACAGGTAAGCAAACATCTTACACATTACCTTCCACTTTGTACTGCAGGTCACATCTCTTTGTTCTTTCAGGAATGGTCAAACATCTCCATGGACGCATGGATCCTTCAGACGGTACAGGGATACATCATCGACTTCACGGACCGTCCACGACAAAGGGATCTACCACATCCCATCAAATGGTCAACAGGAGACACCAAACTCATAAGCAACGAGTTGCAAGAACAATACTTGAAATGTGTAATCGAACCCGCCTTCGGCCCGCAGGGTTTCTTCAGCAACATATTCTTGGTGAAGAAGAAAATGGGGGACTTCCGCCCCGTCATAAACTTAAGAAGTCTCAACGAATATGTCACGTACAGGCACTTCAATATGGAGGGAATGCGGCTTGATGAAAACTGGACTTAAAACACACTCCCGACGCCCGTCGGGGCCGGGAGCACTGGACGCCTACCGCGACATACAGGAGCTGAAACCGGGGCGAGACGGCCGCTCATCCCGAGCTCGGAATAACCCGGCAAACAACCTCTCCCCCCCCCTCTGGACCGGTGGGGGTCATCCCGTTCCTCCCCAGCCACATCAAGCACATATGAGGACGGGCTGAGCAGACTGTAGAGGTGCAACACAGCCAAGGCAAGGCCAAGATGGCGGCCCACTACAGGCCCCAGCCGAAAGGTACAGACACCCAGCCATCACCCCAGCCCATGGCAACGCTAGATCGGCTCTGCAAAAGCTTTTGGGCAATACTCCGCAACAACGGAGCCACACAAGTTCAAGCAATGAGAGCAGTGAACGCGTGGTTGCGCCCGGCCACCAGACGCCGCCATTACGACGCCATGCCGAGGGCCCTCAGAACAACTGCCCGGCGGGGCAGCCGCAAACATCCAATAAAGCAGGGAACACTCCCCGGGCACACGGGCGCAAACACTCAACCTCACCCACGCAAGTACCTAAGTGCCGCGCAGGCCCCACAAGCGAGACCCACGCTGAGCCAGAGAATCAGAGCCCAGTGCGGCACTCGGGGCCCCTCAGCAGTTGCAGCCGCCTACCGGATCAAGGTGAGCGTGACCACACTGACACCCGTTGGAGGATCTGAATCGCTGCATAGAGGCGACGCTGAACCACCTGTCATCACGGACTGGACCCACGGGAACTCCTGAACCACCTTCCAGGGACCGCATTCAAAGCATCCAGAACGGGCATTGGCTGATGCAACCCGGACTGCAGCCCGCGACCTTGCCTATGGAGCAGAGACTCTCTCTCCATAAGGACGGAGGCAACAGTACCCCAGCTACATCCTTTATAGGCCCATAATTGATATGTGCCAATGACTGCTTAATATGTGCCGATAATTACTAGGAACCTACGATTGAAATGTGCTTACATTTAACATGTTCCCTCCTGTTTTAACTGCAAGGCTTCCTGTTCCAATCTGCAATAGCCTATAAGCCAGACTACTGTCACGTTTTTAGGAATATATATCTAGGCACCTCTCCCCACTCTGCTTATTAAGGACACAACATTGCTGGGCTAACCATAGTTTAGCGGGCCATTCTGTACTTTTATACAATGTAAGCGTTAGCCTGGATTAATACATTCATATATTGTCTGTGATAGCGCACCTAACGTAATGCAAGCGTAAGCTAGTCTAACTCTCAACCTTCCTCTTAAATATGATGGTCAACTTTATAAAAATGTCATGTCATAACGTGAAAATATCTAAGCAATGATAAGCCACACTGCTTATAATTAGATACAGCTCTGCTCCACAACGCGTTCATACCATACCTTCTTTAGCAAAGGTGATCTAGCAATGTTAAGCAACGAACATCTTTATTTTATTTTGTTATATTTAATTCTACTCTGCTAACCTCCTGTTTCGTTAAGCATGTAAAACAAAAAAAAAAAATGGTGTGAATTACTATGCCACTGTCTAACTTTTATGAATCCTTTAATACGCTGTTGTGGCGTTTTGTTGTTATATTATGCTCATCTGCACAACAAAAATAAAGAATTAAAAAAAAAAAAAAGATGGAGGGAATGCATCTCCAGAGGGACATATTACAAGACAAGGATTGGTTCACAAGACTAGACTTAAAAGACGCATACCTATCAGTACCCATCCACCATTCCTAAGATTCCACTGGCAAGGCCTTCCCTGGCAATTCATGTGCCTCCCTTTCGGCCTCAGCTCAGCCCCATGGTGTTTCACCAAATTACTGAAGCACGTGGTCGCTCATCTTCGAGCACAAGGAATTTGTTGCATTATATACCTGGATGACCTCCTGCTGTTCTGCTCCGACAAGTCCAGACTGATACGGCACACACACACTATACCATGGATCTCCTATCATCCCTGGGTTTTGTGGTGAACTTTCACAAGTCAGCCATCTTCCCATCCCAAACGGTTCAATTCCTAGGATTCGAGAGAGACTCCACCACAAGCACTCTACGACTGCCAGTGTTTGTATGCTGAACCAGTCTGCTCGGCCTGTCTTCAGCCCCCTGTCCCCTATCTGGGAGCTTTAAGGCTAGGCTTGTGGCTGCCCAGGAGAACGTTCTCTCCGGCAGATGCCTAAGTGTGGGTATCCACTGAAGAGAGGTGCGCGCGCCAGCAGGGAGTCCCTGGAGCTGTGAGTCGGTCTCATGGTAGTCTGTGCCAACCAATGGGAGAAGGAGCGCCCATTCCAACTTGGTTTGTGCCATTCCTGGTTGGTCGGCACAAGTAAAGCGCCGATTGGTTGCCGCCGGGAGCGGGCGACAAATCAGAGAAGGAGCGCTTGTTTAAACGGGGTTCCGCGCCCTTTTGTATGATTGGGCAGCCAAACCCCCCTTGTCTCTGGGCGCTGATTGGCGCAAATTAGTTTTGCACCTTTCAGCGGATTGGTGCAATCTGGTTTTGCGCCCTTTCCTCTGTTTGGGCGGCAAAACCCCCCTCCTCCCCGAGCACCGATTGGTGCTGCCGAGTTTCGCGCCCTTCCTTTGGATTGGGTGGCAAAACTTCCTCCCCTGAACGCTGATTGGCACAATTTGATTTGCGCCCTTTCAGCTGTTGGCTGTTGCTTGGTTCTGGCGCGAAGTTTGAATTCACCAGACTAAACCAAGCAACACCGTGGAACTAATTTCGGGGATGTACAGAGCCTTGAGCCCCAGACTTTCGATGCCAATATCTCCAGCTCTGTACATCTGATCGCCCCACGTTTTGCAGGGATCCCAGATGGGACCTGGGGCTATCTAGCTATTTAAGTTGTAACCCTGTAAACCCTTCCCATACAGGGGCGCCGGGCCCCAAAGTGTAACCCCCTGAATGTAATATGATATAAAGTGTATACCTGTGTACTGCTTGGTATCTCCTAGGGCGGGAGATGGTTATCTGTAACCCAACCCCCATCCTGCCTGGGACTAAGGGAAGTGTATTGTGTAAAATGGAGACTGGGTCTGTGCATAAAGGAAGCCTGTAATCAAATAAGAGTGTGACTGGTGAGATGTCAGTGTTTAAACCTCCAAAGTGTGTGTCCTCCTTTTACTGGAGGGGACGAAGATTTAACCCCTGTTTCTGCTGGTCCAGCTTGCAAGGAGATGAACATATGGGAAAAGTCCTGGTAAGGACTGAGAGCCTTTAGGGCTGAGTGTTGTTTCAGCCTGGGAACAGGACACAAGGAACTGGTCCCGCTACAGTGGCTACACAGCATGGAAGCATGGAACGGTCGGGCCATCTTCAGCAACACACCTGACATAGCCCTGGAATCGGATGGGGCGCGACAAGAGAAGGTACATCGACAGGAGGCGCCTGGACCTCCCAGGACCTCAACATGCACATACATTGCCTAGAACTTCTGGTGGGATCCTTCGCCATCTGCAGCCTGGCAAAAGACAAGACGGACTGCTGCAGTTGATGTAACGGAAGGCAACATCTCTGCCTTCCGTTACATCAACCGCCTGGGCGGAGCTCGCTCCCGTCTCCTGTTGGAAATAATTAAGGACATTTTCGACTTCTGCCTACCCTGCAACATTTCCCTCAAAGCAGAATATCTCCCAGGGGAAACGAACTTCACGGCGGACTGGTTCTCACGCCACTGGCGGGACACCAGCGATTGGAGACTAGACCCACAGATCTTCAACTGCATAGTGGAACATTGGGGTCCATTTCACCTAGATCTATTTGTGCCCCGCAACAACAGCAAACAAGTATAATTCAGTTGGTTTCAAGACCCAGAGAGCAAGGCAGCAGACTCATTTCTACAACAGTGGCCGATCATGGGAGCATACGCTTCCCCCCTCCCCCCCCTTTGCCATGATAGCAAGGACCATCCACTACCTGAGAAGACAATGAATGTCCCTTCTGCTCATCACCCCATTATGAAGGGGACAGCCATGGTTTCCGGACCTCCTATCCCTATCTTACAAGGATCCCCTCCTACTAACTTATCCGTATATCCTCATGGGTCCAAAAGGGAACCCTCACCCACTGATCCTGGACAACCGACTCACTCTGGTGGTTTGGACAATTTCCGGGGTGCCTGGCGAGTATTTTCCCCCCTTTCCCACTCGGGGAAGATGTGAATCTCTATATTTTAGTATTATTTCCAACTTCTCCTATATATGTCTACTCTATCTACCGCTACCTGAGCCTACATATATAATATATGCACCATATTATTCTTGGTACAGTTAGACATTCATGTCAGGTTTACTCAGTACATAAATAAGTTATTGTGATATTTTCAATGGGTCACTGTCATTGCTGCAACCAGTTTCGAGACCGGTGCCTAACCTATTTCAAATTATCTTTTCAGTTTAATTTCATAAGATCATGGAGCTACTGCATGAAACTACTCGGATTACTGCTCATTCCATGAAGACCATCGTTCCATTAGAAGTTCACCCGTTGGTGTTTGTTTACAGTTTTCTACACTGAACTGCTTCCCTGTTTACGATGTTGCTTGTGAAAGAGGAGGAGGAGCCTATTTTTTTTTGGAAATATCATACCCCCTTTGCATTTTGATTGGTTAATGTTTTTTACTTTTTTTTTACTGCTATGGAGTTTAGTAAAGAGAGTTATGCAAAATACTTGACTCCTGTCATTATTAAAATTAAGATCATAGGGGGCGTGGCCTAACCACCGAAGCAGACAGTCGCACGGCCTCAGAGTTTCGGCTAAACGACGAAAAAATAACCTTAAATATAGGGGTGACCCGCAAACAAAAGGCACCTATAAGTCGCTTTACACTTACCAATGGGTAAGGAAACGAAAAAACTGAAGCCTGACCGACCCCAGCAGGGGAAAAGCATTGGGGACCTATGGCGGCAGGCACATGGCGCCCAAGAGTCTGCAATGGCGTCTCTCCATGGCGGCTGTTCCGACTTCTCCGATGGAATGTCGGAGGAAGGGGACGACGACCTCATGCTGGCAATGGCGCGGCAACCGGCACCACGAGCAGCACCTCTGCAAGGATCTCCCGATGCCGCCCCAGTAACCTTATGTCAGGGTACCTGAAGTCTCTACCTCGGAGGAGGTTAGACTTCCCGACGTCCGTTCTCTCAGCGGGGCTGATTAATCTAATCCTCACAGCTCTCATAGTCATTCCCACGCCGGACGCGAGAATCCCACTTCCTTTTATGACACGACGCTCAGGAGCCGACGTCATGACGGCAATCACATCCCGACCTGTCAATCTGGTTCGGAACAACGAATCAGGGCTCGGCAAGGGCGGAGCCATGATTTAGAGAACCAGGGTATAAAAGAGGGATGTGGCTAATGGTTCATTGCCCTGTCGTGGTTCTAGCTTGTCTGGTCCCTTAGTGCTCTTATGTTTATTGTTCGATCTGGTTTTGACTCTGCTTGTACTATCGTTCCTGTTTACCTCTCGTATCCTTTGACCTCGGCTTGTCTCTCGCTTACCTGTCCTCTCGTTCCCTCGACCCCGGCTTGTCTCTGACTATTCTCTGCTTTCTCCTTACGTTAGTCCGGCCATTCTAAGGTCCGGTATACGTACATCTCTCATGTTCGTACCCTGCGTGTTGGATCCCTGTCCCGATCCTGACACCTTAACGGCCATCAGGGAGATCATGGCGGATCTCCACACTAAAATCTCGGCGGACATGGCCTTGATCCGTGAGGACCTGCGGGGCCTGACAGGTCGCCTCGGAGAAATGGAGCACAAAACACAGGCCAATTCACAACAAATCAATGTCCTAACACGGCAGGTGGAAGAGCTCATGAAACAGGGCGCAACTTATGAGAGCAGATTCGACACCCTAGAAGACAAGAGGAGACAGAGGAACATAAAACTAAGGGGTGTCGGGGAGACGGTGCCACCAGAAGAACTCCCACACCTCGCAAGGCGCCTCCTGACAGCCATACTTCCACCAAAGCAGGCTAAAACAATATCACTGGAAGGCATATTCTGACTACAGAAGCCAATTAAGGCTCCAGCCGCAGCCGCCGGGGACATAGTGATGCAGTTCCAGAACATCAGGGACAAGGCGGCAGTGATGGCGGCAGTCAGGGGGCAAACTCCCTATAACTTTGAGGGCATGTCCTTAACCTTCTTTGCTGACCTGTCGGGGGGAACCCTTGCTTGGCGACGGTCGCTCCGACCACTTACCTCCCTCCTACGCACAAAGACCATCAGCTACAGATGGAGCCAGTCTCGATCACTACAGATACCACGCGGAGACACCGTCATCACCATACGGGACCTACCGGATGCATCAAGCCACCTGCACGCACTGGGACTACCACCGGACTCGCTGGGCCCGTCTAACCCTCACGGGTGGGACTCCGGGGCTACCTGTGTCTTTGTGCCCAGGGACAAAGCGCTAACCGCTAGAGCGGGGTCCACATCTTAATTCCTAGAAGGACCGGACCCACGCACGAACCAATGTCTTGGGAGGAATGGCCGAATGCTCCGACTTCACTGCTGACATCTGCCGCAGGATACAGGACAGTGACTAAATATGCCATACTTTTTCGTGCTGCAAGTACGGCCAGCTGTATATCACCCGCTCAAATATTCTGCTAATTAATGTTTTCATTCCTTGTCATGTGCTCCCTTCTCTGCCATGGAGGTCTATGGTCACAGGGCCCTCTCAGGCGGTGAAGGGGTTTAAACCGTCCATACCAAGTGAAAATGTGTTGCTGGAAATAGTTAGTTTTACACGAGGAATACTAGGGGTATAACAGCATCCCATAAGAATGCTGGTATCATTAGCTGACGCAGGTATATCATATATCCTTCATTTAGTTAAACTGGGATTTATGAAAAGGGAAACCACCTTAGACGCCTTGATATCTTGTACCTTAAGATGGCGGGAGTTGTATGTCTTATGTAGCTCACGTAGTAAAAAGGAAGGGAACTAGAGTAAGACTCCCGAATAATCCAGTCATTAACGACACATCAAACGACGAGGGCTTCCTCGTAGAATACCTTTGGGGTGGCATGCAATCACACCCAATAATGTTTCCCATGCCTTCACCGTAAAATCCCTAATGCTTACTCTAACATACCCTCTAGATCCCGGTGGTGGTCCTAATCACTCCATAAGATTCACATTCAGTTATCCGGTCTACATCTCATGGCTTCTTAAAAGCTCATAACATTCCCAACATCTCCTTATACGTTTCATCTCACAAAGCACTTACTACTGCTTCATATAATAAGGGGCTAGTGCTTCTGGGCTATACTGTTTTCAATTAGTTTGGGCCAGTGGGAGCTTTATACAAATGTTTTAGGTTGCTCTCTCACATATAGAGAAAGGGTCCATATATATGCATATATCTTGTATTTGTATGTTTGTTGTTTAAGATAAGTTAAACCTCCTGCAGCATCCCTGATGGGGCTGGACTCTTCCTGCACTCCCTATGTTGATCTGCAATGCTCTTAATCGTTGCTATAATGGGTGATGCAATACACCGATTGGTGTACTTTGAGCCTATCTTCTTGCCCAATGTTGTTTATGGCAGATAGGTGGCTGGGGCAATAGCCCTACCCTTTAATTAAGGACGAATACAACAGTTACAATTAACCACTCCACATTACCTGCCCTATGCAAACTGCATTTATTTATACTTATTAAGCTCTGAATATTAGACCCTCCCACCTGCCCTAATGCAATATTTAGGCCGGTACGTGGCATTGTGCCAAGCATTTACGTTGGAAAGAAAATACAATGATTTGGTTGTCTGATCGCTCCATTTAGCCATTAGCCATACACCACAAAAGAGCACTGCAGTACACTGCTCCATGAGGCGTTTAAAGCACAGTCCAAATCCATATGTATGAATATCTTGTTAATGCTTGGAACGTTTCATTTTTAGAAGCTGTCTTTAAAATATACCGTATATACTTGAGTATAAGCTGACCCGAATATAAGCCATGGCCCCTAATTTTACCCCAAAAAACTGGGAAAACTTATTGACTCGAGTATAAGACTAGGGTGGGAAATGCAGCAGCTACTGGTAAATTTCTAAATAAAATTAGATCCTAAAAAAATGATATTAATTGAATATTTATTTGCACTGTGTGTGTATGAATGCAGTGTGTGTATGAGTGCAGCGTGTGTGTGTATGAGTGCAGCGTGTGTGTGTATGAGTGCAGCATGCGTGTGTATGAGTGTAGCGTGCGTGTGTATGAGTGCAGCGTGTGTGTGTATGTGTGTTGCAGAACCTTGGTGGGGGTGGGCAATTGTATTATTTTTTTAAAATATTTTTTTATTATTTTTTTTAAATTATTTTTATATTTTTTATTATTATTTTTTAATAATTTTATTTAATTATTATTTTTTTATTATTTTAATATTTTTTTATTATTTTGTATTTTATTTTATTTGTACTATTATTTTTTAATTATTACTATTTTATTATTTATATATTTTTTTTCTGCCCCCCTCCCTGCTTGCTAGCTGGCCAGGGAGGGGGGCTCTCACTCCCTGGTGGTCCAGTGGCATTGGTAACAGTGGGGGGAGAAATGGGGCTGGCAGGGAGCACTTACCTCTCCTGCAGCTCCTGTCAGCTCCCTTCTCCTCCGCGCCGGTCCGTGCAGCTCCCTCTGTCAGCTCACACTGTACGTCTCGCGAGAGCCGCACTATGACCCCGCGGCTCTCGCGAGATTTACACTGGGAGCTGACCGAGGTGCTGAACGGACCGCCGCGGAGGAGAAGGAAGCTGACAGGAGCTGCAGGAGAGGTAAGTAAGATCTCTGCAGCCCCCACAGCCCCATTGTCTGTATTATGGCAATGTAAATTGCCATAATACAGACATTGACTCGAGTATAAGCCGAGTTGGGCTTTTTCAGCACAAAAAATGTGCTGAAAAACTCTGCTTATACTCGAGTATATACGGTAACTGCTGGCGAATTTATTTTGCAATTTTAACATTTCGAGTTACTACTTTATATCCGTTGACAATTGACTTTGTTCTGCATCTTTACTAATTGTGCGATGTTTTTTCCAAGAGTCCCTTACAAAAAAAAATAAAAAAATTGTGCATTGTATTTCTATGTTATGCCACACAGCAATGATGTTTACTGCTATATAGCGGATGCCTGCCGTTGGGGCATGGCACACGCAAATGTGAATGTTAACCTTCTTTATGCACTCAGAAATAAAGAATAAAAAATAAAATAAAAAATAAGATTATAAATACACTAACGCTAGCATAATCATTAATTTCTGTAAGGTATTTTATTTTTTTTGTATTTTTTTTTGGAATGTCTTCTCCCACCTCTTTTAGAAATGAATCTAGAAGAAAAAGGTGAGTCCAGCTTATGGGGGTATAAAAAAGTGCATTGACGGCCTAAAAGTTCCTAACATATGGCCCTGTCATTTCAGCACTAGAATCTCAAATCAAGGGAAAAAGAAACAGAAAATTAATAATTGTATGGCCTTCCATTCTAAAGCCCCAAAGGGGAAGAACCTATGCTTCCAATGTATGTGTTGCAGAGAGGCAATTTAAAATAAGCTCACCTCAAACAGATTAAAAAAATAATGATTTGCAATGCCATTGTTGAAAGCCTTCAATCAGTATCCAAGGGGGCAATCAAAAAATACAGAGAAGCTTCTGTCTTTTCGGAGTCCAGTATGGAACAACATTTTTTGGACTCAGAAGAAGAGGAATACAATTATCCCTGTAACATATTTTCGACATCCGGAAGTTGGATAAACTAATAGCAACTGCTTCAGACATGTTCTTTAAAGACTTACGATCTGTCAGGCCAACATTTCCTCTTCATTCAACCATAAAATAACTAATTCACTCTGAATAGACTAAACTAGAGAAAATAATCTATTTGCAAACAAGTGTGTCAATAATGTATACCTTCTCATCAGAAGAAGCCAAGCACTGGGTATCAAGCAATCCTCAAGATTGATGCCACTGCCATTCAGTTTGTTGGGGGGTTACACCTCCAAAACTAATATTTGTGTCTTGGCCTTTCAAGTTTGGGAAAGTCACCATACAAAAAGCAGCTGACAGGAAAGGCATTTCTCCCCCAGTCATCAAAAAGATCATTTAATATGTCTTGGATTCAGATCCTGGCTAGGAGTTTGCCAGATCCTAATGATGGAGATTTCTACAAGCTTCCTTCTCTAATAGAGGACTGTGATGAAAGTACCTTCACCACTGGGATTTGGAGAGGCCTCCTTGCCAGCCTCTTGCCCTGCGACTTTGGCCCCTGGGATGTATTGCCCTTTAAAAGTGTTATTTGGGTCTGTTGGATTTTTAAAACACTTTTTCTGCCCCTTTAATTCCTTGGGAAAATGTCCCCCCCCCCCTTTTCCTGTCCTATTGTTCACCAGCAGGGCGTTGTCCCAGGTACACTGCCAGACCAGTTGAAACTGGCTGCTTTCTCACTCCTCAATCTCTCATCAGCCCTTGCTATCGTTTAACCCCATTGTGATCCAACTGTATTGGTGGGATCTGAGCACTTTTCGGACATATTGAGCCCTCAGATCCAAGCTATCTGGGGATATGTTGGACATATAGGTTAAACATTGTATTATATGAGTTATGTATTTTCATGTAGTTTTGTAACAGTTTTTGGACTTAGAGATAATTGGCTTACCACAGCCACTTAAGCCAATTATCTCCAGGATAGAAGATAGACCGGCTGCACAGCCTAAATCTGCGAAACTGTTTTGGGCATGAAAGCCATGCTTGCAGTCGGTCAAATATGACTTCCAGGAATTTCCTGAACCCCTGCTCTGATCTGGGTGATTTTTGGATATGTTGTTCACCCAGATCAGGGCTATCCAGTGTGGGGATATATTGTTGTTTTGGGGTGTTTCTATGTTTTGGGTAAAAACTGTATATTTTCTGCCTGTGATAATTAAGTTAGCCCATTGTGTGTAGTAATTATATCACAGGCAGAGGGGAGGGTTTGTGTGCCTTGGCTGGGAGTGTCTGACTGTACTGTAAGGTATTGATTGGCTGTTGTAACTGTGTCATGTATTCCACAAGGTCCACGTGGGTGGTAACCTTGTGGAGAAATGTGTTTAAAAGAAAGGCCTTCTGTGCTCAGTAAATGGATCATCTCGTACCTTCATGACGTTTTGGCTCATGTTTGGGGGATTGGAGAATTACCTACACTCTGGGGATTGTTGTAATCACTATACTCCCCAGAGTAAGCTCTTGTAAGAGCTTGTTCCTGTCCCTGCTCTCTGGATTTAGGAGAGTTCTACCTACTGGAAGCTGGTCCCTGGTCTTGGGCCCGGAGTAGGAGGAAGACGACGAGACCCCAACCAAGCTCCGTTCCTATCAGCCATAACATCAGCCAGGAGGGTATCAGAGATTCAGGCATTAAGCTCAGCAGAACCATTTATGATATTTCACCAGGACAAGGTTTGTCTTGTAACCAGTAGTGATGTCCCGAACAGTTCGCCGGGAACTGTTCGCCAGCGAACATAGCTTGTTCGTGGTGAACATATGCAATGTTCGGTCCGCCCCCTATTCGTCATGGAGGGTCTGGTAGGGAGGGTCTGCTGCTGATTGGCTGGAATGAGGTACAGGGTCAAAGTTTACTCAATGATGACGAATAGGGGGCGGACCAAACATTGCATATGTTCGCCCGCCGCGAACAAGCTATGTTCGCTGGCGAACTGTTCGGGACATCACTAGTAACCAGACCTTATTTTCTTCCAAAAGTTGTTTCCAGATTCTACATTCAACAGGAAATGGTGCTTCTATCGATTTCTCCTGATACATTTAAAATTGGAGTCAATTGGATGTAATGAGATGCCTCAAAACTTACATAAATCTAAGAAATTCAGAAAAACAGAAAGTCTTTTTCATTTTTCCATTAGATATTAGAAAAGGCAAAACAGCCTCTATAGCTGCACTAAGGAGAAAGATCTCCACAGCAATAAAAAAAAAATCATATGCATTCCGGGGTCAACAAGCTCCCAGCTTCATCAAACTGCATTCAACCAGAAGTTTGTCAACTTCATGGGCTTCTAGGGTGGAGGTGCCAGAAGTGAGGTTTCCTGTTAGATTTGTTTATCGCACCATGTTTGGCCAGAGAAAAGGAAAATTGTGTGTGTGAATATATATAGATATATATATATTTTTTTTTTCTGGGTATTCTACATGGCAGCATCACAGCACCTTTTGAATTCTTAAACCCTAGCTATTTATCAAGACTGTGGGAAGGAGGACCCTTATATCACCACTTGTAATTGTTTAGCTGTTTAATCTTGCCTGTCCTCACAGCTGGGAAGGAGCTAACTCATAAGTGATGCTGCCATGTAGAATACAAGGAAAAGAAAATGACGGTAAGTATGGAAATTATTTTCCATTGTAGTGGTCTGAGTGAGGAGTGAGCTGAGCAGGAATGTTCTAAGAAATTGTAGGTGACTTACTAACAACAAGTTATGCAACTAAAATGTAATTTAGAAGGAGAATAGTGCATCTTAATCAAGCAGGCTGATTTCTAAACACACTTATTTTAGTTTAAAGACACATTATGGTGAGTATTATTGCTGTGGAGCTCTGGAATCAAGTTCATTACACCAAGAATGATGGAGCTTTCTTTAAAATAGAGACATTAAGATAGAAAATTGGGGACAATGGGTGTGGGCTCAATATAGGGACTGTCAATCCTAAATAAGGACATTTGGTATGGTAAAATAATTGTGCAAACCTATCAACTGTATTTTTTTTTCTCTTTCCCCCATTGGATTCAAATGTGTATACTCCCTCATTAGCCACTTGCTTTCCTTTATATTTGTATTAATTGTATTTTCTTTATTGATCTGTGTCTCAATACCTTTGAAACTCAATGTTGTTCTTCTCTTTCCATGGTGTATGCTATTTGCTCCTATGTATGATTGTTTTTTTTTTCTTGTTTTATTCTTTAGTTTTGTTGTTCAAGCGTTTACATACAGACTTGTGATACCACAACAGTATTGGCAGGTAGTTCAAGCATCAAACATTGTGTAACTTTGACATGGTATATGGTGTAACTGCACATTTTTTTTAAAAGTAATATACAACAGGTTAACAATACATGCTGGGTGTATCATGCGATAAGGTAAACATGCTATATCTGAGGTAGGCTAGGACCACGCTGAACTAGTGTGTCTATCATGGTGTAAGACAAAACAGATTTATACTGCACATTTGGTATCTAGACAAGATAATATTAAATCTGCATAGATGCCTAGCTCACTGATACTGAAGAATCATGTCAGGCACACGTGGTGAAATCCCTGAGGATATGCTTCAATTATGTTATGCAATGCACGATTGGTACGTTTTAAGTAGTAATTATGGTTTAACCTGCTGGCTAGACAAAAGCTTACGTTTTAAGTAGTAATTATTGTTTAACATATTGGCTAGTCAAAAGCTTAGTTAGGGCCACTGGAGCTTAGCACATCGTTGCCATTTAACATAGGTAGGAAAGGCAATACCGTAGCAGTGTATAGCAAGGGATACTGGATCTTAGGCGGCAAGAAGTAAAGTTAAAACTGCAGTCCCTAGTAAAGCCCGCGTAACGTTGGGCTGTGGTTGTCTCCGTGCTGGTATATAGGACTGGGTAACTTAAGACTTGTGGGCTGTGACATGGAGACACAGTAGTCCTGCTCAATGCACAATGACAGGGATCCACATGCTTTCACAGGTGTCTAGGGTACTCATCTGGGTGGCAGTTGGGCTTCTCCTTCCAGGCTTGATCTGTAGCCGAGTGCAGAGCTAACAAGCTTGTTGTTGCTTGGGAAGGGCGGCTGGTAGAAACGTCATGCGGCGTGAGAGCACAGCTCCCCCAGGGGTCGTCAGTTGTGGTCAGAGGGTTCAGTAACTCTTTCAGCCCCACTCTCTCCCCGGCTGCGGTAGGAGATGTTTTTGTCCCTAGGCTTGCCTTGCTCTAGCTGGGTGGTCTTCTCTGCGATCGGCTCTGTAATGCTGGCCGGTCGCGCACATGGCTTGCGAGCGGTGGCCATCTTGTGGGGTGCCGCTCGATAGGTGTTCCCCGGCAGGGTGGTTATTCTGGGCCCAGATTGGTGCCCACGGTGGTTGCCCTTGTAGACCGGGATGACCCCCCTGGTCCAGAGGGGGGGGGGAGGGGAGCCAGACGCCAGCTGGAGACCTGGGAGGGTGGCCGTCCTGTCCCGGCTCAAGATCCTTTGTGCTCCGCGCCCTTGTTGGGTCACTGTTGTTGCCAGGCAGGGTCTTGTGAGGTATCCCTGCGTTCCCCATCAGCTGAGGGTCAATTTGGTCGCCAGTATGGACCGCTGGTTAGGTTTGGCCTCCAGTTTTCGATGATTTTTCGGCCCGGAAGCGGGAGCTCAGACAGAGCACGTCTGATCCCGTCGGCGGTCAGGCCTCGCCTCCCCGTATGATTCTTTGAGTCATGCATTATGTATCGAGCTTAGCTTAGTATGTGCAATAGAGCTTGGCTTAAAGCGGCACTGTCATGCCGAACCTTTCCCAAATCGATTCCTATTCTCTCTCACTCTCAGGATCTGTTCTTCATTTCTTCCTGTCTGCTCTAGTTTTCTTTAAAACTTAAGAAAAAGTAGGGACTATTTCTCTTCGGTAGGTTTCCTACGGGGTGACCAGTGGAGATGCAAAGTGTGCTTTGTTTCCGGTGGTCACAGCAATTTTCCCACAATCCTTACCTTTCCTCCCTGTTCCTGCGTTGCTTCCTGTCACTTAGTAAGGATGTCGGCAAAACTGCCGAATTGCGTTCTAACAGTTTCTCCATTTGTGTTAGAACGCAATTCGGGACTTTGTTCGTATCGGAATTTCATTCGAATGAATGAAACTCCGATCCTATTCATTGCCGCGGCTGCATCTTGCAGCCGCTTAGTAGATAGCTCCCTAATTCTCACGGTATCAGGGAGTTATCTACTAAAAGACTGAAAGACCTAAATTGGTCTTTCAGCCACATTTACTAATACTAAGTAAAGATTACTTGGTATTAGTAAATGATCTGCCCCTACTCGCTATACTGTGATCTGCCCCTTCTCGCCATGATCTGCCCCTGCTCACTGTAAAAAAAATAAAAAAATACACACACTATTGGCCCCCCACCCCTGAGCGGTGGGTGGGGGCCATAATGGAAAATTAGGGGAGGGGGGAGGGACACCTACTTTCCTCCCCTCTGCCCCCCAACCCTGCGCGGTGGGTGGGGGCCATAAAGATAATGAGGGGGGAGGACCTATTGTCCTCCCCCCGGCCTCCACCCCTGCGCGGTGGCGGAGGGCCATAAATTACAATGGGGGGGACCTACTGTCCTGCCCCTGGCCCCCACCCTTGTGCGGTGGGTGGGGGGCATAAATTACAATGGGGGGTCCTACTGTCCTCCTCCCCCCCCTGCTTCCACCCTTGAACTGTGGGTGGGTGCCATAAAGATAATGGGGGGTGACCTACTGTCCTCTCGCCGGCCCCCACCCCTGCGCGGTGGGTGGGGGCCTGTGATCCTTGTCTGCAGGTAGCACGGTCCTCTAAGGTAAACAACAGGCACCGTCCTTTTATTTGCATATAATTCAGGCACTTTATTTGTAAGTCCACGCAGGAGACAGCAGCAAATGAAAACATAAATATAACAGGTTTCCCCTTTAAACAAAAAAACCTAGCTCGTCTGAGCACTGACTCACTTTATGTTCCCTATCTCTCAGGGGTTAAACTAGAACAAAAACGTATCTCGGGGTTGCACCAACCTTATTAGAGAACAACACTGCACTCCAACACTCAGTCACCTTGACTTCTTTCCTTTCTGCACTCCAGTGCGCTCAGCTAGCCTGCTGCTTTCCTTCTACACTCCCAGTGCTCCAAGCCAGCCTTGACTGCATTCATTTTGCACTCCCAGTGCTCCAAGCCAGCATTGACTGCTTCCCTTTCTGCACTCCCAGTGCTCCAAGCCAGCCTTGACTGCTTCCCTTTCTGCACTCCCAGTGCCTAGTCTCCTTGACTCTCTCTCTGGAGAGAACAGCCTCTCTCCTACCTGCTTCCTGGGAGGAAGCCAGCAATCCCCCTTTTACCTGCCTAGCAGGGAGGGGTTTATTCCCACTGTTACAGCTGATTATCTGCAGCTGAGCAGTGGGTTGGAGACAGTCCAAAAAACCCTGGCCTGGATCTATTTCTCCCCTCAAAAAAACGACTAAACTGTGGAGTGGAGCATTGGCCCACCCTTCTCTCCAAATGCTCCACCCCAGGGGCCCATAACTAAACATAGCTTTGTGTTGTGCAACACACAAACTGCACGTACTTCCCCTGGGGTTCAAAGGCCTCTCTGCCTTCACTTTATCACAGGGCCATAAATTACAATGGGGCGACCTACTGTCCTCTCCCTGGCCCCCACCCCTGTGAGGTGGGTGGGGGCCATAAATTACAATGGGGGGTCCTACTGTCCTCCCCCCCTGCTTCCAACCTTGAGCGGCCGGTGGGGGCCATAAAGATAATGAGGGGGAGGACCTACTGTCCTGTCCCCTGCCCCCACCCCTGCACGTTGGGTGGGGTCCATAAATCACTGTCATCCCACCGGCCCCCACCCCTGTGCGGTGGGTGGGGGCCATAAATTACAATGGGGGATACTACTGTCCTCCCCCCCTGCCCCCACCCTTGAGCGGTGGGTTGGGACCATAAAGATAATGAGGGGGAGGACCTACCGTCCTCTTAAAATAAAATAAAAAACCAGAGCGCAAAAGAAAAAAAAAAAACTGACGAAAAAGAAAAAACCTGAGCGCAAAAAATAATAATCCATCTTCACCCATTGGTTTAAGCCAATCAGACATCAAGAAGACGTCTAATGTTAAAGGGAATCTCCAGTGCCAGGAAAACAATCAGTTTTCCTGGCACTGGAGGGTCCCTCTCCCTCCCACCCCCAAGAGGTGGAGTTAACCCTGCAAGGTAATAATTGCAGTTTATAAAAAAACTGCAATAATTACACTTGCAGGGTTAGGAGTAGTGGGAGTTGGCACCCAGACCACTCCAATGGGCAGAAGTGGTTTGGGTGCCTGGAGTGTCCCTGTAATTTAATTTTTTCTTTACAGGTTAGTTATTTTATCCCCCCTTACTATTTTTTAGGGTGAGGGGGGTAGGTAGGGGTTAACTTTTTTTCTTTTGGTGGGGGCCCCTAGTCACCTTTGATGGGGTGGGGGGGATTTGTCTTAGGGCCCCCACCTGCCGCCCAGGAGTGGGGGCTGGTGGGGGAGGAGGACTGTAGGTCCCCCCATCCACTGCTCAAGGGTGGGGGCCGGGGGGAGGACAGTAGGTCTCCCCATTGTAATTTATGGCCCCTGGGGGGAGGACAGTAGGCCCCCAATTGTAATTTATGGCCCCCATCCACTGAGCAGGGGTGGGGGCCAGGGGGAGGACAGTAGGTCCTCCCGCCCTCATTATCTTTATTGCCACCACCCACCGCTCAAGGATGGGGCCTGGGGGGAGGACAGTAGGTCCCCCCATTGTAATTTATGGCCCCCACCCACTGCGCAGGGGTGGGGGCCAGGGGGAGGACAGTAGGTCCTCCCTTATTGTTATTTAGGGCCCCCACCCGCCGCGCAGGGGTGGGGGATGGATAGTAGGTTGTTTCTTTTTTTTTTTTCCTTTTTTTTTTTTTTTTTACAGTGAGCAGCAACAGGCGAGTAGGGGCATTTGGGAGATTTTAATCTTCCTTATGCTATTATGACCCCCATAGAGTGATGGAGGACATGGGGGTTTAGAAGTGGCGGGGAGCCTGCTGCTTCTATTTTTACATATTACAAGGAGGGAGCTGCGCGCCGGTGGCTCCCTCCTTGTAATTAACTAAACAAACAAATTTACACTGATATTCACTTGTTGTTTGTTAGTCTAAATTTCCATTCATCCATTCGTCTTTCTGACGAATGAATAAAGGGATGAAATTCCTGTTCGCATGCCCAAGTGTTTAACTGGGCATGCACAGGAATTTCACAGTGCTATCTAGTGTGGGCAGATGAAGTTTTTCCTACAGGGACTTCCTCTACTCACACAAAATGGTGGCGCCCTGAATATAGATCGGGGCAGAAAATAAGGATTAAAAATAGGTAATATGGGGAGCTTAGGGGCATTTGGGGTGACTAAGGGGTCAGTCAAATGTAGTGGAGTCAGGAGGGGTAAAAAAATATGTGATTCCACCATGACAGTGCCGCTTTAATCTCTGCCCATTCCCAAAGATTATACTTGTGTAAATAAAAAGGGATACAACAGGATACATTTAAATACAAAACTTTCAAAGTGACAATGCTGTTTTAAGTCCATTGGTACCTGTAATCTAAGTATATTGGACAGTAACTGATATATTTTACTCTTCTATAACATCTTGTTGCTTGATTTAATTCCAACAATCTCCTTTTTTTCAGGGTTTTCCAATGTGTTGAAGATCCTCAGTTCACAGAGTAGTCGTGAGGAATTATACAGTGTCATGCGATTATTTGGCACACATTATATCTCAGAATCATTGTATGGCTCAGAGCTCACCTGTACCATCCGATTTCCTAACAAGAAAGTGCAGCAGCAACTATGGATCCAGTATCAAAAAGGTAGGAATACTTTGGTTAAAGTAGTACATGGAGGAAACGTGTCACATTTTCAAATGTCTCATTGAATTGGTTAAAGTGCCTAGAGTGCCCTGGTGCTATCCCTCCATTTTTGAGCAATATAAAATTGAAACAGATCAATGCCATCCACAATCAAGCACTTATTGGAGGTAAAGCTCATGCAGAGATTACACAATTCCTCTGAGCCATACCGATTCATACCAGCAATGGGTGCTGTAATTGGCTGAGAGCAGTCAGCAGTATTAATGCCTTGTGCTCACTGGGACCTCACACCTGTCTAACTCACCTAAGGCAGGCTGCAGAGCATATACCACCAGAGGGCTGCCCACGATGTGAGGAGCGACAGCAGACAGCTGCTCCTCGCACTTCAGCAGATTCAGGAGAGGGAAAGGGAGCACCAGCATAGGTGCTGAGCAGCAGATTATATTGCAGGCAGTCCCCATGGATTAGGAGATTGCCTGCAATAATTGTTAAAAGCCTGGGTGAGGGTTGCATCCATGAAGGAGCTGTGCATACCTGCCTTCAACGGCCAGCTCCTTCACACTGCAATATATCAGAAAGCCACTGTGGAGAAAACAGGAGATTACATTTTAAGCCCTTCCCCATCCCAGGAGGCATGTGTAAAGGGGACATATGTGTTATGATGACATTCCTGCAGGGTTGACTGAGAGTCAAGGAAGCGTGTGCACAGTTTTTTATTTTTTTTATTTTTTTTAATTTTAATTTTGTTTTTTGTTGTAATTTAACATCGTCATCAGGTTACAAAATGTGTATAATAGCAAGACAGCGTTATTCTGTTTAACATAAAAAGAAACGAAAAGCTCACAGAGAGCAAGGGAAAGAACATATATGCATATCCATATATATGTACATATACACATACATAATTTAACATAACTAGCATGTGCATTTAAGAGCAGTTGTGTCTCAAGGAAAATGCGTAATGTCGTCACCTCAATACGGCCGAGTCATCTCCTTACTATGTCTGATACACCTCTACTTTCATCTGTGGGTACTGTCAGGAGTGTCTAATAGGGATTGTTTTTGTTCGGCTTTCATGGATTAGGATGTTGAAAGTCATATGTGCCTAGAGCATTTGCTAAGCGCTAAAAGAACGTTGGCCCCGTTTTGTGGTGTAGCAGGGGTGTTATATTTTGTATAATTCCAATCTTTACCTCCAACTCAGTGTGTAAGTCTTAGTGTGTCTGCCGTTTAGTTCCCTGGGTGAACAAGTCCCACAGGGACCAAATGGATTGGAACTGATGGAATTTGCCCATAGTTGACATGCGTAATTCTTCCATCTTGTGGATGTTATCTATTTTTTGATACCATTCTCTTCTAGAGGGTCTAGTTTGAGAATTCCAGTTTCCTGCTATTACTGCTTTTGCAGCTGACAGGAGGTAGTAAAGTAGTGAATATTTAAATTGTTTCTGCGAAATTGGGATGTGGAAAAAGAGGAGATGTTCAGGTGTGAGAGTCAGAGGGACCTTGCTGAGCTGTTCTGTGACTCGTGCCACTTCCCTCCAATATCTCTCTACCCTCCTGCATGTCCACCAGATGTGTTGATAGGTTCCCCAATCCCTCCCACATCTCCAACAAATGGAGCGGTTTGTGGAGAGAATTTGTTAGCGTCCACTTGGGTGATGTACCACTGTGTTATGAATTCGTAATTAATTTCCTGCATTGAAATATTGGGGTGGGTTTTAATCATTTTAAGGAATATTTCAGACCAGTCCTTGTCGTCTAGCTGTGATGTAAGCCATGTCTGACTAGCTCTAGTGTACCAGGGTAGTTGTTTGCTTATTGATGTTTGTAACAGCTGATAACATGTGGATATCGCTTTATTTGTCGGTGGTTTCGTACACAGTTTTTCAAAGTGTGTTTCCTCTCTAGGCTTCCAGTTTAACCCCTTAAGGACACATGACGTGTGTGACACGTCATGATTCCCTTTTATTCCAGAAGTTTGGTCCTTAAGGGGTTAAAAAGGTTCTCCTCTCTCAGGAAGTGTTTAAGTTAGTGGTATTGGAAGGTTTGTGTTAACGTTTGGTGTTTGGTGCCTGTTAGTTCCTCAAGAGTTTTCAGTCCCTTAAATGTGATTATGTCTCCTAGTGATATGTATGCGTCTCCCGTCAGAGTAGTTTTGGTATGTTGTAATATGCTACTTCTGTCTATCGGGAAGTCGGGTTAGTGGAGATTGGATATTTCGGTGAGATAGTGGGCGCGAACTCTGATCTGTGGTGTATGGATTTCCATATCCTGAGTGTCGTCGTTATGCTGGGTAGGTCTTGAGGTATCTAACCTCCCGGTGTGGGTATCGTCCAGGGTATAGCTGAGAGGGGGTAGTAAGTTGTGCTTGTTCCAAGTCGACCCACATCTTTTTGTTCTCGTTTCGAGACTATTCTAATATTCTCCCCAGGTGTGTCGCCCTATGATAATCTAGTATGTCTGGGCATCCCAAGCCTCCCCTCTCTTTGGGTCTCGTCAATATGTGATACGCTATTTGGGGCCTTTTCTTGGCCCAGATAAAGGTTGTGAGCATGGCTTTTACTTTTTGGAAAAAGATCGCTGGGATATGTATAGGGAGTGCGTTTAGTATGTATAGGAACCGTGGTAGTATATTCATTGTGATGATGTTAATTCGGCCCATCCATCTAAAATGAGGTCTATTCCAAGTTTTGAAGTCTTTACTAATCGAGGCAAGTAAGCCTGGGAAGTTGGCTGTGTATAATGTCTTGGCTGTGTTTGTTATATTAACTCCCAGGTATTTAATGGAGTGTTTTGCCTATTGAAACGGGTACGTTTTCTGCAATTGATTGACTTGGGATTCGGGTACATTTATATTTAAAATTTCACATTTTTCTGTGTTAATTTTAAAATTGGTTAGGTCGCTACATTGTTGTATGTCCTCCATCAGGTTGGGTAAGCTAGTTGCTGGGTGTTCTATGGTAAATAGTAGGTCATCAGCGAAGTCTGAGATCTTGTATTCCCTGTTCCGTACTTTTATTCCCTGTATGTCCGACCTTTTACAAACCTCCTGTAACAGGGGTTCCAGGGTCAAAATGAACAGCAGGGGTGATAGGGGGCATCCCTGACGGGTACCATTACTGACCTGGAATGACTTGGATGTTTGTCCATTGATTTTTAACCTCGCGGTTGGGGTTGAGTAGATCGCCTCGATCCACTGGAGCCATCGTGCTCCAAATCCCAGTGCCTCTAACGTGTGTATAAGGAATGACCAATCCACCCTATCAAACGCTTTTTCAGCGTCTATTGCTAGTAGCATAGTTGGGATATGGGTTTGAGATGCTAAATGGCCCAAATTGATGATTTTTGAAGTATTGTCCTTAGCTTCTCGCGCTGGGACAAAGCCTGCTTGATCAGGGTGTATCAATTCCTGTAGGAAGGGTTTGAGTCTGGTTGCCAACATTTTAGTCAAGATCTTAATGTCGACATTTATAAGAAAGATTGGCCTATAACTCGAGCACCTTTCCATGTCTTTTCCTGGCTTGGGGAGAAGGGTTATATTTGCTTCTAGCGCTTGTGTGGGGATCAGACTCCCGTCCGGTATAGAATTAATCGCCTCTAAGAAGTGTTTGGTTAGCTCTTTTTGAAAAGTTTTATAGTAGAAGGCGGAGAATCCGTCTGGGCCTGGGCTTTTATTATGAGGCGTCTGTTTAATGGACGTACAGATTTCATCTAAAGTGAATGGTTCCTCTAATGATCTGGTCACTGCCTGAGGGAGAATTGTGTCAAATTTGTTTTCTAGGTATTGTCGTAATTTGCTAGTGTCCGGCGTTTTCTCGTGTAATTTGTAAAGGGATGTGTAATATTCCCTGAAGGCCTCTGCTATGTCTTCAGTCGTCAGTGCTGTTGTATTATCTGTGTGTTTGATTTTCGGGATGTAGGTCATTGATTGCCTTTGTTTCAAGGCCCGTGCTAATAGTTTCCCACATCTGTTCCCCTGTGTGTAATATGTTTGCTTTGTCCAAAGTATGGCTTGTTTCGTTTTGTCTTGTAAGAGTGAGTGAAGTTCTTTTCGTAGGGCAATGAGGTGTCAGCTTCATATCGATGTGTCAGTGATCAGCCCTAGGTCCCTGTGTGTGGTCAGGAAGAAGTCTATACGTGAGTAGGTTTTGTTTGGGATAGAGTAGTGGGTGTAGTATTTAGTGGAAGGGTGGTACACCCTCCAACAGTCCGTCAATTGGTTAGTGTGCAGTATGCGTTGCATTTGATGTCTTTCCCGCGGCCATATGTGTGGTGTTGGTTGATGTGCTATCTTTAGTGGCGTCCAGAGATATATTAAAGTCTCCCCCAATTATGAGGGTTCCATTTGTGTGTTGGTTAACTTTAGTCATCATCTTCCGGAAAGCTTCGCATTGATGTTTGTTCGGGAGATATATTGCCACTAGTGTAACCGGTGCCATCCCTATTAGACCTTGTAAGATTATAAAGCGACCCGACTCGTCTGTCATGTGTTTTGAGTAGGTGAAGGGGACTCCGCCTCCTATCGGTATCGCTACTCCCCTTGACTTACTTCTGGAGTAGTTGTTGTAGTATATGTGGGGGAAGTAGGGGTGTTTAAGTAGAGGGGCATCTGCGCCCCTCAAGTGTGTTTCCTGAAGGAAAACAACGTCTAACTGCATTTTAGCCATTTCTGTTAGTATCTTTTCAGGTGTGTTAAGGCTCCTGACATTTTGAGAGCTAATTCTGAGGGTACCCATCTCTACGTCACGTGTGAGTTCCCCTTGGGCTCGAGTCCTATGGCTTTGGTATGCGTTCTCGGTCGAATTTACTATATTACTACAACTCCTGTTGTGTGGGTGCGTCCCCTTGATGGTCGGTCCCTGCGTCCCCTGTGGTCACTTGTTAGCAGGAGTTCAAATGCACACAAATAACAGTAATATTTTAACAATTATCGCAATAAACCAAAAAACAAGAATTCAAATGTCTCCTGGGGTTTCTTCCCCTGGGAGAAAACAATACTATACTTTGCGTTATAGGAGCCGAAGACTCATAGGTTGATGTTCTCTTAAGTGTTGTCTGCCGTGTCTTTCGGCTTCTATGTAGGAGTCGGTACTAAACCCTTGTTGCGTCTAGTCTAATATACTAGTGCACGGGTAGTGGTTGTGAGAGGAGTTTTCACGTTTGTTAAGTATTGTCGTACCGCTCTGGGCCTTGTCGGTCCCAATGTATAAGGGTTAGTGGTCTACTAGTTACAGCATATAGGAGTAGGAATTCTACTCTGTGGTGAGCTTCAGCGCAGCGTCAGCTCAAGTCGTTTCGGGGTTGGTAGGTTTTCCTAAATTAGGTGTTTAGGTGGTCCTCCCCCACAGCGGATATAAAATTTATGTAGTATTGAAGCCTGGTATGTGTCGGGCTTTTTAGGAGTGTATCGCGTGTGAATACCTTCCTGGGGCCTAGGTGTCACTGTGTTTGTAAGTGGTTTAGCGTATGGTTCGTATATATGATTTTTTTTTTTTTTTTTTTGCTATACTTAAGTTAAAAAGTGTATCCTGTGTAAATTATGTGAAAACAAATAATGAACTACGCATATTTACCACCTCGGCCCTCACAGTAGTGTCAGTCCATGGAAAGTTCAGTTCATCTCGTGATGTAAAAGGGACACACTGTTATTTATATATAGATTGTCTCTTTAGGCTCTCCTGTGTTCACCGGATCCTTCTTGGCGTGACTGGCCTCCTCCTGGGATTCGTGAAGGGCAATCTCGGGGGAGACTTCTATGGTTGTTTCCTTTGGTTGTCTTGTCGCATGTCCTTTGGACGTTGTGTAGGGACCTGGCGTGGTTCTTGCATTGTTAAGTCGTACCAATCCATGACGTCCACATTTGGCAAGCTTAGTCGTTTGGTAAAGTCTGCTACTTCAGCTGCTGTGGTGAGCGAGGCTTGTGTCCCTTGGTGCGTTGCATGTAAAGAAAAAGGGAAGCCCCATCTGTATTTTATTCCAGCTTGTTGGAGAGCTTGTGTGACCGGTCTCAGTGCTCTCCTTCCCCTCAGTGTCAGCCAGGACAGGTCCGGAAGAAGTTGCAGTTTAGCATTATTATACACAATTTCCGAGGCCTCCCATGTGCACCTCATAATGGCTTCTTTCTCTGAGAAATAGTGCATCCTACATATAACGTCTCGTGGGGTATCGTGTGCCAAGCCCTTGGGTTTGAGCGCTCTATGCGCTCTATCCAATAGGATAAGTGTACCTTCCGGCCTTTGCAGAATTCTGTTAAATAGAGATTGTAAAATATTTTGGAGGTCTTCTGTAGGGCCCTGTGTCTCTGGCAGCCCCCAAATTCTAATATTATTTCTGCGGCCCCTGTTGTCTAAATCTTCTATATTTTTCATATTTTATAGGGTCTTTGTGTCGGAGATTTCTTGTCTCTGTTACAGTGTGAGTATCCTGTCTAGGATTTGGTCCATGTCCTCCTCTAAGTCCCCCACTTTGTTGCTAACCTGTTTAACCTCTGTTGTCAGTGTTGTGAACTGTTCTTGCACTGATGATTCCAATCATGCCAGCATTGCTGCTATATCATCCTTGGAGGGTAGGTTTCTTTAATGTCTGCCATGCTGGGGTCCGAGGAATGTTCCGACCGTGCAGGGCTGCTGTACGGCGAACCACGTGGCAAAGATGGTGTCACCTGGTTGTCGTCTGTATCTGCGCTGAGCGCTTTCACTTTTTCTTTAAAGTATTTGTCCAGATCCCCGGCCTTCTTGATCGCGCCCGGATCCGGGGTGTTTTGGAGGACGGTAGGCTTCTTTTTATTGCCCATTTGCGGTTAGAAAAGTTTGTTTTACCGGCTTTTTAGATTCCGCTGTGTGGGAGCTCCGTTCAGATGCGTCCGCTCACATCAGGAGTTAGGCCACGCCCCCGCGTGTGCACAGTTTTAAGCTGGCATACACTAGTTGGAAATTGTGCCACATACAGAGGTAAAACAGGAATGTATCCCCACCACTTGACACCAGAGACTCTGCCAGTTAATTGCATTTTTTTTTTTTCATTATGGGTGTCAGTGGGGGCCTCATGTTCAAGTTTTGCCTAAGGCTTCTCAAAGTCTAGACCTGCCTCAGGACTCACTTCTGCTCTAAGTAGTGATTTCTCATTAGCCTATGCAGCACAGAGGGGATGAGCTGCTGGGGACTCTCATTTAGCATTAGAAAAATTAAGAACAGTAATACTGTTTAGATATTATAATCTCTAAAATTAGCTGAAACAATTACAGTGCCTACCGTGTTTGTTTAATTACAAATTGGGAATGACTTGTTATTTAAAATAAATAAATAATAATACAATATTATGTTCTAATTTACCCAGTTGTCCTGGTACATCCAGATCAGGGCATCTAAGTGTTTAAATCCTCTTAGCTTAAACACATTTCATGTGTGCACCATGAAGTTGCATGCTCAACAATGGTTCTATATTTGAATTGGCTGAGCATACATGCTTGTTTGGGTCACTGTAGAGCAGGGATAGTCAACCTTTTAATACCTAACACCCGCTTCTGTATATTTGTTGATGGCAACATTTCCCTACCGCCCACCAGTGCCACAGTAACTTGTTTTATAGCGCAAGTTTTATGTTGTATTTATGTATTTATTTATTTTTTTTTCAGAAAGGAGGGGTTCTTAAAAATAAAATAAAAAATGTATGTACTTAAATTCATCTATCTTTTATACTTTTTTTTTCCATTTTCTATTCCACTTTTTTGTGTGTGTGTGTGTAGTGCAGTGTTTGTGAAGGGTGGTGGTGTTTGTGTTAGTGGAGGTGGTGTGTATGAGAGGGGGATACTGTGTTTGTGAGGGGGGGGCACTGTGTGTAAGGTGTAAAGGGTGGTGTGTGTGTGGTGTAGTGTGTGAAGGGAGCTGTGTTTTTGAAGGGTACATGTAGGCTGTGTGTGTGAGCGGTGATGTGTGTGAGGGCTGCAATGTGTGTGTCTGTGTGTAAGGTGTGCATTGTGTACGTTAAGGGTGCTGTGTATGTGTGTGTGTGTGTGTGTGTAGGGTGCTGTGTGTGTTTGTGTGCCTGATAGATGCAGTGTGTGTTATGAGTGCTATGTGGGGGGGGGGGAGGCGGGGCAGTGTGTGTGTGGTGGGAGCTGTGTGTTTGAAGGGTGCTGTGTGTCTGCATGTGGTGATGTGTGTGAAGGTTGCAGTGTGTGAGGGATACTGTATGTGTGTGTGTGTGTGTGTGTGCTTGTGAAGTGAAGGGTGATGTTTGTGTGTATGAGGGGTGCCGTGTGTGTTTGTGTGCGAGAGGGGGAAGTATGTCAGTGTGTGAAGGTTGCAGTGTGAGAGGGATGCTGTATATGTGTAAGGGATGTTGTGTCTGTGTGTGTGTGTGTGAAGTGCATTGTTTTTGAAGGGTGATTGTGTGTGTGAGGGGTGCGGTGCATGTATGAGGGGTGTCGTGTGTGTGTTTGTGTATGAGAGGGGAAGTATGTCCATGTGAGGAGGGGGCAATGTGTGTGTCTGAGTGTTCAGTGTGTCAGGATGCAGTGTGTGTTATGAGTTGTGTGTGTGTGAGTGTGTACGTGTGAAGGGTGTGGTGTGTGTGTGTGTGTGTGTTTATGGTGCAGTGTGTGTATGGGGGTAGGGCAGTGTGTGTGTGTGAGGGGTGCAATGTATGTCAGGGGGTCTATGCGTGTGTATAGTATGTGTGGGGGGGTGTATGTGTGTGTGAAGGGTGTATAGGGTCTATTTTGTGTTCAGGTGGGTGAGATGTGAAAATATATCTCCTTTCTTCTCACCTTTTACCAGTAAGGGGGGCTTAATGCTGCATAAAGCCCTGGTGGTCAAGTGTTGGCATGTTCACTTTAGTCTGCAGCTCCTCCAGCTGCAGGCTGACTCTCCTGTCCAATTAAAGGTTATACTGGGAACAAGCACACCATAAACTAATCAGAAGCAAAACATAAAACCTAAGCTTTATTGGTATACATGGCTGTAAGACACACAAAAAAAAATAAAAAAAAAAAAAATATGTAAACAACAATTGAAATGGAGGTGGATGGTGTCCACCACTGGACAGGTGTCTTAAATTAGAGGGGCAAAGGTTTAAAAATAATATCAAGAAGTATTACTTTACTGAGAGGGTAGTGGATGCATGGAATAGCCTTCCAGCTGAAGTGGTAGAGGTTAACACAGTAAAGGAGTTTAAGCATGTGTGGTATAGGTGCAAGGCTATCCTAGACTTAATATAAAGCCAGGGACTAATCAAAAGTATTTTGAAATATTGTGCAGACTAGATGGGCCGAATGGTTCTTATCTGCCATCACATTCTATGTTTCCATGTTTCTATGTTTCTAGATATGTTAATAATGACAGGGAAACAGGAAAACCAAAGCAATAACCCCCTTCATACCTTCCCTCTGTCATATGTAAATAACCAAGGGAGAAATAAATAGAGGAAGGGAGGCTGGCAATAGATAGTCCCTATCCACAAGAGTGTCTCCAACTGCCCCTATATTCCTCAGCAACGCACCAGGCTAGTGCCTACCTGCACCAATAACTCTGAAGACCTACAAACTAAATGTGCTAAGTGCTTGTAAAAATAAAAAAGTAAGGAATGAAACGCCCGACATGCATTTTGGAATACTAAGACGCCGCCGTCAAGAGCAGCATAACCATATGTGTAGTCCGAGCCAGTTTAACCCCTTGAGGACCGGTGACGGTTCAGGACAGTCATCGGAAACATCCCCTTGAGGACCGGTGACGGTCCCGAACCGTCCCAAACCGTCATAACGTTATCGGGTACTTACCTGATCGCCGCCGTTCCCCCGGCGGCGATCAGCGTTTCTCCCGGGCTGGGAGGGACTGCCTTTCTGCTCAGACAGTTTCCCCACGGCAAATTAGGACCCTGCGGCCACGTCATCACTCTAACAAAGTGGCCACATGGCCACAATAGGTGCCTGTGTATCTTCCTGCAGAGGGACTGCCTGTGCTGACAGGCAGTGTCCCTGCAAGTGTAACATAAAAAAATAAAATTAAAAAAGTTTAAAAAAGCAATCAGTATAAAAAAAATAAAAATAAATATATATATATATATATATATATATATATATATATATATATATATATATATATATATATATATATATATATATATATATATATTACAAGAAAATAATTCTGCACTCCACTTACTCAGGTGTCAGCAAATAATGTAGAAACAGCAAAAGGATAGCACTCTGAGGACTTCCAAAATAAAATGAAACTTAACTTTTAATGTCCAAGGTTAAAGATCTATGTTTCAGTTTGTCTTGCAAACTTTCATCAGGATAATATTATACAGTAAAAAACAAGTGTATATACCCTCCTCCTTAAAACACTCCTCCTTAAAACACTCATCCAATTACTGATCCCTGAACCGCCAAGTAAGGAGTCCAACCGGGTCACTAATTGACATATATGACGTCACCGAAAACAAGCTCCTGATGTCAGTAGTAACCATGGCAATTAATCAAACGCTCTTGTATGTTTAAACCATAGCACACAGAGCAGTATGCCCACTAAGAAATTCCCAGGGCTGAGTACCAGTACTTAAAAGCACTAAAGAATGTCACCAAAACGGCCGACCAGAACAGGTCAAATGAAATCAATTAACATTAAAAACAAATGTGAGACTAGCGGCTACAGAGGCTTTATGATATATACTTAGTGGATACTGTTAATACCATGAGGAATCATATCATGTCACATTGTGAGATCAAAACATTGAATGATACATTTTGTTGCATAATAGACACATGTAAACCAGGCTTCACTATATTGTGAATAGAGTTAAATGTGTGAAGGTTGCATCAAAAAGTTCAAGTTCGGGCTTGAACTTGACCCGAACTTGACCCAGAACCTGAACCCCATTGAAGTCAATGGATACCCGAACTTTTGGGCACTAAAATGCCTCTAAAAAAAGTCCTGGAAAGGGCTAGAGGTCTGTAAAAGGAAGTAAAATGGGGGTAAGACTACGACAAGTGCCCTGCAAACAAATGTGGATAGGGAAATCACTTAAAATAACATAAAATACATAAAAATAAAAAATACAGTTGGGCCATAAAATAGCAGTAGATGGAGTCTTTGATTTTAGCTTTCGAAGAACATAAATCAAAATCTAAAGTATGGCTGTCAGGAGGATCACCAGAATTATCCATTTGAGAGAGGGTTGGAGTGCAGGATATTCTCTTTCATTGTTCAAACTGAGCTCAACTCCTGATGCATGGAGAAAAGGACTTCACAAGCCTCTGCTATTATGTACATAGTTTATACTAAGTGACCCTTAGGTTGAGGAGGCAGTGATCGTGGCGGTGTAGGTGGAAGCGGCGGTGGAGGAGGAGGAGGTAGCCAACACTGTTGTTTATTTGTTGTTGTTTTTTGTTTTTTTTTTAATTGGGGTAGCCCCAAAAATATTGGGACATATAAAAAAAGAAAACAAAGAATAAGTGCGCTTGAGTATAACAATGGTTGGGTGAGGTCAGTATAAATGTCCATTCTGCACAAGGTAAAGACAAGTCTGGTGAGATCCATGCCTGGTTCATTTTAATAAATGTGAGCTTATTAAACGGCAGGGGGCGTGATAATGTCCCCTGCCGTGCTAAACACGTGTTCAAACAATACACTGGCTGCAGGGCAGGCCAGGACCTCCAAGGCATAAAGGGCAAGCTCAGGCCATGTGCCCAATTTGGAGACCCAGAAGTTGAATGGGACAGACCCATCAGTCAGTACGTGTAGGCGTGTGCACACATATTGTTCCACCATGTTGCTGAAATGCTGCCTCCTGCTAAGACATTCCATATCAGATGGTGGTGCTGGTTGTTGTGGCATGCTGACAAAGCTTTTTCCACATTTTGGCCATGCTAACCCTGCCTTCTGAGGTGCTGACGGTGCCCCAGCTGCGTTGGTGACCTCTTCCTCCTCCTCTGCCTTCGCCTTGTGCTTCCATTGAGCCCCCGGTGTCAGTTGGGAATGCCCTCAGCAGCGCATCTACCAGCGTGCGCTTGTATTTGTGCATCTTCCGATCACGCTCCAGTGAGGGAATTAAGGATGGCACGTTGTCCTTGTAAGGGGGATCCAGCAGGGTGACCATCCAGTAATCAGCACAAGTTAGAACGTGGGCAACTCGGCAGTCGGTGCGCAGGCACTGCAGCATGTAGTCGCTAATGTGTGCCAAGCTGCCCAGAGGCAAGGACAAGCTGTCCTCTGTGGCAGGTGTATCGTCTGTGTCCTCTGTATCCCCCCAGCCACACTCCAGTGATGCCAAAAGCTGTGTTGGGTGCCACCCTGCTGTGAACACGGTTCCTCCTCATCATCATCCTCATCCTCCTCCTCCTCCAGAACTGTGCCCTGGCTGGACAATTGTGTACCTGGCCTATGCTGGTGCAGGAACCCACCCTCCAAGCCACTTGTGAATGACTGGCCTTCCTCCTCCTCTTCCTCCTCCGCCACATCCTCTACCATCATCGCCCGAAGCGTTTTTTCAAGGAGACATAGAGGCAGGATAGTAAGGCTGAGAACGGTGTCAACGGCACTGGCCATGTTGGTGGAGTACTCAAAACAGTGCAAAATGGCATACAGGTCTCGCATGGAGGCCCACTCATTGGTGGTGAAGTGGTGCTGTTCCGCAGAGCGACCCGTGCGTGCTGCAGCTGAAACTCCACTATCGCCTGCTGCTGCTCGCACCGCATATGAGGCGGTGAGCGGGAAGGCCGAAGTTATGCTGCAGTGCAGACAGGCGAGCAGCAGCAGGGTGAGAACGCCGAAAGCGCGCACAGACGGCCCACACTTTCTGCTGCAGCTCTGGTATATCTGGGTAATTTTTCAGGAATTTCTGCACCACCAAATTCAGCTCATGTGCCAGGCAAGGGATGTGCGTCAAACCGGCTAAGCCCAGAGCTGCTACAAGATTTTGCCCATTATCGCACACCACCAGGCCGGGCTTGAGGCTCAGTGGCAACAACCACTCATTGGTCTTTTGTTCCATGGCCGTCCACAGCTCCTGCACGGTGTGTTTTTTTTTCCCCCAAACATATGAGTTTTAAAACAGCCTGCTGTTGTTTCCCCCTGGCTGTGCTGAAGTTGGTGGTGAAGGTGTTACGCTAACTGGATGAGGAGGTGGTAGAGGAGAAGGAAGCGGAGTAAGAGGCAACAGGAGGCAAAGTGAAATGCCCTGCAATCCTCTGTGGCGGAAGAACATGCACCAAACTGCTACCCGTCTCAGGCCCAGCCGCCACTACATTTGCCCAGTGTGCAGTTAGGGAGATATAGCGTCCCTGCCCGTGCTTACTGGTCCACGTATTTTGTGGTTATGTGGACCTTGCCACATATGGCGTTGCACAGTGCACACCTGATTTTGTCCGCCAATTGGTTGTGCATGGAAGGTACAGCTCGCCTGGAAAAGTAGTGGCGGCTGGGAACCACATACTCTGGGACAGCCACCACCATCAGGTTTTTAAAACTGTCTGTCTCCACCAGATGGAATGACAGCATTTCAATGGCCAAGAATTTTAAAATGATTGCACAGCGTGCAAACCAATCATATCTTGTCATCAGCACATTGTCTGAAGAACTGCCATGCCAGGGAACTCCTTGTAGCTGGCTTTGGTGTGCTCCGTCCCTGGGTGTGTTGGGCAGTAGCAGGCGTACTGTCTAGGGGACGGCCGCTCCACTTTTGCACCCTGCTCCCTCTTATGCTGTGCTGGTGCGAGTACCACCTCTTCCTCCAAACTGGACACGTCAGTTGCATGACCTTGATTCCATGTGGGGTATAGGACCTTATCATCCTCCACATCATCTTCCACCCACTCCTCAACCCTGTCCTCCTTGCCGGTCTGCACACTGCAGAAAGCCACAGCAGTTGGCACCTGTGTTTTGTCATCATCAGAGACGTGCTGCGGTGGTCCTCGCATGTCCACATCCTGACACATAAGTGGTTGTGCATCAGTGCACTCAATCTCTTCCACTTCTGGGGCAGGGCTAGGTGAATGGTCCACGGAAACCCTGCCAGCAGAGTAATCAAAAAGCATAAGAGACTGCTGCATGACTTGTGGCTCAGACTGCTTGGCTGATTTGCAAGGGGGTGAGGTGAAAGACAGATGGCCATGGGCTGCAGGTGCTATCTCTGAGCAGGGGACCGGGTGGGAGACAATGTGAAGGAACTGGAGGCACTGTCAGCCACCCAATCTACTATCGCCTGTACTTGTTGTGGCCTCACCGTTCGTAGAGCGGCATTCGGGCCTACCAAATAACCCTGAAGGTTTTGTTGCATACTCACACCTGAGGAAGTTGTTTCACTTGTGCGTGTAGCAGGCACAGATCGACCACATCCTCTCCCTGCAACAGGAGCTCCAACAACACCAGCAGCACCATGACCATGGCCACATTCTTTATTTGACACTCTCCTCATTCTTTGCGTTCACCCACCAAACTAACAGATGATTTATGTCAGGCGACGATGTAACCGCCAATAGTCAACGATTTATGTATTCATTTATTTATTTATTTATTTTGTTTATTGGACTGCAAGAAATGCACTGCAGGCCGCAAATGTACTATTTAGCACCAAAAAAAAAAAAAAAAATAGATTTTTTCAAAGTGTACTGTAACCACCGTATTTGACGGTTCTATTTGACTCTCAGATATAAAGTGCACACCACAAATGTACTATTTAGCACCAAAGAAATGTGAATTAGTCAAACTGCAATGGCACAGCAGTATTTGACGTTTCTGTTTGACTCTCAGATATGAAGTGCACGCCCAAATTTACTTTTCAGCACCAAAGAAATGTGATTTTTTCAAAGTGCGATGTAACCACAGTATTTGACGGTTCTATTTGACTCTCAGATATGAAATGCACCTCAGGCTGCAAATGTACTATTAAGCACAAAAAAGTGATCCTTTATATATATCCTTTATATATATATATATATATATATATATATATATATATATATATATATATATATATATATATATATATATATATATATATATATATATATATATATATATATCCTTTATATATATATATATATATATATATATATATATATATTTTTTTTTTTTTTTTTTTTTTTAAACCAACAATGTAACAGTAGTATTTAAGGATTTTATTGAACTGCAAGAAATGCACCGCAGGCTGCAAATGTTCTATATAGTGTATAAAGAAGTAAAAAATACACACTAAAAATATACACAAGTACACCTAACCCACTCAATGGTAGGAATATGCAGAGGTACTTAACTTGCGTGTAAGATGGATACAGCTTCCCAAGAGGTTTCCCCAAACGAACCTCAAATACAGATATGTGAATGAACAAAAATGAGATACAGCTGAATAACTAAAAAACAAAAGAATACATAGCACATAGTGAAGTACAATAACAATAATTGGATTTAACCCACAATGATTGCACTCACAAAATAGTGAAGAGTAATGCGCCTTTAAGCCCACAATGGGCTGAAATGGTATTCGCCTTCCACGGATAGGTTACTCTGTCTTTCCAAGAAATGGGAGTATGCCAGTTGGAATGTAAAAAAAATATTTTTTTATTCAAAGGCAATAAATAGCCTTAAAAAATCAATCAATAAAATTTATTTTGTCCATACAACTTGGACTTCATCAGAGAAAGTTCTGCAGTTTAAACAATAATATAAAATACAAAAGCATGCATAATCCCACCCCCAAAAGAGTCCCTTAAATACAACCAGTCCGTGTGTAGATTGGAGAGTTATCTCCTGGAACCACCTCTCCAATAAAGACATATTGCCCCCAGATGGTTTTCACTTGAAAAATGTGCGGCAAAAAAGCGGCTGTTGTCCGTCGGTCTGTATAGTATTACTTTGTGTTCCAAATGTCAGTTTCCGGTTGCGTTCCACACACGTATTTCCGGTTGCGGACGGCAACACACGTCATGACGCTGACGTTGCGTTCCAAGATGCGATATATGCGTTCCAAAGATGAAAAGCCACTCTAATGGCTAAATAACTGAAAATAATCTCGGAATAATGACAATAATCAATTAACAGACTCTCATGAATACAAACAAAAGCATATGAATAACAAAATGTGCCATCATCCAATAGAGCAATGAGACTTACATCCTCTGCCAATTTTAAACCAACAAAAAAAATTAAGTTTTTTTTTTTTTAAATAAGAATGAATATAGTTAAATATATATATATATATATATATATATATATATATATATATATATATATATATATATATATATATGAAAAGTAAAATAATAATAAAAATAAAATTAGAAAAAATAAAAATAAAAATTAAATTAAAATAAAATAAAAAACAAATGGAAAAACATATAATATAAATCTAAAGAAAAAACTTGTATGGCAGAAGATGGAAGTCCCTTTGGACAAGAGAACATCTATAGTAAAAAGGAAAATAACATTAAACCATAAAGCTAGCCAGATCCACATCTATATTCAAACCCTTAGGTGTCAGGGTATCCAATTGGTAAATCCAATAGGTCTCCCGTTGTGCTAATTTCAACTCCCTGTTTCCTCCTCTCCAATGGGGGGGGGGGGGGGGGGGGTACATGTTCTATACCACAACCCTTAAAATCTCTCCAATTAAAGGTCTGGCATGTGTTGCAGTGAACTGGCACTGAATGGGTTGTTATGCCTTTCCTTATATTATTAATATGTTCCATGAGGCGTACTTTCAGGGGTCTTTTTGTTTTTCCCACGTACTGTTTGCCACACGGAAATTGCAATAAATAAATCACAAAATCCGTGTGGCATCCAATACTGGACTTCACTGGGAAGGTGATTCCAGAGGTATAGCTTGTGAACTGAAGAGTTAGACCTAGATTCATTCTTGAACAAGCCTGGCACATTTGGCATCCCTTAGAACCCTTTGTGGATGAGACCACTTTTTATTTTTATTTTTTACTTTTATTTTTATTTTTTCTAATTTTATTGTTATTATTATTTTACTTTTCATATATATATATATATATATATATATATATATATATATATATATATATATATATATATATATATATATTAACTTTAATTCAAATGTAATTATATTCGTTCTTATTTTTTAATAAAAACTTCATTTTTTTGGGGGGGGGTTTAAAATTGGCAGAGGATGTAAGTCTCATTGCTCTATTGGATGATGGCACATTTTGTTATTCATATGCTTTTGTTTGTATTCATGAGAGTCTGTTAATTGATTATTGTCATTATTCCGAGATTATTTTCAGTTATTTAGCCATTAGAGTGACTTTTCATCTTTGGAACGCATATATCGCATCTTGGAACGCAACGTCAGCGTCATGACGTGTGTTGCCGTCCGCAACCGGAAATACGTGTGTGGAACGCAACCGGAAACGGACATTTGGAACGCAAAGTAATACTATACAGACGGACGGACAACAGCCGCTTTTTTGCCGCAAATTTTTCAAGTGAAAACCATCTGGAGGCAATATGTCTTTATTGGAGAGGTGGTTCCAGGAGATAACTCTCCAATCAACACACGGACTGGTTGTATTTAAGGGACTCTGTTGGGGGTGGGATTATGCATGCTTTTGTATTTTATATTATTGTTTAAACTGCAGAATTTTCTCTGATGAAGTCCAAGTTGTATGGACGAAACGCGTTAGATTGCAGTTAATTTTAAATTTTATTGATTGATGTTTTAAGGCTATTTATTGCCTTTGAATAAACAAATATTTTTTTTTTTACATTCCAACTGGCATACTCCCATTTCTTGGAAAGACAGAGTAACCTATCCGTGGAAGGTGAATACCATTTCAGCCCATTGTGGGCTTAAAGGCGCATTACTCTTCACTATTTTGTGAGTGCAATCAATGTTCTATTTAGCACAAAAAAAAATTGCAGTATTTAAAAATGCCTAGATGTTGCCCACTAAGCTACCAGAACAGGATTAAATGTATGTGTCTGGCACATATTCAGTTGCAAGTGGCACTGGGCTCAAATGTAGTATAGCACCCACTAAAATAGCCCCTGTAGTTTGCACATTCAACACCAAAATTGTTTCCTAATCTGTCTCTTACAGCTGCAGCATCCTCTCCCTACACTAATAAGAGCTCATGTGACGTGTGGCGCTATGTGACTCCAAACCGCAATGTTCGGTACGAACCCGAACTTTGCAGTTCAGGTTCGCTCAACTCTCATTGTGGATGATTAACTAATAATAAGAAGTAACAGCTCGCCAGAGCTGTAGGGACCGTACAAATATGATCTCAAAATTTCTCAAAATGTCTGAAGGGAAAACTAACATTTTAATGATGTCCCTCACAGGGTTAAATGGTGTAAATGCAATTATTTACATATATGAAATAATATAATCAAACAAGACAAAACAAAGTGTAAGCCAGATATCGGTCCCCAACCAGGGTATTATCACATGTATCACGGTTCATTCAGGACTTAAGCAATAAATACAGCAATGACAGAGTACTGATCATACCTAATAAACCTGTGTAGTGGTCAGAAATACACCTCAAGGTACTGTCCCCCAGGGTGGCACCCAAGGGTATTCATGTGACGAATACAATGAATACAATGAATAAACATGGTAGAGGAATTATAGATAACAAATATCCCAAAAATACGAAAGCAAGAGCACAAATCGTGCCAAAAGGCAAAGCCCAGGAGAGCGGACAAGCCTATCCCTCATGGTGAGCTTAGTCAAATAGGTTACCAGGGTTGTGTCAGGCGTCCAGATAGATAAAACCTCAATGGGCGGAAAATATGGTACAAATTATACAAAGAAAAAATAGTGAGAGGTGTGTATCCTGAGTGGTACATTCAAAGCCTCTCACCTAATTCCAACCATACCTATATACATACATTTGCAACACTGAAATAGGAACTATGCAATCATAGAAATAGTGACAGAGGGTATTTCTCATTAAGCCAAAGGGGTTGGACCGTATTGAGTGTCCTGATCCAGAAGAGTTCCCGTTGCATATTCGTTCCCGTTACATGTATTTCTCATTAAGCCAAAGGGGTTGGACCGTATTGAGTGTCCTGATCCAGAAGAGTTCCCGTTGCATATTCGTTCCCGTTGCATATAAAAGTTGCATATTCAGACTCAGCATACATCAAACATAAACACTTCCAAAAATCAGCCAAATCCCTCCAGTGGATCAAAAGTTAGCTGGAAGTCCTTTATGACTGACCGCAAGCACAATTTCCTGCCCAAAACAGTTCCATAGATTTGGGCTGTGCGGCCGGTCAATTTCATGCCGAAAAACGACTAAGTCCCATTTCGAACGGGACTTAGTCTCTGGAGCTGCAAGTTCAGTATGGGGAAGGTAAGGGTCAGCGGTGTTCGGCAAAATGTGTAGCCGATTTTGGTTCCACAGAATCTTTAGCATACACCGCTGACCGCATTCGAATGACTAAAATGGCCGCCGCCACGTGTTCGGCTGCCGAATGGCGGCCACCCACAATTAACCTGCAGTAACCTCACAGCCTGGGAGGTAAATTGCCTGCACACTTTAACTTCTGGGTGGTCCGCCTGTGTGGTACTTGGTTCAGTAAGCCCTATTTACTGAACCAAGTGGGAGAGAGCCAGGGGCAAGTTATTTTACAGGTCTGGGGACATAGTCTTAAAGGGGCATTGTTCAGCAAAGTCACAATATGTCCCCAGACGGTTCTTAAAGGGCCATACACACCCAATAAAAGTTAATACATTTTCAGGGGCACAATCTTCCAGGGGCCATAGTCATGAGGCAGGAGGCTGGCAAACATGCTTCTCCACAATCCGGGGAAGCAGGGCAATTTCTCATTTAAAGGGCCAGTTACAAATAGCAATTTGTAACATATCTCCCCTTTGGGGGTAAGACTAACCAGGCACCTGACCTTCTGTCGGTCAGTGCCTCCGTTAGTCGATCCACCAACCCACAATAAACAGATGCCAGAGTAGCCTTCCCACAACAACCAGTCACTGCACCTGGATATTTGTCCGTGGTAATGAGGCAATATGCCATCGCACGGACGAAACCTGAGGATGAAGACGTTGAAGGAAGTGCTCTTGATAATGTGTATTTTTATGTTTTTAATTATTCAGGAAGGTAGAGGTACCGACACACCTAGCTGTGAGGTTTGCATTAAGACTACTATAACAGGTAATCATATTTACCAGACCCTTATTTGGCATTCACAATATGAGTGTAAACGATATGTATCTAGGTGTAGATACTTAGGTATAGAGTATAGTGTATGCCATTTAGGAGTAGGCGAACCTAAGTGCTTCAATCCAGAGTATCAACCCCGTACAATTTGGTTGACCCTCCGGAATGGAGACCCACAGGGGACCCTAATAAACAAAACAGTATTAGAAACCGTACATTCTTCGGGTGTCCTGCTATTTGATGCATGTAAGGCGATATCAAGTGGTAGAAAACTGTGGAATGTATGCGGGGATCTTAAGTGGGAGAGAACGTATGGGTCTAACGATAAGTATATTTGTCCCAGTAGTAAAAACAAGTATGTAAGTCCAAAATGCCCAGATAAGGATTATAATTATTGCCCATATTGGTCTTGTGTGGGGTGGGCAACTTGGGGACAGACAGTAGATAAGGATATGATTGTTACTAAGTTGCCTACCAAACCGTATTGTAAGTCTATGGAGTGTAACCCAGTCCATACACTTATCAATAATCCTGAACAATTCATAGATAGGTTCGGAAACTTATTTGGGTTCCAGATATATGGGACGGGTTTGGATCCTGGGACAATATTATTTATAGGGATAGAGACCGATATCGTAGCATCCCAAACTCATCAGGTTTTCCATTCTTTTTTTTTTTTTTTTTTAATTGATAATTTTTATTGGCATTTTATGTCGTAAACAACGACATAGATTGTGAACGGGGGAGAGGGTACAGAAGAGAAAGGGGGGAAGGGGGGGAAGGGGTAGCAGAATATATTTTTGCGAATTGCATAGAATTTGTACAACAATTGTTCATACAGTACCGAACAGCCAGTTATTACCAGATGAATAATGATAGACAATGTGCATATTTGTTCCCACAGCGTGGGTTGTCCCATTTCCGATTGTAGTTTCTCACCAGCGTTCACTGGTCTGTGGAGGAATGAACTCAACTGTATGTATGAGAATTGCGAGGTTAGAGGGAGTTTATTTGTGTCTCTCAGCGTGGAGAATGCCTTTAGTGCCCCATGTTGGAGGATATGATACAGGTGTGTTAGCTTATTTTCTAGCCAAGGGTTAGCATGGAAGGTAGGTATGCAATACGGGAGGGCAGCCACTGGCATTGCTAAGGAAAGTTTAGTGGGAGAGCTAAGTGTTGATCTAAGTCTAAGTCGATTAAGTCAGATGGGTGTGGCAAGGTCGGACGATAGACTTTCGGTAGCCACATAATGTTGGGTAAAGAGAAAGGCTTCAGTAAGTGTTTTTCTATCTCCACCCATTGAGGGGGTGTCTTGTCCGTGTGGTGGGGGAGCAATGAGGACAATATGGATGCGTGATAATAGGCCTGCACATCAGGTAGTCCTAGACCTCCTAACTTTTTAGGAGCTTGTAAGAGTTTCCTGATCACTCTCGGTCTAGACCCCGCCCAGATAAAGCTATCAGTATCTTTTTGAACCTGTTTGAAAAAGGAGTGCGGGACGGGTATCGGGAGAGTTCTAAAAATATACTGCAATTTGGGAAGGATAGACATCTTCAGTGCCATAATCCTTTCCGTCCACGTTAAATAAAGGGGGGACCATCGTTTAAGTTGTAAGATACATTCCCTCCAAATTCTAACATGATTGCCCGTATAAAGCTCTGTTTGTTTCTTAGAAAATAGGAGCCCAAGGTAGGTAATGTCATGTTTTCACCACTCAAAGGGGTACATTCCTTTTAGACCTAGCAGTTCGCTATCCGGTACACCTATACTATGTGCTTGGGTTTTGGAGGTGTTAATAGAATAGTAAGATTGTGCCCCATAGTCCTGTATAAGGGACATGATGTGAGGTAGGGATTCAGTTGGTCGAGTTATGTAGAGAAGGATGTCATCCGCGAAAGCACTTATTTTAACTTCTCTAGATCCGATTTGGATACCTGTAACATTGGGGTGAGATCTTATTGCAACCAAGAACGGCTCCAGGGCCAACACATACAGCAGGGGAGACAGTGGGCATCCCTGCCTGGTCCCATTAGACAGCTCAGAAGGGTCCGAAAGGAACCCGGCTTGTAGAACTCTGGCTTTGGGTGCTGAATATAGTGCAATAATTTGGGTGATGGTCTGTTGGGGGAAACCAAATTTCGCGAGAACTTGTCTCAAGAAGGCCCAGCCGAGGCGGTCAAACGCCTTTTCCGCATCTAAGGCTAATAGCAGACCCCCCCGGCTAGGCCTCCGGAGCTGCTCCAGTGTATGCATCAATTTGTACGTATTGTCCGAGCCTTGTCTCCCCTTGACGAACCCTGTCTGGTCATCGCAAATCAGTCCTGGCAGTAAGCCGCTTAATCTGTTTGCGATTATTTTAGCATAGATTTTGGCGTCCGTATTAAGGAGGGAGATCGGACGGTAATTTTTGCATTCATCTGCGGGTTTACCGGGTTTGGGAATGGTGATAATTGTGGCCAGCAGCATCTCCGGGGGTAGGGAACCAGTCAGGGAGGCTTGTTGGTAGACTCGCAATAGGTGGGGTGCCAATGTGTCTGTAAATTTATTATAATATACGTTAGTGAAACCATCAGCACCGGGTGATTTTGCCAAAGGCAAGGACTTGATGGCTGCACTGACTTCTGTTAAGGTTATGGGTTGTTGGAGTGTCGTGGCCTGTTCAGGTGTGATTCGTGGCAAATGCATCTGGTTGAGGTATTTGGTGATGCTATCTACAGTTGGGCTGTATGTATCAGTCCGGAGGTGTAAGTTGTACAACTTGGCATAGAATCTCGCAAAGGTTTGGGATATGTCATTGGGATTTAATATTTTTTGACCCCTATCATTTATAAGGTGTGCTATATTTTGTATATTGCAGTTGTTGCGTAATCTTGCTGCTAACAGTTTGGTAGCTTTACCGCTTTGATGGTAGGCTGTAGCCCTTAATTTATGGAGCAGTCTCCTAGTTTTATCTGCTGTCAAATCTCTCAGTTTATCATATTGTTGGGTGAGTTCCTTCCCCATTTCTACGGTGGGCTGCGTTTTGTTTAATGCCGAGAGTCGTGCTATCTGCGTATGGCATTCTAATAGTGCCGAATCTTGGATTTGTTTAATGTGTGACGCTCGTTTGATAAACAGGCCTCTAAGCACCGCCTTATGTGCGGACCAGACAGTGGATGCCGTAGTCTCTTGGACAGTGTTTAATTTAAAGTAGTTTATGAGTTCAGTCTCAATGGTAGAGGTAAATTCCTCATCATTCAATAGGGAGTCGTTTAACCTCCAAGTGCCTTTCCCCTTGTACTGGAAATCATCCTTTAGTACTAGTATGACCGGGCTATGGTCTGACCACGTTATCTCGCCAATCCGACAATCGGAGATATGAGGTAAGGTCACTCTATCTACAAAAAACCCGTCTATTCGAGAATACGAATTATGTACCCTCGAGTAGAAGGTATAGTCTCGAGTCCCAGGATTAAGGGTTCTCCAGGCATCATAGAGGTCGTGTAACCAGATTGTCTTGGAGATGGTCTTATGGGTCTTATCCTGAGATACTCGAGTCTTACTTCCCCTCTGAGTCGATCTGTCCAGGGGTGCTTGGGTGAAATTAAAGTCGCCACATAGCACTAGTTTACCTGGCGATATTGGTCTATTTTTGTTAGGAGGGATTTAAGGTATTGAGTGGGATTCTCATTAGGGAAGTATGCCGTGACCAGCGTATATTGGACTGCGTTGATGAGGCCCTGCAGGATAATGAATCTACCCTGCTAGTCTATATGTTGCCTCTGGATAGTGAATGCAACATCTTTATGTATGAGGATAGATATGCCCTTGGTTTTGGTTGTCGATAGTGCATGGTATTGTATTGGGAATTGTTTCTGAAAAATCTTAGGTGTATGGCCCTTCTTAAAGTGGGTCTCTTGGATAGGTTTTCCATTCTTTTTATGAAGAGATGAGTGTAGAAAATAAGATCCCCAATAATGCTAAAAACCTGTTTATAGATTTAGCTGAAAGTATTGCTGGTAGTCTTAATGTGACCAACTGCTATGTGTGTGGAGGTACTAACATGGGAAACCAATGGCCCTGGGAAGCAAAGGAGGTAATGTATTCTGGTTCTGAGACAATTGAACAAATAATATCTTCTCAAGCCGATTATCAAATGAGTGTTAGAGGTAAATCTGAGTGGCGATTAAAGACCTCCATTATAGGTTATGTTTGCATAGCAAGGAAAGGAATAATGTTTAATACATCTGTAGGAGAATTAACTTGTCTAGGGCAAAAAGCTTATGATGATAATACAAAGAATACAACCTGGTGGTCGGCTTCAAATGTCTCAGAACCACCTAACCCGTTTGCAAGTTATGCCAATTTAAAGGACGTGTGGTTTGATCTATCTATCACATCTAGTTGGAAAGCCCCGGCAAATTTGTACTGGATTTGTGGTAAGAAAGTCTATTCGGAGTTACCACAGGACTGGGAAGGGGCATGTGTGTTAGGTATGCTCAAACCATCCTTCTTCTTGTTGCCTATTGAAACAGGAGAGACTTTGGGAGTTAAAGTATATGATGTGAATCATAGGAAGAAAACGGCCCCCCTAGAGATAGGTACCTGGGAAGATAATGAATGGCCTCCCCAGCGTATTATAGATTATTATGGGCCGGCCACTTGGGCAGAGGATGGTACTTTTGGATATAGAACCCCAATATATATGCTCAACCGCATTATAAGGTTACAGGCGGTGGTTGAGATAATTACCAATGAGACATTGCAAGCGCTCAATCTCCTAGCGAAGCATAATACTAGGATGAGGACAGCCGTTTACCAAAATAGATTAGCTTTGGATTACCTATTGGCAGTAGAGGGAGGTGTATGTGGGAAGTTTAACCTAAGCAATTGCTGTCTTCAAATAGATGATGAAGCAATAGCTGAGCTTACTAGCCATATGGTTAAACTAGCGCATGTGCCTACTCAGGTATGGAAAGGGTATAATCCAAGTAGTTGGTTTGGTAACTGGTATGAGCAGTTTGGAGGACTTAAGGCATTGGTAGGTGGAGTCATGCTAATCTTAATGCTGTGTCTTCTTCTACCATGTCTTGTTCCTTTGGTAGTTAGGTCTGTGCAGGGCATTATAGAAAATAGTCTATATATAGGCATTATAGAAAAAAAAAAGTCTGGTCTGGTTCATGGCAACCTGAGGTATATGCAAACTAAGGTTAAGTGATGCCTCCGGAATTGTGAAAATATCAGAGGCATCAAAGGGGGGAATGTGGTGGAATCTCGGTAAAAATTAATTTAGTAGGCCGAGATTACCACGTGGCATGTGTACGTGCTAATACTGGTGTATCGGTTGGTTGGTTGCATGTGGCAAAGATACGGTCAGTAGTGTACAGAGCATGTGCGAGAATACCGGATGTAGTATTCCCCTCCTCCATTGTGCTGGGCAAGCCATGCGGTCAAACCGGAAGTTAGTTCTTGTTCGATTGATTGGGTAAGATAATGTGTGGGTGGAGCTTATTATGGGAGGAGTTACATGCATATATAAGGAGCCTACACTATTGTCCGGGGCTCAGATCTTGTTGTATTTTGGTGACATTAGTCCCTCTGAGTCCCGTTCGGTGAATCGAATAAAGAATCTCTTCCTTCCTGAAGAAACCTGTGTCCATCTCTCTGTGCTTGGCTTCCGTCAGTTTCTCCGGTATCAACACATTTTATTGTTGTATATTCCAATTGCAAAATAAAAATCTTAAATAAAAAAAAAAAAAGAAAACACTTTTATTTAACAAATAAATAATATTAAAATGCACTCACAACCTGTGCAAAGTGGATATGGAAAGATGGATGTTAGTTAGGGGCAGTGTGGCACGGGTCCTTCAGTCCGGCTGGAGATGAAGAGACACTGCTTTGAGCCACGTGTGTCTCACCGTTCACCCTTCTGTGCGTTCCGATTCCGACTTGGTAACAATTTTCGGTAAGTGCCGAAAAACAAGCTGTCCTTACGCGTTTTGTGAGATACGTCTCACTTCATCAGAGGTTAGCTTTTGGATTTAGCAATCGGTTTAAACATCCAATAAAGTTATCTGGTTTATCAACCCTTTGATTGCCTGAATATATTAATTGATTGCTCTTGATATAGTGATCATATTACACAAGCAATTCAATAAAAAATGCAATTGAGCAAATAACAGTATTAAAATGACCTTAGGATTATATATAGAAATTTTACACTCAAAATAGGTTAAAATACAATAGAAATGTGCAGTGTTCAAAAAACAATTGGTAATGCATATACATATGTGCTGGATATATAAACAGACAGAGTTTGTAGAAGATTACATGTTAAACACTATGCTGGGCAGGGGAGGGCTGGCAGCCTTAGGCCTGGGGGGCAAAACCAGTCAAGTGGCCCATTGCACCACCAAATCAGTTCACCATCCATGCCCACCTTTTCCTGGTTTTATAACGGATATTGATGTTAGGCTAACCAGTAGCTCTTTGCCATACCTGCTCCTTCACGGCTCTGCCTTTCAATGTTGTCAGAGCGCAGGCTGAGAATCTCTGAGCCTGTGCTCTGACTCACTAACTGAGCGCCGGAACCACGAGGGAGAGGATATGATCTGACTGCACCTACTGCTGGTGCGCACCAGTGGACCACCAGCGAATTAAAATTAAATATGCTGGTGTACCCAACTTGTGAGCTGTGTTGGCCGCCGGGCACCTCTGTTGTCATGGCACCCTGCGTGACCGCACAGCTTGCACACCCCAACGGCTGGCCTTGCTTACACACACTGACGTTACTACTTAGACATCCCTCAATATTAATACAGACATCAGAGTAAACACCAATACAGGGAGTGCAGAATTATTAGGCAAGTTGTATTTTTGAGGATTAATTGTATTATTGAACAACAACCATGTTCTCAATGAACCCAAAAAACTCATTAATATCAAAGCTGAATATTTTTGGAAGTAGTTTTTAGTTTGTTTTTAGTTATAGCTACCGTATTTATCGGCGTATAACACGCACCGGCGTATAACATGCACCTCATTTTTAGAAAGAAATTCCAGGAAATTTCCCCCCCTCCCATAGTATTCCCCCCCTCATCCCATAGTATTCCCCCCTCATCCCATAGTGTCCCCCCCTTTCCATAGTATCCCCCTCCCCTCCCATAGTATTCTCCCCCCTCCCCTAGTATTCTCCCGCTCCCCTGCCATAGTATTCTCCCCCCCATAGTATTCTCCCCCCTCCCCTCCCATAGTATTCTCCCCCCCTCCTCTCCCATAGTATTCTCCCCCCCCTCCTCTCCCATAGTATTCTCCCCATCTCCTCCCATAGTATTCTCCCCCCTCCCATAGTATTCTCCCCCCTCCCATAGTATTATCCCCCCCTCCCCTCCCATAGTATTCTCCCCCCCTCCCCTCCCATAGTATGCTCCCCCCTCCCCTCCCATAGTATTCTCCCCCCTCCCCTCCCATAGTATTCTCCCCCTCCCCTCCCATTCTCCCCTCCCCTCCCATAGTGTGCTTCCCCCTCCCCTCCCCACCCATAGTGTACTCCCCCCTCCCCTCCCCTCCCATAGTGTACTCCCCCTCTCCCCTCCCCTCCCATAGTGCACTTCCCCCCTCCCCTCCCATAGTGTACTTCCTCCCCTCCCCTCCCATAGTGTACTTCCCCCCCTCCCCTCCCATAGTGTACTTCCCCCCCTCCCCTCCCATAGTATTCTCCCCCCTCCTCTCCCATAGTATTCTCCCCCCTCTCCTCCCATAGTATTCTCCCCCCTCCCATAGTATTCTCCCCCCTCCCATAGTATTCTCCCCCCTCCCCTCCCATAGTATTCCCCCCTCCCCTCCCATAGTATTCTCCCCCCTCCCCTCCCATAGTATTCTCCCCCCTCCCCTCCCATAGTATTCTCCCCCCTCCCCTAGTATTCTCCCCCTCCCCTCCCATTCTCCCCTCCCCTCCCATAGTGTGCTTCCCACCTCCCCTCCCCACCCATAGTGTACTCCCCCCTCCCCTCCCCTCCCATAGTGTACTTCCCCCCCTCCCCTCCCATAGTGTACTTCCCCCCTCCCCTCCCATAGTGTACTTCCCCCCCTCCCCTCCCATAGTGTACTTCCCCCCTCCCCTCCCATAGTGTACTCCCCCCTCCCATAGTGTACTTCCCCCCCTCCCCTCCCATAGTGTACTCCCCCCTCCCATAGGGTACTTCCCCCCCTCCCATAGTGTACTTCCCCCCCTCCCATAGTGTACTTCCCCCCCTCCCATAGTGGTACTTCCCCCCCTCCCCCCCTCCCCTCGTGTACTTCCCCCCTCCCCTCCCATAGTGTACTCCCCCCCTCCCATAGTGTACTTCCCCCCCCCTCCCATAGTGTACTTCCCCCCCTCCCATAGTGTACTTCCCCCTCCCATAGTGTACTCCCCCCCCATAGTGTACTTCCCCCCCCTCCCATAGTGTACTTCCCCCCCCCTCCCATAGTGTACTTCCCCCCCCTCCCCTCCCATAGTGTACTTCCCCTCCCATAATTACTTACCTGTCCTGAAGCGTGGGCCGGCTTCACAGCTTGCACCGCGGTACAGGAACTTTAATTTCATGTTCCGGTTTCCGGCGGGACTGAAAGGAAGTGTGCACACTATTGTGCACACTTCCTTTCAGTCCCGCCGGAAACCGGAACATGAAATTAAAGTTCCTGTACCGCAGTGCAAGCTGTGAAGCCGGCCCACGCTTCAGGACAGGTAAGTACCGTGTTTCTCCGAAAATAAGACCGGGTCTTATATTAATTTTAATCACAAAAAACACACTAGGGCTTATTTTCAGGGTAGGGCTTAGAGCCAGTCTGTCAGCCGGTGTCCGCGCTGTGTAACCCCACCAGAGACCCTCACATCTCCCTCCCTGTAATATTCTCCCCTCCCTCCCTCCCTGTAATACTCTTCCCCCCTCCCTGTAATATTCTCCCCCCCTCCCTGTAATATTATCCCCCCTCCCTCCCTCCCTGTAATATTATCCCCCCTCCCTCCCTCCCCTCGTGTACTTCCCCCCTCCCCTCCCATAGTGTACTCCCCCCCTCCCATAGTGTACTTCCCCCCCCCTCCCATAGTGTACTTCCCCCCCTCCCATAGTGTACTTCCCCCCTCCCATAGTGTACTCCCCCCCCATAGTGTACTTCCCCCCCCTCCCATAGTGTACTTCCCCCCCCCTCCCATAGTGTACTTCCCCCCCCCTCCCCTCCCATAGTGTACTTCCCCTCCCATAATTACTTACCTGTCCTGAAGCGTGGGCCGGCTTCACAGCTTGCACCGCGGTACAGGAACTTTAATTTCATGTTCCGGTTTCCGGCGGGACTGAAAGGAAGTGTGCACACTATTGTGCACACTTCCTTTCAGTCCCGCCGGAAACCGGAACATGAAATTAAAGTTCCTGTACCGCAGTGCAAGCTGTGAAGCCGGCCCACGCTTCAGGACAGGTAAGTACCGTGTTTCTCCGAAAATAAGACCGGGTCTTATATTAATTTTAATCACAAAAAACACACTAGGGCTTATTTTCAGGGTAGGGCTTAGAGCCAGTCTGTCAGCCGGTGTCCGCGCTGTGTAACCCCACCAGAGACCCTCACATCTCCCTCCCTGTAATATTCTCCCCTCCCTCCCTCCCTGTAATACTCTTCCCCCCTCCCTGTAATATTCTCCCCCCCTCCCTGTAATATTATCCCCCCTCCCTCCCTCCCTGTAATATTATCCCCCCTCCCTCCCTCCCTGTAATACTCTCCCCCCTCCCTCCCTCCCTGTAATATTCTCCCCCCTCCCTCCTTGTAATACTCCCTCCCTCCCTGTAATATTCTACCCCCTCCCTCCCTGTAATATTCTCCCCCCTCCCTCCCTGTAATATTCTCCCCCCTCCCTCCCTCCCTGTAATACTCTCCCCCCTCCCTCCCTCCCTGTAATACTCTCCCCCCTTCCTTGTAATACTCCTCCCCCTCCCTCCCTGTAATACTCCTCCCCCTCCCTCCCTGTAATACTCCTCCCCCTCCCTGTAATACTCCCCCCTCCCTCTCCTTGTAATACTCCTCCCCCTCCCTCCCTGTAATACTCCCCCCTCCCTCCCCCTCCTTGTAATACTCCTCCCCATCCCTGTAATACTCCTCCCCCTCCCTGTAATACTCCCCCCTCCTTATAATACTCCCCCCCTCCTTGTAATACTCCTCCCCTCCCTCCTTGTAATACTCCCCCCTCCCTCCCCCCTTGTAATATTCCCTCCTTGTAATACTCCCCCCTTGTAATATCCCCCCCTCCCTCCTTGTAATACTCCCCCCTCCCTCCCCCCTCACCAAATAAGCCCTAGCTGAATTTTCGGGGTGGGCTGCAATATAAGTCCTACCCCGAAAATAAGACCTAGGCAGGGCCGGCTCCCGCCGGCCCTTTAAATGCCTTAGCCGCCTGAGCGCTCTATAGAGAGCGCTCAGACAGCTGCCGCACTGCCTCACCTCACCTCCCCTGTAGCGTGGCCGAACTCCTCTCCTGTCTGCGACCCGGCCGGACTGACCTGGAAGTGCACACTCAGTGTGCACTTCCTGTCAGTCCGGGTGGGTCGCGGACCGGAGAGGAGCTCGGCAACGCTACAGGGAAGGAGAGGTGAGGCAGTGCGGCAGCTGTCTGAGCGCTCTCTATAGAGCGCTCAGGCGGCTAAGGCATTTAAAGGGCCGGCGGGAGCCGGCCCTGCCTAGGTCTTATTTTCGGGGTAGGACTTATATTGCAGCCCACCCTGAAAATTCAGCTAGGGCTTATTTTCGGGGTAGGGCGTATTTTCGGGTAAACACGGTAATTATGGGATATCGGCGTATAACACGCACCCACGATTTTCCCCCTATTTTCAGGGGGAAAAAGTGCGTGTTATACGCCGATAAATACGGTATTTTAGGGGGATATCTGTGTGTGCAGGTGACTATTACTGTGCATAATTATTAGGCAACTTAACAAAAAACAAATATATACCCATTTCAATTATTTATTATTACCAGTGAAACCAATATAACATCTCTACATTCACAAATATACATTTCTGACATTCAAAAACATAACAAAAACAAATCAGTGACCAATATAGCCACCTTTCTTTGCAAGGACACTCAAAAGCCTGTCATCCATGGATTCTGTCAGTGTTTTGATCTGTTCACCATCAACATTGCGTGCAGCAGCAACCACAGCCTCCCAGACACTGTTCAGAGAGGTGTACTGTTTTCCCTCCTTGTAAATCTCGCATTTGATGATGGACCACAGGTTCTCAATGGGGTTCAGATCAGGTGAACAAGGAGGCCATGTCATTAGATTTTCTTCTTTTATACCCTTTCTTGCCAGCCACGCTGTGGAGTACTTGGACGCGTGTGATGGAGCATTGTCCTGCATGAAAATCATGTTTTTCTTGAAGGATGCAGACTTCTTCCTGTACCACTGCTTGAAGAAGGTGTCTTCCAGAAACTGGCAGTAGGACTGGGAGTTGAGCTTGACTCCATCCTCAACCCGAAAAGGCCTCACAAGCTCATCTTTGATGATACCAGCCCAAACCAGTACTCCACCTCCACCTTGCTGGCGTCTGAGTCGGACTGGAGCTCTCTGCCCTTTACCAATCCATCCATCTGGCCCATCAAGACTCACTCTCATTTCATCAGTCCATAAAACCTTAGAAAAATCAGTCTTGAGATATTTCTTGGCCCAGTCTTGACGTTTCAGCTTGTGTGTCTTGTTCAGTGGTGGTCGTCTTTCAGCCTTTCTTACCTTGGCCATGTCTCTGATTATTGCACACCTTGTGCTTTTGGGCACTCCAGTGATGTTGCAGCTCTGAAAAATGGCCAAACTGGTGGCAAGTGGCATCTTGGCAGCTGCACGCTTGACTTTTCTCAGTTCATGGGCAGTTATTTTGCGCCTTGGTTTCTCCACACGCTTCTTGCGACCCTGTTGACTATTTTGAATGAAACGCTTGATTGTTCGATGATCACGCTTCAGAAGCTTTGCAATTTTAAGAGTGCTGCATCCCTCTGCAAGATATCTCACTATTTTTGACTTTTCTGAGCCTGTCAAGTCCTTCTTTTGACCCATTTTGCCAAAGGAAAGGAAGTTGCCTAATAATTATGCACACCTGATATAGGGTGTTGATGTCATTAGACCACACCCCTTCTCATTACAGAGATGCACATCACCTAATATGCTTAATTGGTAGTAGGCTTTCGAGCCTATACAGCTTGGAGTAAGACAACATGCATAAAGAGGATGATGTGGTCAAAATACTAATTTGCCTAATAATTCTGCACTCCCTGTAAACTGTGGAAACAGAGCTGATCCCCCCAAATTTATAAATGTTTGCTTAGAGGATTTATTGTAAGATTAAATCATGCCTCCTCCTCTCTCTCTCATGTGCTGCTCTGTAGGCTGGGAGGAAGTGAAGAGTAATCACATTCTCCCAGCACAGCGCCACCTGTGGCTGCATGGGGAACAGCTGTTTAATGTAATGCTTGCAGGACGGCCAGCTGCCGCAGAACCTCTTTGTTCCCGTCTCTGCAAAGGGCTTCAGGCACTGCTTGTTGTGAGTGTGAGCCACTGTAAATTAGGGGCAGAGGGCACTTGCACTGCGGTAAAGACGGGTCTGGGCAGGAGGAGAGTGTGCACTCCCCTCCTGTGGGTCTCCAGTAGACTGGTGCACCTGCCCAAGATCTGAGCCGGTGCAAGGATTTTTGCCGCCCTAGACAAAATAAAAATTTGCCACCCTCCCCCCCCATATGATCTGCCATATGAACTAACGCCAGTGCTGCACACACTGTGTGTTTACATTAAAAAGCCTGCAGGGACCAGCTATAGACACCAGAACCACTTAATTAAGCTATAGTGTCCCTTTAATGGGAGTTAAATTATAGATTAGTGTCACTAATAATATACTAGATTGCCTACTTACAACCAGATGAGGATGATGATGGGCTGCAGTTTGGCTCCACTGGTCTGGTGTAGAACAGGATCTCTGGAGGCTGTTTGCAACTGTGGTCACAAAATTCAATGTTCTGGGAGAATTGGAAGCAGCTCCATTTTTTGTGGGCCCCTTACACAGCTCAAGGTCTGGGCCCCAGGGCCTGATGGTGAGTATGCCCATAAGGCCCACTCATAAGTCCACTTGTGGAGTGTGTAGGGGATGTGTTATGTGTTATTGTACATGATCTAAAATGTGTGCTTATGGTATGTAGTGTATAGGGATACCAGTTTGTGCAGGTGATGCAGTGTGTATTTGTGTATAAGGGATGTATTATGTGTTTCTGGTTGTGTGTAAGGGATGCATTGTGTGAATATGTGTTTGTATGCATAAGGGATGCAAGGTGTGTGTCTGTATGTGTGTGCATTGAGTGTAAGAGATGCATTGCATTTCTGTGTGTAAGAAAAGCAGTGTGTGTGTTTGCATGTGTGTGTAAGGGTTTGCATTGTATGTTTATGTGTATGTGTGCAAAGGATGCATTGTCTTTGTGTGTAAGGGTTGCAGTGTGTGTGTGTGTGTGTGTAATGGATGCATTGTGTGTTTCTGTGTATGTATAGGGATGAATTGTGTGTTTCTGTGTATGTATAGGGATGCATTGTGTGTGTGTGTGCGTAGTGTGAAAGAGCTCCCTGTCTTGCCCCCTGTCCTATAGAGCTGTCCCTTCTGTCCCTTAGAGCTCTCCCCTGCCCCTTAGTGGTCTCACCTCTCCCCCACCCTCCCCTAGCGTTCTCTTCTCACACTCACCCACCCTCCTGTGCTCTTCTCATACCCCCCTCCACTCCCCTGTGCTCTTCTCATACCCCCTCCACCCTCCCTGTGCTCTCCCTCTGTGTTCTCCTCACCCCCCGTGTTCTTCTTACCCCCTCCTCCCTGTGTTCTTCCTACTTCCCCCCTTGTTCTTCTTACTCCCCCCTTGTTCTTACCCCCTTCTTCTTATTACTCCCGCATTCTTCTTACCCCCCCCTCTTCTTCTCACTCTCCCCTTCTTCTTAACCCTCCTACTTCTTCTTACTCCACCTTCTTCGTCTTACCCCTTCTTCTTACACCCCCTTCTTCTTACTTCCCCCCTTCTTCTTACTTCCCCCTCTTCTTCTTACTTCCCCCTCTCCTTTTTCTTACCCCTCTCCTTTTTCTTACCCCCCCTCTTCTTCTTACCCCCCTCTTCTTCTTACCCCCCTCTTCTTCTTACTCCCCACTCTTCTTCTTCTTACTCCCCACTCTTTTTCTTACTCACCCCTTCTTACCCCCTTATTTTTCTTATCTCCCCTCCTTCTTACTCCCCCCTCCCCTCTTCTTATTCCCCCTCTCCCTCTTCTTACTCCCCATCCCCCTCTTCCCCCCCTCTTTTTCTTATCTCCCCTCCTTTCTACTCTCCCCCTCTTACTCCGCCCCTTTTCTTACTTACCCCCCTCCCCTCTTACTCCCCCTCCCCTCTTCTTACTCCCTGCCCTTCTTATTCCCCCAGCTTCTTATTCCCCTCCTACCCTCTTCTTACTCCCCCCATCCCTCTTCTCACCCCCCCCTCTTCTTACTCCCGCCCCTTCTTCTTACCACCTCCCCTGTAGCGTGGCCGAGCTCCTCTCCCTCCGGTCCGCAGTTTCCGGCCATACTGATAGGAAGGTGCACATTCAGTGTGCACTTCCTGTCAGTCCGGCCGGGTACAGGAAACAAAAACTCTGCGCGGAACAGGAGTTTCTGTTTCCTGTAACCGGCCAGACTGACAGGAAGTGCACACTGTGTGTGCACCTTCCTATCAGTCCGGCCGGGAACCGCGGACCGGAGAGCAGCTTGGCCACGCTACAGGGGAGGGGAGGGGAGGGGAGAAGCAACTGCAGCCGCCTGAGCGCTCTTTACAGAGCGCTCAGGAGGCTGCAGCATTAGGACCGGCCTGGGGTGCCTGGGAGGCAATTGCCTCCCTGCCCCCCAGCCCAGCCCGCCCCTGATGCTGGGTTATAGAAAGTAAACATATTAGTTAGAAAACTTTAATGGTTTATACTATCAATGAATACTTATATTATAGTATTGATATTATAGCAAATAAAATGTATCTTAATTGGGTATTAGATGAAAGATCAACATAAGAAAATAGTTAACTTCGGCATGGGTGAATCGAAAGCTAAAGGCTACTCTGAAGATATACTCAATAAAGCCATCATCAAAAGTAAATTCCAAGCTAAAGGCTACTCTGAAGATATACTCAATAAAGCCATCATCAAAAGTACTGAAATATCATGTCCACAAATCTTAGAAACAAAGTATAAAATTCCCACCAACCAATTGAACATTCCAACGTTCATCACCAGACTTAACAACCAATCAGGTCAAATAAGAAATATCTTACAGAAAAATTGGAACATTCTTAAAGGAGATCCACAATTAGATAAAATATTAGGTAACCAACCGTTAATTATTCATTCAAAAGCACATAATCTAAGTACACTATTGGCTCCAACGACGAAACAAGAAAAAAACAAAAGATGGAAACTACAGGTTTAAAAAACATGAAAGGCTTCTGGAAATGTAAAACATGCATGGCATGCAAAAATAATCCCAATCAACCAACACACAGAAGAGAATTTATGCATCCTCAAACAGAGGACAAATTGCAATTAAAACACATCTAAATTGTAACACTACAGTTTATCTGTTAAGCTGTCCCTGCAATAAAATATTCATAGGACGTACCAAAAGAGCTCTTACGACTAGAGTTAGTGAACACATAAGGAATATCAAAAAAGGCCTCAGTGTACATAACCTTTCAAAACACTTTGAACATCAAACATGAAACAAAACCAATAGAATTAAACTTCATGGCAATACAGAAAGTTAACATTCCATGGAGAGGAGGAGACCTAGAGAAGGAATTGGAAAAAGCAGAAGCCAAGTGGATTTTTAAATTAGATACCCTGGAACCAAAAGGGTTAAATGTGGACTATAAGATACTCCTTTTTTTAGTATATTTCCCTATTTATTATTTTGCCAAGCTATTTAATTCCAGTTCTCTACTCTTAAATGTACTATTCAAATGTTATTTGTTTATCATTTTTATTTCTTCACTATTTATTCCTTTCTTGTCTCAACCAGATTCGCCCATACCGAAGTTAACTATTTTGTTAAGTTGATCTTTCATCTAATAGCCAACTAAGATACATTTTTAGCTCTAATATCAATACTATAATATAAGTATTCATTGATGGTATAAACCATTAAAGTTGTCTAACTAATATGTTTACTTTCTATAACCCATCATAGTGTTTAACATTTAATCTTCTACAAACTGTCTGTTTATATATCCAGCACATATGTATATGTATTACCAATTGTTTTTTGAACACTGCAAATGTCTATTATTTCTAATCTATTTTGATTGTAAAATGTCTATATATAATCCTAAGGTAATTTTAATACTGTTATTTGCTCAACTGTATTTTTTATTGAATTGCTTGTGTAATATGATCACTGTATAATCAAGAGCAATCAGTTAACATATTCAGGCAATCAAAGGGTCAATTCCCATTTTAGTATATTCCCCTTTTTTAGAATATTTCCCTTTTTTTTTTTTTTTAGAATATTTCACTTATTTGGCTATTTAAACCGATTGCTAAATCCAAAAGCTATCCTCTGATGAAGTGAGACGTATCTCACGAAACGCGTAAGAACTGCTTGTTTTCGGTACTTACCGCAAATTGTTACTGAGTCGGAATTGGAACGCACAGAAGGGTGAACAGTGACATGCACGTGGCTCAAAGTAGTGTCTCTCCATCTCCAGCCGGACTGAAGGACCTGTGCCACACTGCCCCTAACTAACATCCATCTTTCCATATCCACTTTGCACAGGTTGTGAGTGCATTTTAATATTATTTATTAGTTAAATAAATGTGTTTTTCATACAGAAAGCAGTATGGATTCTTATTTTATCTTCCCATAGATCAGAAGAATTTTTAAAACTTAAGATCCTTGCCTATGATCTTCAAGCCTATTGCAGATACCAGCAGTGTACAAATTATATATATATATATATATATATATATATATATATATACACACATACACACGGGGCGTGGCTAACCGCCGATCTGAATGGACGCACATTAAACCTGCTGCTGCCGGCCTAATTGCAATCCACCGCAATCGGAGAAAATAACATAATATGGGTAACCCCAAGAAGCACCCTAACTCCCAAGGGCAACAAGGGAAGACTCCCACGACGAAATCGGGATCTATAACCCGTTATTTTAAAGAAAATCCGGAACGCATGATCGAGACCGCGGCAGCGGCCTCGAGTATGGCGGATACTGACTCTCCTGTGAGATCACAACCCCATAGCCCCTGCTACTCAGAAAACTCTCAAGCCGCAGACAAAAACGACTATTTAGATATCAAGCAATTGCTCAAAAATGTTCCTTCTAAAACAGATATCCAACTCATGCTGGGCAAAATTGAAGCCTCCTTCCAGTCCAAAATGGAGGAAATGGGCACTGACGTCCAGCAACTCAATCTGCGGATCACTGACCTGGAGGAAGAGAAAGACGTGTTACAGGCTCAAATTGCCAATATCGCAACTACCCTGGACTCACAAATCTTGAATTGGGCCTCCACACAACGCCATATAGACGACCTTGACAATTGGGGCGCAGAAATAACCTGAGGATAAGAGGGATACCGGAATCACAGGGTGAAGATATTAATCTAATTCTCACTGAATTATTTAATTTACTGCTTGGAAACCCAAATGGGAACCCAATCTTATTAGATAGAGCTCACAGATCGTTACGCCCACGTGGATTATCACAAGATGCCCCAAGAGACATCATTTGTAGACGCCACTACTTCAACGACAAAGACAATATTGTCAAAGCTCTAAGGGATACTAATCAACCGCTACTTTTTCATGGCAGTCCAATTCAAATATTCCCAAAACTCTCGTGGTGCACCCTCCAGGGAAGAAGGGCACTCAAGCCTATTACAGAATTACTTAGACAACATAATATAAGGTATAGATGGGGATTCCCTTTCGCTCTAATAGTATCAGCCAAAGGCAACACCCATTCCATTACAACAGCCGTTGATGTCCCTCCACTCCTTAGAGCACTTGACCTACCGACCACTCAAATTATTGATTGGAATTCCCCTCCACCTAATCAAGATGCCCTACTCCCTCCTCATAGACAGAAATGGTCCACACCAGCGAGGAAGAGACGCACGGACCAAAGATTTCAATCACCAGGTCAAAGGCAAGTTAAAAACCCTGCAGATGGCACTCCTATGAGACAGCGCCAGAAAGACAACCGTCAGAACTAAACCCCATACACTTCATTATCCACTAGTCTCAACCTCTATGTTCCTGCAATGCCTCAAATAAAACTGATATATTGAATCTTATAGCAACATGATAGGATCACCACAGAGACAATCTTTACCTGTCTGGAGACACAACACTTGGGGAAATCAGATACTGGATATAAACAAACAAACCCGAGGACTTTTAATACCTAAATTACTCTGAATACACAGACTTCCTCTATGTTTTGAACGCACTTCGGTGAACTTCGCGATACTCTTACATACCAGGTCGTATGATCACAACCTAATGTTTGTTTTATACCTACGCTTAACCTTAACTAAGATGTCATGTGTAAAATATGTTTTTTGCTCTCAAACCAACACCAATTGATTCTCTTACCTCAGGCTATACTTAGCTGTAAAATGACACTGTCTATTTAGAAGTTATTTTTACCTCTCACCCTCCTCCACACTAATACCTAACGTTAAAAGTCTATAAAGGGACATAGACGCTCTAAATTGCCCACCTACCAAAGATTTATAAACTGCAATGATTTGCAATATTTAAGCGAGGGGGGGTATACAGCTCACAATACTACCCCGGACTAATAATGGAGTTTAATTTGACAGCTATCATTTAGTCGCGGAGGCATTGGCGTCACCTGTCTTGAACCTATAAAAATACTAAATTGTGCTGACCATCACCACCTCCCATAGTCCACGTATGTCTCCTACAAGAACATCCTTCAGTTACTCTTCGTTCCTAAACATATTAAATAAATAAATAAATACATATAAAAAAAAATAGATGGGTGGGCACTTACTTACTGTCACTTTTCACCCCAAGTATATCTATTTAATGATCCTTATCTATTTAATGATCATTACGGGTGTTCCGAACCTACTTGTTACAAGATCCTATCATAGATTCTATAAAGGCTAGCAGACGACGTACAGACTACACTACACAGAGTTAGTCACTTTCATGACTCGTCTTCTCCAATAACACTAATTAACCTATTGGATTGTAATTTGGGCCATAGGCTCACGTGCGACTCCACGACCTCACATATCAGGTTCTTTCTCTAGCGTCGAGATTGAACTGTATCCCCCATAGGGGAAAATTCTTCCTGTTCTTTCCAACTTACACCTTCTCCTTCCCTCTTCTCCCCCCCTTTCTATCTCTATCTATACTCTCTTTTCTCCCCTCACATACTTCCTGACCTTACTTCAATACTATACCTTACTGAGATCTTGTCTAGCGAGACACCTACTCTCTTCTCACTAGACCACACCGAGTAACTCTACTCAATACTACGCAACACATTCAGACTCAGGTGACAAGGTATTTCAATACCGCAGAAATTGTTAACAATTTTATACAGTACAAGTGTTATTTTGTCTTGTTTTGTCTTATTTTGTTTTATTATAAAATTCTCTTATTGTATATTAGTTCACAAAACTGTTGTTATATATGAACAAATTGTTCAAATATTAACCTAAATATTGGAAAACCAAGATCTCATACCCAACTAAACGCCCTCTAGCTATTACAGAGGAGATAACCATAACTGTCTGATAAATAGGAGCTCTCCTACAATCTTTTTTTTTTTTTTTTAATTCTTTATTTTTGATGTGCGGGTGGTTACAGAGCATTGTCATGCGCCACAAAAGCGTTCAATAACATAAAGATACATATAGGTTAAACAGTGGCATGATAAACTTGCACAAATTCTCTTTTTTTTTTGTAAAACATGTTAAGCTAAGCAGTTTTTTAAACGATAGCAATCCATGTGATATTAGGTTAGCTCCACAACGACTATTACAATAATAATGCTAATAATAAAACAGGCTTATACGAGTCGAGAACGTACCGAGTGTTGAGCAGGCTCCTACCATTAGTGCCTTTAAGATGAAAATTAAAATGAGCAGTCTAAAACAACGTTTAGGTAGCAATTGACACTTAGCTAACATATGGCATCAAGTACAGGGTTAGCAAATCTAGGGACACTTAAGGCGAAGTCCTTGTAGTTTTAGGTGGTGTGGTATGGGTGTCTGAGAGACATAGTGAGGGCATTGATAAGTCGTCGAGTTAGAGGTCTCAGCGGTATAGTACGTTTAGTAGTGAAGTAGGGTCCCCCTCAGTCTCAAGCTTGATGTACCGTGTGGGTGTCGAGTGAGAATACATGAATTGTGTCTTATCCCTACCACAGTGGCTGTCTATTATGTGAAGCACGATGTAAGATAGACGTGCAAGACTCCCTGCCCCAGTGTGCGCTTGTCCCATGGTGACAGCCCGCGCTAACTGGGGGGAGGCAACCCTAGCATATAAACCCTTAAGAAGGATGATATGAACCATCTAGCTATTTGAGGCTAAGGTCGAAAGCCATGGGGTGGTTTAGTGTCATGTGAGTCTTGGGCTGGGTAATTAGCTGCGGGCTTGCCCGGTGATGGTTTTTACGATGCCCCCTCACATCTATAGTAGTATGATGGCATGTAAACAGTCAAACATAATGCTATCTGCTGTTCCGGCGTGTGGGCGAGCGTGGGTAGTGATTCGTATTGAGGTAGATACAGCATGCAACGATAATGAGTTTGCAAGAGGGAGTATGGATAAATTGTGTACCCAGGGTGTGAGGTAGGCCCAAGTGTTAAAACAGTTTTTCGTTTTGGCTAACCAATGCTAAGTTATATAGTACCACAGTACCAATTCCTCTATCAGTCTCGTCTGTACCTCGCTGGTTAACATTATGGTGTGCTCGGGTTGTCGGGGTCATTACTTGGCGCTATCAGGATGCCTATCTATCGGTGCTACTAAGGGAATGGGTTAGGCAATGCTTAGGGTAATAACAGTTAACAAACCACATATATATATATATATATATATATATATATATATATATATATATATATATGGGCCCAAGTGTCTCTGGGTGATCAACCAGTCTACAGAAGAGCTGCAGGTAACCTACTCCTCAGTCAGGCAGGTATCCGGGATGCGTTCAGCTGTCGTCCGTCACTCGGTGCCCCCAAGGTGTTACGGAGGGTAGTCTATTCCATGGGTAGTGCGTTCAACAGTCCATATTGTCCATGGAACAGCGACATGTGGGAGAGAAAGAAAAGCGCAAATCTTCTTGTGGTTTCACGCGTGGCTCGGTGACGGCACTGCTTGTGCGGATCTTCGTGGGACAAACGTAGCGGAGGTGGCCGGGTTCCAAGCATGGACGATGGCGGGATTGTTGGGCTGCTGCAGTGCGTCCTGTGGGAGGCCCCATGCCGCCAGGTGTTTTCTTGCCTCCGGTAGGTCGGCTATTAGGTAGGTTATTTCGCCATGAATCACCTGTAGTTTGTGGGGTGGGCGCCACTGATATTTTATGCTGTGAGCGCGGAGCAGGGTGGTGAGTGGTCTGAATGCTGCGCGCCCTGCCATTGTTCCCCGGGACAGATCAGAATAGAACGTAAGGGACATGTCCTCGAATGCGTACGGTGTGTTTCCCCTGGTGGCTGCCATAAGCGCCATTTTGTCTTGGCGCTTTTGGAACTTAACTAGAACATCCCTGGATGCCGACACTGGGGCTGTTGTGGGTTTGGGTAAACGAAAAGTGCAGTCTATGTGTATTCCTTTGGCCTGTTTCGCGGGGAGGATCGTGCTTACCAAGCGTCGTACGAGGTGGGGCACCTCTGTGTCTGGAATGGAGTCTGTGATTCCCTGTATCTTAAGGTTTTGGGCGTGCCGTGCATCCTCTATTGCCGCCATTTTTGTTCCACCTGCAGGTGTTGTTGTTGCAGGGAGACCACTTCATGCTGCAGCGTGGTAAGTTGTTTTGTGTGGCTCATGGAGTCCCTCTCCACGGCACCCATGCGATCCGACAGGCCCTGGATGTCCTTCCTCATATCCGCCATGTCGGCCTGGATGCCCCGTCGGAGCTCGGCAAACAGCTCCTTCATTTCGGCCTTTGTGACCGGAGCAGCATCTGAGTGCATCTTGGGTTGAGCTTGCGGTCGTGCAGCGGGTATGGCTACCTCTTCGTGGTCTGTCTCTCCTACAATCTTTAAACGTGCACCTAAACTATTTAGAGATACACTCCCATTACAAAGGAAAATAAACTACAAGACACTCACACTCCTCCTCTAAACAAACTCAGAATTTCATATCTTTCGCCCTCTAAAATATCAACAACGACTCCCGCTAAAGAGTCCTAATCTAGACAGCCCTAACCTTAGACAACATCAGCCAACTCTTACCATTTCTTCACCTTTATAACTGCCAAGATGACTACCTTAACCATCCATACACAAAATGCAAGGGGACTAAATTCTCCAGAAAAAAGATTGATTGCACTAACAGATTTCCAAAGGAACAAAGCACACATAGTATTTATACAAGAAACACACTTCAGGAAAAATCCCCCTCCCCCCCCAAACTAAGGAACAAAAACTTCCCAATGGGTTATTTCAGTCATTTCTCAGAGGCAAAATCCAGGGGAGTAGCAATACTCATAGGACAACATACACTGTTCACATATCAAGAACAATTAGTAGATGACCTGGGTAGATTTATGTTCGTTAAGGGTAAGATAGGTTCTACTCAGATCACTCTAGCTAATATATATCCACCAAACAAAAAACAAAACCATTCACTAACAAAAATCCTTTGCAAGCTCTCAATATTTCAAGAAGGGATTCTCATTGTAGGAGGCAATTTTAACCTAGCTTTAAGATGAACACCTAGATACTACTTCCAACTCTAGAAACTACCAATCCCGAACTAGGACTCTCATTAAAAACTCCCTATGTGATGCCCAGCTATATGATAGCTGGAGAGCCATCCATCCCATGAAAAATGACTACTACTTTCATTCCTCCCCTACGGGAACCTATTCTAGAATTGATATCATCTTTATGCAACACAGATACCTCCCCTTAATAAAATCGGCTACATATGGCTCAATCACTTGGTCAGACCATGCCCCTTTGACTTTTGACCCTCACCATTCCAAACGTCTCTACCCCTTTCTCTCATTGGAAACGTAATGACTTAATACTGAACGACAAGGAAACCTTATCCAAGATTAGAGAATTAGCTTCAAATTACTTCAAAGAAAACACTCAACCAGACACGACACCTATTATGACTTGGGAAGCACACAAAGCTGTCCTTAGAGGGGGACTAATCAAATCAGCAGCTGCCCTGAAAAGAGCTAGGGAAAAGACAATAGAACATCTCACTAGGGACATCAAAAACTTAGAAAGTAAACATAAAACCTCTGTTTCATTAGAAGAACATAAACTACTCTCACATAAACGAACGGAATTAACATCTATTCTACACCTACATGCCAAATGTAAACTATCCCTAACAAAAAACACATACTACACTCAAGGAGGTAAGGCGGGAAAACTTCTTGCAAAATCCATTCAACAGGAAAGACAATCTTCTTTCATTTCGGAAATCAAAAAAAAATGATGGCTCTCTATCATGTCATATGCCAGACATATTAGAGTTCCTGAAGCCAAGGGTAAAACACACTATCCCGGTAAATGAATCAACATTTCTTGATAGTCCTATAACCCTAGAAGAATTTCATGCTACAGTTAAATCTCTACCCCTAGGGAAAAGCCCTGGCCCCGATGGCTACACAGGGAAATATTATAAGGAACTATCGAACACCTTAGCCCAACCATTCATTGACGCTTACAATATGAAACATATTTCACTACACATCCCAAACTCGGCTCTTGAAGCAATTATCTCGATTATCCCGAAACCGGGGAAAGATACAACTAAATGTGGAAATTATAGACCAATTTCACTCATAAATATTGACCTAAAGATACTGACTAAAATAATGGCCACCAGACATAAACCATTCATGCCAAATCTAATACACCCAGACCAAGCAGGCTTTGTGTTAGGCAGTGAAGCAAAAAATAATACCACGAAAGTCATCAACATCATCCACTGGGCCCAAACACACAAGATCCAAAGCACCCTACTGGCCATAGATGCCGAAAAGGCATTTGATTGGGTCAATTGGACACTTCTAAACCACACTTTGAGATACCTAAACTTTGGCCATAGATGGATTGTATGGATAGACACAATCTACTCAAAACCAACAGCAAAACTAAGAATAAATAAATTATCGAAATCAGTGACAGTCTCCAATGGTACGAGACAGGGCTGCCCCTTATCACCACTTTTATTCATTCTAGTTCTGGAACCCTTTCTCCAAGGTATCAGAAATAACGAGTTAATTCAGGGACTCCAAATAAGGGGACAGAATTATAAAATTACGGCATTTGCAGATGATCTTCTCTTTACCATTTCCAATCCCCTCACTACTATCCCCATCATTATTTCTGAAATGGAAGCATACGGTAAACTCTCATTCTTTCAGGCCAATCTCACAAAATGCGATCTAATGCCAATTTACTCGACTGGCATCTTGGATAACCATCTTAAATCCAAGTTCTCCTTTACCTGGGCAAGCAAGTCGATTAAATATCTGGGGATACACATTCCAAAAAACCTTGACTCTACCTATTTGATCAATTTCCCTCCTCTAATTGGCTCCATCACAAAAGATCTTAACAGATGGCACAAACCTTGTTTTGGTTTGATATGCCGGATTAACATAATTAAAATGAACATCCTTCTACGCATTCTTTACCTTCTCCAGACAATTCCAATCAAAATCCCAATCAAATTCTTTACTACAATTAAATCGTTATTTTTGAAATTTACATGGGCTCACTCTCCCTCTCGCCTAGCGTATCAAACGATAACCAAAAAACGAGATCAAGGAGGTCTAAATCTCCCAGATATAGACACATACCACAAAACAATACACCTACAAAACTCTACGAATGGATGTATCATCTTAATACACTCCAATGGGTTGATCTGGAAAATAGCTTAGTTGATTCCCCACTATCGGCCTACCCTTGGCTTCAAAGAGACTCTTGACTTATGAGTCGATTCAACAAACACCCAACAATTTCTAATACACTTCACATATGGTATAAACTGAGAGAGACGACTAATATCTCACCTTTCCCCTCACCTATCTATCCTTTAACCCTAAACCCTCATTTCCACCAAGGGGCCTCAGGGAAACAAAACGGCCTTAGACACACAGGCCCCTTTCTGACACTGGGAGACGCCACAACAGGTACTAACCTAAAATCGTTACAAGATCTTACCTCTTCGGATACACACACAGGGGTCCGAATTTTCTTCCATGACCAACTGAAACACTTTATCAAAACGCAATCATTATTACCAAACGGAACCAGGCCTCTAACTAAATTTGAGCATCTATGCATTTGGAAATAAAGACCCTTTCCAAACTACATTCAATACTTAGAGATGCATCCTCACATAATCCCCCCAACTTTACTCTAAAATGGATAGACAAACTATAAATCAGCTTGACCTCCCAACAGTGGAAAGATATTTTTATCTCCACACACAAATCCTACATCTCAACCTATGCTCAGGAATGTAACTTTAACCCCTTAAGGACCAAACTTCTGGAATAAAAGGGAATCGTGACATGTCACACATGTCATGTGTCCTTAAGGGGTTAAACAAATTTCTCGCTGGCACAACACGCCCTCAAAACTCCACAAATTCTATCGCAATTTGCCAGATCTATGCTGGAGATGTAACACTTCAAATGCTCATCATGCACACATCTGGTGGCAATGATACACAAATTCTGGAAGAGGATACACACCATTACACAGCTGATTTTTGCACAAATCCTTCTCATTAACCCCTGAACACTACATCCTACTCCTACCCCCCCAAACACTTAAGCCACAAGACGTAGCTCTGTTCCGTCACCTTGCCATGGCGGCCTCCCAATAAATACCAAAATATTGGAAACAACCTAAACCACCCCCAATTTGAGAATTTATACTTAGAGTTGACGATACTAAACTGATGGAAGAAATCACCTTAACTAAACAAGGGAGATATGCTAAATTTAAATCCATCTGGGACCCTTGGAACAAATATGCACATGGCAAATAACATTGGCTACAACAACTCTATACTACATAAATTTAAGCCCATAACAAACTTACCAGCTTTGCCTTTCTCCTTTTTCGTCTTCATTTCCCCTCCATTCACTTACTGGTCATGCACCAACGAGTCTTGGTTCTCCAATACATAAAGGGAACCTATGAAACACATGAAAAATGTACCAATATCGACTCACAAAGTTCCTGTCATCTCCTTGTGTTACACATTTGTAATGACCGTTGAATTGGATCTTTATGCACAAATTATGCTAAAACGTAACTTTCGAGAACAAAAGTAACTCTACTTATGCAAACAACTTACCTCTACAAAGGCAAACAACTTTACTGTCCATTAAGAGGCTAAGACATCTCAATTATAAACGACTATCCACTTACTCTTTCTCTATTGATTGATAAATGTAATGTTCTATAACAACCTGTTCTGTACTGTATTCACTTGTGAAATACCTGAGTTGTAATCTCGCTTTACTGTTGTTTATGTTTAACTTGTTTATGTTTAACTATTCAACATGAATCTGACAAAATAAAAATAAAATAAAAAAAAAATATATATATATATATATATATATGTATATATATATATATATATATATATATATATACACACACACACACAAACACACATCGTCTGAAGAAAAAAATATTTGTTGTACTATATTAAAATTGCTTGTTTAGCAGATATACCCCAGTTAATTCAGTAACTGAAGTAAACTGCTACTAGCTTACATCGAAACATAATATGTATACAATTGTATCCAGCAAAGACTATATCAGCTGCTACTATTGTGGACTTTCAAGCAGCCTTTTTATAATACCCAATTTTATGTGGGATTTATTTTACTTATCAGTGACTAAAATGAACAATTTAAAAGATTATATCCAGCAAAGACTGTATTAATTGCAACAATTGTGGAATTGTATGCAACATCTTTTATGACATTGAATTTTAAGTTGAATTTAATGTTTATTTTATTGATCAGCAATTTTGACATTAGTGCTGAATACGGGTTGCATATGGTGTGACCAACTGTGGACTTGAATACATAATAGCATTTTCTTTTTTACTAATATTGCTTTTAAAGTATATCTTGTCAGATTTTATCTTATGTGATATAATTCCTATATTACTACTGGATAACTATTAGAGTCATATCTAATACCATACCTTTTTTGTTATATGTTTGATTTTTCTGTCCTCCTACGAGCATAGCACTGCATCAGACTGTTGCCATGGTAACATGAAGAACCTTTCCGACCAGCCTGCTCGCGCGAGGAACACAGTGCCCACCCAGGCCCTCCCCTACCTCTGCTGGGACAAAGTGCCAGTGGGCCCGTGAGGGAGATATTTTATCTCCTTACCAGCCTGTGAGGGCTTACAGCAAGGCTGACTCTGCACAGGCCAGTTGGTGAGATGAAAGGATCTCTGCCAGCTTTGGCCCTCATCTCTCATCCCCATCGAGCACTTGGAAGTCATTAGGAAGATTTAGCAATGATGTTGAGCAGAGCAAGATTTGCAAAGTAATCACTTTGTCTAAATATATTTTGATATTAGAACACTCTGAGCACCATAACCACAATGATGTGCTGTTTTGGTTATGGTGCAAGGTTTTTACTGTTGCTCCTACAATATCAGTAGCCAAACTATTTACGAAAAATGTCCCTCCTTACCCCGGTGCTACTGCCTGCCTCCACTGCAGCTACAGGCAAGCCCAAGCCTCTCATCCACAGGCATTTTCTGAAGAATCCACCACAGTCCACCTTAAATTCCAAACTGCCCACTAGTGGGTGTTAGGTACCAGGTTAACTACCCCTGCTGTAGAGAAAACATTAGTGTTAAAGAAACTATTAAGACTATTGAGATATTCTCAAATAAATAAATATCAGTTTAAAGTGACACTAGGGAAGGAGTAAAGATAGGAGACGCTACAGCATTTACTTGTGATTCATGCTGTAAGATAGCTGTGCAAGCTAGTATAGTTTGCAAAGCCTGAGCAAATTTAATCATGAGGTTATAAAAAAAAAAAAATCTATCCTAGCACCGCAAACAGCAACTTGTTTAGACAGATCTATAGGTTTAATAAGGCCCTATGTTATTGTCAGGATAGGGTAAGAGCCAATACATACAGATCCAGAAGACAACAAATGAGTGGCTTTTTTGTGTACTGGTCCTTAGAGTGGCCTGGGCTTATGGTGGACAGTGTCAGAGTGAATAACTGAGCTCAAACAAATGAGAAAAATGGTAATCTAATAAAGGACAAAGGAGTAGGGAGATCAGGAGAAATGTTAAACACGCCAAGAATACACAATAAAGTGCTATTAGGCTAACTAGTACCACAACAGGGCAACATGTGGGAGAGGTGAATATAAATAGGCAGGACTTAATTCTATTGGCCCAAGTCATTCTAAAATTTAATATGATTTGTGGGTGATACAAAATCTGATTAGACTGCTTACTAATGTCATACTATCTCACATATTTGGTCTGACAATTGCCTCATTCAGTCCCGAATTTGGGCGGCATTTTCCAGGGGGGGGCGGCTAAAAACGCCGCCCCTAAATGCTCAGGGCAAATGTCTTGTTAGGCTTGCGACTAACTGACATGCTGGGCTGGTGGGCGGCTGGCGAGGGAGCACTTCCTCTGAGCTGTCTGCACAGCATGACGTCATATCCCGGCTCCCAGCCTCACTCTGAGCTGAGCAGAGTGCTCAGGGGAAGTGTTCCCTCGCCAGTGCCGCCCGCCCAGCAGCCAGGGAGAAAGAGGTTGGGGGGGGTGCCGTGGGGGGGGGGTGATGCTGGAGTCGGAATATGGCGTCATTCCGGCCCTGGCTTCACTACGTGGCGCACAAGGGAGCTGAACAGGAGGATCTGTGCTCCCTCACCGACTGCAGTGACCGGCCATCCGCCCAGCAGCCCCACTGGCCCCCAGGGAAGCGAGAATCCACCCCAGCACTCCCAAAGGTATCGAGGCTGGGGGGAATGCATTTAAAAAAATTAAAAATAATAATTGAAAAAAAAAAATTGTGAGTGTATCTGTGTGTGTGTCTGTTAGTGAGTGGGTGTTGTATGTTAGTGTGTGTATGTTAGTCTGCATGTATGTTAGGGAGTGTGCTACTATGTGTGTGTTTGTCTGTTAGTGTGTGTGTGTCTGTTAGTGAATGTGTTAGTATGTGTGTCTGTCAGTGAGTGTGTGTGTATATGTTAGTGAGTGTGTGTGTGTGTGTGTTAGTGTGTATGCATATCTGCTAGTGAGTGTGTATGTGTGTCTGTTAGTGAGAGTGCATGCATGTCTGTTAGTGTGTGTGTGTGTGTGTCTGTTAGCTAGTGTATGTGAGTCTGTCAGTGAATGTGTGTGTCTGACACTGAGTGCATATGTGTCTGTCAGTAAGTGTGTATTAGTATTTAGAAGGCGGGGGGAGAGGGGGTGCCTGTGTATTGTCATCCCTAGGGCAGCACAAAACCAGCATACACCACTGTGCACAGTATGCCCTTGGTTGGTCATTCTGCATGATTGGCAGATATCTTATTCTTCATGAAGGCATGCCCTCTATTTAGGCATGTTTGTCCCTTTGGGCGGTTTTGGTTACGGGATTCACATCAGTGGCCCACACTTTTACTCCCCACAGCGAAATCCTGCTTCACTGGACACTGTGTTATGGATTTACTTGAACGATGAAATGGAGAGATTAGCATAGTGTATGTGTTTTCTGATAGCTATATCCTGTGAGTTTCCCTCCAGGACCGCTTCTATCAGATACATTACACTTAAGAAGTATAACTGGTTTAGTGTTTTCTGTCAATAAGATTCTGTAATTAGGTTCATCATAATTGTCAGCACCAGGCCCAACTGGTTCTTAATCCTGCCCTGCTGACAATGTTTGTGAGGTATGAAATTGTATAATATCAGTCTGTGCCTGCAATTGTCAGAAGGAAACTAACTAAATTCCAACTAAATGCTTTTGACTTTGGGAATATTAAAAAGTATTAAAAACCTTGAGTTCTTAGTAGAACTTAGAGATTGCCTAGAAGTAGGCATCTAAAGTTTGTGTGAGGGAAGATCTCTGAAATATAGAGATCCTAATAGAAGAAGGTAGAATGGATGAGTGTATAGGATGTGTGAATTAATCAAGTACAGTAATGGATGACAGTATAGATAAGGATAACAGTCGATGAAATATGAGAGGTTGGATTACTTGACCCTGAATGGTGAAATTAATCTCAATTAACATCCAGGGTCTAAATAACCCTCATAAAAGATGAGCATTAATGATTATTTAGTAACTGAAAAAAAATACAAGTGGCCCTGATACAGGAGACACATTGGACCCTTGGAGATAGAACTAGCTGGTGTAAAAGATTTTTTTCCATTAGTAATTAGCGCTTCTAAAATAGAGGAAAAAAAAGCAGGAGTTGCAATTATTTTTTTCATTACATATACAAGTAGAAATAAAACATCAAGATAGCAATATAGAGGGAAGGTATCTAATTTTAGTTTGCACAATTAATGGCGCTCTTTATACATTAGTAAACGTATATCTGCCCAATATCAACCCGATGAAAATATTCTCTCAAATTCTTGAACGAGTAGAAGAAATTGCTATGGGCTAAATCATTTTTTTCGGGGGATTTCAATTGTGTTTTCGATATAGCAATGGATAAATATAGTAAAAATAACACTTTAGTTTTTTTATAGATAAAAGAGGCATAAAGAATGTTAGAACCTTTTTCCAATATTATTAAAAAAAATATATATTTATATGATATTTGGAGAATAAGAAACCCTACAATCAAATATTATTAACCTTTTATTCATGGCCCAACAATTCTTACTCAAGAATATATTTTTTTTCTAGGAGATCCAAAAGTAATAGAAAAAGTAGAACAGATAGAGATTAAAACAACGATCACAATAGTATTATAATGAACCTAAAAGAGGGAAAGATCATTCATCCCAGGACTACCTGGAAATTAGACAAGTCAATTTTATACAATGAGAATAATCGAGAACTCTTGAGAAAAGCTTCAGACTATTTTTTTGCAGAATATAGCCACACGGAGTCGTCAGATCTATTAATATGGTGTGCATACAAGCGAACTATCAGAGGGCAATGTATAAAGATTAAAAAAATAAAATAAAAAAACATACAGAAAAAAGAAGGATTGGGGATCTAATTTATACACCCAATTATATTAAGTCACCAAAGAATATAAAATAAATCCAGGTAAGGAAGGTCAGATAAAAATAGGAAAAATTAAACAGGCCATTAAAAATAAAATATCAGAAAATATAGAAAAAAAAAAAAAGGTTACATTAAAAACAAAGTACTATTATCGACAAAACAGGGCAGACAAAATTCTATCAAACCAACTAAAAAAAATAAAAGCAGATAATAGAATCGATAAAATCATATATGAAGGAAAAACATGTAGAGCACCAAATTAAATAGGAGAAGCTTTCAACCATTTCTATAAGTCTCTGTACAACTTACCTATAAATAGTTCAGGCGAGATCATAGATAACTATATTAAACAAGTTGAAATACCAAAAACATCTATAGAACAAAGAGAAGAATTACACAAAGATATTACAAAAGAGGAAGTATTGGAACAAATAAACAAATTAGAATATTTTAAAACCCCTGGACCAGACGGTTTTAGTAATAGGTTCTAGAAAGTAATGAAAGACATAGTAGCAGATCCATTAACTAGGATTTTTAATGAAGCTATAAAAAATGGCGCGTTTCCACTAAAGATGCTGAAGGCAAACATCTTGCCAAAATTAAAACCAGGGAAAATAACAACGGACGTAAAAAATTATAGACCAATTTCTTTAATAAATGTAGATGTTAAGCTGTTTGCCTCAGTTATCGCTAAGAGATTAAAAACAATACTCCCTGAAATTATTAACCTAGATGAGAGTGGATTTATCCCCGGGAGAAATTCAGGAAATAATGTGAGGAGACTAATAGATGCAATTTATTTGTCGGACAGAAATAGGGATCCCCTGCTGATCCTGTCTTTAGACGCAGAGAAAGCGTTTGACAGGGTCAGCTGGGGATTCATGTTTAAGGTGCTAGAAGCATTCAACATCTCGGGGTGGATGCTGGATGCGATAGGTGCTTTGTATGTTAAGCCATCAGCAAGATCTATAGGCCAGAACATGTGTTCCACCTTGTTTGGATTAGAAAATGGAACGAGGCAAGGATGTCCCTTGTCTTAAATCCTATACATTATTACAGTAGAAATTTTTGCTTTAAAAATGAGACAAAATCAATTAATAAAGGTCCTTAATACATCTAATGGAGACATAATTTTTTTTGCTATATGCAGATGACACCCTCTTATATGTAAAATAATTGGAAAACTCTCTCCCTCAATCAATGGCAGAAATCGAATTATACAGCAACATATCCAACTACAAACTAAACACTGCTGAGCGCCAGGTGGATCCTCCGCGCTGATTACCTGCCAGCTGGAGAAGTGAGTGCCCCGGCTTCTGGGTTGGGGGTCCCCGGAAAGCCCTGTCCCTGATGCTGAGAGCCCTGTGGGGCGGGTCTGCGCAGTCCCTCCGGCGGACCGGTGGCCGGGAGGGGTGTGCGCCGGCCTCAAGTATGTGGCCGGCACCGGGAGAGACATTGGGGCACGCGTTTCATTGAGTCTTGAGTGGTGATGGGGAGGTGCAGGGAGTGGACGGCCTACGGACTCTAGGTGTGGGGGTCAAGTGGACAGTTTCTACTCCTGAGTGCCCACAGCGCCACGGTGACCTCGGACAGTGGGCGGGAGTCGGTATGGGGAAGACGGCTGGAGGCTTGGCTGCCTAAGAGACGTATTGCAGCTGTGCCGGGAGAGGCCCTCAGACATCTTCTTCTACGTCCAGCGCTACTCCCTTACTGATATCATTTTTATATTGTATATTATTTGTGCCTATCGTTATTGCATTCATATTTTATAATTTACTAGACGCTGAAACAATGCTACAAGCTACGACCGTTCACTGCCTAGCACGGCCGGACCAAAATATAATTTCTGCTATGAGTGCTTCAAACAACAATACGTAGCTATGGAAATGCGTTATAGAACAGCACCACTATTTGCCTTACGTTAGTTTGCTATGTTACACAGGTTTAGGCCTAACTAGACGCAGTTGAATTACACCCATGTGGGGAGTACTAATGGCAAAATATTTAAGGATTGAGCCCGTGAAAAATTGTAGTACGGAACTAACCTGCCTAGACCTATACTTAAGGACCAAGGGCCTTAGCCTGCACGAAAATAAAATAAAATAAAATAAAAAAAATATATAGCAGTTCTGTCAGAAACGCACCGCTCCATTATTATTTAGTCAGATAATGTATGCTTAATTCAAAAAATTACCATGTTATTTACATCTCAGAGCCCTCTAAGGCAACCGATAAATGCCATTTATTATTGTTGACTTGATAGCCAGACGAATGTAATATATAACGTATGTTAACATGCTTACACTTTACCTTAGAAAGACGCACATTATACATGTAGATACTAGTCATTATTACTGTAGTCACCACTGCTAACCTAAGGATTTTCATAAACGCCCAGATTATACGACGACACAGCAAGCCGCGCACACTAGGAATGAGCCCAAACATACTATAGGCCTATATGGCTTCCATACTAGACACAGCCTTAAGATACGCATCCTGGTATAGAAAATAAATGCCTAGCTACCAGCAGCAATTGCACAAATTGTTTTGCTTAGACATGCTACAATGCTTCGACAGGGGCTAAAGTTTACTGTTAATTGCCTACACAATACGCTTGTTACGTCATTGCTTAATGTTAATAGATAGGACTTTTCATCGCACCGAAATGCCTGCCCCTTATAATCCCAATACCATATATGAGCACTGTACCATATATACTAAAATGAATATACTAAAATGCTTGTTTATCCTGACCTATATGCCTCTGCGCAGGCAACCATATACTACATTCATTACCCTGTACTATGCCTGCTCATGCTTTTTTGCGACACTAATAAAAATATTAAAAACAACTACAAACTAAATATGACAAAATTGATACCAATGTATAAAAACATCTAATAAAATAAAATAGCTGACTTTCAAAATAAATACAAAATAAACTTCTCTCAACCAGAAGAATTTGTATATCTGGGGATTAGAATAAACAAACATACAAATAGACTAATGGAAAAAAAATGTTTACACCTTTAAAAAATACAAACAAAGATTTAAAAGAATAGCACCAAGCAGAAATATCATGGTGGGGGAGAGTCAATACTCTGAGAGCCTATCATCTTCCTAAATTGATATATTTATTTAAGATTAGTGATGTCGCGACACAAAATTTCCGGTTCGCGAACGGCGAATGGGAACTTCCGCAAACGTTCGCGAACCGCCATTGACTTCAATGGGCAGGCAAATTTTAAAACCAGGAGAGATGGCTAGAAACAATCCCAAAGAGTCAATTAATACGGGTGAGGAGAAACTGTACAAAGAAATCAGATTACAGAGAGCAAGCTAGGCATCTAAAAAATAAATTCATAGCAAAGAAATATGAATCCACTGTGTTGGATAAAGAAATTGAGGAAATAGAAAAAAAGAATAGAAAATATCTAATGACATCTAAACCCAAGAAAATCCCCCAAAAGGATTATAATTTTTCTTTTATTACACAGTATAACACACCACATTGGAAAATCAAAAAGATTTTCAATAAACATTGGAATATTCTATGATCCTATATTATGCAAAGTGTTACCCAAGAAAACGCCAATGATCTTTAGGAGAACAATAAATTTTAAAAACATTCTTGCACCTAGTTATGCATTAAAAATCCAACGAAAGGGTAGACCACTTAACATCAACGGTTTCAACCCTTGCAACACTTGTAAAGCATGTAAAAATCAAAAATACACACAAAGGAAAGAATTCACGAGCTTTACAACAGGAGAGAAATTCAAAATAAAATCTAACATAAATTGTAACACCAAAAACGTAGTCTACATGCTCCAATGCCCATGCGGGAGACAATATGTGGGAAGAACTTGTAGAAAACTTAAAGAAAGAATATTGGAACATCAAAATAACATTAGAAAAAAATCAATTAAACATATAGTACCTCTGCATTGCAATTCTTGCAATCAATTTTGTTGGCAAAATTTTTCCTTTGTGGGCATTGAGCATGTGGATCCCTACTGGAGGGGAGGAGATTTGACCAAAAAACTTTCACAAAGAGAAACATTCTGGATAAATAAATTAAAAACACTCCAACCTTGGGGTCTAAATCTGGATATTGACTTGTGGAGTTTTTTTGAGGATTAACCTTGGTTGTGTAGAATGTTTCTACGGATGTCGCACTCCCTTTCCTTCATTTCATTTTTATGTATTTCTTCTAACATTCTGATTGGGGTGCCACCAAAAAAAAAAAAAAAAAAATCCTGAAAGGATACCTCATATATATAATATAGCCTATCATTGGCATTGTCATTAATTGTTGGGCCATATATATAATATAGCCTTTTTTCAACATTAGTACTAACTGTGGGGCTATTTAGAAATCCAAAAGAGAAATTTCTAGAGGTAGGAAAATGTTTAAGCACTGCAGAGAGTGAGTGGCCAATCTTCATTTACTCTCACACAGTTAAACACTATGTTTTTCCATTTGATCTGTATTTAGCAGATGATCCCCTACTCTATTTTGTATTTTGAATTTTAAAACCCACAGGGACTCTTTCGGGCCACACAAGTGATGGAAAAGTTGTTTCAAGGGGACTAACACCTGGACTGTGGCATGCCGGAGGGGGATCCATGGCAAAATTACACAGTTGATGCAGAGTCTGGTTTTAATCCATAAAGGGCAGAAATCACCTAACATTCCTAAATCACAATGGATATGGATTGACACCTGACATATGACATATTGACACCTTGACATATGGATTGACACCTGTCCTCAGAGACCCTGATACACACTGACACAGAGCAGAATAGGGACTTAGGGTCAATTGGCAGATATGGATTGACACCTATACTAAGGATCCCTGATACACACTGACACAGAGCAGAATAAGGACTGTTCCTCCTACATAGGGTCACTTGACAGATATGGATTGACACCTATCCTAAGGATCCCTGATACACACTGACACAGAGCAGAATAGAGACTGTTCCCCCTACATAGGGTCACTTGGCAGATATGAATTGACACCTGTCCTCAGAGATCATGATACACACTGACACAGAGCAGAATAGAGACTGCTCCCCCTACATAGGGTCACTTGGCAGATATGGATTGACACCTGTCCTCAGAGACCATGATACACACTGACACAGAGCAGAATAGAGACTGTTCCCCCTACATAGGGTCACTTGGCAAATATGGATTGACACCTGTCCTCAGAGATCATGATACACACTGACACAGAGCAGAATAGAGACTGTTCCCCCTACATAGGGTCACTTGGCAGGTATGGATTGACACCTGTCCTCAGAGACCATGATACACACTGACACAGAGCAGAATATAGACAGTTCCCCCTACATAGGGTCACTTGGCAGATATGGATTGACACCTGTCCTCAGAGATCATGATACACACTGACACAGAGCAGAATATAGACAGTTCCCCCTACATAGGGTCACTTGGCAGATATGGATTGACACCTGTCCTCAGAGATCATGATACACACTGACACAAAGCAGAATAGAGACTGTTCCCCCTACATAGGGTCACTTGGCAGATATGGATTGACACCTGTTCTCAGAGCCGCTGATACACACTGACACAGAGCAGAATAGGGACTGTTCCCCCTACATAGGGTCACTTGGCAGATATGGATTGACACCTGTCCTCAGAGACCTAATTGTGTAATAATGGTAATACTATTACCTATTATATAATATTGGCAGGGGCAAGGAAATTCCCAATAAATAGATGGGTATAGGCAGAGAGTATAGAGACCGGAGTGATAAAGTGTCAATAAGGTGATATAAAGTTAAATGTATCACAGACACACAGCCACCCTTTCTCTTAGCTAGTTTCCAGAAATGCTGGATAGGTAGAAGGGCTACAAAGACTCAGAGAGGTCTAAGAAAAATCCTCTAAACTAGCCCTAATCTCCTTAAACACCTTCAAGGGTGTTCTAAGCTAAAGCTCAATCTAAACGTTTAGATGGCTGCCTGATTTCCCATCACAGATGCTGGCTAGGAATAACAGTGTGCAAGACAAAGAGTGGGTCTAAGTGCCCATAGTGCAGTAAAGTGTCCCTAGTGAAGTGAAAAAGAGAATAACGAGCTGGCTCCCAAGAGAATAACGAGCTGGCGCCCTATCAGGGGACCTGTATATGGCATCGATTTTAGGAACCGGGAGATGGAAAAAGATGCTTGGTCGGTCCTCCTACTTCAAATTTGGGGCACTGCGCGTGCAATCTAATGTGCCACCAGATAGGAGTGGTGTGTTAAGTAGTACTATTCCTATCAGTTTAATCCCTGTTATGTGCCTTTTGTTTTGGTTTTGTTTTTGAAGCCACAGTGCAACACCAGAGGGCCGAAAAATTAGGCATGTATACATGCCTGAAAAATTAGGTATTGTTGCAGCCGTTGCTGTAGCAGCGGCCATAAAAATTGATGTTTGTTTCCCAGGCAGAAAGTGCCCTAAAACATTGCGGCTTGAACCCTAGTTGGTGGCGGATAAGTCACGCAAGTCAACCGGCATTCAGAGCTAAAATACAGCAGCGTGTGGACCATGTTTAGCCCAAGGCAGCTCATCTCCTCAGGCCTTTTTTAGTCGAATGTATCGCCCCTGTCAGTCCCTTCGGGATCCATCCCTCATTCATCTTAATAAAGGTGAGGTAATCTAGACGTTTTTGACCTAGGCAACTTCTCTTCTCAGTGACAATACCTCCTGCTGCACTGAAGGTCCTTTCTGACAGGACACTTGAAGCGGGGCAGGCCAGAAGTTCTATCGCAAATTGGGATAGCTCAGGCCACAGGTCAAGCCTGCGCACCCAGTAGTCAAGGGGTTCATCGCTACTCAGGGTGTCGATATCTGCAGTTAAGGCGAGGTAGTCTGCTACCTGTCGGTCGAGTCGTTCTCTGAGGGTGGATCCTGAAGGGTTGTGGCGATGCGTAGGACTTAAAAAGCTCTGCATGTCCTCCATCAACAACACGTCTTTAAAGCGTCCTGTCCTTGCCGGCATGGTAGTGGGAGGAGGAGGATGACTTTCACCTCTTCCCCTGTTAGATTTCCGTTGTGCCGTGACATCACCCTTATACGCTGTGTAAAGCATACTTTTTAATTTATTTTCAAATGCTGCATCATTTCCGACTTGTTGTAATTTGGTAACATTTCCGCCACTTTCTGCTTATACCGGGGGTCTAGTAGTGTGGACACCCAGTACAGGTCGTTCTCCTTCAGCCTTTTTATACGAGGGTCCCTCAACAAGCACGACAGCATGAAAGACCCCATTTGCACAAGGTTGGATGCCGAGCTACTCATTTCCCGTTCCTCCTCCTCAGTGATCTCAATGAAGGTATGTTCTTCCCCCTAGCCACGTACACCACCACGGGTACCACATAGGTGACAACGAGCACCCTGGGATGCCTGTTGTGGTTGGTCTTCCTCCTCCTCCTCAAAGCCACATTCCTCCTCTGACTCCTCTTCCTCACAATCCTCTTCCAGCGTTGCCGCAGGTCCAGCAAGCAATGCTGATAAGGCTGTTTCTGGTGGTGATGGTGACCACAACTCTTCCTCTTCCTCTTCACGCTCATCTACGGCCTGATCCAGCACTCTTCGCAGGGCACGCTCCAGGAAGAAAACAAATGGTATGATGTCGCTGATGATGCCTTTGGTGCGACTGACTAGGTTTGTCACCTCCTCAAAAGGACGCATGAGCCTACAGGCATTGCGCATGAGCGTCCAGTAATGTGGCAAAAAAAATCCCAGCTCCCCAGAGGCTGTTCTAGCACCCCGGTCATACAAATATTCATTAACGGCTTTTTTCTTGTTGGAGCATGCGGTCGCACATTAGGAGTGTTGAATTCCAACGTGTCGGGCTGTCGCAAATCAAGCGCCTCACTGGCATGTTTTTTCGCCGCTGGATATCTGCAAAGTGTGCCATGGCCGTGTAGGAACGCCTGAAATGGCCACACACCTTCCTGGCCTGCTTCAGGACGTCCTGTAAGCCTGTGTACTTATGCACAAAGTGTTGTACGATCAGATTACACACATGCGCCATGCACGGCACATGTGTCAACTTGCCCAACTTCAATGCCGGCAACAAATTTGTTCCGTTGTCACAAACCACTTTGCCGATCTCCAGTTGCTGCGGAGTCAGCCACTTTTCCACCTGTGCATTCAGGGCGGACAGGAGTGCTTGTCCGGTGTGACTCTCTGCTTTCAAGCAAGTCAAACACAAGACAGCGTGACACTGCCGTATCCGGGATGTGGAATAGTACCTGGGGAGCTGGGGGGGGGGGGTGCCGTTGATGTGGAGCAAGATGCAGCAGCAGAAGAGGACTCAGCCGAGGAGGTTATGGAAGAGGATGGAGTAGGAGGAGTAGAGGAGGTGGCAGCAGGCCTGCCTGCAAGTTGTGGCGGTGTCACCGACTCCTCTGCAGAGCCACGCATTCCATGCTTGGCAGCCGTCAGCAGGTTTACCCAATGTGCAGTGTATGTGATATACCTGCCGTGACCATGCATTGCAGACCAGGTATCAGTGGTCAGATGGACCCTGCCCCAACACTGTGTGCCAGACATGCCATTACTTCCTTTTGCACAATCAAGTGCAGGTTGGGGATTGCCTTTTGTGAAAATAAATTTTGTCCGGGTACCTTCCACTGTGGTGTCCCAATAGCTACAAATTTGTTGAACGCCTCAGACTCCACCAACTTGTATGGTAAAAGCTGGCGGGCTAATAGTTCGGACAAGCCAGCTGTCAGACGCTGGGCAAGGAGGTGACTTTCTGACATTGGCTTCTTACGCTCAAACATGTCCTTGACAGACACCTGACTTTGGGCAGATGAGCGGGAACTGCGAGAGACGGAGTGACGGATGGTTGAGAGGGGGAAAGGAGGACAGCAGTGGTTGACGTGGCTGAAGATGCTGGACCAGGAGGAGGATGGCGGCTTTGAGTTTGTGTGCTGCTTGTACTCATGTGTTGATCCCATAGGCGTTTGTGAGGTGTGATCATGTGCCTACGCAAAGCAGTTGTACCTTGGTGGGTGTTGGACTTCCCACGACTCAGTTTCTTTTGGCACAGGTTGCAAATGGCATCGGTGTTGTCAGAGGCAGACACACAAAAAAAATGCCACACTGCTGAGCTCTGCAATGACGGCATTCTGGTGGTGGATACAGCATGCGTTGATTGGTGTGCTGTTGGGCTGACCCCGGGTGCCGATGCATGCTGCCTGGCTGTGCCACTAGCTCCTTGTGACGACCTCCCCCTGCTTCCAACTCGTCTCCTCCTCCTCCTCTCTGTCTCCCCATCTGAACTTTTGTCCTGTTCTTCTTCTTGCCGAGCGGGCACCCAAGTGACATCCATGGACGCATCGTCATCATCAACCGCTTCACTTGTATCTGACAACTCAGCAAAGGAAGCAGCAGCAGGTACAACAGCATCATCATCATCACACCGTACGTCCATGTGTGTAATGCTGCCTGCCTGAGACATATCCCTGTTATCTACATCCTCTGGCAATAATGGTTGTGCATCACTCATTCCTTCAAACGGATGTGTGAATAACCACTCTGACATACAAAGTGAAGTGGCTGTGGTGCTAGTGTTGGTGGTGGCGGCAGGCGGGTGAGTGGTATCTTGAGAGGTGCCCGAAGCTAAGCTGGAGGAGGATGGTGTGTCAAGGTTCCGAGCGGAAGCTGTAGAAGATTGGGTGTCCTGTGTTAGCCAGTCAACTATGTCCTCAGAACTTTTCAAGTTCAGATTACGTGGCCTCTGAAAGCTGGGCATTATTCTAGGGCCAAAGGGAATCAGAGCACCACGACCAAGATGGCCCCTGCGGGGTGACCTGCCTCTGCCTGTCATTTTTTTTTGGATTAGTGGTACTATGCGTGCAAGCTACTGTTATGAGTGGCACTGTACGGTGGCAGAGGTTGGCAGAGTACACGCTGTAGGCCTGACACACCCGATTGAAGACAACTAACTGCTATTCAATCTATAACAGGGGAAAAAGTTTTTTGTTTTTAAATGCACGCTATTGTGACACCAGATATGAGTGGCAATGTGCACTGGCAGAGGTTGGCAGAGTACACGCTGAAGGTCTGACACCCGCTTTAAGGACACTGACTGCTATTAGCTTACAGTGAAAAACTTGTTTTCTTTTTAAAGGCATGCAATAGTCACACCAGATATGAGTGGCAAACTGCACTTGCAGAGGTTGGCAGAGTACACGCTGAAGGCCTGACACCCAGACGCTTGCAGACAACTAACTGCTATTCAATCTATTACAGTGAAAAACTATTTTTTTTTTTTAAATGTCAAGCTTAAGCTATTGTGACACCAGATTTGAGTGGTGGCACTGGGCAAGTGGGCACAGTATCCACTGTGAGCCTGACACAGAAGCTTTCAGACAACTAACTGCTATTCAATCTATTACAGTGGAAAAACTTTTTTTTTTCTTTTTAAAAGCACGCTATTGTCACTCCTGATATGAGTGGCAAAGTGGACTGGCAGAGGTTGGCAGAGTACACGCTGAATGCCTGACACCCGCTTAAGGGACACTGACTGCTATTAGCTTACAGTGAAAAACTTTTTTTTTTCTTTTTAAAGGCACGCTATTGTCACACCAGATATGAGTGGCAAAGTGGACTGGCAAAGGTTGGCAGAGTACACGCTGCAGGCCTGACACCCGCTTGAAGACAACTAACTGCTATTCAATCTAAAACAGTGAAAAAAGTTATTTTTTTTTTTTAAAGGCACGCTATAGTCACACCAGATATGAGTGGCAAAGTGCACTTGCAGAGGTTGGCAGAGTACATGCTGAAGGCCTGACACCCGCTTTAAGGATACTGACTGCTATTAGCTTACAGTGAAAAACTTTTTTTTTCTTTTTAAAGGCACACTATAGTCACACCTGATATGAGTGGCAAAGTGCACTTGCAGAGGTTGGCAGAGTACACGCTGAAGGCCTGACACCCGCTTGAAGACAACTAACTGCTATTCAATCTATAACAGTGAAAAAGTATTTTGTTTTTAAATGCATGCTATTGTGACACCAGATATGAGTGGCAAAGTGGACTGTCAGAGGTTGGCAGAGTACACGCTGAAGGTCTGACACCCGCTTTAAGGACACTGACTGCTATTAGCTTACAGTGAAAAACTTTTTTTTTCTTTTTAAAGGCATGCTATAGTCACACCAGATAGTAGTGGCAAAGTGCACTTGCAGAGGTTGGCAGAGTACACGCTGAAGGCCTGACACCCAGACACTTGCGGGCAACTAACTGCTATTCAATCTATTACAGTGGGAAAAATTTTTTTTTTAAATGCAAGCTTAAGCTATTGTGACACCAGATATGAGTGGTGGCGCTGGACAAGTGGGCACAGTATCCACTGTGAGCCTGACACAGAAGCTGGCAGACAACTAACTTCTATTCAATCTATTACAGTGAAAACATTTTTTTTTTTTTTAAATGTCAAGCTTAAGCTATTGTGACACCAGATATGAGTGGTGGCACTGGGCAAGTAGGCACAGTATCCACTGTGAGCCTGACACAGAAGCTGGCAGACAACTAACTGCTATTCAATCTATTGCAGTGAAAACATTTTTTTTTTAAATGTCAAGCTTAAGCTATTGTGACTCCAGATATGAGTGGTGGCACTGGGCAAGTGGGCACAGTATCCACTGTGAGCCTGACACAGAAGCTGGCAGACAACTAACTGCTATTCAATCTATTACAGTGAAAAAAAAATATTTTTAAATGTCAAGCTTAAGCTATTGTGACACCAGATATGAGTGGTGGCACTGGGCAAGTGGACACAGTATCCACTGTGAGCCTGGCACAGAAGCTGGCAGACAACTAACTGCTATTCAGTCTATCACAGTGAAAAAAAAATATTTTTAAATGTCAAGCTTAAGCTATTGTGACACCAGATATGAGTGGTGGCACTGGGCAAGTGGGCACAGTATCCACTGTGAGCCTGACACAGAAGCTGGCAGGCAGGCAACTGCAATTACATTACACAGAAGAAAAAAAAAAAGCAGACTGATGTTCTAGCCCTAAAAAGGGCTTTTTGTGGTGCTGTTCTTACAGCAGAGATCAGATGAGTCCTTCAGGGCTGTAGTGGACACTGAATACCCTTGCCTAGCTATCAATTTCCCTATAAAATGAGCAGCAGCTACACTTTCCCTCCTCTATCTAAGAATGCAGCTTCAGAATGAATCTAAAATGGATGCTGTACAGGAGGTGGGAGGGTCTGGAAGGGAGGGTCTGCTGCTGATTTGCTGGAATGTGTCTGCTGACCGTGAGGCACAAGATCAAAGTTTGCTCAATGATGACGAATAGGGGGCGTATCGAACCGCTCATGTGTTCGCCCGCCGTGGCGAACGCGAACACGCTATGTTCGCCGGGAACTATTCGCCGGCGAACAGTTCGGTACATCACTATTTAGGATGTTACCACTAATAATTCCTATTCCATGGTTAAAAATGGTTGTCAGCTTTTTCTAATTTTGTATGCAGAGGCAAAAAGCCTACGATAAAAACAGACACGTTGTGTAAACACATAAATAAAGGAGGGCTAAGTTTCCCGAGTATAGAAAAATACTACGAGGCGGGGATAATTTCACATATAGCAATATTGCAGAAATAATCTACATATAAAGAGGGCTGGTTCTGGTTGGAATCCGAGATATGCAAACTAAGAATCTAGCTAATATAGTATGGAATAACAAAATATGTGAAGTATCTACCTCCTATGTGTTAAATCATTTAGTTCCCATTTAGGAAAAGATAAAAAGAAATTAGATATTAAAAAAAAAAATTTGGGTTTTCAAAATATAGAGTGCATTGAAAGAGAGATACCTAACATTTCTCTAAAAACATGGAAAAAAGGAAACATTTTAACGGTAGAAGATCTATTTTTAGATAATAAGGTAAAACCCTTTGATATATTGAGAAGGTCTTTATCACCTCAATAGGCCTTTTCATACTTAAGAGTGAACAGCTATTTAAAAAAGTATAATTTTATGAATCAGGGAGACATGTATAATGTGATCAAAATTATATTTAATAACAATGAAACAAACAAACTATTCTCAAAGAGTATTACATTATTAGATACTAGGGTAACAGAATATTATCCAACAGCAATCAAAAGCTGGGAGAAACTTCTACATATCAACATAGACATAGGAAAATGGTTTGAGGCAATAGTTAGGCAAATCAATATGTGCACAGTATCCACCTAATGGAAATCCATTATAAGGTGATAAATAAATGATATCTAGTACCTTCTAGAATGTCTAGGATATCAGTAGAAAACGATAATACATGTTGGAGATGTGGAGAATCAAGAGCGGACTATCTTCACATATGGTGGAACTGCAAAATAGTGATCCCTTTGTGGAGTTTGGTGAGATCTTCATTATTTAAATTAGACAATATTAATATAGAGACTTGCCCAGATATGATACTGTTACATTTAAGATGGCACACCTTAAATAAATGGAAACAAATGTTGGTAACACACTGCTTGATAGTGGTGAAGCTAATCATAGCCAGAAACTGGAAAAAGACACAGGTATTTTCTAAAATGCTGTTCGTTCAACAAGTAAAATTTCAGTTACGAATGGAAATATCGTATATACTCGAGTATAAGCCGACCCGAATATAAGCAGAGGCCCCTAATTTTACCCCAAAAAACTGGGAAAACTTATTGACTCGAGTATAAGACTAGGGTGGGAAATGCAGCAGCTACTGGTAAATTTCTAAATAAAATTAGATCCTAAAAAAATTATATGAATTGAATATTTATTTACAGTGTGTGTATATAATGAATGCAGTGTGTGTGTGTTAATGCAGTGTGTGTGTGTGAATGCAGTGTGTGTATGAGTGCAGTGTGTGTATGGGTGCAGTGTGTGTATGAATGCAGTGTGTGTATGGGTGCAGTGTGTGTATGGGTGCAGTGTATATGAGTGCAGTGTGTATATGAGTGCAGTGTGTGTATGAGTGCAGTGTGTGTATATGAGTGCAGTGTGTGTATATGAGTGTAGTGTGTGTGTATATGAGTGCAGTGTGTGTATGAGTGCAGTGTGTGTATAGGAGTGCAGTGAGTGTGTATGAGTGTAGTGTGTGTATACGAGTGCAGTGTGTGTGTGTTTGTGTATGTGTTGCAGAGCCTTGGTGGGGGGGGTGCATTTTTATTATTATTTTTTTTAATTATTATTTTTTTGTTATATTATTATTTTATTTTATTTTATTATTATTATATTTTTCTGCCCCCCCTACCTGCTTGATACATGGCAGGGAGGGGGGGCTCTTACTCCCTGGTGGTCCAGTGGCAGGAGGAGAAGGGAGCTGACAGGAGCTGCAGGAGAGGTAAGTAAACGCACACAGCCCCATTGTCTGTATTATGGCAATGTAAATGTAAATTGCCATAATACAGACATTGACTCGAGTATAAGTCGAGTTGGGGTTTTTCAGCACAAAAAATGTGCTTAAAAACTCAACTTATACTCAAGTATATACGGTAGGTGTAAATAAAATTAGAAACAATTATAGAGATAATGATATTTTGACTAACTGGTTAAAACTGTTGAAAAAAGAGAAGAAGGATCGAATACAAGAAATAGTATAATCCTAACTGATCACTTTGACTGTAAAATAAGAGATACGATAAATTGAAATATCACTACTGTACCGTGAATATGTATGACTGATGAATGAATGCAGATTGAGAAATGTTACCCCTATAAGTTGCAGTGCTCACCTCCCTCTCCTATTTATTTATGGATGTATTTATTTATTTTTTCATGCTGAGATATAGATTCTCACAGGATAAAAATAAAGAAAGCTAAGTTCCAGGTGATAATATTTAAAATATAGTTCAAATAAAGATTAAGCTAAGGGAGAGAGAGGGGGAAGGGACACACTAGTGATGATGACTATTTACCAAAGCCTTAAACAATGAAGTATTTGAAAACTATCTTGGCTGGTATTATCTGAAATAGGGGAAGAAAAAAAAAGTATTAAAAACAGTTTTAGGTTTGCTGAAAACAGTATATGCAACAACCTGGCTAAGTTTTAAATTTGGTTCATAGAAATGACACAGCAGACCAGAGTCATTAAAATATGAAACATACAAATAATAATAAGACATAAATAAATAACATCGACTCTGAGGTTTTTATATTATAGACCCATTTATCTTATGTTCAATATACATGTAAGTTGTCTAGATACTGGGAGTGTTTAGCCAAGATCTATACTTCTATATCCCTTTGTAGAAAGGAAAAAAAAAAATTGGTGTCAGATGAAATTATTTATGTAAACAACCTCTCACACTGCCTATTTGCAGTTATGTTCATTTAATTGTTTTTATTTTTTTTAAATCCTCAGAAACAACAGAGTTGGGAAGCAAAAAGGAGCTTAAATATATGCCATTTATAACATATCTGTCAGGATTGCTTCAGACACAAATGTTTTCTGATGACCAGTTAATCGCAGGTGTGGAGATTCACTGTGAAGAAAAGGGACGTTGCCCATCCAGTTGCCACTTGTGCAGAAGACCTGGTAAAGAACAGGTCAGCCCCACCCCAGTGCTTCTGGAGATCACTCGGATCATACCACTCTATAGCCTAATTCAAGATAACTCTACACAAGAGGTACATACATTGAAATTATTTACTACTATTCAATGAAGTAAAGCTCAAAGGCAAAGTGGCAAGGTTATCTGGTTTGCTGAAATAGAAAGTGCACTATTGTGAAATCTATATGCATTGCTCCAGTGGTTTAGCAAGTAAAATGTTTTAAAAGGGGGGGGGGAGATTGGGGGTGGTTGTGTTTTTTCCTTTTTGTTTTGTTTTTTGGATATACCTTGAGAAAAAAACAATTGAAATGCCCCTTTGGCTTTGGCAAGATATGCTTGCCTATTAAAAGTGAGATTAGGGCCACCTGGACTGCGACCACTGATCGCTTCTCTGGCCAGGGTCCCACCTGAGGTGGAAAATTTAAAATCTAAAGCTTAATCTAAAATGTTGATGCTGCTTTTGTTTTTGGCATTTGTTTCTCCTGTTACTCATATTATACTCTAAGGATAGCATAACAACCACTTAATCTCTACCTAGCTAGACAAGAGATATGTCTGACCATCTCATTAATCAGCTTAGGTTATGTTTAGTCCTAAAGTTTGACCGCTTCATATGTATTGTCGTAATGTGTAACGTGTCTGCTTAATTTACAATCAGAACAACTTTACATGTTTCAGCCTAGCATCTGACACAGCATATTAATCTACTGCGTAGAAAACAAAAGCGATGTGTTTATATGTTATGATTCTCATTCTCTCTAAGCTATGTACATCACTAATGTTTTATCCTGTTTATATAACTACAAAAAAAAAAGTGCAATGTCAATAATGCCATGTAACAATGCGTGTTTCCAACTTGAATGCACCAGCTATTGTGGCAGTGTAAATTCACATGTTAATCTTATGCACAAACAAAAATAAAGAATTAAAAAAAAAAAAAAGTGAGATTAGACTAATATGTATTCAGCATTTGGTTTTGTCTGAATTGAAATTTAGAAAAATCTAAATATTTTCATGCAGGACAGCTATGGAGTGAGACAGACCAGTAGACAGTAATTGCCTGCTTTTATGTTTGCTGCACTTGTGTGGGTGTGGGGTATTTATTTCTTCAATTCATGTATTTCCCTACATGTGAGTTCTGCCCTTTCTCCCCTCTCTTCTTTTATTGATACATACCCAAACACTTTCTTTGCTTGAATAACCCTCACCTCATCTGTTGCTTCTCCCAATTTCTTGCTTTATTGCAGGCCTACCTGACCGTAATATAGCTTTCCCAAAGCCTGAGTTAAATACTATCTAGCCTCAGACCTGCAGGGAACTTGGTTACCTTCCAAACCTGCCCACCTTAAGCTCATTGTTTAAATTATAATTAGAATCTCACACACAATGTTGGCTAAGCAGAAATTACAGCTACTCATTTCCCCCTTTCTGATGACCCCTCCTTCTCTCATTTCATGCCCTGCACTCATTTCTCTGTTCCCTCTGTCATATTTCCAAATTATCTCATCCTAGACCCCATCCATACAAAACCCACTCTCACTTATTGTCACTGTCTAGCAGCTGGTGTTGTCTATCCAGGGCCCTTGCCCTTCTCCGTTCTCACACTAAGCCTACCAGAAACCCCATGATTGTCATCCAAGTACCTTGCCATTGATCCTCATCTACAAACATTCAGTGTGCACTCTGGAACACCCGCTCTGTCTACAGCCTTCTGAAATTGACAGCTATACATGACCTCTTCATCTCAAATTCTCTGACACTACTAGCACTTACTGATACCTGGCGGCCCACCTCTGATAGTGCTACTTATTGAGCTATATGTTTTGGTGGGCTACAATTCTCCCACACTTCCAGACTCCACTCTAAAGGAGGTGGTGTAGGCATCCTCCTCTCACTCCAGTGTACTTTTTCAGCAATATTCCTTGCCTTATCTTTTACTTCCTTTTAAGTCCACACTGTCCACCTATGTCAACCTACTCCTTTACGAATCGTCATTTATCACCCCCTTGTCATCCTAAACTTTTCATTGAACACTTCTCTTCCTAGCTACCCCACACCCTCACCTCTAGCATTATCTTGTACTTGGGGGCTTTAATATCCTAATCAGCAATCCTAACTGCCCTAATGCCTCCCAACTGCTCTTTTTAACCTCCTCCTTTTGCCCTCATGTGATGGTCTAATTTAGCAACAGCTGATATCACTCTTGAACTAATCTTCACCAATCTCTGTGCCACCTCTTATCTCTCCAGTGTTCCATTTCCACAATCTGCTGAACTTGACATCAGCATACCCCCTACCCAGATTATACCACCCTTGGTACATCAGTTTTGCAGAAACCTCCCCTGTCTTGACCCACAGCGAATCTCCACCAACCTCAATACTCTCATTTTATCTATCTCAAATATCACATCAGCCCAACTCATAGCTAGAGCCTCCCTCCACCCAGTTTTGGGATTATAATTATTGCCTCATATGTCACAGCTGCTCGTATTAAATGTCCTACAAGTCTTAGTGTCCCTTGGTGACTGCTACTCTTATCCTCCGCTGGTCCTGGATTCAGCTACAGCATACAGTCATTATAGCACTCTGGAACCTTGTAAATTCTCCAATATAGTGGACAAGACCTGTCTTATTGGGTAAAACAAGAGAACTGTTTATGTCATGGAAAACCACATGCATTTATCCCAGCACACAGCATGGGGTCTTCAGCAAGAGCTGCGCAAACAACTCCTTGGTGTCTTGGTGTCTGGGACATAATTAGGTCAAGACATGATAACTTAATTTCCTGTTGTACATCAAGACACATTGCACAATAGGTGTTACATAATATAATTAACTCAGGGTTTTGGTCGGAAAGGAGTGCTGACCAGTGCAACAACCACTTTAGGGTAGAAACCAGACTGCAAAGAAACCAATATACACACAAATCAGACAAACAATAAGTGTACTGATATTTAAGGAAGGCAGTTAAAATACAAACACAGATAACAGTGTAGCAGAAGGGCTTCTGGATACAGGACAAGCAAGACAGGAGGACAAGACCAGCAACATAACATTAAAAAGGGTGCAGCTCGGGGGGCGTGGCCTGGACACCAACGGGACAAGCCGCATGTAATTGCAGCTCCGTGATACAGGGCTAATCTGAGCATTTGCACCACAAAATAACGGCAAGCAACACTCTCTACAGCAGCAATGTCTCACCCTAAATCAAAGAGACACATGGAAAAATCGGACAAGGCACAGTTTTTCACCACGAAACAAAACCAATAGAAAGAGCCACCACCGACGGCGGGAAACCAAGATGGCGCCGACGAAAACCAAGAGACAATTCCCTATGTGGCTAGCGACCAGGCACCATTGACCCAGGCGAGACATGCTAAACGAGATGTCAGACAAAATAATGAAGTGTGCAAACCTCCATAGAAGACCCGAGGAAGGAGATATGAGATCTCGGCTCCAGAACATCACGAATGGAGGAGAAAATGGCCGACGCTGAAGAGGCACACAATGACCTGGCAGACAGGCTGGTGCAGATGGCTGAGCGTATTGTGGCGCATAATGTAAAACTAGCTGACATGGAGGACAGAAGCTGCCTAAATAGCTGGCGTCTACGAGGGGTGGCTGAGACCGTGGGCCTAAACGATATTGCAGCGCATGTCACGGCCTACCTCCGAGTACTGGTGCCTGATATCCGTTATATAAATAAGACATTCCCCTCTTCGACCGCATTCACAGAACGGCATGGCCCAGGTTCTTGACGCCAGACACCCCCAGAGATATATTGGTGCGCATGCACTATTACCACACTAAAGAAGTCATACTAAGAAGCAGAAGAACCTGCAAAGACCTACCGGAGCAGTACCGTGGCAGTATGCTGTTTGCGAATGTCTCAGCATTCACCCTGCAGAGAAGAAGAGATTTCCACAGCATCACTGCAGCGCTCAGAACACACCGCACTGTGTACCGCTGGGGATACCCAGTCAAGCTGCTGGTGCAAAGAGCAGGCAAAACTACGGTCCTGATTACCCCAGAAGAAGGAACCTGCATCCTGGGAGAATGGGGCATCGAACCAGAGCCCCCGAGCAATTTGTCCAAAGAGCCAAGATGGTTAATACCGGACTGGAAGAGAGGGAAACGTACATAGAATGTACGAGCAAAGGACTCAGGGAGGCATACCGATCCACGCATCAGCTAGGGGTACCTGCCTGTGGCCAGTTTGAGTTAAATAATATGGGTTACTCTTCTTGGGGTAAGATACAGCACAATGGGTAGACACCACCGTTTAGAGGGGCAGGGGACAAAACTGATGATCAAGAGGGCTGAGGGGTAATACAGATCCCCATGACACCTCCCCAAGCGCCCAGACACACCAACACTACCCAAAAGGTACACATATCTCTGTACCAAATCATAGAATAAAAAAATAATAATAAAAAAAAAATATAATAATAATAACATTTGACGGCCACAGGGGGAAGCCTCAGATAGGGAGAGGGATAACACGTGGGAGGCAAAGTGGTTCTTTAACGAGAAAAAAAAAAAGAGAAGAAAAACAATGCCTTAGACAAGATGGAGCATCCTCCCCCAAGTATAGGAGCCAAGAGCTTCTACCCCCACGGCATTTGGATGAAGTGCCAAGCCACAAATAGGGCAATGTTTATTTTTGTATATATTTCCTTTTCTATTTGGTTATGTTTTCAGTTTGTTATACCCAGCGAAGCACAGCTTACCGCATGCTCCACTGGGGACCCAGACTAAGTTTCTGCCAACACAAATGTGGGAGGTCATCAAAGACCCCAGGGGTCGGCCTGCTCTGCTTGATGGCACTGGGAGGAGCGAGCCACCCTGTTTCAGATAATCACTCACAATACACTGCACAACCTTTCATGTCCGACCCTACTTGAAAATATGCACACATAATGTAAGGTGACTGAATGTCCCTGCAAAAAGACACCTTCTGAACCGTGAATTAAAGAAGCAAGGAGCACATGTGGTTTGACTGCAGGAGACCCACTTCCGCACAAATGACCACCCCGCGATCTTGGCTGTGGGCTATCCACACCAGTTCCATTCCACTGCCCCGACAAAGGCCAAGGACACCTCTTTATTATTAAGTAGACATGTCTACTTCTCCCTACACTCGCAACATGTGGACCCTATGGGAAGATATGTAGTGATAGTGGGAACGATCAACGGCATGCTATACATAATTGCAAACGTATACGCGCCCAATCAAAACCAGAGAAACTTCTTGCACAAAATATTTCAAACCCTGTCATCTATACAAGGGGAATCATGCTCATCTGTGGCGACTTTAACCACATTTTTGACCCGACCATGGACTCGACTTTGCCTAGAGCTAGCAGTAGATATAAGACCCTCAAACGACAGGGCAAGGCCCTCCAGTCCCTGCTACACTCCTACCACTTCTACGACACATGGAGAATCACACACCCCTCAGAAAAGGCATACACACACTTCTCTGTACACAATTCTTACTCTAGGATAGATGGTGTGACGAGAGGAGCCTGGTTGCCCGCCTGCTGCCTTTAGACTAGGGCCCCATGTTGAAACGCTTGATTTTCCCCTGCAAAGACATGAAAGCCGGGTCATTCGGTGCTTGCCCTGTTTGAGCGGTGATACCACAGATAGTTATGCCATGGTGCCCATTTGTATAATGAAAGACTATGGGAAAGACTTTGGCTCCATGGCAATTGAACTGTATGCGTGTGGTCTGAGCGCCGTTCAGTAATAAGGTGTGCTCAGACCTAAGCTATCTGGGAATATGTTGCATGTCTGTATTTTATGTAATAAATGTAACCTTGTGTATTTTATTGTATTTTATTATCTCTTCACTGCTTGACCCTCAACATGGAGCTTTGTCTCGTTCTTGGGGGGATTTACTGTATGCTGTTAGAGACTGATTGCCAGGAGTGTAAGCCGCTTGGGTGCTTTTCCTGTTCAGCTTCTAGCAGCTATTCGTGAGGTCCCAGTTCGGGAGTTTTGAGTGCTACTTGGTATCCTATTCGAGAGTTTGGGTTTCTGCAGTAGCTTTGCCTGTGTCTCTGGAAGGGGAAGATCTACTAAACGGTGGTTAACAAATTTTATGCCTGGGGTTGCCGTTACAGATGGATTTCTACTCCTGGGTTCCCACTTAAACCAAATCATGGCCTGTAACATAGCACACATCACATGGTCGGACCACACGCCAGTACTCCTAGAAATTATAGATCTCTATGATTTCAAACACCGCAGCCACCGGAGAATCAACTATTCTCTCCTGCTCAACACACAGTTCATGGCTGAACTGATCACACAACTAGAACAGTACTTTGTGGACAATGTGATGCCAGATGTCACACCCACAACGGTCTGGATGGCTCACAAACCAGTGGTGAGGGGACTGCTGATAAGGCGGGCCTCCTACCTCAGGGAACAGACACAAAAGAGAACACTAGAGCTGCAAAAGGAGATCTATGACATAAATCTCCAAAACCAACTCTCTCCCACTGATGATAGGTGCCAGCACATATTACAAATCAATAGAAGTCTGCATCAACAAGCCTTGGAACGCACAGAATATAATCTGAAATGTTTGAAACTGACTCAATATTTCCTAGGCAACAAAGCTAGCAAACTGACTGAGAGCCAGACAGGCCTCACACAAATCTCCTACCTCACCTCGCATACGGGTTTAAATCTCACGAAACCGAAAGCCATAAGCAATGAGTTTGCACATTATTATGCTAAGCTGTACAATCTGAGACTAGACCCTGCCACCCCCCAACCAGTAGAGAGAGAAATGCAAGCATACCTGAGAGACATACACCTGCCCCGACTCACAGACCAACAACAGATAGAACTCACAAAACCGATAAGCGAGAAGGAAATAATCGATGTACTGAAAACCCTACCGTTTGGAAAGGCCCTCGGACCTGATGGGTTGGACAACACATATTATAAAAAGTTCAGCATCACCCTATGTAATGGACCATTTCACTCACAAGAGGATAAAAACCGTTTAGGCGATAATCCCCTTTCCCATAGACCAGCAGCTACTGCAAGCACCAATCTCACGAACTGCAAAACTGCATGTATTCACCAACTCCCGAACTGGAAACACACGAACACTGGAATAGCTGAACAGGAAAAGCATACAATCCGCTTACACTCCTGGCAATCAGCATACAATCCAATTCCCCCAAATATGAGACGACACTTCGGTTTGAGGGTCAAGCAGAATCTGAGGTGCTGGCACACCCAGCCTGGTTTTTATTACAGTTGTTGCAAATACAGGACCGCCCACAGGGAGGGATAAAACAACCAATCATATCACAGTTACATCCCACATATTCCCTTCCCTTATCCTGAGAGGAAACTCAATTACACATGCAGTTAAAACATACTTTCTACCCAACTTTCATAACTCTAAAACCATACATTCGGGGGCGTGGCCTAACTCTGCATGGAAGCAGACGCATAATCAGTGAGCTCTGCCATTCTGTGGGCTAACACAGCGTGTACCACAGCGATACACCGCCAGCAACTTACCTTAACGCTAAGGAGGGCACAGGGGACGACATGGCCACCAAATCGGCGAAAAAACTGAAGCAAAAAACTCTGCACTCACACAGCGTGGTGGGTCACAGTGGAAACCAAGATGGCGCCGACGGACAGAGCCCCACAGCTACAGACCGCGAACTGGGTGAGAGCCAAGAACTCCCAGATCCCCCATATACACAGCCAGCCATGGATGCCTCCATGAGCAGCATGCTGCAAGCATTGCAATCTAACCTCAGGTCAGATTTTTCTAAAATGGCGGCGGACATCCAAGCCCTGGGAGATAGGACGGCACATCTAGAGGAGGCGACAGAAGGGCTGAGGGAAGCCCACAACGAGCTAGCTGAAGCACACACCGCACTACAACAGAAGGTACAATTCCTTGAGGGGAAAATAGCAGATAATGAGGATAGAGAAAGAAGAAATAACATAAGATTGCGGGGGGTACCTGAAGAAGTAGGCCCTCAAAGGTACCATGCTGACCCATGTACACAAGCTCGACAACACACAAAGGAAAATCATTCCAGCTGAGGGAATCATAGACAGATGTTGGGCCGCGCCGGGCAAACCCAAGACAATCTCCCTATGCTATAAGATGTGGGAAAGTGTGGTTCCATAACAAATTCCCCTATGTAAAGAGAAAAGGGAGGAAGATTGCTCCCTCCAATTGTCAAACGAGGAATGGGTACAAGCTCTCAATGGTCTCTCTAAACTCACTAGATGCTACACACATATCGAAGCACATAGGAAACTGCTGTATAGATGGGATATGACGCCGCTACGGCTACACAAGATTTACCCTAATGTAATACCAACGTGTTGGAGGTGCTCCAAAGAGACTGGTTCGTTTTTCCACATATGGTGGACATGCCCAGTGATTCAGCCCCTCTGGACGGAGGTCCAGCGATTGTTGGAGTCGCTGGGCATTAAAAACCTGAGATTATCATCTAGACATTGGTCAATAGATGGCATTGTAACACCAGGAAGTTCAACTACCACTTTGTATAAAGGGGTTAATTGAATTTTGTGACTCATTTGACGTCATAATTTCTTATTTTTATGTCCCTGTCAATCACAGATGTTTCATTCTTCAAAGAATTTATTAGACTGACTGTCTGGGTTTTGGGCCATAAAATAGATTTTGACGCATCTGCTCTTTCTTTTACCTTTTACCTCTAATACAATGGAACTTTGTATCAATCCTTCAAATTTATAACGTAAAGTTAATTATTTTTAGTAGTATCTGTTTCTTGTAATATTGTGTGTATTTGTTTGTGAAAATGTGTAGTTAATAATGTGACAGCATGTGATAAACACATGTCTTTTGCACACACTCAGTAGTTAATAGTAGTGAATGTGTAGTAAATAATGTGACAGCATGTGATAAACACATGTATTTTGCACACATTCAGCTAATATTTAATAATAATGGCATTTCTTCATTGGAATTCTATCCATGAATATTCAATATTATTAACATAGGTACTATTTATATATGATTAAACATTAGACATGTGCAATTTGTTTTGAATTTCATGCAATTTGGACATCCAATGCTTCCGAATGTCCGAAGTTCGAAGTTCTGAAGTGCTTTGGATTTCTGAAAAGTGGCAAAACAAGTGGATAGGGTTAGGGGTTAAGGTTAGGGTTCCGAATGACTAAAGTTCTGAATTGCCAAAGTGCCGAACCGAACCAAATGCCATTAGTCCAAATTGCCGAAGCAGACATTTTTAAAAAAAACTTTTTTGTTTACTTTTTTTTACTGAATTTCCAAACCAAACCGAACCAACTTTTTTATTTATATATATATTTATTTTAAGGCCGATTGGCCTGTAATTGTGGGAGGGTCTTATATGTTACTTACCTATGTAAGGGAACCCCTTACCTTACTCCATACCATCCGAGGTCTAACGATTTGCATGTGATTCACTTCTGGTTTCGTTCAGATCACCATTTTGGAAAATTACCTGTTCTCCATGAGGTTCTTCTACTCTAGCTGTTCCAGGCAGGAGCCACGGGTTTTGCATCCAAACAGCTCCTTTCAAGCAGTCATTGCCGAGGATAGAGTCCAGATACTCACTAAACCGTAAGACAATGACCTACCCATTGCACCAGTCGCAGTCCAACGGCGTCATCACGGGTCTATCTTTTACGTTTACATTTTGCATAGTTTCACAAGTTGTACTACTTACTATGACTATTTTCATACATCTGTTTGTTCTCTGTTTGTTGCCGAACAAAGTCGATGGGTTTACACCCTGTTCCAAATTATTATGCAAATTATATTTTTCTCTTTTACCTAAATAATTGATGTAAATAACAGTCAGCATAATTATCATGTTATCAACTATTAAGAGTTCAATTCAAATTTTATTGTACAAACCTCCTAATGATAACAGTATTTTTTAAAACATATAAAACTTACAATGCACCGTTCCAAATTATTACGCACAGTAAGTTTCAAAAACACTTTATATTTTGTAAAGAACTGAAAATTGTCGTTTGTTGTGTTTGCAGCATATTTAATGAAATTGAAAGCTATTTCAATCAAACTTATAACAACATTTTAACTTTTTAAAAATTTTAACAGGTCATGTTACATTTTAACATAGGACCCCTTATTTGATAGTCTTGCATCCATTGAACTTGTGAGTTTTTGGACAGTTTCTGCTTGAATTTGTTTGCAAGATGTCAGAATAGCCTCCCAGAGCTGCTGTTTGGATGTAAACTGCCTCCCACCCTCATAGATCTTTTGCTTGAGGATGCTCCAAAGGTTCTCAATAGGATTGAGGTCAGGGGAGGATGGAGGCCACACCATGACTTTATCTCCTTTTATCCCCATAGCAGCCATTGATGCAGAGGTATTCTTTGCAGCATGAGATGGTGCATTGTCATGCATGAAGATGATTTGATTTTATTACGGAAAGCATAGTTCTTCCTTCTGTACCAGGGAAGAAAGTGGTCAGTCAGAAACGCCACATACTTTGCAGAGGTCATCTTTACACCTTCGGGGACCCTAAAGGGGCCGACAAGCTCTCTTTCCATGATTCCAGCCCAAAACATGACTCCACCACCGCCTTGCTGACGTCACAGCCTTGTTGGAACAGGGTGGCCGTCCACCAACCCTCCACTACTCTATCCATCTGGACCATCCAGGGTTGCACGGCACTCATCAGTGAACAGGACTGTTTGAAAATTAGTCTTAATGTATTTTTCTGCCCAATGCAGCAGTTTCTGCTTGTGAGTATTGGTTAGTGAAGGCCAAATAGAAGGTTTATGCACGGTTGCAAGACTCTGGAGGACTCTACACCTTGATGTCCGTGGGACTCCAGAGGCACCAGCAGCTTCAAATATCTGTTTGCTGCTATGTAATGGTATTTTAGCAGCTGCTCTCTTGATCCGATGCATGAATCTGGCAGAAATCTTCCTCAATGTGCCTTTATCTGCACAAACCCATCTGTGCTCTGAATCAGCCACAAATTTCTTAATAGTGCGATGATCATGCTTCAGTTGTCGTGAAATATCTAATGTTTTCATACCTCGTCCAAGGCATTGAACTATTTCACTCTTTTCGGCAGCAGAGAGATCCTTTTTCTGCCCCATATTGCATGAAAATGGTGCTCTGCTTAATAATGTGGAACACCCTCCTTTAGTAGTTTTTTTTTCCTTAAATTGGGCTCACCTGGCAATCTAATTATCACAGGTGTCCGAGATTGTTTTCAGTGATCAAAAGAGCCCTGAGACACAATGCCACCCATGAGTTAAACTGAAAAGCAAAATATTTAATCTTTGTGACACTTAAATAGAATTTGCATAATAATTTGGAACAGGATGTAAATTACTGGCATTCGTTTGTACAAACTCCCGAATGGGGGCCAACCTGTTTGTACGTTTTATCATATTCAACTCGGCTAATCTTTTGTGTACATAGATCACACAAAAGACAGCATTTTGGAAACACTCCACAATACTGACCCCTACTCTTTTCATTACAATATGGTTACAATTAACAATTGTTTGTTCAAACATTTCTGCCTACAAACTCGCAAACGGGGGTCAGCCTGTTTTCGTACGTTTACACATTACTCAGCTAAAGATTTCACGAAGCTCATGAAGGCTAATATGTTGTGCACAAGATCACATGAAATACAGCATTTCAACTAAATAAACTACTCTACTGACCCCTACTTGTATCTTGTCAATACAGCAAGGGGAAAAATTATAACAGATAGATTTTTCTCATGTTACAATGGCTTTGCATTAGATTATTGAAATATAATCTTATCTTGATACTGCTTCTCCTGTTAACTTTTCCAGTAGTTTATGGCCCGGCCCAAACGGAAATCAAAATTAGATGCTATTGGAAAGAATACAGATAATCCCAGGGATAGCCCCCATCTATCTTTATGCCTTCTCCAAATCTGTATGGTGTGGTTTATAATTGGATGTTTAGAGGGTGATAGTAAATTTAATTTACAATTCTGCCAAGGCAGGGTCTCCAACTTAACCTTTATAAAATCCTGTTCTATCTTGTACCATGGCTTCCCCTTATCTATAGCTGTCCATTCTCTAATTCGCGCACATAATACCGCGACATAGTATCTATAGATATGCGGGAGGCCCAAGCCACCTCTCTCGACAGGTAGTGTCAATGTATTATACGCAATACGTGGAGTTTTATTATATCATATCAATGAAAGGAATGTAGATCACAGTTTTCTAAAAAAGTCTCTTGGCAGTGAAACAGGCAATGTCTGAAATTGGTATAATATCTTGGGTAGAATCATCATTTTTATAATATTTACTCTCCCGATCAATGAGAAAGAAGCCTGGTTCCATTTTTTTTAGATCTTCTTCAATCTTTCTCAATAATTTTCCATGATTCAATTTAAATAAATCTTTTAAATGTACTGTCAGTTGTGTCCCTAGGTATGTTATACTAGTGTCTGTTCACTTAAAATTTTATATAGCTTTTGTAATTCCTCTTTAATTCCTATATTTATCCCCACTCCCAGTATTTCAGACTTATCTGCATTTACTTTAAAATTAGATAAGCCACCACATTTCTCCAATTCCTCATGAACATAAGGAAATGTATATCGGGGTTCTATAAGCGTAAATAAAATGTCATCAGCAAAAGCAGTTAATTTAACCTCTCCTCCCGTATACTTATATCCTTTAATGTCAATATTCTTTTGTATGGCTTCTAAAAAAGGTTCAAATGTTAAAACAAAAAGAAGAGGGGACAATGGACAGCCCTGACGGGTGCCGTTGCTAATAAATAAAGGGTTGGAAAGTTGACCGTTAACACGGACATTAGCAGAAGGACCTCTATACAATGTCTGTACCCAATTGCAAAATCTCGGGCCAAGACCCCATGCCTCTAGAGTTGCAAACAGATAGGACTGATCCACCCTGTCAAAGGCCTTCTCAGCATCTATAGTTAACAAAGCTGTAGGACTTTTATTTATTATAGCTCCATGTATTACATTCAAGATTTTAGTAGTATTATCTCTGGCTTCATGGTGTCAGGGTACCTGAAGTCTCTACCTCCGAGAGAGGCAGAGACTTAGACGTCTATCCCTCCGGACGGGCTGTTTCCTCTGTTCCTCGCGGTCCTCCCGGTCACGTAAACGCCGGCCGCGAGGGAGTCACTTCCTTTTGTAGCAGGACGTCCGGAAACCGACGTCATGACGCCAGCCCGGAAAGACCTGTCACTCAATCCTTTAGAGACTAATCAGATCTCGTCGGAGGCGTGTCTCTCTCTCTCCGAGCCAGGGTATTTAAACTTGCTTCTCCCATTTGCTCATTGCCCTGTCGTGGTTCTAGCCTGTCTAGTCACACAGTGCTCTGGTATTTTCTGTTATCCCTTTGGTTCCGACCCGGCTTGTTTGACTTACTCTGTTTACCTCTGTTATCCTTGACCCGGCTTGTTCCTCGCTTACCTGTCCTCTCGTTCCCTCGACCTCGGCTTGTCTCTGACCATTCTCTATACTCTCCTTACGTTAGTCCGGCCATTCTAAGGTCCGGTATACGTATCCTGTACCTGTTTGTACTCTGCGTGTTGGATCCCTGTCCCGATCCTGACACATGGCCAGAGACAAAGCCAGCTTGATCAGGATGGATCAGTACAGGCATAAGGGTCTTAAGCCTATTTACCAAGAGTTTTGCAAATATTTTTTAAATCAACGTTAATAAGAGAAATTGGTCTATAACTACTACATATTTCTGGATCTTTCCCTGCTTTATGTATCACAGCAATTACTGCTCTCAAGATTGATGGCGGAATGTCAATAGTTGGAGATAGACCATTAAAAGTTCTAAGAAAATGTGGCTCAAGGATGTTATGGAATTGTTTATAATAGCATGCAGAGAGGCCATCTGGCCCAGGGCTTTTATTAAGAGGCATTGCCTTTATCACTGCCGAAAGCTCCTGAAGGGAAATCAATTCCTCCAATTGGGCTGATGTTTGAAATATTTTTAGATAGATATTGTTCTCTTTCATATGGGGTCTTCTCAAGGAGCTTTAAATTATAAAGGTCTTTATAATAATTCCTGAAAGTGTTTGCTATTTCCTCAGTAGTATTACAAATGTTCCCTTGTTTATCTATAATGTGGGGTATATATGTTTTTTGTAACTTTACTTTTAAGGTTTTAGCTAACAATTTCCCACTTTTATCCCCATGTGTGTAGAATGTACTTTGTGTCAGCTGGACCACTCTTTGGGCCTCATAAGTCAATAATGACCTCAGCTTAGATCTAGGGAAAGGTAGATGGGAACAGAGTTATAAGCTAATTTGTCAGGAGACCTTCATAAGTACTCTAAATTGCCCTAACGCGTCGCCTCGTGTTAACACGCTTCACAGGGCCTTCTAATGTTATTAAGGCGATCATTCCCTAATGGCCTCGGCAGTTTTTTTTATTTTTTGTTTTGCTTTGTAATTTAGGTTTTTGTAGCTCTTGTAGTGGAGAGATGCCTAAAAGGCCTGTCCAGTCTTCGATCTCAATCTGAGGGAGCCCCAGAGCTTGTAAAAAATCTGGTATGTCTGCTGGCGTCTTTATCGTGTATGTTTTGGAGTGTTGAAAAACCATTAGTGCAAATGGATAGTTCCACCGATATTTTATTTGTTTCTGTCCCAGTAGAAGAGTGATCGGTCTCAAATCCTCACGTGACATTAAGGTTGAAGGAGAAAGATCTTGAAAGATTGCAATAGAAAGTTCATCAAATTTAATTTCCTTCATAAGTCGGGCTTTCTGTACTATCTCTTCTTTTAATAAAAAGTCATGGATGCAGCAGATTAAATCTCAAGGATTTTCCTGTGGTGTATTTCTTGGTCTTCCTATTCTATGTGCTCAAGCTTAATCTTAGAGTCTGAAGATTTTCATAAAAACTGATTGAAAATACGAATAAGAATATTTGTAGGGTCTTCTAGTTCGTCCTGATTGGTTTCAGGGACCCCTCTTATCCGTAGAATATTTTGTCTTCCCCGATAATCGATATTGTCTAGTTTCCTTTGTAAGGACAGGATAGCTTCAGTCTGCGATCTTTGGAATTTCCAACATTCAGTCCACTGATTTTCATGTATTTCTTGATTATCTTCCAATGCACAAACCCTATGTCCTAAATGATGTATTTCTGAGGTAACAGCTTTTAATTTTTCACCAAAACTACCTTCCATTTTTTTAAACATATCCATCCAATCTGCTTTAGAAGGTAGTTGTGCCAGGATTGTTCTAAGATCTGCGCCTTCTGTTGAACCCTCTGACATCGTAGGGCTTACTGGTGAACTCAAAGGTTCATAAACTGGAAATGCCCCTTCCTCAATATGATCGTGTTCCTGGCCTATTCGGTCTGTACATAATCTTTGTGGCGATTAATTTGGTATAGCGGATTTAAGTCCTACAGCAGTTGTCGCTATCTGACGTGTTTTTTTTTTTTTGGGTCCCATTATTTCTCAAATAAGTCTAGGTGTGCAGTCTTTCCCAGACCTTTACAATACAAAAGTAATATAACTTGATGTTTAGGTAATATAGTTTGGTAATGTAAGTCCTTATAGCTACGCCTATACTTAAGGGGTAACTCTGGGCTATTGACTTTGGGTTCTTCTAGCTATATGTTTCAGACCCTGTTCAATATTACCCAATTCCCTGTTTTTGTAGGTCTAATAAATGCTCCTTATAGTTTAAATAATCTTCAGAAGATCTCTAAGTACCACTCGGCACTAATCCAGCACTAATCTAGCAGCATTGTTTCTTAGTATATCCCAGCTGTTAAAGTAACTCAATTAAGCTCAATTAAGCCGACTAAAAGTTGGCTAATAGCTAGTCATTACTAGCTTATTTAAAAAGAAAATAACAAAAGGAAAAAAAAAAAAAGAGGGGGGCGTGGCCTGACACCCGATGTGAGCGGTTGCAACTGCCAAGAGCTCCCGGCCGGCGGCAACAAAACTGGCATAAAAAGAGTGAAGATTACCTAATTAATGGGAAACAAAAGAAAACAGACCCAGTCCCTATACACCCAGGATTCGGGCACACCGAGAAAACCAAACGGACTTGATAGATATTTCCGAGACACAGTGAAAGTTCTCGGAGAAGGCATGGCGGAAAGCATGGAGGCGCCATCTTGTCCGCACAAAACACCCGATCTCAGCACAACAGGAGAGGAGACCTCACCGGCAAACAGCATAGCAGATGGACTGGCGAGCATAAGGGAGACCCTTGCACACTTACCTTCCAGGGATGAACTAGCTAACATGATTGCTAAGCTAGAATCCTCAGTGCAAGACCAGATCTCCGCCATATCTGCAGACATCAGGCAAGTGAACACGAGGGTAGGGGATCTGGAGGAAGATAGAGACCAGATATTAGACAGACTCCTCACCCTTGAACATCGCCAAAAAAACAGAGACGCCAAAACTCTTATGAGAAATACAGAAGACCTCGATAATAGAGGAAGGAGGAACAATATTAGAGTAAGGGGGGTCCCAGAATCCAAAGAAAATCCTGAAAATTTACAAAACCTACTACAATCGCTGTTTAATAAAATTCTGCAAAGGCCAGAAGACACTCCAATTCTCTTGGACAGAGCACACAGGGCCCTGAGACCCAAAGGCCTACCACAAGAATCCCCCAGGGACATAATATGCAGGGTTCATTATTACACTGAAAAAGAAGATATTATGAGAAATGCCAGAGACACTACAGACATAATGTTTAATAACGCGAAAATAATGATTCTCCCAGACCTGGCATGGCTAACTCTGAGAGGCAGAAGAGCGCTTAGACCACTAACACTAGCCTTGCAACAGGCCAATATAAAATACAGATGGAGCTTCCCCTTTGCTCTTACAGCCTTCCACCAAGGAATACAAGCCACCTTAACTTCTTCTGCAGAGGTAGAAGCTTTCACCCAACGCTTAGGAATTCCAAGCATAGAAATACCGGATTGGTATGACATTTCGGAACCTGAAAAGACTAAACCACAATACCAAAAACAGACCGGTCAAGCTATGGACACACGAAAGAGAACATCGGGGAAGACCCCTCCAGCATCACCTTTCCTACGATCGAGAAGAAACCCAATGACCCCTAGGAAAATAAACTGAAGCAAAGAAGAAAAAAAAAAAGACAGGGGACACAACCTATAAACTAAAAGGGACTTACAAACTGCCTAAAGCAATACTGAACTTACACAACTGCCCGATATACGATTAATGGAAGGGTAACTATAAACAGCTACTAATGAATAGTACTGATATTAGTATAATGTAAAAATATTTGAAATCAACATACAGATTTGAATTTTCATGTATTCGAACTGTACAATAATAGAAAAAATGTTACTATGCATGTATATGATAATTGGAAAATGTATTTAACTTGATATAAGCCTGCAAAGGAAATGTACTTAAATTCCAAACTAACGAGACATGATAAAAACCGATAGCACAAATTAGCACTCTGATACCCAGCCCAAACTATAACGTAATTCACACTTGTTATAAAACCAGTTTATAACGTCAAGCGTCATATGGCCGCCTTCTGGAGAGTCCACTTAGCAACGGAGGCGATATAAAAGAAACACTATACACAATACCATAGTGTTCACGCTCCTCTAGGACACAACCCAAGGCCCTAGGAGTCAAGAGCGGTACCAATACCTATTTATCTTACACTACATAAATCTAAGCGTCACCTGAGCTAGCTCCTATAGCTAGAATAACTCAGGAAAGAGTACCGTCTCCTATTTAGAGATCTTCCATATACACAACCATTTTAGTTTTGAATAGAACATACTAAAGGTAGACCTCTATATCCACACGAGGGGTTTCAGGTTCCTTCTTGAACTTCCCTTCGTAGTACATCGTATTTATAACTTCATTGAAACTGATTTGTAAATAGTTAATGTTTATATTGTTTATCTTGTATTGTATTTGACTTGTGCACCCTTATAGCAGAAGGTTCACACATCCATACGCATTTCCAAACAGACACCCCGCTACTTGAAGTTACCTTGCGGGATAACATCACACCTGACTCCCATAATAAAATTCCAAATAACAAATAGACAAAACTATTATCCAACACTCGACAATGGGCAAACTAAAAATATGCTCCATAAATGTACGAGGGCTCAATACACCTGAAAAGAGGAAGATGGTATTAACCGAATTAGCAACAAACAAAATAGACATAGCATTCCTAGAAGAAACGCATTTAAGAGGTTCAGACGCCCCAAAACTCAAACATCACCAATTTCCTCACGTGTATTACAATAACTACAACCAGAGTAAATCAAGAGGCGTAGCAATCTTAATAGGGAAACAGATTCCATTCACATACTCAACACATATAACAGACGAATCAGGCAGATTCATCATCCTACAAGGTACAGTGGGGACAGAACCGGTAACCCTTGTGGCCGTATACCTGCCCAACAAACATCAATGCGGGGCAATGAGGAAGATAATGGCAAAAATAAAACAACATACGAATGGCATACTCATAATAGGGGGGATTTTAATATTTCCCTAGATGCCACGAGAGATAGCACATCGACTCATAGTACACACCTTAACACCACCAGAATTCAAATGCAGCACATCATTAAAACCCATCAACTATCAGATTGTTGGAGGATATTCCACCCGACGACAAAAGACTATACCCACTACTCCAACCCAAACAAATCATATTCCAGAATAGACTATTTCCTAGTAGGCCACAGAGACCTGGAATTAATATCAGACACTTCCATAGGACCAATGACCTGGTCGGACCACTCACCAATCTATCTCACGTTAACCATTCCATCACTCCCCCGCCCTAAAGGGACGTGGAAACTAAACCCCATCTTATTACAGACGAAAAAAGTGAAAGACTCAATAGAAACGACGATAAAACAATACTTTAACGAGAACAAAACTCCCGACACATCCGCTTTTACACAATGGGAAGCACATAAAGCGGTAATTAGAGGGGAATTGATAAAATGGGGATCACAACTTAAAAGGGAAAAAAGCAAAAAAATAGACGAACTACATAAACAAATCTCACAGTTGGAAGAAAACCACAAACTACATATGTCAGATGAGGCTTATTGTAAACTTCTTGCCCTAAGAGCTGATTTAAAATCACTTCTCCAAGATAAAGTGAAAAAAGCAATTCTGTGGACTAAACAACTCCACTACGCCCAAGGAGATAGAAGTGGGAAATTTTTAGCACAAGCCTTAAAACAAAAACAAATGCTCACATACATACCCAAAATCAAACGTTCAGATAAGACATATGTGTCAGGGTACCTGAGGCCTCTACCTCTAAGGGAGGTAGAGACTTGGTGGTTTATCCGTCCAGGCGAGCTGTTTCCTCCGTTCCTCGCGGTTCATCCAGTCACTTAAACACCGGCCGCGAGGAATCCACGTCCTTTTCTAGCAGGACGCTCAATACGTGACGTCATGACGCTATCACGAGCGACCTGTCACTCAAGTGTCCGATATCCAATCGGTACTTGTCAGAGGCGTGATTACTATCCAGAGCCAGGGTATTTAAGCTTACTTCTCACTTCAGCTCATTGCCCTGTCGTGGTTCTAGCTTGTCTAGTCACTCAGTGCTCTGGTATTCTAGTTTGCTCTTTTGGTTTTGACTCGGCTCGTTGTACTACCCTGTTTCTCTGTTATCCCTTGACCCGGCTTGTCTCTCGCTTATCTGTCTTCTCGTTCCCTCGACCTCGGCTTGTCTCTGACTATTCTTTACTCTCGGTACGTTAGTCCGGCCATTCTAAGGCCCGGTATACGTACCTTTCCACTCTTTGTACTCTGCGTGTTGGATCCCTGTCCCGATCCTGACATTACGACAGGGCCAATGGATCCTGCAGGTACAAACAGTCAGCTTGGTTCTTCGGATCCCAGGTTTGACGCCATGGAACATAGGATGGATCAGATGGCTTTGGCACTACAGGCACTTTTGTCCCGTGCTAGTAATCCACCTGAGGAGACACGTACTCCTTCTATCTCTCCTGCAGTCTCAGGTCTAGAGGTAGCCACTGTAGGTGCTTCTTCCCGTATTACCCCACCAGTACGTTATGGCGGGTCACCGGAGAAGTGTCGTGGCTTTCTAAACCAGATTAGCATCCATTTCGAACTACAACCCCGCTCTTATCCTACAGATAGAGCAAAAGTTGGATTTATTATTACTCTGCTCATTGAAAAAGCTTTGAGATGGGCCAATCCTTTATGGGAGAATGATAATCCACTCGTCTATAATTATAATGCCTTTGTAGCTGCGTTTAGAAGAACTTTTGACCCTCCTGGCAGAAAGGTCAATGCAGCTAGATTAATGTTGCGCCTTAAACAGGACAATCGAACACTTGTGGATTATGCACTAGAGTTCAGATCCTTGGCGGCAGAAGTTAAGTGGAACGAACAGGCTTATATAGATGTGTTTCTGAATGGGTTATCAGATGTAATTCTTGACGAGGTCGCTACTAGAGAACTCCCTGAAAATTTGGAGGATTTAATTTCTTTTATATCTCGTATTGATGAACGCTTAAGAGAGAGGCAGAACACTCGAGATAGGACCCGTAGACCCTCCTTTAAACTAGCGCCTACCTTTCAAATCTCTGAGTTCGAAGACTTACGTATTCCTGAACCTATGCAGATAGGCAGTACTCATCTCACTGAAAGGGAGAGACAGTACAGGAGAAGGGAGGGTTTATGTATGTATTGTGGAGTCAGGGGTCATTTACGCCTAAATTGTCCCAATCGTTCGGGAAACGCTCGCACCTAAGTTCCTCTAGAGGACAGGCCTTGGGTGTTTCTACTTTGTCCTCTATTCACAACTACAAGGAGCTCAGGCTTGTGTTACCCGTTTCTTTAAAGTGGGAGAGGGGAGTAGTTAAGGCTATGGCACTAATCGATTCTGGAGCTGCTGAGAGCTTTATAGATCAGGGTTTTGCTGCCAAGCATGCTATTCCATCCCAGTTAAAAGAGACACCTCTGGCTGTTGAGGCCATCGATGGTAGACCGTTACTTGAGCCTGTTATTTTTCATGAGACCATACCGATTAACTTGACTGTTGGCATCCTGCATAAAGAGGATATATCCTTGATGCTCATTTCTTCTCCGTCTATTCCCATAGTTCTGGGGTACTCCTGGCTGAGGAGACACAACCCTATTATTAATTGGGAATCAGGGGAGATAGTTTCGTGGGGAGAGAATTGTCAAGAAAAATGCTTGCGGAAGGTCTTACCTCTTGGGTTAACTAATACATCGAATACCTCTGACAATCCTACAGAGACACAAATTCCGTCTCAGTATCTAGATTTAAAGGCAGTATTTGACAAAAAGAAAGCCGATACCTTACCTCCACACAGGTCCTTTGATTGCAAAATTAACCTACTCCCTGGTACCATGCCTCCCAGAGGTCATGTATACCCATTATCTATAAAGGAGAACTCAGTCCTAGAGGAATATATTCACGAGAATTTAGACAAGGGATTCATCAGGAGGTCCTCCTCCCCTGCCGGGGCTGGATTTTTTTTTGTTAAAAAGAAAGATGGTTCTTTGAGACCTTGTATTGATTATCGAGGCCTGAATAAGATAACCATTAAAAATGCCTACCCGATTCCCTTGATCACCGAACTCTTCGATCGTTTGAAGGGCTCTACAATTTTCACCAAGTTAGACCTCAGAGGGGCATATAACTTGGTGAGAATCCAGCAGGGACATGAGTGGATGACGGCATTCAATACTCGATATGGCCACTATGAATATACCGTCATGCCTTTTGGGTTATGCAATGCACCAGCAGTATTCCAAGATCTGATTAACGAGGTTCTTAGGGAATTTCAGCAAGAGTGCGTCATTGTATACCTAGATGATATACTCATTCATTCTAGTGACATTGAGATTCATCACAAACAAGTCAGGAGGGTTTTGCACAAGCTTCTCCAGCATGGCTTGTACTGCAAGTTGGAGAAATGTAGCTTTGATCAAACCCAGGTAACCTTTCTCGGCTATGTGATCTCTGGGGAGGGGTTTAAGATGGATCCGGATAAGCTCCAATCCATTCTAGAGTGGCCTTTACCCACAGGTCTTAAAGCCATACAGAGATTTATTGGTTTTTCCAATTATTATAGGCGCTTTATTAAGGGCTATTCTTCCATTATTGCACCTATCACTAACATGACCAAACAGGGGGCTGACACTAAGAATTGGACTACTGAAGCTCTCCTTGCGTTCAAAACTCTCAAGGAGCTTTTCGCTTCCGCTCCAATTTTAGTTCACCCTGACACTTCTCTGCCATTTTTGCTCGAGGTAGACGCATCAGAGACTGGTTTAGGTGCTGTTCTATCCCAAAGGTTGGGTGTTGATAAACCATTACATCCATGTGGATTTTTCTCTAAAAAATTGACCGGTACTGAAAGCAGGTATGACATTGGTGACAGAGAATTACTAGCGGTTATCAAGGCTTTGAAAGAATGGAGACATTTATTGGAAGGTACATTACATCCTGTTACCATCCTGACAGACCACAAAAACTTGTCTTATATCGGAGAGGCCAAGCGTCTGTCCTCCAGGCAGGCTCGTTGGTCGTTGTTTCTTACCCATTTCAATTACGTTCTGACTTACAGACCTGGGTCAAAGAATTCTAAAGCCGATGCGCTATCTCGCCAATATGAACCCTCTGCTTCAGTTGAACCACTTTTGTCTTCCATTGTACCCAGATGCAATATTATTGCTAATACCAGTCTCAAAATTCATTCCCCGCTACTTGACCAGATCTTGAAGTCACAACATCTAGCTCCCGGAAACACTCCTGAGGGAAGAAACTTTGTTCCTCCTGAACTTCAACTGGAGCTCTTACAATGTTTTCATGAAAGTAAAATAGCTGGTCATCCTGGTATTCGCAAGACGTACTCTCTGATATCCAAGGATTTCTGGTGGCCTTCACTTCGTAAGGATATTGAGGAGTTCGTCGCAGCTTGTGAGACTTGTGCCAAGACTAAACTATCTCATGCATCCCCATGTGGCCTGTTACACCCCTTGGACATTCCTGAGAAACCTTGGTCCTGTTTGTCCATTGACTTTATCGTTGATTTGCCTGCTTCCAAACGACAGACTGTTATTCTCACGGTGGTGGATAGATTTACCAAGATGGCTCATTTCGTGCCATTACCTAAACTTCCGACTTCCCCTGAATTGGCGGAGATTTTTGCGAGAGAAGTTTTTCGCCTACATGGGATCCCTTCAGAGATTGTTTCTGATAGAGGTTCTCAATTTGTCTCACGTTTCTGGAGATCCTTTTGTTCTCAAATGGGCATCAAATTGAACTTCTCCTCTGCCTATCACCCTCAGTCTAACGGAGCTGCTGAACGTACTAATCAAAAGATCGAACAGTATCTGCGTTGCTTTGTTTCCGAACACCAGGACGATTGGGTCGGTCTGATTCCTTGGGCGGAGTTCGCACACAATAACCTTGTTTGCGATTCAACTCGCTCTAGCCCTTTCTTCATGAACTATGGCTTTCATCCTTCGATTTTTCCTTCGGTTTCCTCTTCTCAGGGGATACCGTCGGTTGATGATCATGTCGCCAACCTGAAGAAATTATGGGATCAGACTCGGCAAATTCTATTACATAGTTCCTCGCTGTTCAAGAAACACGCTGACAAGCATAGAAGAGCGGCTCCTGTTTTTGTTCCGGGGGATAGGGTATGGTTGAGTACCAAGAATATTCGCCTAAAAGTTCCATCTATGAAATTTGCTCCTCGCTACATAGGTCCTTACAGGGTTCTCACTCGTATCAATCCGGTTGCGTATCGCCTTGCTCTGCCACCTGCCTTACGCATTCCTAACTCCTTTCATGTCTCCTTGTTGAAACCTCTTATTTGCAACAAATTCTCCTCTAAGGTCTCCTCACCTCGTCCTGTTCAGGTGGAGGGTCGGGAGGAGTACGAGGTCAGCTCCATCATTGACTCCAGAATTTCAAGGGGAAAATTGCAATATCTGGTCAACTGGAGGGGTTATGGTCCTGAGGAGAGGAGTTGGGTACCTCAGGAGGACGTTCATGCTTCTCGCCTTCGCAGAGCATTTCACCTCCGCTTCCCATCTCGCCCCGGTTCATTCCGCCCGGTGGGCGTATCTGAGAGGGGGGGTACTGTCAGGGTACCTGAGGCCTCTACCTCTAAGGGAGGTAGAGACTTGGTGGTTTATCCGTCCAGGCGAGCTGTTTCCTCCGTTCCTCGCGGTTCATCCAGTCACTTAAACACCGGCCGCGAGGAATCCACGTCCTTTTCTAGCAGGACGCTCAATACGTGACGTCATGACGCTATCACGAGCGACCTGTCACTCAAGTGTCCGATATCCAATCGGTACTTGTCAGAGGCGTGATTACTATCCAGAGCCAGGGTATTTAAGCTTACTTCTCACTTCAGCTCATTGCCCTGTCGTGGTTCTAGCTTGTCTAGTCACTCAGTGCTCTGGTATTCTAGTTTGCTCTTTTGGTTTTGACTCGGCTCGTTGTACTACCCTGTTTCTCTGTTATCCCTTGACCCGGCTTGTCTCTCGCTTATCTGTCTTCTCGTTCCCTCGACCTCGGCTTGTCTCTGACTATTCTTTACTCTCGGTACGTTAGTCCGGCCATTCTAAGGCCCGGTATACGTACCTTTCCACTCTTTGTACTCTGCGTGTTGGATCCCTGTCCCGATCCTGACAATATGCACACACCACGGAAGAAATAGCTGATACTTTCCATGCATACTATACGTCTCTATATAATCTAAAAGAAAAAGAGAACAAATCAGAGGGCATTAAAACATACCTAGAAACCAAATTTGACACAATCCTCCCAGCAGCCGCTACAAGATCTTTGGAGGAACCCTTTACTATAGATGAGATTAAATTGGCTTTAAAACAAACTCCACACAATAAAAGCCCAGGCCCTGATGGGTTTTCAGCCTCCTATTATAAGATGTTCCAACCAGAACTAACTCCACATCTACTCGAAGCAATTAACTCCGTTCCACACCATGAACACATACCGAGACAGGCCTTAGAAGCAACAATCACACTTCTGCCCAAACCAGGGCAAGACACAGAGAAATGCGCCAGCTATAGACCGATATCCCTAATAAACGTGGACATAAAAATATTCACTAAAATGCTGGCAACTAGACTCAAACCCTTCCTACAAAATCTCATTCACCCAGACCAAGCAGGCTTTGTTCCAGCTCGAGAAGCAAAAGATAATACTTCAAAAATCATAAATCTGATATATAATACAAATACACCAATAACCCGACCCTCCTTCTAGCAATTGATGCTGAAAAAAGCATTTGACAGAGTAGACTGGGCATTCATGTTCGACACTCTAGAAACGCTAGGATTTGGACAAAGATGGATGAAATGGATTAAGGCTATATACTCCACCCCAACAGCCAAACTTAAGGTGAATGGACAACTCTCCAGACCATTCACGATAAGCAACGGCACCCGTCAGGGATGCCCGCTTTCCCCGCTATTATTCATTCTGACACTAGAACCCCTTCTACAAGCAGTACGAAAACACCCCGGCATTATAGGCATAACAGCTCAACAACAGGAATATAAAGTATCGGCTTTTGCCGATGACTTACTCTTCACCATCGAAAACCCCACATACAGCCTACCTACATTAATTCAAACTTTGGAAGATTATAGTAAACAATCCAATTTCAAAATTAACACAGACAAATGTGAGATCCTTAACATATCCACACCATTAGATCAAGTAAAGAAATTAAAACAAAGATTCCCCTTCCAATGGGCTACTCACTCCATTAAATACCTAGGGATCAAGGTAACCAACTCACATAAAACTTTATATAAAGAAAACTTTCCCGACCTAATAGCAGAAATCCAAAAGGACCTAAATAGATGGGATAAACCGCATTTCAGATGGATGGGAAGGATAAATATTATCTCAATGAATATCCTCCCACACATTCTCTATCTCCTGAACACTATCCCTATACACATCCCGGGAACCTTCTTCCGAAACATACAATCCATGCTTACCAAATTTATATGGGCCCATAAACGTCCGAGAATTGCTTTCAATCTTCTAACCAAACCTAAAGAATGGGGTGGTTAGGATGTCCCAACATACAAAGATATCACAAGGCGATACACCTCGGAAGGATCTTGGAGTGGTCAAGAGAGGGGAACTTTAAAAAAGCATGGGTCAACATAGAACAAGCACAAATACAAACTCCACTAAGTTCCCTTCCCTGGACTTTACTTAAAGACGGAGGGAAATCAACAAAAGACCTGCCAACCATCACAACTACTCTCCAAATATGGAAAACCATACATAGGAATGCAGACTTTACCCCAACGACTTCCCCCTACTACCCAATATCCCATAACCCTAAATTCCCTCCAGGAAGGAATAACACTCTATTAACAAAAATTCAACTTAACCTTGAACATAAGGGAGTGACGTTACAAGATATAGTCACCACAGAAGGACTCAAACCATTGACAGACCTAACTGACTTAAATCGGCCAACATTGACACAATCATTCCAATACCATCAAATTAAACACTTTCTATCTAAAGAAGGACTCTTACAATGCAACCTAGAGAGGCCACTAAATTTGAAAAGCTTTGTTCTCATCCGCCTAAAACAAAAACAATATCCATATGCTATAAGTTACTGCAGGAAAACACAAATGGTACACTTCCATGGTATACTCTAAAAAATAACACATGGTTTTCTTCCCCAATTGAGGAAAAGACATGGAAAGCAATTTTTATGAGAATGGTAAAATCCCACTCTAGCATAACGATCCAAGAAATAAACTATAAATTTCTATCTCAATGGTATATTACCCCCGTAGATATCAATACATTTGATTCAACTACCTCACCAACATGCTGGAGGTGTATGAAAGCACAGGGCAATTACCAACATATATGGTGGGATTGCAGCAGAGTAAAGGGGTTCTGGAGAGAGGTACAGAGAATCACAGATCAAACAAATAACATGTCACTACCACTCACCCCAGAAGCACTTCTATTCTACCAAATCCAGGTCCCCTTCAAAAAATTCAAAAACTCTCTGGTAATGTACCTCCTAACTGCAGCCAAACTTGTGATAGCAAGTCTCTGGAAAACTGCGAATAGACCATCAAGGCGGGAATGGTTCCAAAAAATTGAAAACATTAATAGAATGGAAGAGTTGAGACTTTCCTCTTTAGGCAACTCACACATATATCACGCAATCTGGGATCCATGGAATTCATATCTAAGAAATCCAAGGTAATCCAAAATAAATTAGAGATTAAAACAAGCCTGAAACACATATTTATGACTAAGAGATACATGGTCAAAGCTACACCTCCTTTCCCCCAATCATCTGTCAACACAATTGTACTAGACGTCGAGATTTGTTTTGTTTTGTTTTAATATGTTTATTCTCTCATAGTTAATGGGAACTGGTTCACTGCAACACTGTATTAATGTGAACGTTCATTGTGTTTCTGTTGTATCTAAGTAAAACACTTTTATACTGCTATAACTTTAAACCTGTACTAACAAATGTATGTAAAGTGAAATTTGTAATACGTAAAAACGAAATAAAAAGAAATTAAATTAAAAAAAAAGAGAGAGAAAATTCTCTTAAAAAAATAATAAACTCGAGTCACGTCAGAAATTATTAGTCGCTAATCAAAAGTGTGAAGCCGCAATTAATAATAGTCGCTGCTGCAAGGATTAACCAGAGAAATTTACAGAATAAGCAAAACTATATACCTCCTTCCAAAAAAAAACAAAAAAACCCAAAAAACAAAGGGAAGAAGCAAAGAGTCACTGTGATCCCACTTTTCTTTTCCCCTTTCTTTAATCATTGGTATGTAAGCCGTTAGCAGCAAGTAGCAAATATTATGCAGTTCAACGCTATCCGCTCTAGTTATCAAATGCACTTTTGTAGTTATTTTGACACCAAATAAAATTCTTATTATAATTTTAACTCTGGTTTTTAACTCTAGCATCGGTGTTAACTCTTATGTCAAATCACTCCAATATCTCCTGTAACACTCTAATATAACAGTTCAATATTAAATATGCAGTGTTACAATATAGTATATGTTATGCAGTGTTACAATATTTCAGTGTTCAGTGTTTCAGTTTCAGTTTTCAATTTCAGCACTCAGTAACCACTAGTCAATGTATCAAATGTAACAAATCAGGTATAAAAGTACAAAAGTACTGAATGGACACATGTATACAGTAAACAGCCCTTATACTGAATATATACTGATTGTTTGCTGAGTGTTAACTACTTGCGTGAGTTGGAGGTTAATATTTCCCAAAAGTGAGAAAAAAACCTTGTGTCTCGTCATTTTTAATGCTGAACAGGTGCCTGGCGTTTGTGTCCGTATCCTTGCCGGTATTCGTGCCTGGAATCTAGGTAGCTCCCTGGTCTTTAATCCGGCGGATAGTCACAGTCACTGCTTCACCAATGCTGATCATCGCTCACTTCCACACCAGCACCCGCCGGGCTCCAGCATAAAAGATCAAGTATAAGCCCAGAAGATGTTTAAAAATAGAACACTACTTTATTTGACAAAATAAGTATATTTAAAATCAATACAGGTAGTAAAAAAAAAAAAAAAAAAAAAAAACACTTAACACGTTTCACATCTAAAAAAGTTTTCTCAAAAGTGTTAGATATATTGACTTGGTTTATATAGGGGGCTAATTCAAAGGTATCTGACATATGGGCACATAGTGCAGCACTGACCCAGGAAGCACCTATGGTGGTCGTCTTAATGACTGCCACTAGAGTTGTTCCTATGCAGCAATATAAACACTGCCATTTATCTGAAAAGGCAGTGTTTACATTAAAATGCTTGTGGGTACAGGCTATAAACACAAGAACAACAACAGTAACTGCAGTTGTTTTGGTAACATAAGTGTCCCTTTAATATAACATATGGAAAATATATTAGATTGATTTCTTCCTTTTCCTGGACTTCATTTGTTAACACTCACATCTCTGATATTAGTGTACCTGCAGTTTATTTTTACTTTTGTATTTATTTATTTTTTTAGAATGTATGTACTTACATTGTTTTTGAGGTTTGGTTTTGCTCTCTGGCTGTCACTTTTTCATGTTCAAGTTTCCCCCACCCAATTGCCTTTTTGCATGCATTGTTGGCTTCCTTAAATCTTACCAATCAACCATATGATTTGTCTGATTTAAATGCCTTGAATGTTATTTTCTTATTTTTAATTTATGTTTCCTCAATATATTTTTAGGCCTTCCGAAGTGCTTTCATGAGCTTATATTGGTGCTCTGGAAAGGGAGAAGTAATTGCAGATTGGTGTCGATGTGATCTTAATGCGTTAGATGAGAATGGATTGCCAAGCTGCAGCCCACTTCCTCCACCTGTGTGAGTATCTACAATTAGAATGTCTAAAACAGCTTTGTCAACCACAAATATTAAAATACCAAGTTTTTTTTTGTTTGTTTGTTTTTTTATACTTGTATAATAAGTGAACAATTGTTAATGTCCAATTGTGCAAAAAAGGAAATGGTAAAAAAAAAAAAAAAAAAAAGTTAAAAAATACATAATTATACATCAAAAATCTCAGCGTAGACCTTTTTAAAAAAAAAAAAAAAAAGTGGAGATATCTCCTCTCAAAATGAGAAAACAAATAACCACACAGTTAAATAAAAAGCAGAAAAAGAGACGATCAAAGCTTATACAATATTAGTTATAACAAAATATGCCATCTACTTCTATGCCCTAGCTTTATAAAGTTTAATAACAAGGGCAGGGCAAGAATGCAGTCAAAAAGTTTCTTGGGTGAAAAGGAAAAAAAAAAAAAAAAACACAAATACTAGGTTGATCATATGGTTGGAGCACTAGAATGGAATGTTTGTTCCCAGAACGGAGAGTACAGTACACCTGAGCATATAAGTGCTGGTGAATGAGCTTTAAGTAGGAGAAGAGTGGACACACCACCTCTGTTATTCTTGCATCATTGGTGCCACTCCCATAACCCTCATCTCCATTAAACTTTATGTGTTCCACACATGCACATCTAGAGCAACAGAAGGGGGAGCTCTGTCATTCACAAACAAATCATGGTGGAGGATGTTGCTTGCATGTTGAGGCATTCATGGACCAGACGCAGTGCGTCCACCATGTGATTGAAGTCTGACTCTCCCATCCAAATTAATTTTTTAGGCCCTTCTGCCATGCCTTTTTTCAAGCAGGTGTAGTTTCCTCTGCCTGCATCATCATTCTCCAGGCATGTATGAGTCCCTATTTCCTCTCCAACTCCTTCTAGGCAGGTATCAACCCATCTACTCATACTCCTCCTTCTGGACAGATATTGATCCTACTGTAGTTTATACCCCTCCTTTAGTTTTTAAACTATTGTGGTACGTCCAAGTACTGCCTTTACAAAGCCACTTGCGGCTAACAGGCCTAGATTTTGCTACCATTTTTTTTTTTTACAAAGACCCTTTTGGTTCTAAGCCCAGTTCTTTTCTTAACCCCTTAAGGACCAAACTTCTGGAATAAAAGGGATTCATGACATGTTAAATACTAATACTGTTTTGGATCAAACCAAGTGTTTGCTTGAGTATCTGCCCCCCTCCAGATTGCTTAAAATAGAATGCATGCTGAAGTAAATCACACTGAGACACAGGTTTCAGGTTAATGAAAAACTTTAGAATCTTTAATTAAGTCCCTTATAAAGGCAGAAATACATAATATGCAAAATGCAAGATAACAGAGAGAATACATCTTTAATTGGTCAAGTGTTAAGTGTCTTATCTAATGCCCTTCCTCCAAAGTAGTGATGTCACCAGCATCCTGGGTGTAGCCCTGGCTGGAGACGCCATCTTAGTACACGACATTATTTGCATTGTTTGCTCGATTGGAGGGGGTGCTCTTGCAGCCATTTTGAGTAGTTAATGAACACAGGATGGGAGGGGGTGCTCTAGCAGCCATTTTGACCAACTACTGATTAAAGGCATACACAGTAAATAGACATTTTACTAACATTCATCCATAACAATACTAAGCACATCAAATATAAAATACAAATAACACTTCAAACATAAGAAGAAAAAAAAATGCATACATGCATACAAACATTATGTATATTGGCACATTTCCGTTGGGTCAAAAGATAAATGTTTTCACAGACAGAGAGAGCCATAATTGATAACATGCTGAATTGACAACAAGTTAGCCAACATGGCCAAAGTGGAGAATGAAGACAGGGATCCACGTTTAACTAGGAAAAACATTGTGAAAATAGCCATGTGAACTGAATGGGAAGCAGAAGCAATACATTTAAAACCTTAAATTACAAACACAAGGCTAAACAGGAAAAAAAAAATTGAATCATGGCAATGAAAGAGCACACACACACACACACAAGCATAATATCAAACAGAACCAATATACCCTAGGGCACATAATCAAACTAAAGTATAAAAGAGGGAATCTATCAATAACCACATTAAAAAAAAAAGTAAAAAGGCTTAATGCTACATAAAGGGACAAGAGAGTACAAATTTGATTGCTCACCACATCTTAACTGGCAGGCACACCTACAGAATATTTCTTGGTGACCCATCATCTAAGTTCCTAATGGAATATAAGGCTCTTTTGGTTCAAATCTTTGAAGGTGTCATCACAAAAGATGAATATGTGTATGTGGGTAATCCAACTTTCTCTATTTTTTTCTGTCCCTCAAATGTTCACAAGAACTGTGCTGCCCTCACAGCTAGAATTGTGTCTGGGTCTAATAATTTGACACATAGAGGCAGTATATATGTGGAGAAGCTATCCTTTTACTTGAGGGACACTAAGAATATCCTGCAGTGATTCAAAACAAGGTTTGACATACCTTACTAGTAAAGCAGAATAATTGTGTCAAATGAATGATAATAAGGACGTTTCTTATGGCATATTATGGTGTAAATATACATTTTTTTCTGTGGGGAAATGTAATTAAATTAGTAGCAAAAATTTAAAGAGAACAAGGGGAAATATTATTGGATTTTTATATCGAACTAGCTAGACACAAGTACGTATGTATATATGACTGCCAGGCTGTGCAACCATACCCCACAATGGTGTATAAATGATTAGCATAATTGCAAATTATATTTATTTATTGCAAATTCATTTTGTTGCAAATTATGCTACAACTACAGCCAGAGAGCTCTCAATTCAGGGGCATAGGAAGCCACAACACTGCAAACGTCTGAACAATGAATGCAGAGACTAACTCTGTATCCAGCGCTGCAGTCTGCCTTTCAGTATATCGACGGACACTTATACACACACAGAATGCAACCCTATTGTTTTTCGCTTGGGGTGTTAGTGGGGCCTCATGTTTGAGTTTCGCCTTAGGCCTCAAGATTTTTATTCTACACTATTTTCTCTGAGTTTGAACACTAACCTATTATGTGGAATTAGTTTAGCTCTCTTTGGCTATCACTTCCTCATTTTGCAGTTTAGCAAATCTAGTCGCCTTTTTGCACGCATTATTGAGTTCCTTATAACTTTTATTGGATGCCTCTGATTTGTCCGATTTAAATGTAGTTTTCTTATTTTTAATTTCTTTATTCACTTTCCCACTTGTTTATTTTATATGTATTACCCAGTGGTACATCCTGAGAAATGTACCTTTCAAATATTTGTTTGGTTCATTTATCCTCAGTTGTTTTTTTTTTTTTTTTTTTTTCATTACACCAGAGTTTACACCAGTCAATGAGTTGTAAAGCTGCCCTTATCTTTTTTGAAATTGGCCTTTTAAAATTATATGTTTTAGCATACCTAATGCTTTTTTTTTTTTTTTTTTTTTAGTTTATTGTAAAGGACATTATATTGTGATTACTATTTCTCCAGGTGCTTCCCTACTTGAATGTTGGTCAAAAGATCAACATTGTGTGTTAGAACCAGGTCCAGACATGAATCCTTTCTAGTTAGTGCTTGTACAAGTTGTGACATGAAGGTGTCATTAAACAAGTTCAAAATCCCAATTCCCTTTGCTGAACTACTTATCCCTCTGTCCCGTGTTGTATTGCTTGTCTGTGCCCCCCCCCCTCCCTAACTCCACCCCTTTATCCTTGTCCTATTGTTTCCCTAGCATGGCGTTGTCCCAGTGACACTGCCAGGCCAGTTTTAACTAGCTGCCCTGTCCCTCCTTAATCTCCCATCAGTCCTTGCTATTCTCTGACCCCACCCTTCCTTGTACTATAGTGTTCTTATCAACCTATTGTATGTACAAGAGGCTGTTATGAGCTTAAAATATGTGTGCTATGTCTATTAAAGTTAGTTGCTGTGTTAACCAAGTCTTCACCAAGTGGTGTCTGGTGTTGTGGGAAAGGAATATAGTCTGCTGATGGAAAGTGTGTCCAGAGCTATAAACACAGTAGCCTGGTTCATGGTTGATAAAGCCCTCAGTGATCCCAGTCAAACCTTGGCGACTGAGTCTGAATTGCTCCAGGGTCCCTGATAGCTATGAGGAAGCAGACTTGGTGGAGGTACTCAGTCGGGGTACTGGAGGTCCGTCACAATATGTAATCATTAAAGTTAGCTGCCCAGTCATATGTCCTATCCCATCATGTTTCTGTTATGTCTATTATGTCATATTGCTTAGTGTATGCTATTGACTCTAGTTCCTTCATGTTGATTTTTAGGTTCCTTGCATTAGTAAGCATACATTTAGCATTAGGAAACATGCATTTTATATTATTTGATAAATTGGCATAAGACTAATACAGAAAGTATTTAGATCATTGGGCAGACTAGATGGGCCAAATGGTACTTATTTTCCGTCACATTCTATGCTTCTATGTAAGATGACTTGTGGTTGGAGAATCAAGATTTAAATACTGAGTTTTATTTGCATGCAACATCCATTTCCTCAGATCCTCCCACATAAACACATGTATATCCAGAATTGTTCCTTGTTACCCTATTGCATGTGGTCATCCATTGGAGGGAAATGTTAATAAAAAATTGAAGACAATTTCAGCATGCCATGCTCGAATAGAAGGTTATTTAATGATGTGGACATGGTCTCTCAGAATACTAAATAGGTATGCACATGAACATCAGCATATACAGAAATTAGAATCAGAGTTATGAGTTTGCATGGCAATTATATTGGACAAAAACTAACCCTGACCACTATATTTCTAAAAATAATGATTTGCATCGTATGACTGATAATCCTAAAGTTACTAAAGACTGCTTATACTTTGCATAATACTGCAAGCGCACTGTCTTGGTGTCATATTTGATTCTATCCTCACCTTTGAGCCTCACATCCAGCATGTTACCAAATCCTGTAGATTTCAGAGGGGTGAGGACCGACTAGAGAGAAAAATCAGTCTGGCGGCAGCAGTCATTACAGACTGCAGCAGGGCAATACGTTTTGTGGGAAGGCCAATTAGGAGAGGGTTACAATAATCCATGCGGGAAATTACTAGAGCATGGACAAGCTCTCTGGTACCATCTTGTGTAAGAAAAGGGCTATGAAATCTACAGGATTTGGTAACATGCTGGATGTGAAGCTCAAAGGTGAGGATAGAATCAAATATGACACCAAGACAGCGCACTTGGAAGAATGGGCTAATGTGGATACCACTGGCTTAAAGGGAGAGCGAAAGAAGAGGAGGAGGAGGAGGAAGGACAAGGAGTTAAATTTTAGAGAGATTTAGTTTTAGAAAGCAGGAGGACATCCAGTCAAAGATGGAGGAAAGGCAAGCAGTGACACATTGCAGGACGGCAGGGAAGAGGTGTGGGGAGGAGAGATATACCCAGGTGTCATCAGCGTATAGGTGATAGTGAAATCCATATGAGGCAATAGGTTTTCCAAGAGAGTCAGTATAAAGATAAAATAGAAGGGGATCAAGGACAGAGCCTCGGGGGACTCCAACAGAGACATTATGAATGGAGGAGGTATCATTAGAAAAGGAGACACTGAATGAGCGTTGGGAGAGATAGGAGGAAAACCAAGAGAGGACAGAGACTGAGTGATTGAAGAGTTTGATGAAGATGAGAATGATAAACAGTGTCAAAGACAGCAGAGAGGTCAATAAGTATTAGCATCTCCATGGCCTTTGGATTTAGCTGTGATCAGGTCATTATTAACTTTGATAAGAGCAGTTTCAGGAGAGTGGAGGGGGCGGAAGTTAGATTGAAGATGTCAAGGAGAGAGTTGGAATTGAGAAAGTGAGACATACGGGTAAAGATAGGTATTTCCAGAAGCTTTGAGGAAAAATGGAGCAGGGATATGTGATGATAGTTAAGAGGGGGTGAATGGGTCGAGGGGTGTTTTTTTGTTGTTTGTTTTTTTAGGATATGTACTACAGTTGCATGTTTAAGATCAGCAGGGACAATGCCAGAAGAGAGAGAGCAGTTGAAGATGTGTGTAAAGGAAGGTACAAGACAAGGGGAGATAGATCTGATATGGTGAGATGGGACAGGATCAAGCGGGCACGTGGTGGGGCTAGAGAAAATGAGAAGCACACCTCTTGTTCAGTAGCTAGGGAAAAAGTCTGGAAATGCATGATCTACATGTGGTTGAGAAAGAGAAAGGCAGGGTGGGGAGAATTATTTCCTTAGCTGTTCAATTTTGTCGGTAAAGCAGCATGCAAAGCTCTTGGCTGTAAGGTTGGTTTTAGGGGTGGCCACAGCAGGGCGAAGAAGAGAGTTAAAGGTGTCAAAGAGATGCCTGGGATTGCGGGAGCATGAACTAATGAGAGAGGACAAGTTTGACTGTTTGGCGAGGGAAAGGACTGTGCTGTATGAACCCCATATGAATCTATAATACAGCCATACAGCAAAGTGGTTAAGGAAGAGGAGAGGGGAACCAGGGGGGTGATACATATTGGCAATGTTAGCAGAGAAGGGTTTGAATAAGGGAATATAGTGAATTCCGAAGGAGGAGAGAGAGAGGGAAGGGGGTGGGTAGAGATTTGAAGGAGCAATGAGGTGAAAAGAGAAACCCTACACTGCCACCTCTACTGTCAGGCTCTCTTGGGTTGTGTGTAAACTGTAGACCACCATAGGATAATGAGGCAGGGGAATTGTGTCAGAAGAAGAGAGTCAAGTTCCATTTAAAGCAAGTAAGTTAAGGGAGCATGAGAGGAATACATCATGGATGGAAGTAGATTTAGTTATGTTACACACATAATGTGCATTCCAGAGGGCAGAATTGAAGGAGGGCTTAATGGGACAGTTACATGGGATGGATAGGATTGGAGAGGTTTCCAGGGTGGACACAAGGTAGGTGGGTAGAGGCAGGATCAGGGTTAGGAGAGGATTTATAAGGAGTTGGAGGGGAAAGGGTGGATAGGTACGAGTACAGTGTATGGGATGAACAAAGAGAGGAGGGTAGTAAACCAGGAGCAATGAAGATGGTGTCAGTATGGACATGTAAGCAGAAAGATTAAGAGATTTTAGTAATGAGATAAGTGAGGTTGAAACAGAAAAAAATAGTAGAGAGAACATTCATATAGATTAGGAAATTATAAAGGCAGCTAGAACCATTGGAGAGTGTGGAAGGGTAAAGGGTTAACCTGTCAATGCCGTTGGATCAGAAGACTATTTTGCTGGGGTTTTCAGACTCCCAATTAATAAACAAAATTCTTAAAGGGCTGGGATCTAGTTCTACTGTAATACAAGGTTTTACACACACACACACACATGTCCACAGCTGTTTGATAGATGTGATATTTGTCCTATAAATTGAAATAAATTGCCTTATCTGTTTTCTAAAAAAAAATATAAAGTATAGTTATTGTTTTCAATGTTTTCACCTGTAATTATCCACTCCTAATAATACCTTAATACTGTTAGCTTTCACTGCAATAAAACACACGTATTTGTATTCTGTGATGTCCCATTAGTACACTTTTATTGTGTTTTGGAAGTTACAGGGTCAAATAAAGCGCTTACCCATTTACCTAGATAGGTTTGCTGGACTATGTTACCTTTTGAACTATATGGAAGCCAAGGATCAATAATTACCACCATGGTATACCAATTGTAAAAGCAAATAACCCTGGGTATTCAAAATTGGGTATGCCCAGTCTTTTAAGTAACTAGACACAAATCCTGGCCAAAGTTAGTGCTCATATTTGTTTTTTGATTTTTTTTTACAAAAAATTGCCATTTTGCTGATGATATCATCATCATTATAAATCACTCAGCAGGACCCCTCTAATTACAGGGTTAAATTTAGGGCTTGCAAATTCAATTGCCTGGGTTGTCAGACAGGACCGTTAAATTATAATTAATAAAATCACATAATTATGTAATAACAATGCATTAATATATATTTGTGTTTGGGGCCATTATAGTAATGGAATGAATTTGAGATACAGTCATCCACCTTTAACCCCTTAAGACCGCAGCCAAATGTACAAGTTGTGATCCAAAAAAAACGTAAACAAAACCTGGCATTTGCGCTATATGTCCGTCCAACCGTAATTCACCTCTTTCATATTAAATGCACCCACACTTATTATATATCATTTTATTCAGGGGAAACAGGGCTTTCGTTTAACATCAAATATTTAGGTATGGAACATAATTTAATATGAAACATATATAAAAAATGGGAGAAAATAAGAATTTTTTTAATTGTTTTAGTTCTACGTGACATTTTAACTGTGAATGTCAAAATACTGTTTGCTTTTACTGCAATACAATACACATATTTGTATTCAGCGATGTATCACGTGTAAAACAGTACCCCCTATGTACAGGTTTTATGGTGTTTTGGGAAGTTACAGGGTCAAATATAGCGTGTTACATATTTCAGTTTTTTCACATTGAAATTCACCAGATTGGTTACGTTGCCTTTGAGACCATATGGTAGCCCATGAACGAAAATTATCCCCATGAGGGCATACCATTTGCAATAGTAGACAACCCAGGGTATTGCAAATAGGGTATGTTCAGTTTTTTTTAGTAGCCACTTAGTCACAAACACTGCCCAAAATTTGCGTTCAAATTAGTTTTTTGCATTTTCAAATATTAACACTAACTTTGGCCAGTGTTTGTGACCAAGTGGCTACTAAAAAAAACTGAACATACCCTATTTGCAATACCCTGGGTTGTCTACTATTGCAAATGGTATGCCCTCATGGAGATAAATTTCATTTCTGGCTACCATACGGTCTCAAAGGCAACCTGGCAAATTTTAATGTGAAAAAACTGAAACGCAAACCTTATATTTGACTCTGTAACTTTTGAAAACACCATAAAACCTGTACATGAGGGGTACTGTTATACTCAGGAGTCTTCGTTGAACACAAATATTAGTGTTTCAAAACAGTAAAATGTATCACAACAATTATATTGTCAGTGTAAGTGCCATTTGTGTGTGAAAAATGCAAAAAATGTCACTGTCACTGACGATATTGTCGTTGTAATATATTTTACTGTTTTGAAACACTAATATTTGTGTTCAGCGAAGTCTTCCGAGTAAAACAGCACCCCCCATGTACAATTTTTATGGTGTCTTGGAAAGTTACAGGGTTAAATATAGTGCTAGAAAATTTAATTCCCTGAACTTTCGGCCTGGGTTGTCAGGCAGGTCCTGGCATTCAGGGCCAGGGATTTGTAATTAATAAAATGACCTAATTATGTAAAATTATTACATAAATATATACGTAGAATTATTTTATATATATATATATATATATATATATGTGTGTATATATATTTATATATATTTTTTTATCATTACAGGCACTCCCCCTGCTGGCATTGACATGAACGGCTATGCCGTCCATGTGATCGCGGGGTCCTCGCAAGGACCTCGCGATCACATGGCCCTGGGGGGCCGAAGAGGACAGAGGGGGCTCCTTGGGCTCCCAGGTAAGTCCCCCATACCGCGATCGCCGGCGTGGGATCGCTGGCGACCGGGTAAGTACAAAAGATCGCAGGACGTTCTATGCCGTCCTGCGGCGTTTAGAGCCACCAAAATAAGGACGGCATAGAACGTCCTGCGGTCTTAAGGGGTTAATAAGCAAAGTTGGTTGAGGTGTGCCGATACTAATGTAGGTGGTAGGCCTGTAAATAAAGTGGGAAAAAGGGATACCAATTTTGCTCAAAAGATATTTATTACAAAACCACATGTTATAGTACATACCTATTTAGGAGTACATCTTAACAAATGCACTTTGTATTTCTTGTACCAGTTGGGTTATATAACTTTATAAGCTTACCACTTCCAGCGACCTAAGGTTTTGATAACATGTACTGGAATGTCTAGGCTTGAGGCAGTAGAGGCTGCCCCTATCCTAAATGAGTGTCCAGAATATTTGTTTGTGTTTAAACCGTGTCAACAAAAGGCGTACATATACCATAAATTTAGAAGTGGTGAGGAAAGCCCAGTGAAGTGATAGGAGAGGGAATGATGCATGTGTCGGTACAGAAGGTAGATATGCATTGTCAACTTTCACTGGGTACCATAGATTATCGGTGGGGTAGTAAGGGATATGATCGGGCTGACCCACCTGACTAGTCTTAGTCTTGGGTAGGCTCAGAACGTAATGGTCTTGTAGTTTGAGGCTATTTGTTACCATTATGTTGTCCCCTAACAGTGAATTCTAGTGGTCTGAGAAATCCGTAGAAAGCCAAGTGTATGGCTGTTTTGATGACGGAATTAGTAAGAGGTTGGAATGGTGCAGTAGTGCGTAGTGGGGTAAGACCTTTGGCCTTGTATATGCCCTTCAGAATAGTCTTGATAGGGTAGGATGTGAGGAAGCTCAGGTTGTTGGGAAAAGTTGAGAACATGTGGTGTTGGATGCCAGTTAGGTATAACAATGGTGTTATGTGATAGCTTCAATTGTGGTGGCAAGAAGTGGTGAAAGCCACCAAAGTTGTGATGTCGAACCAGTAGGCCAAGTGGTGCGCTGTCATTAACTTTTTACAGGAAAAATACCCTGTCATATGCACTATGTGTGTTTTGGATAAGGCAAGTTTTGTCAACCCTTTGCTAAGGTGTACTGGTTCTTTTAATCCATAATCAGGTCTTGGAGCAGGGGGGCAGTCGTGGCCAGTAGTGAGCCTGTAGGTAGGGACCTTCTGAATGCCTGAATTTGGAAACAAGATAACTGGTCAGCAGCCGTGTTAAAAATGCCTGGGACAGGCTGCCAACCACGTCAGTTTCCTGATAAACCTCATAATCATTAATGAGAATGAGCGGTCTTTATTTATGATGTGGCAGATTGTCAAGTTATCTGAAAAGCATTGTATCGGTTTCCCTGCCTATGAATGGCCCCACGTCAATGCTGCTGCTACTATGGGATACATCTGAAACATTCCTCTAGTATTACCACAGTTATCTAAGTAACAGATGGAGCGATCAAAGGATCCATAACATATATAACGAGCCATTCGTAGTTTCACAGTCAGGGCAGCAGTCCGGTGTCCGGGACCCAGACACTGTCTGGGCGGCGGTCGGACGACCGGGACCCAGTATGCCTGATGTTGAAGTTAGGAGTCACAATGTGGAATGGATTAGCAGGGTCTGGTGCAGGGTAACCGCACGCCCCCTGGTGTTGAGCACCAGCGTTTGTACGGCCACATACCAGGACCCTGATGCAGCTTCAGCGAGCAGCAGCAGGCGATAGTGGAGTTTCAGCTGCAGCATGCACGGGTAAGTCGCTCTGCACCAGGCTTGCCCTCCAATTGATCCTAGTTAAAGGATTTAAAGTGGACTCATTACAATTACAGGGCCTCGAAAGAGCAGTGTATTGTTATTTGTCATCACTACCCCCCTGCGTCGGGAGTGAGTAATTTGCGCGCCTGCTGCCTTCCTTGCATGTGGTAGCTGTTTCTCAGGCTCCTTCTCTGGAATCGAACCCTGATTCCCCATTACCCGTGGTCACCATGGTAGACGCAGAAAATTGCATCGAAAGTTGATAGGGCAGACATCTGAATACGTTGTCGCCGTCATGGGGACCTGCGATCGGCATGAGGTTATCACAGACAAGCACAGCCGCCTGTCCACGGCCAACGTGGACAAGCTCATGTTTATTAAAATAAACCAGGCATGGATCCCACCAGACTTGTCTGTACCTTGTGCAGAATAGACATTTATACCGGCCTCACCCAGCCATTGTTATACTCAAGTGCACTTATTCTTTTTTTTTTCCAATATTTTGGGGGCTACCCCAATTAAAAAAATAATTAAAAAACAATATTGGCTACCTCCTCCTCCAACGCCGCCGCTTCCACCTACGCTGCCACGGTGTATACCCAGATATATCAGAGCTGCTGCAGAAAGTACGTACCGTCTGTGCGGGCTTTTGGCGTTCTCGCCCCGCTGCTGCTCGCCTGTCTGCGCTGCTGCGTAACTTTGGCCTTCCCGCTCACCGCCTCATATGCGACGTGCCCACAAGGTGGAACTCCACCTTGCACATCTGGAGAGACGGTGCGAGCAGCAGCAGGCGATAGCGTAGTTTCAGCTGCAGCATGCACGGGTCAGTCACTCTGCGTAACAGCACCACTTCACCACTTCACCACCTTTGAGTGGGCCTCCATGCAAGACCTATGTGCCATGTTGTGCTGTTTCGAGGACTCCACCAACATGGCCAGTGCCGCTGATGCCGTTCTCAGCCTTACTATACCGCTTTTATGTCTACTTGAAAAAATGCTTTGGGCGATGATGGAAGAGGATGGCACAGGAGGAAGAATTGGAGGGAGAGGGGTCATTTCCACGGTTATCAGGGTGGGTTTCTGCACCGGCATAGGCCAGGTACACAATTGTCCAGCATCTCCACACTGTCCCATGGAAGCGTTCAGCTGTCCATCTCCCAAACACTGGAGAGAAAGAGGAAGTACCCCCCTACCCACTCGCGATCCCTGGCCCTGAATGCCAGCATTTCAAAATTCCTGGCCTTTGAAATGCTGTCATTCCGTCTAGTGGAGACAGATAGTTTTAAAAACCTGATGGCGTTATTGGACTGCAAGAAATGCACCACAGGCCGCAATATTTTGGGGGCTACCCCAATTAAAAAAAACAAAACAAAAAAAAAACTGTGTTGGCTACCTCCTCATCCACCGCCACTTCCACCTACACCGCCACAGTCACCGCCTCCTCAACATATGGGTCACTTAGTATAAACTATATACACAATAGCAGAGGCTTGTGAAGGCCTTTTCTCCATGCATCAGGATTTGATCCCAGTTTGAACAATGAATACCCTGCACTCCAACCTTCTCTCCAATGGATAATTCTGGTGATCCTCCTGACAGCCATGCTTTAGATTTTGATTTATGTTCTTCCAAAGCTAAAATCAAAGATTCCATCTAGTGCTATTTTATGGCTGATCTGTATTTTTTATTTTTATGTGTTTTATGTTTTTTTAAGTGATTTCCGTATCCACATTTGTTTGAAGGGTCCTACCCCCTTTTTACTTCCTTTTGCAGCCCTCTAGCCCTTTCCAGGACTTTTTTAGAGGCATTTTAGTGCCCAAAAGTTCGGGTCCCCATTGACTTCAATGGGGTTCGGGTTCGGGGTCAAGTTCGAGCCCGAACCCGGACTTCTTTCCGAAGTTCGGCCGAACCCGAACATCCAGGTGTCCACTCAACTCTAATAGTGAGTTAAATAGACAACTGAATGTAACCAGGGAAAACGATAGCCCCTCATACTGAAAGACGGCACTAGCCTCCTTCAGGGAACCTTTAAGATTTAAAGAAACCGCAATAATTATATAGCATACTAAGGTTACAGTAATTGCTTATTTCATAATGTACGTAACAATGCCACCTGGTGGTGATATACTGCTCTGTGACCTGGTAACCAGTTGTACAGTCTTGAACCCTGTGTACATTTATGCTCCCTATAACTGAGGTTGCTGTAATACACATGATTTAAGAAGTGCGTAACTTGTTCCTACTAACGTGCATTAGGTAACAAACATTTGTGAGCTCTGATTAGTTCTATGAATCACGAAAAGCAGACATGGTGATCAAAACGACAAATACTGAGTTAAAAAGACAACCTAATGCAACCAGGGAAAATGCTAGCCCCTCATACTAAAAGAAGGCATTACCATCCTTCAGGGAAACTTTAAGAGTTAATACATGGCACTATGTATATAACATGCAAAGAATACAGTAATAGAAATTTGAAGACATATGAAACAAGGCCACCTGGTGGCGATATGCTGTTCTGTAACCAGGTGTTGCCATTTTAACCTGCCAAAATGAGAGGATATGTTAATACAGGACATATACCTGGCATCCGAGGGAAATACTCCCCACAATTATTCAAAGCTGCTTTAAATGTATTCCGAAAATTAGTAACAACTTAATGTATACATTTACATGGCATTATTTCAAGCATAGAACTAGCCTCTATAAGTGGCTTGTTTGGTAGTACTTGAGTGGCCATGAACTGGCTGAGAGTGAAGAGAGTGGCACTCCTTTTGATGTGCTATACTCTCTGCCCGCCTGAAGGAAAGAGGCAGGCAGAGAGTGAACAGTAAAACATGTCTGCTTTGATCAGACCAGATAGAAGCCGGTGTCTTGTTCAGGGAGCATAACCCGGCTTTGTAGCGACCGACGGCCGTAAAACCAGCCCCTAACATTTATTTATAACCGTGCCAGATGTGGCATGCGATCGGAGGGAGAAACTGGTATGTGGCAATACCATTTTTAATACTCTCTATACCTGGCATCATGATTTTACCATTCCAAGCGAGGACTAAAGAATCCTAGGTGGGGAATAAACCACCAGCGCCCTATTCATCGAATAGTAAGCCTGCTCAAAGAAATGTGAGTACATCTCATATATATATAATATATTTATCTTTATAATTATGTGATACAGTGAGCACTATATTTGCTATTTTTCTCCTTTCCCAATCTGGGTTTGCTAACATTGGAAATATTTGGAGAAATCAGTAGATTAAGCTGCAGTAGTAGATTAAGCAGTACTCCAGTATCCGACAAGCTGGGAGAGCAGCTGCTCCTCCCGTCCAACACTCACACTAGGCCACCCTGCATCTTTTTTGGGAGTAATCCCGATTAGAGATAAGCTGCATCTGGATAGTGGTAAGTGTTGATTAGCTGTGAAAGTAAGGCCACAAGGGGCAATAAACAGAGTTTTCAGTAACAAAGTTGGTAGCTCATGCCGAATGCATCCGACCGCCTTGCAGGTAATGCCCCGCCCCCCAAACTCCCATGTTTTGATGCTGGTGGTAGGAGGCAAGGTTTCTGTTCAACCAGACATTATCAACAAATAAAATAGAAAGATTGAATAGAAAGATTGCAATATTGCACATTGACTTTAATATCAACAAAGCAAAATAAGGAGTTTGTAACGTAAAATTCGTTACATAAAGAGAAACCGATGTACTTGGATATATTGATGGTGTTTGCAGGGTTACTCACTAAAGTGAAAATTCAAAGCAAATTTTGAATGTAAGGTGAATGCAGCTGAAATGAAAAAAAAAAAAAAAAAAAATCTAGCCTCCACCTGCTATGCTTTCAGTTCTGCTTCTTTGGCCTTAAATTTGATATCCACTTGTACGTCACTTTGAATTATCCCTTTTTCTGAGTAATGCTGTTAAAATATGTTCGGGAGGGAGAAGTCAATTATTTTTAAAATCTTCAATTTAGTTAAAAACACTACCTAAAAATTAGGGATGTGCATGGGCAAAAAAATTGGTTCGGTTCGGACTTCCGAAATTCCGCACTTCCAAAATTTGGTTTGGTTCAGCAATTCCGAAATTCGGGACTTCAGCTCTTCAGTAATCCGGGACTACTGGAATTTGGGACTTCGGCAGTTCCCTACCCCTAATCCTACCCTTACGCTAACCCTACCCCAACCTTAGCCTACCCTAGCCCTACCTCTAACCCTACCATACCCTAATCCTAGCCGACCCCAATCCTGGCCCTAACCCTACTCTAACCCCAACCCTAACTATAGCCCTAACCCTACCTTTAACCCTACCCCAACCCTACCTTAACCTACCCAAAACCTAACTCTAACCCTAGCCCTAACCATACCCTAACATTAACCCCAACACTAACTCTAACCCTAGCCCTAACCCTAGTAGGGGTAGGGTTAGAGTTAGATTCCTGTCATCATTCCCTTAATTTTCCCTCCCTCTACTGTTTTGCCACTTTTCACTTCCAAAATTCAGCACATTGGCAATTTGGTTTGGTTTGTCACTTCCAAAATTTGGCACTTCCGAAATCCAGACATTCGGAAGCATCTGAATGTCTGAATTCCCGGAATTCAGGGAGAAACTAATTGCACATGTCTACTAAAAATAAACTCCCACAGTGCATAAACCTTTATGTAGTCATGAATACTAACATTGAGTATATGTGCCTCAAAATAGTATGGATTAATATAATAATCAATTTCAACACATAAGAGCAAGACTTAGGAAACGTATTCCACATTTGTAAACAGTAAAGAGTGGTGGATAATAGGATTTTATTTTTGTATGGTGTGTCTGTTTATGTGTTCTAAATAGAATGCACATTTCCTCATGTGGGAGCTTGTATTATGCCTTATCTTCATGTGGGACCATGTCTTTTGAAACAAATAGGTCCTGAGTTTGGAATGATGGGATAATTTGCATGAATAAGGCATTTAATTGTGTTCTTCTGCTGAATATGGATGAGCAGTGACCTATTAATATATTTTTAAATATTAAAAATGTTGAAGTAATTTCCTGCAACTCTTTAATGTTTTTTTCACAATATCTTTACAGATTTCGTCTTTCCCCTAACATGGAGCCTTCCAGCACTGTGGTGTCTTTGGAATGGTTGGATGTCCAGTTGGCTGTTGGAACCAAAGTTTCAGACTATATACTGCACCACAAAAAAGTAGATGCATATTCAGACACAGAGTTATACACAGGCAAGTAGAACTTTGGCAATTGTGTCATCTAAAATGCCTCTTTTTTTTTTTTTTTTTAATTCTTTATTTTAGCATAGACAGTTACAATGCAGTAATGGTTCATTTCATGGCTTACGCAGAAGCCTGTTAGTAAAAGGAAGTCATTTGGTAACTGTCTATTTTGCTGCTGTGATAAACATAAATAACATACATATTTACAAGAAAAACGTGATATCTTGATGTTGGGACAAGTGCTGTGTGTTGTAGTGGTGTTTAAGGATGTGCGAACGTCGTTCTGTTTATAGATTGTAATGTGTTTGGTATGATACCAGTTGGACTTTAATAGTAGGGTAGACAGTTAGTACTTTTGGTTGCATATATACAGAGCAGTTACAGATGCGTGTGTCGTGCCCCATAGGCATATATTCACATTCTAAAAGGGGACATCGGTTTGCAAGGGCATGACATGTCAACACAATGCACATTCTTATAGTAAGCTATAAAGTTCTGTGGTAAATATCCGCGGTGGTAGATAACAAGATGAGCCTGTAAGAAAAGTACTTGGTATGCAATTTAGTTAGCATTACTTAAAATCTACACATTTTGGGCTGTCAGTAAAGTAGGGTGTCTGTAGGTCGAACCGTCTGAGCCTAGGAGAACTTTAGGCAACTCCACATAAGAAAAAACATATTATATTATATTATACAAAATATTTTTTTTGGTTGCATATATACAGAGCAGTTACAGATGCGTGTGTCGTGCCCCATAGGCATATATTCACATTCTAAAAGGGGACATCGGTTTGCAAGGGCATGACATGTCAACACAATGCACATTCTTATAGTAAGCTATAAAGTTCTGTGGTAAATATCCGCGGTGGTAGATAACAAGATGAGCCTGTAAGAAAAGTACTTGGTATGCAATTTAGTTAGCATTACTTAAAATCTACACATTTTGGGCTGTCAGTAAAGTAGGGTGTCTGTAGGTCGAACCGTCTGAGCCTAGGAGAACTTTAGGCAACTCCACATAAGAAAAAACATATTATATTATATTATACAAAAAGCCTAGCTTTACGGAGCTAAGAGAAGTGAATTAATGCAAAATTTAAACGTTGTGAGTATTCATATTCACTAATATCTCCCGTTACCTTACCACCAGTTCATCCAAAGAGGTAATGAATGAGTATGAATGATGTTATATGGTTAGGCGGTCATAATCTGGAATTTTGGTTGAGTGTCGTGGTGAGTCACCGTTTGTGGGGTCTATGGCGATCCCTATTGGTGGGATTGTAGAGCGGCTTTTGTGCCACTAAGGTTTTTGCCCTGGTGGGGCTTGCTAGTGACTCTTATGGAGTCATGATGCATACATATGAGGTATGGCCGGCACCCCGGTAGCATAGGCTGGCCTTCCCAGTGGGATGAGCATAAGCCTAGTGACTAAGTGTGTGAGCGAGTGTCGTGGGGTTAAATGAGACTAAGTGACAGGAACTGTTGATGGTCCCTGAGGGTTAAGATAGACATTTTGGTGCCGTGCGGCATCGAGACAGGTAGTCACTATCGGCCCATTGGTAGGGCTCGTTTGAGTCTCTTGCGGGTTGAAGCGTAGCAGAACCAAAAAGAGAAAAAACAAAACAAAAACAAGAACAAGGGGGTTGGGTTAACCGGAGAGTTTGTATCGTCCCCATGAGTCCTCACTAATCGGCCGTCGTTTCGTTGAACTCTGGAGCCTCGATGATAAAGTAGGCTGTGTGAGCACGAGAGTCTCTTTATGGGGGGTCCTCCCGCCCCCTCTGGTGTGCGTCTCCCGTAGGCCTGTTTCCTTGTTTCTGTTGTGCAGCAGTGTTCGCTGTGTTCTGGTCCCCCAGCGTGAGCTGCTCCGAGGGGGTCTTGCTGGTATATTGAGTCCTTTTAAAAACTCTGTATGGTCTTCAGTGGCCGACAGGGTGTGTATTGCACCCCCCTGCGATACCACCAAGGTTCCTGACAGCCCCCAGTGGTATTTTATGCCATGATCCCGGAGTGCCCGGGTGATGGGTGCGAATTTACGCCGTTCGAGAAGGATAGTTAAAACCCAGGTCTTCGTATATCAAGATCCTATTGTGTGCGATCACCAGATTAGGGTTTTGTCTCGCTCGCGCCATGATAGCGTTTTTTACTGCAATGTCCCTTGAGACTACTATGATGTCGCGGGGTGCGTCCGCGGGTGCTGTGGGGGCCTTCCTGATCCTGAAGGCCGACGCTAGTGGTGGTCGTTCACCTTCTGTCCGGACTCCTAGTGCCTGCAGGACTTTATTGGCATACTCGAGTAAGGCTTCTTGGCCTATCGATTCTGGGGCCCCCCGGATTTTGATATTTTTTCGTCGGTGGCGCGTTTCTAGGGAGGTCACCGTGCATGTAAGAAGTTGTACTTGGTGTGTGAGGGCAGTGACCCGGGAGTCGGTGTTGGTAATCTGTTTCCCCCTCTCCTCCTCTCGGGACTCTATTGCTCCCATGCGGCGGTTCAGGCCTCCTATTTCCTCCTGGACTCCTGCGAGGTCCGCTTTCCACACCTCTCTCAGGTCCCGCAGGAGGTTTTTTATGTCCCCCTTAGTGGATGCGGACTGATCGGAGTCGGATTCTGCTCTCTGGTGCACTCCGCTGTGGGTCTGATGAGTTTGATGTGTCTCATCCTCCCATGAAAGCTCCGAGTCACTTGAGCTGCGTGGCTCTGCAGGCGCCATGTCTGTTCGGGCTTGCTGCGGCGGCCGGCAGAAGGACAGCCTGATGTCTCTGTGTTTCTGACCCTCCGCTGGGGCCGTTTTTCTGTGTTTTTTGCCCATCTCTCTCGGAAGGGTGTTCCAGGTGTCTAGAAGGTAAGTTTTTAAGCTCTGGCGTGATAAATAAAGTCAGATTTTGGGTCTCTGGAGCGGGAGCTCTGCAAGTATGCGACCGCTCAGTAGCTCAGCTAGCCACGCCCCCTAAAATGCCTCTTTAAAGGGCTTTCCCTCAAATCAATTTAATCTTAATCTTTGTTTTGAGGGACAGAGGCTATTGCTGCTGTCTTAACTTAAAAGGGCAAACTGTTTGAGAATAGATGCTCCTTGTGGCACTTGTCCCCACACTCTGCTCTTTCACTCTTTTTTTTTTCTTCTGATTGGGTACAGAACTAATTAGAGTAGGGAAATATTGAGTCGTTTAGGGTGCCAGTAATTGTCTGAGAGCTTATGCCATGAGTCTATTACTGGCCACTGATTGTGAGTAGATATGGCTGAGCAGATAAATACAGAATAGTCAGAAATGTTATAACAATTTAAGATTCCATTTACTTTTATTATGTATTAAGATTGAACATTAACCCCTTCCCGACTGCGGACGTATCAGGTACGTCTGGCAGAAAACAGTCCATAATGACCTTGGACGTACCTGGTACGTCTGCACCTATTTTGAGCTCTGGAAGCTCTGATAGTATAGCAGTGATGTACTGCATGTGATGAGTGCCTTGAGGGGTCCTGGCACTCCGTGCATATAAAATAATATATATAAAAAAATAAATATAAAATAAAGAAAATGATCAATATTAACTCCCCCCCCTTTTTTTTTCGAAAGGCAGTGAATCATGGGGCTTCTGGGGGCGTCCCTAGCATACCGCATCATAAGGGGCAGGCTGGAGTCATACAATCACAGCTTGCCCCATTAGCAATTTCATCCCAAGTGTGTTCCCCATTTCTCTGATTAGTGTGGATCTGCCTCCCTCTCTTCACTTGTGTTTTAGTGTGAGAGAGAGAGAGAGATCTGTGGTTTAGCTAGAGAGATTTAGGTATTTATAGGTAGGGATTTGTAAAATCTTGAGACCCAAAGGCTCTTTTCAGAGCCATTAACCCCTGTCTTGCCAGTGATCACTATAATCACTGGCTCTTGCACAGCAGATCTTTTCTGCTGTTTGTGCTTTTTTTTTTTTAGGGGTTCATTTTTTTTGTGATCTTTTTTGAGACCCAAAAGCTCTTTTCAGAACGATTAACCCCTGCCCTGCCAGTGATCACTATACAGATCACAGGCTCTTGCACAGCATCACTTATTTTGCTGTCTGTTAATTTTTTCAGGGGTTATTTTTTTTTTTTTTTGTGACAGGTCACTAAGTAAAGCAATTGTGATCATGGCACACGGGTCACGGAAGACAACCCGCGCTGAGCAGTCATATGCCACCCTTGCGCTAGAGTCTGACGCGTCTATGTCAGACTCTGACCCTGATTTTGACCCTGCCAGGTGCTCAGATACATCATCACTCGATACAGTGTCTACTGCTAGTGATGTATCTGGTGATGTTGTATATGTGCCTGCTAGTCCCCCTGCCAGAAGGAGACGTGCTGCTCCAGCTGGCAGAACTGCTGAGGAGTGGGTAGTGCCTCATAACCAGAGGCCAGACATCCCATCCTTTACTGCAAATCCTGGCATTAATTTGGATGTCACAGGATTTAGCCCTCAGCAGTTTATGGAGGTGTTTCTGGGCGATGATGTATTGGGGAACATTGTCGCCCAAACTAATTTATATGCCCATCAATTCCGAGCTACAAAACCGGACTCTTTTTTGGCAAAGCAGCAATGGGCCCCCATCGATGTGCCAGAATTTAAAAGATTCTGGGCATTGACTATGCTGATGGGCATCATAAAGAAGCCCTCCATCCGCTCCTACTGGAGCAGTAGCCCCATCTGCTCTACCCCCATTTACTCCCAATGTATGTCGAGGAAGAGGTATGAAATGATTCTGCATTTCATGCACTTCAGCGACAACAGCCTGTGTCCCCCTAGGGAGCATCCCCAGTTTGACAGGCTGTATAAAATCCGCCCCCTGATTACCCACTTTGCTGCCAGGTTTGCAGAGGCTTATACACCTGGAAGGAATATATGCGTGGATGAATCCCTGATGAAGTATAAGGGAAGGCTGGGATTCAAGCAGTATGTTCCTTCCAAGCGCTCTAGTTATGGTGTAAAGATGTATAAGCTCTGTGATAGCGAGACTGGGTATACTCAGGCCTTCCGGGTGTACGAGGGAAAGGATAGCCACCTTGACCCTCCAGGTTGCCCAGAACATATGGGAACCAGTGGCAAGATTGTCTGGGACCTGATATTCCCCCTGATGAACAAAGGGTACCACTTGTTTACTGACAATTTTTATACAAGTGTCCCTTTGTTCAAGCTACTGTACTGTTTTGATACAGTAGCTTGCGGCACAATTAAAAAGAACAGCACAGGTTTCCCAGGACAACTTGCACGCACCCGGCTACGGAGGGGGGAGACCTCAGCTCTGCGCCAAGAGGAGCTGTTGGCAGTTAAGTACAGAGACAAGAAGGATGTGTACCTTCTTACCACCATCCACACTGAGGGGACTGTGGAGGTCCCTGTACGTGGCAGAGCTGAGAGAACGAGGAAGCCAGTGTGCATCAAGGCCTATAACCGTCATATGGGTGGGGTTGATCTGGCAGATCAGCTGCTGCAGCCCTACCTAGTTATACGAAAGACAAGGGCCTGGTACAAAAAGGTTGCAATCTACCTAATGCAGATTGCAACCCACAACGCTTTCTTGTTGTTCAAAAAAGCAAACCCCGGGACGCAACTGAGATTTTTACAGTTTCAGCTCCAGATCATTTCGGGGATTTTGTACCGTGATGCACCTGCTCCCCGGGCGGTGATGGGAGAGAGCAGAGTTGGGGCTACACATTTTATTTTTAAAATTCCCCCTACTGCGGCAAAACAGAATCCCCAAAAAAGATGCAGGGTCTGTTCTAAGAGGGGGCAGAGAAAAGACAGTGTATATTACTGTCCTGATTGCCCTGGGCAGCCTGGACTATGCATTGGAGACTGTTTCAAACGATACCACACGCTGGCCCATTTTTAATGTATTTTTTGCCGTTCAGTTTTTTTTTTTTTGGTGTCTTTTTCTTTGGGGGGGTTGTTACATTTACCCCGTGCATGGGGGGCATGGGTGTCCTTAGGAGGCCTCGCAGAAAACAACCCTGTCAGGGGTCTGCGGGCGGCTAGTAGGGGAGGCTGCTCGCAACTCGCAGCACTCACCCTCAGTCCATCGCCGCCCGCGGTCTCCCCTCCTCCTACCTGTCGGCGAGCGGCGTCTCCTCTCCGCCGCTCGCATCCGTCACGCTTCCCAGCGACAGCATGTATAACGCTGCACGCTGGAAGGTCGTTGATTTATGCAAACGCCGGGGTCACGTGAGTGACCCGGCGTTAAAGCAACAGTACCACAATCACAGTGGGAGGCTTAGATATCTCCCACATGTGATTGTTAATTCTGATTGGAAGTTATCCAATCAGAATTTAACCTAGGGTATTTATACTCACCTTTCCTGTTCCTCCCTGCCCTGTTGTGGTCTTTGCTGTATAGTATTGATTCTGAACTTGTGATTTGTGGTTACGTACTCTCTGGCTTGTTAAACTGACTTTGTGACTTTCTCCTACCCTTTGACCTCGGCTTGTTTCTCGTTATTCTGTTTTCTGGTTCCCCTGACTCGGCTTGTCTCCTGACTATTCTGTGTGTGCTTAGCCCGGCCACTCTAAGGTCCGGTACGGCACCTTTTCTGTGTGTGTGTGTGTGTGTCTGTTAGCGTGTTAGGTTCCCGGAATTGTGATAAACCCGGGGTGTGTTCCACAGTCAAAAAGCGATGTGCGTGTCTACGTTTCAAGTATGTACCCTTTTGTGGCGATATATAAAACTGGGGTATGTGATAAGCCCCAAGCTAAAGATAGGCCTATCAGAAGACACACTCTCAATTTCAACTCAAATGGCAAGTCATTCAATTGTAACCGTACCTTCCCCAAATCCTGGCAGACCTATGCATGGGGGGGCATGGGTGTCCTTAGGAGGCCTCGCAGAAAACAACCCGGGGTGTGTTCTTGCAATAACCAACAGCGGGCTCTCCTAAATCACAGTCAAAAAGTGGTGTGCGTGTGTAAAATTGAGGATTGAACAGTTACCTCCACACACGTTCTTCAACTTGTTTTATCTTTTGTCTACGTTTCAAGTATGTACCCTTTTGTGGCGATATATAAAACTGGGGTGTCTACGTTTCAAGTATGTACCCTTTTGTGGCGATATATAAAACTGGGGTATGTGATAAGCCCCAAGCTAAAGATAGGCCTATCAGAAGACACTCTCAATTTCAACTCAAATGGCAAGTCATTCAATTGTTACCGTACCTTCCCCAAATCCTGGCAGACCTATGCATGGGGGGGCATGGGTGTCCTTAGGAGGCCTCGCAGAAAACAACCCGGGGTGTGTTCTTGCAATAACCAACAGCGGGCTCTCCTAAATCACAGTCAAAAAGTGGTGTGCGTGTGTAAAATTGAGGATTGAACAGTTACCTCCACACACGTTCTTCAACTTGTTTTATCTTTTGTCTGGCTAAAAAAAAGTTGCATCAAAGCACTCCACATACATGCAATACCTCGGGGTGTCTACGTTTCAAGTATGTACCCTTTTGTGGCGATATATAAAACTGGGGTATGTGATAAGCCCCAAGCTAAAGATAGGCCTATCAGAAGACATACTCTCAATTTCAACTCAAATGGCAAGTCATTCAATTGTTACCGTACCTTCCCCAAATCCTGGCAGACCTATGCATGGAGGGGCATTGGTGTCCTTAGGAGGCCTCGCAGAAAACAACCCAGGGTGTGTTCTTGCAATAACCAACAGCGGGCTCTCCTAAATCACTGTCAAAAAGCGGTGTGCGTGTGTAAAATTGAGGATTGAACAGTTACCTCCACACACGTTCTTCAACTTGTTTTATCTTTTGTCTGGCTAAAAAAAAGTTGCATCAAAGCACTCCACATACATGCAATACCTCGGGGTGTCTACGTTTCAAGTATGTACCCTTTTGTGGCGATATATAAAACTGGGGTATGTGATAAGCCCCAAGCTAAAGATAAGCCTATCAGAAGACATACTCTCAATTTCAACTCAAATGGCAAGTCATTCAATTGTTACCGTACCTTCCCCAAATCCTGGCAGACCTATGCATGGGGGGGCATGGGTGTCCTTAGGAGGCCTCGCAGAAAACAACCCGGGGTGTGTTCTTGCAATAACCAACAGCGGGCTCTCCTAAATCACAGTCAAAAAGCGCTGTGCGTGTGTAAAATTGAGGATTGAACAGTTACCTCCACACACGTTCTTCAACTTGTTTTATCTTTTGTCTGGCTAAAAAAAGTTGCATCAAAGCACTCCACATACATGCAATACCTCGGGGTATCTACGTTTCAAGTATGTGCCCTTTTGTGGCGATATATAAAACTGGGGTATGTGATAAGCCCCAAGCTAAAGATAGGCCTATCAGAAGACACTCTCAATTTCAACTCAAATGGCAAGTCATTCAATTGTAACCGTACCTTCCCCAAATCCTGGCAGACCTATGCATGGGGGGGCATGGGTGTCCTTAGGAGGCCTCGCAGAAAACAACCCGGGGTGTGTTCTTGCAATAACCAACAGCGGGCTCTCCTAAATCACAGTCAAAAAGTGGTGTGCGTGTGTAAAATTGAGGATTGAACAGTTACCTCCACACACGTTCTTCAACTTGTTTTATCTTTTGTCTGGCTAAAAAAAAGTTGCATCAAAGCACTCCACATACATGCAATACCTCGGGGTGTCTACGTTTCAAGTATGTACCCTTTTGTGGCGATATATAAAACTGGGGTATGTGATAAGCCCCAAGCTAAAGATAGGCCTATCAGAAGACATACTCTCAATTTCAACTCAAATGGCAAGTCATTCAATTGTTACCGTACCTTCCCCAAATCCTGGCAGACCTATGCATGGAGGGGCATTGGTGTCCTTAGGAGGCCTCGCAGAAAACAACCCAGGGTGTGTTCTTGCAATAACCAACAGCGGGCTCTCCTAAATCACAGTCAAAAAGCGGTGTGCGTGTGTAAAATTGAGGATTGAACAGTTACCTCCACACACGTTCTTCAACTTGTTTTATCTTTTGTCTGGCTAAAAAAAAGTTGCATCAAAGCACTCCACATACATGCAATACCTCGGGGTGTCTACGTTTCAAGTATGTACCCTTTTGTGGCGATATATAAAACTGGGGTATGTGATAAGCCCCAAGCTAAAGATAAGCCTATCAGAAGACATACTCTCAATTTCAACTCAAATGGCAAGTCATTCAATTGTTACCGTACCTTCCCCAAATCCTGGCAGACCTATGCATGGGGGGCATGGGTGTCCTTAGGAGGCCTCGCAGAAAACAACCCGGGGTGTGTTCTTGCAATAACCAACAGCGGGCTCTCCTAAATCACAGTCAAAAAGCGCTGTGCGTGTGTAAAATTGAGGATTGAACAGTTACCTCCACACACGTTCTTCAACTTGTTTTATCTTTTGTCTGGCTAAAAAAAGTTGCATCAAAGCACTCCACATACATGCAATACCTCGGGGTGTCTACGTTTCAAGTATGTGCCCTTTTGTGGCGATATATAAAACTGGGGTATGTGATAAGCCCCAAGCTAAAGATAGGCCTATCAGAAGACATACTCTCAATTTCAACTCAAATGGCAAGTCATTCAATTGTTACCGTACCTTCCCCAAATCCTGGCAGACCTATGCATGGGGGGGCATGGGTGTCCTTAGGAGGCCTCGCAGAAAACAACCCGGGGTGTGTTCTTGCAATAACCAACAGCGGGCTCTCCTAAATCACAGTCAAATAGCGGTGTGCGTGTGTAAAATTGAGGATTGAACAGTTACCTCCACACACGTTCTTCAACTTGTTTTATCTTTTTTCTGGCTAAAAAAAAGTTGCATCAAAGCACTCCACATACATGCAATGCCTCGGGGTGTCTACGTTTCAAGTATGTACCCTTTTGTGGCGATATATAAAACTGGGGTATGTGATAAGCCCCAAGCTAAAGATAGGCCTATCAGAAGACATACTCTCAATTTCAACTCAAATGGCAAGTCATTCAATTGTTACCGTACCTTCCCCAAATCCTGGCAGACCTATGCATGGGGGGGCATGGGTGTCCTTAGGAGGCCTCGCAGAAAACAACCCGGGGTGTGTTCTTGCAATAACCAACAGCGGGCTCTCCTAAATCACAGTCAAATAGCGGTGTGCGTGTGTAAAAATGAGGATTGAACAGTTACCTCCACACACGTTCTTCAACTACTGTGGGGTGTAAACTTTTCAAATATATGCACGCTCATGGCAAGAAAATACATTGGGATATCTGATAAGGCCCTCAAAAGCAAGATAGGCAAACAATATATATATAAAATTTGAAAAACGCATATCAGACATTTCGCTTTGCACCCCCCCAGTGAACCCGACAAACGTATGCATGAGTGTTATCGCTGTACTCGGGAGATGATGCCAAGTACATATTGTGGTGTCCTTTGGCAGTAACACCTAACAGGAGCTTAGAATCTATGCACAAAGTAGAATGTGTGAGTGAAAAATAACACCACAAAAACGTTTGACAGAGACTGGTGGTAGAATTAGTGCATGTAAAGTGTTCAAATGCCACCATGTGAAATGCCCTAGGGTGTGTACTTTTCAAAAACATACAGTTTGACGGAGGTGAATTACATTGGTCGGCTTCAGACATGTTCCAACTGGGACATGGGTGCATGATGGCCAGCTGTGTTTTTTTTTGTTTGTTTTTTTATCATATTTTACTTTTTTTATTCTAGTAAATTATATGATATGATGAAAATGATGGTATCTTTAGAATGAACATTTAATAGCGAGAAAAATGGTATATAATATGTATGGGTACAGTAAATGTGTAAGAGGCAAATTACATCTAAACACAACCACTGCAGAAATGTAAAAAGAGCCCTGGTCCTTAACGGTAATACAATTGAAAAATGGCCTGGTCACTAAGGGGTTACAGAGTTTGCTATGGTTTCAGCTATAGATTGTTGTTGTTGTTTTTTGTTTTTGTTTTTATCAAGTTATTATTTTATTTAAATTTGCATTGCATATCTGATCACCTTGGCTGCCCTTACATACCAAGAGCATACCATAAATATTAACATAAACCCTATGATGCTACCCTCCGTATAACGAGACTCTTCCCACCTTTGACAAAAGCAATGCTGATTTCTACCACAATAGATTATAATCTGTGTCAAACCAACATGATCACTGACTTCCGAGATTCTTCCAACCGCTCAAATCCCACAAAGAGTATGCCAGTTTCTACGGAACATAAAAATACCATGAGACTCTAAGGGTCAAAGTCCTTACCTTGTAAGAACTGGGACAAACAATATGGGACTACAGACCTGACCATACAAATGAAAGTCTGAACTTTCCTAGCGCTGAGCGAGACATAATTCATTGTTGATCGCTATGCAAAAGATATCAATGAAAACATGGATCAGGTCGTATTAATGTTTAATTGCTTATATTTTAAACGCCTATATTTTGTGTTCCAAAGGTAGCTGTTAAACAACATGTCCCAATATAAATGTTATTTTAACAACTAATGCCCACATCCAAGGTATCCATATACACCCTTATAGTTATCCAAGAGTAAATTACTTACATAGGTTCTGTCACAACACCTAAGGAAATCCAGCTCTTTTTAGCAATAAGATTTTGTTATTCAACCCAAAATAATGCTCAACCCCATGTTGTTACTCCATCTACTCAACCCTCACTACTATATATATCTTTTCCTACCCTCTTCCCCCACCCCTCTACCCCCTTTGTCCCTCATCCCCACCCGTATCTTTCCCCCCTTGCCCTATCCCATCTCATCTTGCCTATAACAAACAAGAATTAGTAACTCAGACTCTCCTAACGATGCAGCCTAACTAAATAGGATTCAATACCCGGGTCCTGCGCAATACCACATACCCCCAAGTAAATTAGGGTTCTATCTCCATCGAAGAGATAGAGCACTTATTCACGAGATAGATCAATTTTTTGAGTCTATCTTCTAAATATCCTTATATCCCCAAACAACCAATACCTCCAGAAAATACCACAAGTAATTACCAAGGTACAAAAGAGCCCCAACCAATTCAGCTGTATAAATCAGTGCACAAACTCTGGATTTGCCAGAAAACTCTGAATACTGCTGGGGTATCTATATATTGTTACATATCTTATTGTTTTATGGTTAATGTATATTGTTTATGTCATTACTTCCTCACACAAACAAGGTTACACACCAACCAATCTTCACAATCCCTCTTCATAGGTAGCAAACACCCCAAAAAACTCTGGTCTCCTTATCACAAGAACAGGAACATACGTACAATAAACTCCTAAAGAAATTTTAACCTAATCTTTAATATCCACACAAGATCTCACAATCACTGCTTTAACAGATACAAAAGGCTACCAACCCTACCATTTCTTGCAATACTAAGACGATGTAAAAAGAAATGCACACAGTACACAAACAAGATATCACATAAGCCTAGACAAACCTTGTAGAACCATTGGTGGCCACATAATTCTACTACCCACAAAGTAACACCCAAACTACGCAACAAACGATGACTCTACAAATTAGTCTCAACATGACATCTATTAAAATCCACAAGCAAAACGCAAAACGCAAAAGGCCCAAACACAACTGAAAAGAGAACAATGGCACTGGCGGACTTTTGCAGATATAAAGCGGAGATAGTCTTCATACAGGAGACTCACTTCCGCAAAGATTCAGCCCCTACACTAAAAAATAGAGACTATCCAACGGGATATTTTGGACATTACACTAATGCAAAAGCATGAGGGGTTGCAATTCTGATAGGGAATCAAGTACCATTCACATTTCAGGCCCAACAATCTGACGACTCAGGTAGATATTTATTTGTAAAAGGGAAATTAGGAAGTGCAATAATAACATTGGCTAACATTTATCTTCCTAACAAAAAACAGAACCAAGCCCTGACGAAAATCTTACACAAATTGACGACTTTTCAAGAGGGCATACTAATACTGGGAGGGGACATTAACATCTCTTTAGATGGCACTCTTGACTCCACAGCCCCATCCCAAAGTTATCTTGAACAAACACGCAAATGCTTTAGAAACACGCTACACAAAGCTCAATTATATGATAGCTTGAGGGCATTACATCCTACGAGTAAAGACTACTAATTTTTCTCCTCCCCACAGGCACATACTCCCACTTTGATATGATCTTCCTCCAGCATAGATACCTACCACTAATCTAAACAGAACAATTTCTTGGTCAGATCATGGCCCCTTAACAATAGAGTTAAATATCCCGGCCCTGCCATCCTCAACAACTCATTGGAAACTAAATGATCTCTTACTGAACAATAGTGATGTCGCGTACACAAAATTTTCGGTTTGCGAACGGCGGACGCGAACTTCCGCAAACGTTTGCGAACCAGTGAACCAGTGAACCGGGCGAACCGCCATAGACTTCAATGGGCAGGCGAATTTTAAAACCCACAGGGACTCTTTCTGGCCACAATAGTGATGGAAAAGTTGTTTCAAGGGGACTAACACCTGGACTGTGGCATGCCGGAGGGGGATCCATGGCAAAACTCCCATGGAAAATTACACAGTTGATGCAGAGTCTGGTTTTAATCCATAAAGGGCATAAATCACCTAACATTCCTAAATCACAATGGATATGGATTGACACCTGACATATGACATATTGACACCTTGACATATGGATTGACACCTGTCCTCAGAGACCCTGATACACACTGACACAGAGCAGAATAGGGACTGTTCCCCCTACATAGGGTCACTTGGCAGATATGGATTGGCACCTATCCTAAGGATCCCTGATACACACTGACACAGAGCAGAATAGGGACTGTTCCCCCTACATAGGGTCATTTGGCAGATATGGATTGACACCTATCCTAAGGATCCCTGATACACACTGACACAGAGCAGAATAGGGACTGTTCCCCCTACATAGGGTCACTTGGCAGATATGGATTGACACCTGTCCTCAGAGACCCTGATACACACTGACACAGAGCAGAATAGGGACTGTTCCCTCTACATAGGGTCACTTGGCAGATATGGATTGACACCTGTCCTCAGGGACATAAATCACCTAACATTCCTAAATCACAATGGATATGGATTGACACCTGACATATGACATATTGACACCTTGACATATGGATTGACACCTGTCCTCAGAGACCCTGATACACACTGACACAGAGCAGAATAGGGACTGTTCCCCCTACATAGGGTCACTTGGCAGATATGGATTGGCACCTATCCTAAGGATCCCTGATACACACTGACACAGAGCAGAATAGGGACTGTTCCCCCTACATAGGGTCATTTGGCAGATATGGATTGACACCTATCCTAAGGATCCCTGATACACACTGACACAGAGCAGAATAGGGACTGTTCCCCCTACATAGGGTCACTTGGCAGATATGGATTGACACCTGTCCTCAGAGACCCTGATACACACTGACACAGAGCAGAATAGGGACTGTTCCCTCTACATAGGGTCACTTGGCAGATATGGATTGACACCTGTCCTCAGGGACATAAATCACCTAACATTCCTAAATCACAATGGATATGGATTGACACCTGACATATGACATATTGACACCTTGACATATGGATTGACACCTGTCCTCAGAGACCCTGATACACACTGACACAGAGCAGAATAGGGACTGTTCCCCCTACATAGGGTCACTTGGCAGATATGGATTGGCACCTATCCTAAGGATCCCTGATACACACTGACACAGAGCAGAATAGGGACTGTTCCCCCTACATAGGGTCATTTGGCAGATATGGATTGACACCTATCCTAAGGATCCCTGATACACACTGACACAGAGCAGAATAGGGACTGTTCCCCCTACATAGGGTCACTTGGCAGATATGGATTGACACCTGTCCTCAGAGACCCTGATACACACTGACACAGAGCAGAATAGGGACTGTTCCCTCTACATAGGGTCACTTGGCAGATATGGATTGACACCTGTCCTCAGGGACCCTGATACACACTGACACAGAGCAGAATAGGGACTGTTCCCCCTACATAGGGTCACTTGGCAGATATGGATTGGCACCTGTCCTCAGGGACCCTGATACACACTGACACAGAGCAGAATAGGGACTGTTCCCCCTACATAGGGTCACTTGGCATATATGGATTGACACCTGTCCTCAGAGACCCTGATACACACTGACACAGAGCAGAATAGGGAATATTCACTAAATGCCAAACATTGTTATACAGGGGAATATTCAGTAAATAAGGATAAGGGGTGGGACGGGACCTACTGTCCTCCCCCCCGCTCCCCACCCCTGCGCGGTGGGTGGGGGCCATAAATCACAATGGGGGGGACCTACTGTCCTCCCGCCCGCCCCCACCTGTGAGCGGTGGGTGGGGGCCATAACAATAATGAGGGGGGTACCTACTGTATGATGTTGTATCGATCAGGTAGTGTAAGGGTTACGCCCGCTTCACAGTGACAGACCAAACTCCCCGTTTAACGCACCGCAAACAACCACAAACAGTCCATTTGCACAACCGCAAACTCCCCATTTGCATGAAGTTGGATACCAAGCTAGCCATGTCCGTTCCTTGTCCTCACTGATGTCATTGAAGGTCTCTTCCTCCACCCAGCCACGTACAACACCAAGGGTCCCTGAAAGTATGCTAATAAACTGAAAAAATAAAAAAATCTCCCAAGAAGGAGATCTAAAACTGGCATAGGAAAAGGTTAGACAACTATAATAAAGTGATACCTACAAATCCTAGTGAGCATAGGTGTATAATAGAGGGAGAAAGGGAAAGCAGAGTAATGCTTCCTAATACCGTGGTTAGTACCCTTTGTTAAAGTAAATTGAGTAATGGACAAAAGTCTTTATTGTATCATTTATAAATAACAAAGGGATACTATACTCATTCCCCTATAGTGGCTAATTGTGTAATAATGGTAATACTATTACCTATTATATAATACTGGCTGGGGCAAGGAAATTCCCTCTAAATAGATGGGTATAGGCAGAGAGTATGGAGACCGGAGTGATAAAGTGTCAATAAGGTGTATAAAGTTAAATGTATCACAGACACACAGCCACCCTTTCTATTACTTAGTTTCCAGAAATGCTGGATAGGTAGAAGGGCTATAAAGACTCAGAGAGGTCTAAGAAAAATCCTCTAAACTAGCCCTAATCTCCTTAAACACCTTCAAGGGTGTTCTAAGCTAAAGCTCAATCTAAACGTTTAGATGACTGCCTGATTTCCCATCACAGATGCTGGCTAGGAATAACAGTGTGCAAGACAAAGAGTGGGTCTAAGTGCCCATAGTGCAGTAAAGTGTCCCTAGTGAGAAGGTCATCCTTAATTTTCGAGGAGCGGGATGACGTAGGTCGCGTGTACGCGTGAACGCCACGTAAGGGGGCGGAGGGAGTGAAGCCCGCCGAGAGTGCTGCGGGAGCCGGATGGCGGATGGCGGAGTTTTAACTAGACCTACTGGAAAGGCAAAGAAAACTTGACGCAGAGAACTAGCCCAGTTGTGGCTCCTGACCCGAGTGGATTTCGAACTGCGAGAGAACTAGGGGTGATTCATTGTCACCTTTGCTGCGGTGGGGGCAGGTGAATGGAGATCATTAGACTTCCTGCCTTCACGCACAAGGTTAAGGTGACAGCTGCAACTCAAGGCTCAAGGCTGCAACTCAAGGTTTGGCTGCTGTGTGCAGTTTAAGGAAGACGAGTGAGAATTATTCATTCTTGACATCCTGCACTGTATAAATGAATACAACTCGCTGAATCTCTTTTCGTCCCCGCTGTATTAACACCCTCCGGTCTTGCTAAACGTGGGGTGGTAAAATAACTTTATGGACAGTGAAAGGGAAGGAAAGGCAGAAGAGAGAGAGAGAGAGAGAGAGAGGAAAGAGAGAAAGAAAGAGAGAGAAAGTAATAACCTCCTTCTTTTTTTTTTGTTTTTGTCTAAAACACGGTACCCCCATCCTCTGAATGTGTACTCTCTAAAAAGAGATAATTTATGAAGTTGAAGTAGAGAGAAGAAAAATTAAATTTAATGAATCAATTACTTAAGGGTGGAACGTGATACATAAATGCAGAAACACGTTTACACTGATTAATTGACTAATTGACTCAGACAAGGAAACGAGCCGACAAATTTTCGATGACTCAAAGGTCCGGGAGGAACAACTAACAAAATAATGTCAACCAGAAGAAATCAGGAAAATAAAGCGATTCTTGGTAAAGATAAAGATAAAGAACATAAAGAGAAGGCTGAAAGAAAAGATAATAAAACAGAAAAAAAGACTCTCTAATTTCTTTACTCCCCAAACAGATAGATCATTGCCAGAGAGCTTTGCAAAAGAAATTAACCTGATAACAAGTGAGAAAAAAGCCTCTCAATTAGAAACATCACAAATGGAAAATTTGATGGTTTCGCCAGAATTTCTAAAAAGCTGTTTAGACCAGCAATTCCTAGCAATAAAACAAGAAATTCTCAATAACAATGAGGACTTAAAAAAGGAAATTAAAGACATAGGCCTGAGGATCAATCAAGTTGAAAGAAAAATGGATCTAATTGACTCATTAATTAAAGATCAACAGCAGCAACAGGGAGAAATAAACCAGAAAATCCAACAGATACAATTAAAGATAAATGATCTTGAAGATAGATCAAGACAAAATAACTTGAGACTAAGGAACATCCCGGAAAGTATTACACAAGAAAAAAATAAAAGCATTCCTGGATTCATATTTTCTGGAGATAGGTATCCAGAAGGATGATAATTATAAATTTTTAGAGAGATACTATAGAATCCCAAAACCTAAAAATCTCTCAACGGAAGCTCCCAGAGATATTATGGTCTGCTGCAACTCATACCTATTTAGAGAAGAAATAAGAAAAGTTTCAAAGCAAGGTAGTAAAAAAGAAGAATATGTGAGTATAAAGGTCCTTCCAGACTTATCATATGAAACGAGGAAGAAAAGGCGATTATTCGCTTCGGTTCTGGAGACATTAAGAAAAAATAATGTTAAACACTTTTGGGCTTTTCCAGCAAAACTAATCATCATTTATGAAGCAAAAACTCTGGTGTTTGTCAACTCAGATCTAGCCAGGAAATGGTTACAGGAGGTCCAAATGTAAATATAAATGATAGCTATCCCAACAGGACGATTGAGGGATGAATTAATATTTTTTTTTTCTTCTTGATGTAACTATAATAACTAAATCTATTATATGGTAAATGGCTGGCACGACATTGTTCGGCCTAATTCACAGTTTACAAAGATGCTTTTTATAACATAAAGTCGGCACATAGGAAATTGAAATGTCTATAATGTAAACTCTTCATGCTATAGGGGAATAGGTCAATGTATATATAAAGGACACCTTTTTTTTTGTGTAATGCTTATGGTAAAACTAGCTATTCAGTCTGTATGATACTGTTTTAATGAGGAGGGAGGGGAATGGGATTATGTATAAATACCGACACTTTCTGGTGTAATTTGAAAAGCTAAATTGATAATATTGGTACGCACGACAGGATACTGGTTTAAAATAATTTACAGAGTATAAGTATTGATATCACTAATATAAAGTTGTCACGTGAGAAAGGGTATTAACCACACTATAAATTGTCTTCAGTAGCGGAGAATAGGAGAATGTAAATATAAATGTTTTGTTTTGTTTTTTTTGTACCTCCGGCTAAAATCTAATGGTTAAATTAGCTAGATGGTCCACACGAAATTGTTTAGATAACACTTTAGATTGCAAAGTTAGACTCTATCGATATAAAATCGTTATATAAGAAAATGAAATAATCACATTTAAAGGTATCTTTTTCTAGAGGGAAACAGGATAATCTATATATAATGACACTTTTAGGTTTAATTTGAATAGCGAAACAGATTACAATGGTTTTCACGATATGCTATTGGTTTTGAATTACTCATAGATTATAAGGATTGTCATACTAACACAAGGTGTAATATAAAAAATCGAAATAGTTATATTGAAAATTGCCTCCACCCTGTGGATTATGACAAGGTATATAAAAAGTGTATATTCTGGTATCTTTTTTTTTTTTTTTTTCCCCTTCTTTTTCATGTTGGGTTGATATAGACTCCAGCAGCACTCTCGAGGAGGGTTTCCCTCATACTCCACCAATTAACGCCATATTTTATTTGGAGTTTTGGATGTATCTCCAGGGCTCTGGGATGCATTTTCTGTCTTACACTAAGTGGGAGTGGAGATGGAATTTCTTTTTAAGATTGTGGATATGGTTGGACTCATGTTTGATCCACATGAGGTCATATGAATGTAAATGTTATATGTTTCCCCCCCCCCTTTTTTTTGCCGGGGGGTATGGTTCCGAGTCTCAAATGGTTAGACTATGGTTAAGTTTATGACGGTGAATGTGCAGGGTCTGAATAACCCAACCAAAAGAGCCATGGTGTTCCAATATATTAAAAAGGAAGGTGCAAAAGTTATATTACTTCAGGAAACTCATTGGTTGAGGAAAGATATAAAACGTTTTATCCCAAAAAAAATTAAAATCCAACTTTGCTCATCATTGGAGGATAAAAAGAAATGTGGAGTAGCTCTATTAGCAACAGATGATTTAGATATTCAAGTTACATACCAGGATATAGATAAAAATGGAAGATTCATCTTAGCTATATGTAAAATACAAGATGAAGAATTTACTATCGTAAACATCTATGCCCCTAATACTAACCCAGTTCAGTTTATACAAATGGTTTTGAGTAAATTAGAAAAAATTAAAAAGGGTAAGATTATTATAGGAGGAGATTTCAATTGCATTTTGGATGGAACGTTGGACAGGAACTCTTTGATAGGGGTAACGCAAGATAAAAGGGGAAAGAAATCCTCAATTCAATTTTCAACTTTGATAAATAAGCATGAACTATTAGATCTTTGGAGGATTAATCATCAATCAGAAAAAGATTATACTTGCTTTTCGAAAGCACACTGTACCTATTCTAGACTAGATTTGTTTTTAGGTTCTTTAGAGGTTTCATATAAGATTAAAAAGGTTTTGATTCAAGAAGTAACCTGGTCAGATCATAACCTATTAATACTTGATATCATTAATTCACCAGATATTAAAATTAAGAATAGCTGGAGACTTAATGAATTCCTTCTGAGGGAGGCTCAAGATATAAATACCATAAAAGACTTAACAAACCGTTTTTTCGAGGAGAATAAAAATAAAGGCACTTCAGACGCTATAGTTTGGTGTACATATAAGGCAGTGTTGAGAGGACACTTTATTAAATTAGGTACAATTAAGAAAAAACAAAAAGAAGCTTCCCTGACAGAATTATATGTGTCTCTTTATAAATTAACAAATCTTAATAAAAATAATCCAAATATAGAGACAAGCGAGAAAATAGGAATAATAAAAAATAAAATCAATAAAATTCTACTTTTACAAACCTCAAAAAAACTTGAATATTTAAAAATAAAATGGTATTATAAAGGAAATCGAGCAAATAAATTGCTCACAAACCGAGTCAAAGGTGCGAAACTGAATAAGTTAATACAAAAAATTATTACAGATGATGGTATTCAATTAACTCCTGAAAATATAGGTAATGCATTTAACTCATTTTATCAAAAATTATATAACTTACCTGATTATCCCTACAATCCAGAAACATATTTTCAAAGTAAAATCTTAAAAAAATTATCAAGGGATCAACTGAATTCTATTAACGACCCCTTCTCAAAAATTGAAATAACAAATGCAATTGAGTCCTTAAAAAAAAATAAAACACCGGGGCCGGACGGCTTCCCAAACATATTCTACCAGCAATTCCAGGACGTACTGGTAATACACCTTGAAGATCTTTTTAATAGTATAGTTAGAGAAAAAGATTTACCTAACGAACTATTATACGCTAATATAATTCCCATACAAAAGCCAGATAAATCTACGGAATTGGTAGGGAATTATCGTCCTATATCTCTATTAAATTCTGATATAAAAATATATGCAAGTATTTTAGCAAAGAGACTACAAAGAATCCTCCCGTCCATAATTCATGGAGATCAGGTTGGATTTTTGAAGGATAGACAATCAAACAATAGTGTAAGGACAATGATTGACATTTTGGACTACGCTCATGAATCAGGTACTCCATTGCTGGCCCTGTCATTGGACGCGGAGAAGGCCTTTGACAGGGTCAGATGGGACTTCCTTTGGGAGGCCTTAAAGGCTTTTGGTTTTGAAGGTTGGATTCTGAGCGCTATTATGGCCCTGTATAGCTCCCCAATGGCAAGAACAATCGGTAGGGGTATAACTTCTGAGTGGTTTAACATAAGAAATGGGACAAGACAGGGGTGTCCCCATTGCTATATTTGATTTATATAGAACCCCTGATCTGTAACATTAGATCTAATGAGAAAATAAAGGGAATAATAATAGGCCAAGAGGAATTTAAAACCCTACTTTATGCAGACGATGTTTTAATCACTATATCAGACCCTATAACATCAATAGATGAACTATTAAGGGTGATTTATGAATATGGGCATTATTCCAACTTTAAGTTAAATGTAGATTAGACAATTATTCTTCCCAAAAATATAAAGAAGGAAGAGAAAATACATATTAAAGCGAAATATAGTTTTGAATGGCCAAAAAAAAGTATTACCTACCTAGGCATAAAGATCTCTAGTAATCCTTCTAAGATTCTAGAATACAATGTTCTTCCTCTAATTATCCAAATTAATAAACAACTGAAAGACTTGAGAACAGCAGAGATATCATGGACAGGTAGAATTAACATCGTAAAGTCCTACCTGATCCCTAGATGGAGTTATGTATTCTGTATGTTACCATTGAAAATGCCTAAGCCATGGCTCATGATGATTCAATCTGCCTTAGATAAATATATATGGCTGGGGAAAAAAACCCAGGGTTAATAAAAAAATTCTGAATCTAAAGCCTAAGTTGGGAGGGATGGGAGCCCCTGATATTACGGATATATATGAAGCTTGTTCACTGGCGCATGTTATATCCTCTATGAAAGAGAGCTCTAGGGGAGAATCATGGGAAAAAATTGAGGCTAGAAAAGTGGCAGTTCCGGAATTAATGGCTTTATTTTGGAGTATATATAAGTACGAGAGAGATGATATGGGTTTAATTCTAGCCAATTTATTGGGTCAATGGAGAATCTGGAAAAAAAGACTCAAAATTGAAGATAAAATTATTATTGATCTACCCCTGCAGGTATTGTCCACTAATATTGAGGATCTTAATCTTGATCCATGGATAAGCAAAGGCATTAATAGAATAGATCAGCTATTCCAACATCAACAAATTAGACCTTTCGAGGAGATCAAACAAGCTTTTTCGCTTTCTTATAGAGAAAGTTTTGCGTACTTAAGGATAAAACATTTCTTAATGAGACACAGAATAACTGAGATTTCTGAGGAACTACAGATTTTCTTAAACTTAATAAACACCAGACATAATAAAAATTTAGTCTCCAAAAGCTTGAAAATTTGTAGTAAATATAAGTCAATCCCTGAATTCCCAGCCCTAAAAGCATGGGAAAGAGATTTACAAATTACTATTACGAGAAATTATTGGCTTAAGGCCAATAAAGCAGTAATGAAAGCTTCACACTGCCTAAACCTTTCGGAAAGTGACTATAAGGTTATCAATAGATGGCATTACGTTCCAGCTAAATTAACAAAAATATATCCAGGAACACAATATCTTTGTTGGCGTTGCGCCTCATTGAGAGCAGATTATGTACTGAGGCTAGTGGTGTTGTGCAGAGAGGCACTGAGGCTAGTGGTGTTGTGCAGAGAGGCACTGAGGCTAGTGGTGTTGTGCAGAGAGGCACTGAGGCTAGTGGTGTTGTGCAGAGAGGCACTGAGGCTAGTGGTGTTGTGCAGATAGGCACTGAGGCTAGTGGTGTTGTGCAGAGAGGCACTGAGGCTAGTGGTGTTGTGAAGAGAGGCACTGAGGCTAGTGGTGTTGTGGAGAGAGGCACTGAGGCTAGTGGTGTTGTGCAGAGAGGCACTGAGGCTAGTGGTGTTGTGCAGAGAGGCACTGAGGCTAGTGGTGTTGTGCAGAGAGGCTTGAAGACTATGGTGAGGCCTAATAGAAAGCAGTTGTTGGGGGATTCCATCATAAGATGTGTGGAGATGGACAATGGTGGTCTTGTGAGGTGTCTTCCTGGAGCTACAGCTCACAGAGACAGGAGACGTATCTGTAATATTGTTAAGCAAGCAAAGCAGGAAGGGGCATTGGATGTACTTGTCCATTTAGGGACAAATGACTTGGCTTGCAATGAGGTTTCAGAGGTTAAGGAAGTTTTTAGTGTTTTTGCCAATGATATACGGCAGGTTGCTTCCACACTGTCATTCTCTGAAGTTCTGCCTGTGCATAACACTCAGAACGACAGGCGGCTGCGTATTAGGGACTTTAACTTGTGGCTTGGTGAATGGTGTCGGGAGCAAGGATTTGGCTTTATTGCTCATGGTACCTCTGTTTGGAATGGAAATAAACTGTACAAAAAAGATGGTTTGCATCTTTCTCAAAAGGGAACAAATGTTCTCAGTGAGCAGTTCAGAGGTTTTGCTAGGATGTATTTAAACTAGGAGGGGGGGGGGCAAAAGGGTGATAAAACATCAATCCAATTGTCCCCAAAAACAAGGACAGAAGGTGCCTGTAGCAAGTGTGTTAAAAAATGATAAGCTAAAGGGGCGTGTCTGGCTTCCGGTGTGAGCAGCCGCATGGAGTAGGAGCTCCGGCGTTAAACCGTCCTGAAAGCTACAAATCAAGCTACCCAAAGCGATAACTCAACAGATTACCTTACCTTATCATAGCAGAACTTCGGAGTAAGAAATATGTCTTATCCCAAGCAGCCGAGAACTCGAGAATCGGCCAAAATAAGGAAAAAAGACCGCCAAGTACTTACCCAAGATGGCGGCGAGGAGACAGAAACCATGTCAGACGGAGCTTCCGATCAAGAATCCATCTCTTCCAAATATACAGACTCTCCAGTGACGGAGAAGAGCCTCCATAAAATGCTGCAAGAGCTGAGAGCTACCATAAAAGCTGATTTCCAGCGTATTGACAAAGAATTGCGGAAAGAAATCACAAACCTGGGCGACCGGACTAGCCACCTGGAGAATAAAACAGGAGACCTATGCAACGCCCATAACGAAGTTGTGGACAAGCTCCAATCACGATCAGATGAAAATGAAGCACTAAAACTGAAGCTGGCTGACCTGGAGGACAGATCCAGGCGGCAAAATATAAGATTCCGGGGTATTCCCGACGACATTTCCCACGATGCTCTCCCAGCGTATGTTCTTTCTATTTGCAAGGCCTTGGTCCCGGAATTACCAGACTCTGCTTGGGCCTATGATCGTATGCATAGACTCCCTCGACCGTCTTGTCTACCTCCTGAATCGCCCAGAGACGTGATAGTAAAATTTCATTACTATGTACACAAAGAATCCCTACTGTCAGCAGCGAGGAAAACGGCGAACCTTCCGGACCCACACTCTGCAATTGCTTTATTTGCGGACTTGTCTGCTGCCACCATGGCGAAGCGCAGAGAATTTATTACCATTACAAAAACTTTGCGGAACAACAATGTGAATTATAAATGGGGTTACCCTACAAAGTTGATCGTCTGGAGACAGGGATCAACCCGTGTTTTCAGCGACCCTAAAGAAGGTATGAAGACTCTCTCCGAATGGGGACTATGGCGACCAACAGGAGAAAATCAAGTGGCATCTGGGGAGAGATCTCCGAAGAAAATCCAAAATGAGTGGCACATGGCAGGAGCCCGAACCACAGCGAAATGAACTTTTACAGCTATCATGCACCACATATTTCGAGCAATATTGGTATAGTATTCCTTTGTATGCTCCATAGAGGTCCCTATATTGTATGTGTACACCCACCTGATAACTTAGTGCATATACCACGGCTAAGTTTTGCTATAGGACCATAGAAATAAGAGTAAAAGCGAATGTCAGCATTTTACACCCTGTCAATATGGTTACAACTTCCACCATTTATTTAGCTCTTGGTCGGAAATAGTAATCACTTTGCAGGCCTTGGGTCTGAAGTTACCATCGTGGACTGTGTCACACGATATTGTCCCCTTAGAAGGCGTGCAGACGCTTCAGTCGACCCGCACCCTTGGCCATGCGGAAGGTTCAACTTTAAACACAATGTTCATGCGTTATTTATACTGTTTATTCTTTTACTGCCGTGATTAGTGTAACATTGGCCCTTTCAAGGTGCTTTATATGTGCACAGGTCGCACTACGACTCACGTGCTATAATAATAGGCTCCGTCTGATATCCAGACTTCCATTTTAAATTGTAATGTTTAGCCTCCGTTTAAACTTTTGACCCAGATTTAAAGCTAAGCTCGGTTATAAAACCACACTGACCAATACAACCTAACGATTATAACGACTCCGAACTAAGACCAAAATTAACTTGTTACTATATACTGCAGTTGGACCCAGGTATAATTGTTGTGGCTACCAACCGTACTTTATTCGAATCACTTGTTATGTTGATGTTTAATAGTGATGTTTCTTAACATGAGCAGGGCGCGGCATACCCGCCATGCTACTACCCGTTAGGAAAACACGTTATCTCTTTTTCTGCTTTTGAGTTATATACCACCAGGGCGATAGGAGCTCCACGTTCCCACCAACTTTTCAGGTCACCTCTTGAGTGCATCTTTCGGTGTACTCAATATGACCCTCTCTCATCTCCTTCTGAAGGGAGATAATTGTATATACTTTTGTTTGCTGTTCCCCTTTATTTTTCCCCTCTCTCCCCTTCCCCCCGCAATTTCCACACTCCTATACATGCCACCAATGGCAGATGCACTCATCATTATTGGCTTGCGAAGGAGGCACAAGCGCATCCCGATCATTTCGCAAGGCGGCTCATCTGTAAAACTAACATCCACTCAAATTACAGCTCAATTCTCTCATTTGCCCATCGGACGTTTCGGTCTTGTCATTAGCACTTTCTCTATACTGTTGTTGTTATGACTCGTAACACAATGAAGATTATGTCCCTCAACGTTAAAGGGCTTAATAGCCCAAACAAGCGGCGGCAGGTGTTACGAGACATGCATGCCTCTAATGCTGCAATCGTTTGCTTACAGGAAACTCACCTCCAAAAAAAAGGCCCGCCTAGGCTATACTCGCCACGCTACCCAACTGGGTTTCACGCACATGCACCAAACAAAACCAAGGGAGTTGCCATATTCTTCCACTCGGACTGGGCTTTCTCACTGTACAAGCAATATGTAGACCCAGCGGGCAGATTACTAATTTTAGTGGGTGAAATGAACGGAATAAAAGCTACAGTAGTATCCCTATATGCACCTAACGAAGCTCAATATCCTTTCTTAAAAAAAGCCTTTAATAAAATCTCCAAGCTTAAACAAGGACATTTAATAATTTGTGGTGACTTCAATTGCACCTTAGACCCCCAGTTGGACACCCAACGCACGCATAAAAAAACCCCCACTAAGGCATCTATACAGAATGGCAAACTATTTACACACCTTCTACACACATCTGATTTATATGATGCCTGGAGAAATTTATATCCTACGGGCAGAGATTACTCCTATTTCTCACACGTCCACACAACTTACTCGCGTATAGACCTTTGTATCATAGACAAATCTACTCTACCACATCTAGTCAGCCAAACCATAGGCCAGCGCACCTGGTCCGACCATGCCCCAATAGAAACCACCATCGAGGTCCCGTACCCCGCCAAGGGTCGGGGAAAGTGGAGGTTAAACGAATCACTTTTAGACTGTCCGAATAACCTTAAAACAATTGCTGCTGAATTAGACCACTATTTTCAGACTAACTCTACCGAACACACCTCCGTTGAAACACAATGGCTTGCCCATAAAGCAGTCATTAGGGGTGCATTTATAAAACTGGGCTCAAAAAACAAAAAACGCATCCAAAACTCCATGATTAAACTTACCCAACAGTTGGAAACATTGGAAAATTCCAATAAAACTTCCCCCTCTAAGTCCATATCCAAACAAATAGCTAAAATACAAGAGGCCATTCATCATCTACATGCAGACGAATATATTAACCATGCTCGAAAATTGAAACAACATTTCTACCATATGGGAAATAAAGCCGGCAAATTGTTGGCGCGCCAATTAAAATCTAAGTACATCCAGACTAAAATTCCCTATATTTCATCCAAAAACGGAATGAAATTGTTTAATCCTAACGATATTGTTAACGAACTATCTCACTACTACGAAGACCTCTACAATCTGGGTAACCACACTGACACGCACACACCCACTATAGAAGAAATTGAGCATTTCTTAAAAAACATAACTCTCCCGCATGTCACATCGCAGCAAAACGAGTTGCTGAGCACACCGTTCACGACCGAAGAGGTTGAAACGGCTATCCGCTCCCTCCCCAAGCATAAAGCCCCTGGCCCTGACGGCCTCTCCAATTATTATTACATCAAAATGGCATCACATCTGTCCCCTCACATTACAAATATGTTCAATGCAGTCCAAAAATCTGGGTCTTTCCCGCAAGAAATGCTGGAGGCATTCATCATAACTCTACCCAAACCAAACAAACCCCCTACGATCTGCAGTAATCTTCGGCCGATTTCACTCCTAAATGCTGATGTTAAATTATATGCCAAGATCATCGCTAACAGATTGAAACCTTTACTGCCCAATCTAGTCTCAGAAGAACAGGCAGGTTTCGTCCCAGGCAAACAGGTGGGAGATAACACCAGATATTGCGTAGATATATTAGAATGGGCCATGAAGAAAAAAGTACAAGGCGTTTTTATGGCATTAGACGCTGAAAAAGCGTTCGATCGCCTAAATTGGTCATATATGGAAAGTACGCTATTGGCATTTCAATTCTCCAGCCCCTTCATTAATAGCATTAAAGCCCTATATTCAGCGCCCTCTGCCAAGGTGTTCAACACTGGTTTTCTTTCTCGTAATTTTCCTATAACTAATGGGACTAGGCAAGGCTGCCCCCTTTCTCCCCACATTTTCATCCTATGCCTGGAACCACTGATTAGAGCGATCAAACAAGATCCCTTAATACCTGGCATACTCACGCCTGCAGGTGAAAAGAAGGCTGCACTTTTCGCAGATGATATCATGTTATTTCTTACCGAACCGTCTCTATCAATTCCGCATGTTGTAAACAAATTGCTAGAGTATGGCAAAATATCGTACTATAAGAACAATATAGTTAAAACGCAAATTCTTCCCTTTAACCTGGATACTCAGCTGTTACACACACTTCAAGCCCAATATTCATTCGAATGGCGCAAAACTTCTATCTCCTACCTAGGTGTCAAAATAGCTCGAACAACGAAACAAACTATCCTAGAAAATCACGAAGTGGTACTAGCAAAAATCTCAAAACAAATTGCATCATGGGATGGGGCAAATGCCTCCTGGATAGGCAGAATTAACTCCCTAAAAATGATGGCTTTACCGCATATCCTATATTTATTCAGAACATTGCCTATAGCCCTCCCTAATACCCTGCTAAAACGTTTTCAAATGACCTTAAATGCTCATGTATGGAAAAAAAAGCCCCCAAGGGTATCCTTCCGTTCCCTGTGGTACCCCATTAAAAAGGGTGGCCTTCAAATTCCTAACGTTAAAAACTACTATATAGCGTCTGCTCTGGCTCAAGGTATAGATATAATGACACTCAAGTCGACACCTGTGTGGCTAGATCTGGAAGTTAAATGTGGTACCTCACTCCCCCTGAGTTATAACTTATGGTCAATGACACATCCATCATCACCAACCATGCTGTCTACTACAACTTTTTTATTGAAATCATGGAGGTCTTGGAGCTCCTTGCTGGGGCCCTACACGGAGCTACTCTTCGCGGCTCCCTTGCAGGCGCTCAAGGCTATCTCCCCGGACTTGCCACTATCACGTTGGATCTCCAGCGGTATTTCACATGTGTCTTCTTTATATACAAAGACAGGTTTAATGCCATTTCCTACCTTACAAAAACTCTTCCAGCTGCCATCAAAAGACCTTTTTGTGTACTTACGTTTGAAACATATTCTGCAATCCAGATCCATAGAATACATTAACCCACGAGAGTGGAGTAGGCTAGGGCACTTGTGCTTCTTGGCCCGCCAAAGCACACCCTCTGTAAGATCCTTATCCTTTTGCTACTCGTCCCTATCATCCAATCCAGACGAGAACAAATTGCCATACATGATTCGATGGGAACGAGACCTAGGTGAAATATTTCCCCTATCCACTTGGGAAACCGCTATCACATACACTAAAAAATCCTCACAATGTGTTACTCACTGGGAAGCCTATTTCAAAATATTAATGAGGTGGTATTTGACTCCTTCCAGGTTAGGATTAATTTATCCAGGCTCAACCCCTAACTGTTGGAGATGTGCTGATCCCAATGGTACGTTGAAACATATATTTTGGGATTGCACAGCTCTACACACGTTTTGGGACTCAATACGACTTTTGATCAAATCAGTTAGCGGTCACAACATTCCACTCAAACCAGCCAATTATATGCTTCATTTACTACCTGATTTAGGTGACATCTCATCAAGAGCAGCAGTATTAAACATTTTGGTAGCAGCAAAAATTAGCATAGCCACTCATTGGAAAAGTGTAAAATGCCCCATAGTTCAGGAGGTAATAACCAAAGTCAACTCCATTTATGTCTTTGAAAAAAAGTGGGCTATGGGAAAAAACCTGGATTCCTTTAATGCAATGTGGTATAACTGGGAAGCCATTGGTAATCCGTACTCGTTTACAGACATCACTTAATTTACGGACTTAACTTAATTTCTGGTATTAAAGTGTCATTTCATTTTATTCACCAGAGGCACAAAGGATGTATGTTTCACTCACTCCTTAATCCTACAAGGATTCCCTATCCCTTATATAAATTGGCTCCACACATAAAATTCAAGCCAGTACTTTGACATTCTTATCTGATTGAGAACCACTTGCAGATCTTCTTTAATGTGAGCCATAAAAGAGCAAGGTATAATGTATAATGCCAATCTATTGATGTCGAAATAAGCTACTGTACTGTCATGGCGGAAATGTGATCGATTATATGATTGCTTATATGTCTCTTTCCCACCCTTATCTGTACATCTGTAAATCTGTGATTTGAGAACAATGTGCTCCACTGTGTGTATTTTGCTACATTTATTACCCCCCCTCCCCCCCTTTTTTTACCTTTCTGTATCCCCCCCCTATTAGTATTTTTGTATGAAAAATTCTTCAATAAAAATCATACATTGAAAAAAAAAAAAAAATGATAAGCTTAGAGTCATGTCTACAAATGCTCGCAGTTTAGGGAATAAGATCCATGAACTTGTGGCAATAATGGCAACTGATAGTGTAGATTTAGTCGCTGTTACTGAGACATGGTATAATGAGAAAAATGACTGGGACATAGCAATACCAGGGTACTCTTTATATAGAAAAGACAGGGAAGGCAAGAAAGGGGGAGGGGTGGCCCTGTATGTAAAGGATAGCATAAAATCTAGCCTAATAAAGGTTAGTGAGGTGAACATAGAGTCCGTTTGGGTTACGTTAGAATTTGGTAATCACACAGTAACTCGTGTAGGTGTGATTTATAGGCCCCCAGGACAAATTGAAGAGTTAGATAATCTACTAGTTGAAGAAATAGCTAAAATGACAATGAAGGGGGAAGTTATCATCATGGGTGACTTTAATCTTCCTGATGTGAATTGGAAAACAAAAATAGCTACTTGTGCCAGGAGCACACATATTCTAAACTCCCTACTGGGATTGTCTCTAAAACAAGTCGTTGAGGAGCCAACTCGTAAAGAGGCCATACTAGATTTAGTGTTAACAAATGGAGATTTGGTATCAGATATTACTGTAGGTGAAAGTTTAGGATCCAGTGATCATCAGTCAGTGTGGTTTAATATAAGAACAGTGACTGAGTCACACCACACAAAAACAAAAGTTTTAGACTTTAGAAAAATAGACTTTTCTAAAATTAGAATATGTGTAAAGGAGTCATTATCAGACTGGAGCAATTTAAATGGAGTCCAAAAGAAATGGGATTATTTAAAAGTTGCACTACTGAAGGCAACAGAAAATTGCATTAGGCTTGTCAGTAAAAGCAAAAAATTCAAGAAACCACTGTGGTACTCCGCAGATGTGGCCAAAATAGTAAAAAACCAAAAGTTAGCATATAGTAATTATAAAAAAAACCAGAGTGAGGAAGACAGAATGACCTATAAGATTAGGCAGAAAGAGGCTAAACAAGTTATAAGAGCTTCCAAATCACACACAGAAGAGAAAATAGCACAGTCAGTAAAAAGGGGGGACAAAACTTTTTTTAGATATATAAATGAGAAAAGAAAAGTAAAACAAGGATTAGTCAGATTAAAAACAAAAGAAGGAAGGTATGTAGATGAGGATAAAGGTCTAGCTGACTGCCTCAATGAATATTTTTGTTCGGTATTTACAGATGAAAATGAAGGAAAGGGACCTCAGTTAAGAAAAAGGATAAATTAGTCATTTATTACACGTGGGTTTACAGAGGAAGAGGTTCTATTTCAACTGTCAAAAGTAAAGACAAATAAGTCAATGGGACCTGATGGAATACACCCAAAGCTATTAAAAGAGCTTAGTGGTGTACTAGCAAAACCATTAACAGATTTATTTAACCAATCATTGATAACAGGAGTAGTCCCAGAAGATTGGAAGTTAGCGAATGTTGTGCCCATTCACAAGAAAGGTAATAGGGAGGAGTCGGGCAACTATAGGCCAGTAAGCCTTACTTCAGTAGTGGGGAAAGTGATGGAAACCATGTTAAAGGATAGGATTGTTGAACATCTAAAAACACATGGATTTCAAGATCAGAGACAACATGGGTTTACTTCAGGGAGATCATGCCAAACTAATCTTATTGATTTTTTTGATTGGGTAACTAAAATTATAGATCAGGGTGGTGCAGTAGACATTGATTTCAGTAAGGCTTTTGACACTGTTGCACATAGAAGGCTTATCAATAAACTACAATCTTTGAGTTTGGATTCCAATATTGTTGAATGGGTAAGGCAGTGGCTGAGTGACAGGCAACAGAGGGTTGTAGTCAATGGAGTATATTCGAAGCTTGGGCTTGTCACCAGTGGGGTACCTCAGGGATCTGTACTTGGACCCATTCTCTTTAATATTTTTATTAGTGATATTGCAGAAGGTCTTGATGGTAAGGTGTGTCTTTTTGCGGATGATACTAAGATATGTAACAGGGTTGATGTTCCAGGAGGGATAAGCCAAATGGAAAATGATTTAGGTAAACTAGAAAAATGGTCAGAGTTGTGGCAACTGACATTTAATGTGGATAAGTGCAAGATAATGCATCTTGGACGTAAAAACCCAAGGGCAGAGTACAGAATATTTGATAGAGTCCTAACCTCAACATCTGAGGAAAGTGATTTAGGGGTGATTATTTCTGATGACTTAAAGGTAGGCAGACAATGTAATAGAGCAGCAGGAAATGCTAGCAGAATGCTTGGTTGTATAGGGAGAGGTATTAGCAGTAGAAAGAGGGAAGTGCTCATGCCATTGTACAGAACACTGGTGAGACCTCACTTGGAGTACTGTACACAGTACTGGAGACCATATCTTCAGAAGAATATTGATACCTTAGAGAGAGTTCAAAGAAGGGCTACTAAACTTGTTCATGGATTGTAGGATAAAACTTACCAGGAAAGGTTAAAGGATCTTAACATGTATAGCTTGGTGGAAAGACGAGACAGGGGAAATATGATAAAAGCATTTAAATACATAAAGGGAATCAACACAGTAAAAGCGGAGACTATATTTAAAAGAAGAAAAACTACCACAACAAGAGGACATAGTCTTAAATTAGAGGGACAAAGGTTTAAAAATAATATCAGGAAGTATTACTTTACTGAGAGGGTAGTGGATGCATGGAATAGCCTTCCAGCTGAAGTGGTAGAGGTTAACACAGTAAAGGAGTTTAAGCATGCGTGGGATAGGCATAAGGCTATCCTAACTATAAGATAATGCCAGGGACTAATGAAAGTATTTAGAATACTGGGCAGACTAAATGGGCCGAATGGTTCTTATCTGCCGTCACATTCTATGTTTCTATGTAATGCACTTGCTGCTAGTAACAGATCTGGAATCAATACATTATAATGCCCAAAGTCTCGACTTATATGTATATGCAATAATAAAATATCTGGGCTTACATCAAAAATTATGTTAGTCAGTCTTTAATCTTGGAGGCTATCATTATCCAATAAAGACAGATTGGAACACACCCCCACCTTATCCATTTGTTAATAGTTAGGCTTATAATGTTTTCTGGTTCCTTTTTAATTAGATCAAAACATTTTTTATTTTTTTTTTCCATGAATTGTTTTATTTTCCAAAAAATAAAGGGGTACAGAAAGGAAAAAAGGGGGGGGGGGGGAGACATTGCAATAATACAGGCAAAAATAAGATGCTGCTATTGGGGTACCTATGTTTGTGCGGGGCCACTAATTTGTTAACTTTTGTTAGGTTTCTGATGTTTGCAAATTTTCTTGTAAGAAGCGTGAATGTCTTTGTTACAATCTATAGCAAGTGAAAATACAGTAAGCTACATTTGTGGAGAAATGTTCCGAAAGGAGTATCCGAAGTGGTATATTCGATAATAGCCTAATTTGTATGGCTTAGACAGATATGTAATCCTCATTGTGTTGTAGCAGTCAGCTCCACCCTTCCCATGTTAATAACTTAATATTCAAATTGCGCTATAGTGGGGTGGATGAACCTTTCTAGTCAGACCTGATCCTATGACTACGCTGGTGTGTTTGCGAGTCTTCCCCTGCCTGTCTATGTACACCCTTGTTCAAGGCCGTGTATGTTGGGCAGGTATGTTACTAAGAGCTATGGAAAAGCATCCTCTTGAGACATTCGCCTGTCTCCTCTTTTGCCTAGTTGGGAAAATGTACATTTCCTACAATGCTTTTGTGGGGTTAATTAGGTGTGTGGCTTCCAGCCAAGTCCTCCACGTCTCTTCCAGTTTCTTCCTTTTAGTGTGAGAATCCGAGGAGAGGATTTCATATCGATAGTATTGGTACACTTTGTCTTTCAACTCTTTGTTTGTCGGGCCATATGTGGACTTCCAGCGGAGTGCTATGAGGTTTCTGGCCGCCAAGATTATTATGGTAGCTAACTGCCTATCCTTCCGTGACCAAGTGTCTGGGAATAGTAGTAATAAGGCAATTGTAGGGGTGAGGGAGGCATCATCTCCCGTACCCAGTGCTATCAGGGTCGAAACATAGGACCACAATGGTTTGATCAGTTCACAATCCCACCATATATGTGTCATATGACCCGTCTCAGCGTTGCATCTCCAGCATTTGGCTCCTACTTTTGGATATATCTTGTGAAGCCTATGTGGTGTAAGATACCAGCGGTAAACTAATTTTTTTATGGGCTTCTATATGAGAGAAGCAGGCTGTGGTGCCTCGCAATGCATCTAATGACTTTAGCCACTGATCCTCTGTGAGCTCGGGTATTCCTTCTAGTTCCCATTGTGAAACATATTTAAAGTGGCGTGGTGGATGTCTCTCAAGTAGGGATTGGTAACATAGAGTTAAAGTTTTTGCTGCTGTCGGTGCTTAAAAACATCTATTAATGATTCGGTTCTGGTATATCAGACTGTGGTCAGGTTTCTTGGTTGATAGGTCGACTTTGGTGTTGATGATACTTTTCAATTGGAGATATGGGAAGATGAAGGAGTGCGGTAGGTTAATTTTTTTTGTAAGTCAGGAAACGGCAATATTTTCGAATGATAGCATAGGTCTTTAATACGCTGTGCACCTAGGTCTGTCCATGGTTTGAGTGATAGCCACGGTGATATTGCCTCTAGTGCTGTCAGAGGGGCCTGTAGGCTGAAGTGTTCGTCTGACGTGTGACCGATACGAAGGTTGTCCCAGATTTTCATGGTTATAGCAGTTGTCGGGTATAGTGAAGTCCCTTGTTTTCTGTAGTGCTTCGGTGTCCATAGGACATTTGTTAATGATTTCATCTCTATGGTTGCCCTTTCCATATCCACCCATTGGAAGGTGTTGCTAGGTGCGTGAAGTCGAACTGCCGCCTCGAGTAATGCTGCTTTGTAGTACGTAAAGAGCTTAGGCAGGCCCAGTCCCCCTTCCCTTGAGTTCAGCTGTAGGAGGGAGAGGGGTAAGCGTGGCTTCTTCTTACCCCACACAAACGTATTTAATGTGCGCTGAATGTTCTTAAACCATACAGGTGAAATAGGAAGCGGCAACATCCTAAATAAGTAAAGGGCTTTTGGGAGTAACATCATTTTGATAGCTTGTAGACGCCCCATCCATGAAATTCGGACATCTTTCCATTTTTGAAAGCTCGAATTGCATACGTTATTGAATGGTGCATAGTTTAGAGATATCATCTTCTGCCTATGTAATGCTAGTTTGACTCCGAGATATACTATATGGTCTTGTCTCCATTTAAATTGGTAGGAGGATTGCAGGGTTTTCAGTTGTTGCGATTGCATATGAATCGGTAACACTTGGGTTTTCGAGGTGTTTAGCTTATAATAGGAGATTTGTCCATAGGAGCTCAATAGGCGCAACAGTTGTGGTAGCGAAGATTCTGGTTTGCTTAAGGAGAGAAAGATATCATCTGCGAACATCGCTAGACGGTAATTGTGTGAATGGATTTGTATTCCCGTGATCAGCGGGTCCCGTCTGATTTTATGTGCTAATGGTTCTAATGATAAAATGAATAGGAGGGGAGACAGTGGGCATCCCTGTTTCGTGCCATTAGTGAGATTGAAAGGGGTGGAGATAAAGCCCGAGTTAGAAACTTGCGCCGAGGGATTGCCATAGAGTGCCATGATTCCCTGGATGAATTCTGAAGGAAAGTTGAATTTGGTTAGGACTGTTGACATGTATGCCCAGTTGAGTCGATCGAAGGCCTTCTCTGCATCTAAGACCAATAGGATGCTTTCTGTATTGTGTTTCTCTATATGTGACAGGATGTTTAAAATTTTTCTGGTATTGTCACAGCCTTGTCTTCCTCGAATAAAGCCTGACTGATCATTATGAACTATTCTAGGGAGTATCGGAGCTAATCTATTGGCTATAATTTTGGCGTAAATTTTTGTATCACAATTGAGCAAAGATATGGGTCTAAAGTTGGAGCAATGGATGGGAGGTTTCCCGGGTTTCGGGAGCGTAGAGATGTGCGCTTGTAAAATTTCAGTGGGCATTCTACCAGTTTGGAAGCAGTGATTGTATAGGTTTGTCATGTGGGGGGCCAGGATATTGCCAAAGGTGCGGTAGTATAGATTAGAGAAACCATCCGGGCCCGGTGATTTGTGGGCAGGCAATTGGGCTATGGTTTGCAATGTTTCTTCTATTGAGATAGGTTGAGTGAGAAGCAGAAATTCTTCCCTAGAGATCTGTGGGAGGTCGACATCTCGTAGAAAGTCATCAATGTCTTCCTGTTTGGGGGTAGGAGAGGAGGCGTCATCAGCTAGGTTATACAATTTGCTGTAATATTTACTAAACTCATTTACTATGTCCTGTGGTTTTGTGATCTTGTTGCCTCCTTTCGATTGAAGGTATGCTATCTTCGAAGCCGCCATTCTCGTTTTAAGTTGCGAGGCTAAGATCTTTCCAGCCCTGTTTCCTTCTTTAAAGAATCTATGCTTCATTTTTGTGAGTAGATAAGTGGTCTTTGCCGTTTCGAGTTCATTTAGTTGTGCTTGGAGTCGAAGGATGACTGATGTGGTTTCGTGATTTGGCTTATGTTTGTTTTTGTTGGAGAGAGTGTTGAGTTCTGTAAGAATATTTGTGTATTTCAAAAGCCTCTGCTTCTTATTATAACTAGAGTGTTTAATGAATTGCCCTCTAAGGACGGCTTTATGTGCCTGCCATAAGCTTTCAGTACTAATCTCTCCATCGTTATTAAGTGAGAAATATGTGTCAAGTTCGTCCGTAAGTTGTGTGACTATATTATGGTCCGCTAGCAGTGTATCATTGAGGCGCCACGGTCTCCTGCCCTGTGTGGGGTATTGCATTGTAAATGCCAAGGTTATAGGGGCATGGTCTGACCATGAGAAGTCTCCAATGAGAGTGTTAGCTATTTTCATTATTAGTGATTTGGGGAGCAAAAATCTATCTATTCTCGAGTATGATGAATGGCTTACTGAGTGGTAGGTATAATCTCTACGACTAGGATTAGTTGTTCTCCAGGCATCTAAGAACTCGTGGTCTGTAAGTGTTTTGTCCAGGAGATTAGTGGATCGTAATCTGGTACGTATGGTGCTTTGATTGACTGTGTGGGTGGACGTAGTGTCTAAAGTAGCATCTAACAGGCAGTTGGTATCTCCTCCCACTATTATGTCCCCATATTTATGGGCCATTGCAAGAGTGAGAATTGTATCTAGAAAGGTATGGTGATCCTTATGCGGTCCATATATATTGACTAGGGTTAACTGTGTGTTATTTATGATACATTGTAGGAGGAGGTATCTGCCCTCTTTGTCGTTAAGCTGCTTGATAAATTGGAAGGAGACTTCCTTACTTATTAGAATCGTGACTCCTCGTTTTTTCGATTTAAATGTGCTATGAAAACCCAAGGGGAAGTTCTTAGAGGCAAATTTTGGATGATGTCTAGTTTGAAAATGGGTCTCCTGGAAAAATGTGACATGCGCATTATGTTTCTTGGCCTCCTGAAGAGCTAACCTCCGTTTGTGGGGTGTATTTAACCCTTTCGCATTTAATGAGAAAATGTTAAGCGCCATCACAACTGTATATGGTCCCATAGTTACCTAGCTTCCTATGACTGATCATAAGTGGGTTATCTATTTTCTTCTTGTGCGGGAGGGTTGTGTCGGTACTTTTATTGTATAGGCTAACCTTTTTATCGGCCCCTAGGTATGCTCTTATAATGGGGGTTATCACATAGTTGCACTGGTTAGATAGGAAGAGCCGGGTGTTGTCAATCCAATTGAGTTGCATTCCTGCTAAAAAAGGGAGGGGGTGGGTGGGAAAGTATACAACCATAAACAACTATATACAGCGACCAGAAGGTCTCTAACATGAGACTTGGTCATATGTTGGATCAAACCAACTTTAAACCTGAGTCCGGGTCTCTAATTGAGGCCCTTGTAATCGGTGTTACTCGGGCACTAGAGCCCTGTTGGGGGTAGAGAGTTCCCAGTTCGGTGGGGAGAGTATGTATCAATAAGTTTCCAGGTTGGAGCGTAATACTCCTTGCCATTTCTTAGTCCAGTCTGGGACTGTACTTCCGTGGTTTTCGTAGGGGGGGGGGCGGGGCAAGTGTAATTGCTACTTTATCCCTCTGTTATGGATAATGTGGCCTATGTGGCGCATTAATTATTGAACTGGTGGGCGGGGTAGTTCGGTCTTCCCTTGCTCTGCCCGGTGAATGATAGTATGTTTCCCAGGTTATGTGTATCCCGACATGCCATACATCAAATGCATAGAATAAAGGCATTTGTCCCGTGGCCTAGCCACTTCCCCCTCTATACCATACAATTATCAACAAGGTAATAAAATTTGCACAACATGCTAACAAAATTACGTATTGACTACTTGCTTGTCACCAGGACCAAAGAGTCTGTGGTCGTCACTGTGACCTTTTATGGGTGAATCAATGGTACGAGACAGAAGCTGGTACCAGTTCATGTGGCATTTTGGCGTTTGACCCATCCTTGTGTGATCTGCAATGGTGACTTGGCCGTCGGTTTGCCCTCCGAGGGCACTGGCGGGTCTTCCAGCAGCGGTATATTCCACTCCTCCATGGCGGTCTTCCCCTCCGCTAGTGTGGTAAGATGTTTTTCCATGCATTCTTCTTGATAATAAGCCGGGTCGGGAAACCCCATTTGTATGGTATCTCCGCCGCTCTTAGTGCTCGGGTGATGGGATTGAAGGTTCTTCTTGCCGCCAGTGTCATCGCTGATAAGTCTACGTATAATTGGACTTTGTTGTACAAATCAGGGAGGATTGGTCGTTTTCTGGAGGCCGCCATGATCAATTCTTTGGCAGTGTAGTAATGTAGTCTGGTTATCCCTAGGCGCGGTCGCCGGCAGATGTCTGGGCCTGGGCAGGCGGTGTGTTCTATCCAGCAGTAGCTGCAACTCCGGGAGGTCTGGCACCAGGTGATGGAATAGCTTGGTGATATATGCGCCAAAGGCGGCAGGGCCGACGTCCTCAGGGATGCCGCGGACGCGGACATTGTTCCTCCTATCTCTATCCTCATGGTCTGTGAGCTTGGTAAGGATGGAGGATATTTTTGCATCCATGGTCTCATAGGACGCCGCCATATTGTTGTGAGCGGTGATAATCTCCTCCGTCTTGCATTCCAGGTAATCCGTTCTTTCTCCCAGCGCTCTGACATCAGCTCTGATTTCCCTGGCTAGATTAGCAAAGTCTGCCTGTACCGATTGTTGTAGATGATTTAGCATTATTTGTATGGATGCTTCTGTAGCTGGATTTTCTCTAGCCGAGATCGTTGTGATGTCGCTCCGGCCGGAACTCGAGGCCGGTGAGTGAGGCCTTCCGCGCCATCTTTAGTGCCTCGCGGTGGCGACTCCATCGCCATTATCTGGAGTGTAGGTGTTTCTTTCGTCTTTTTCTTCAGCGTAGATCTTTGTGCCATGATGTCGGGGTTTATCTCCGACGACTGGTGTATTTTTTGTACGGAATTCTTCCGTGTAACGCTATGCTAATCGCTGTATTTGGGATGAAACTCTCGGAGCCTGTCGTTTACACGTCCACCTTGGCTCGCGGTCAGGCCACGCCCCCTAGATCAAAACATTTTAAGACTAATCTTTAATTGTATTAAATTATTGAAATTCTCTAATTTTTCCCTTTAATAATTAGAACTTTCCTGTTCATAATATGTGGGATTCAAGGAGAACAGCATGTCTTAAGATAGGATGAGCATGATAGGAGTAGGTCTTATGATCGAGGCAGCCATGACAGGGCGTGGGAGGAAATGATGAGAAAGGAAGAGACTGGAGGTACGGGCAGAAGTAAGGGCAGAAGTGATGTCACCTTAGGGCCAACCTTCTTTTGTACTAGGGGCCATTTTCTTTTAGGGAGTTTCAACATTACACTATATTATAGCTAATAAAATAAATCAGAGAAGCAACATTCTGTTCAGCAAAATGAAATACTAAACTATGGACAGACTTGACGGATTAAATAAGACAGTTGAAAACAACATGCATCTAACAGCCCGTAAAGCTGTCTCTATACTTTAAAATAACATGATGCAGGGGGGCGGGGCCTGACCACTAAGAGCAACGGACGCACAAAGCAACAGCTCCTGAGCCGAATCGCTATTAATGCGGATTATACCAAAAAGGCACCCTAACTGGGCTCTTAAAAAGCTGATACCGGGCGGCGGACACCGAGACCTTTCTAAAGACACCTCGAAAGCAGAGATACTGCCCGGCGCCGACATGCGGCCTACACACGCGGGCGGCCGCTCTCCCGCCGCTTGCCTATCCGGCACATACCCTGCTGGGCCCACGTTCCCCCCCCTACGGACCGGCGGGGGTCATCCCGGTCCACCCTCCTCAGGGACACAGAACTCTGCGAGCACACACGACCGCACTCACCCCTCATCCGGAACCCAAGATGGCGGCTGCTGCTCGGGCTCCGGGGCCTCCACGCACCCAATCTGTACCGACGCAACTGACAAGCGAGCTCCCCCAGGAGGACCGCATAGCAGCGGCCTTTGACCATTTTTGGACCCGGTGGTGGACCATTATGGCACAGGCCCAAGCAGCCACAAGGATCCCTCGACTGTCCACCGCCATGCCTTCACACGCACCGGCTCTGAACCACACAGTCAGGCCACAGACCGGCAAAAAGCAGCAAGGGGCACAGGGAGCTCTGCCCAAACTCAGAGACCGCAGACCACGCCTCAGACGCCGCCGGCCCAGGCCCCGACGTGTTCGGAGAGCTATTCAACACGGTCCGCCGCTGTGCAAACCACAGAGGCGCACGCGAGAGGCCTATGTTTGGCCTGCAGCAGGGGAGGCCTCTTTAAAATATCGGCCCATCTCCCACCAGCAGGGATGCTTAACCGCATCCAGCACTCAGAAGGACCCTGGCGGAGCAATATGGCAAGGCACTACGTGGAAACCAAGCGGGATCGTACCTGGCCTCCGCACAAGCCACTCACCTGATTCGGGAACCGATGCAGCACAACCTCCCACTCCTACCAACGGGGCAAGCCGACAGGACTTACCGACGGTGCTACGGAGAACCCCAGAGGAAACTCCTACCTGCCGATACACCACAGGATGGGTCAGCCTGCTGTATGCCACATGGCCACGGGACTCTGTGCACCATCAGGCGGGCATTGGCTAAGCAGTCCCCACTGCGATGACCCCAGGGACACCCACTATATCCAAGGGACTTAACATGTAACTATGCAGCAAGGAACGTTATCCTACCTACACCGAATCGTTAATTATTATTGTTTATATGTTGCAGCTACACAATTTTCCTTTTGCCTGTATTTTGGAGACCCAGGTCCTCCTTATCTAAAAAGTTGTTCAATTGTAAAATATGAGTAAACTACCTAAGATTAGCCAGGATTTAAGCTACCTATATACTTAAAGACAATTTGGCTTTTCGCCATGTTTATAAGCAGCTGCTTAGCGGATAGGCCCTAGGCGAAATATATACTCCCGTACCCACACATCTTGCTGGAGCTCCATACGATCAGCTAGGTAGGAGCCCTACCATATACCTCAGCTAACGTCTGATCCGGCTTAATATTTACTTACACACACAAGATCAGCCCAAAATTCTGCCAATGTTACACTTTAGATGGCTTCGTTTTGCGCAATGTTTTTACGCCACTGCTTAGTACATAGGCCCCGAGCGATACATAAGCACCGACACCCACAACTACTGCCGAAACGCAATACTGTATACAGCACATAAGGCGTACACCAACATGCCACTTAGCCACTTACACACCTTCGCTCACACACGTGTTGACCCGTACGCCGCTTAAGATTGTCTTTTCTGTTCACTAAATAGCAAAAACGTACTAAGCTAACTTATGCCATGAAAATGTTTTAATATGTTCCACAAAAATGCGTCTGTTACGGCTGTTATAGCTACACAGACACTGTTGACCACGTTTCGTCCTACACCTTGCTATCCATCACATAAAAAAAAAAAGTGCAATTTCTCTGCCACTGCATAACTACTGTAACCGTGCAATACGCTGTTGTGGCGCTGTTAATTATCTGTAACCACCTGCACAACCAAAATAAAGAATTAAAAAAAAAAAAAAAAAATAACATGATGCAAAATAAACTCACGGAATTCAACCAATCTCCCCCATCATTCACCAGCCATTAATCACTTAACACGTCCAAATATTCCTCTATTCTTGTAGCTAGTCTCCCCCACGATCCTCACTGCCTTATCACGAAACACAATATATATATATATATATATATATATATATAACGCTACGGAATCTGTTGGCGTCATATAAATGGCAACAACAATAACAATATACAAACCCTAGAAACCTCTTATACGACACATCACTCCTTAACCATCCTATCAACGCCTATGTAAATAACAAAATACACAATTAGAATATTTTCTAGCAAAAAAATCCATTTCTAACTCTTATCGGTAGCTATGAATTACTCTATGGAACACAAATCTGAATCGCAAGCATGTCCCCCCGAACCTCCTCCCCCCCGAACCTCCGCACGGAGACCAGAAGCAAGAGAGGGAGGGAGGAGGGAGGGAAGCAAGAGAGGGAGGGAGGGAGGGGGAGAGAGAGAGATGAGACAAGCTACAGGCATGAGATTTAACCATGTCACTGCTGTACAGTAACAAGACAGAAGTATAGTTACATTACAATTATTGCAAGCAAAGAGACACAAAAACACAACATTTACCCATACTATAGTAGAAAGTAATATGGCCATGTACACATTAGAATAATCATATAAACAGTAAGAAACAGCAAATCCCTCCTGATCCAGTCAGGTCAATCACAATATAGTAATAATCTCAGTGAAACTCAATACAAAACCCCAACCCTCTACTAGGGTGGTCCTCTACCATCTAATGGCTAACACAAAATACAAAAACCCCACAGCATTTAAGATTGGGGTAGAGTGGGGACCAGGGATGGTGACCGTGGTCAGCTACATTTTGGTCATTACTGACGGGATGATGGGAGTGGTCACCTCCCGGACATAATAATGTAATAATAGGGCGCTGGCTGGGAGAACTTCCCAGTAACACAATTATTATGATATACATACATTCTTAACCCTTTGTGATCAATTTCTTCCTTAACCCAACCTTCCTGCTGAATAGCTCTTGCTACTCTGTACCAGGCTTCTGCTGTACGAAGCAAATCATTATCTGTAAGCTTGCCTCTCTTCTCTGTCAGTAATCTGCGCCAGCTCTCTGGCTGTAATCTACCACATGAAGGTACAGCAATTCTACACACTTTAGCAATCTTTTCAACTCCCTTAACCATCTCTTCACCCTCTCTGTCTTCAACTAGATCACACGCTAACCAGCCCTTACTGGGCTTATCTAACCCCTGTCCCATTCCCCCTATAAAAGGCGTCCCAGATATAGAGGAAGAAAATGAAACAGAGTGTCTACAATGCTCGACTGCCACGTAAAGGTGGGTCCCTACGTGCGTCTTCCCAAAACGTAGACTAGTCACTTATTCCGCCTACCCGAGGTAGCCACGGATTGGAGCGAGGTGAGAAGTGTGTGACCAATCACTTCTCTCACAAAGAGAAATAGGAGGGGAAAGTGTAAATAACACAGGAAGTAGAGTAAAAGTAAAAAGTGAAAGTAGAGAAAGACACAGGAGTTTGAATGACTCCCAATTAAGACAACATTTCAATTGAAATACAGTGCATGCATCACAGTTCAAATAAATTCAACAGTAATCCCTTTCCTTTACTCATGTGACCAAAGCCACCTCCCTCAACCTCGTAGTGTCCCCGCTCGGAGAACGACTTCCTCAAGTCTCACTACCTGCGGCGACGGAAAACAACTAACACCGGCCCGAGTTCCGTACGCCTCCCCGTAACAGTGGACCGGTATCCGTGACCACCACTTCCCTCACTCCCGTAGTGCCCCTACGGACCCACCCGTAAGTCTCACTACCACGTGGTGATGGAGACAGCAATGCCTGCCCGAATCCACGCGCCACAAATAAAATTGGAATGCCACCAGCCTCAGCGCTTGGGGCTGGAGGGTACCACCTCTCTGCAAGCAGAGCAATGTGCACAATGAGGCTAGCTAGGCTATCAAAGTGACACCATGGGGAATCCCCAGGAAGCCGTGAGTCTACACCCCTCCACAGATTTCCCCCTCCTCTTTTTCCTTACTGCCGCAGCTACCCGGCACCTAAAAGAGGTAAACAGGCAAAGAAGACCCCCAGGAAAACTTCCACAGGTCCACCCCCCTTTTTCCTTACAGCCACAGCCACGTGGCTCCTAAAAGGGGTAAACAGGCAATAGAGGACCCCCAGGAAAACTTCCACAGGTCCACCCCCCTTTTTCCTTACAGCCACAGCCACGTGACTCCTAAAAGGGGTACACAGGCATTCACTCTACCCGGGCACTAAGCTAAAAACAAAACAAGGCAAACACACCCAGGCAACAGATAGTCAACATGCAGGTAAAATAGGTATTAACAAATAAGGTATAGGTTCTCTGGGCAAGATATTACCTGTCTTTGATGTCCTCTTGGCAGCCAATCACAGACACTGGGACAGGTAAATCACAGGGAAAAGGAACATACCGGCCAGGCCAGGTGCTGCAGCAAACTTTACCGTGTATTCAGAGGTGATCAGTCTCCTTCCTTCCCCCAGGATTCATCCACCCAGCGTCTTCTTGGACGGCTGCCAGATAGGTCATAACCCAGAGCTCCACGTTGGATGCGCCAAATTGATATAGATTATTTTAAGCAAACAAATAAGTTTGAATGACTATCTGTTCCTGTCCAAATTTGAGATGATTAAATTGCGTATAAGCAGAAGTAAATTCACACTGACACACGGAGTTCAGGTTAAAAGAACTTCGAGAAAATGTAATGGCATCTGGTTAAAAAGCGGGCTCGCAGACCCTTATAAGAGCAATATTACATCATCATAGAATATCAAGATAACAACAAATAAACATCATTAATTGGATTAGGTGTTAAGTGGTTAAGTCAATATCCTCCCATCAATATTATTAATTGGTTTAGCTGTTAAGTGGCTAGTTGGGCATCCTCCCATCATGGGATGTCGTCATCTTTGACATGGGAGTGGACATAAGATACAAGCGCCATTGTTGTTTAGCACGAGGCTCGCTCGATGGGAGGGGGGATCTGGCAGCCAGCCATTTTGAGTACTTGGCACCATTGAGCTTCAAGGTTAGTTTCTCAGGCTTAGTGAATACACATTTCATTAGTACAGTTCTCATGATCTAACTATGGCATACAATGTTTCATATTACAGGAACTTGACAATTCCGGTGTTACTCATATCCTTCTAGAAAATACATTTTCTTTCTAATATTCTAAATGCTGTTAGGAAAATCTGTCATATAATGAAGTTAATGGAGTTAATGGGAAATTTAATAAGGGTTTTAATAATTCTATAACAGTATATATTTAATTGACTCTAAGAGTCAGCCATGGAAGCAGTATTTATAAAATTCATTGGATTAACAGCAATAATCATATATTTGTATAATTAATTAGTTAAACACAATCAATTGTGAGCAATCCAGATATATAGGAGGAAGAGGGTCTTACAATTAAAATGCCATACACATCACAATTTACCTGTGTTTTACTCATTTACTCTATTTTCTGATACATCTTGATGTATTTACTTTTGTACTTTACCAGGAGAGTCCCTGAGTCTGGCAGATGATTTATTATCTGGTTTAGGAACAAGTTGCATTGCAGCTGGAAGAACCCACTTGGAGACCACAGACAAAAGTCTGTACTCTGTTATTTTCAAATGTCTGGAAGCTGACAGTCTATACAAGTAAGATGTGACTAATTCAAAGTACCTATCAATTGTTTCAATAATATGTTGCACTGTTTATCGCTCATAGATGTATATTGGATATAGGTAGTGTGTCATAAAATTTTATAATCACATAATTTCACTCACCAAAAGTATGTATAGATGTATATTTTTTCATTCGATTTGCAAAAAAAAAAAAAAATGTAATCCATAAAATCTCACTCATCTTAATTGATACTACATGGTAACCAGCCTGCAGATGAACACATGTCTCAGCCAGCAACCAATTCCACTTAATTTAATGTCTGCAAATGTGATGAAAATGTTAGCACCCCACTCTTTATAGAACAGCAAATTTAGTTTCAATCGATTATACCATTCCTACAGTCAGTGAATTGTGGGAGAGAATGAGCTTTCCCAGCTGTTAGTGTTGTGTGTGCATTCTAGAAATTGGTTACATAGTTACATAGCTGTAAAGAGACTTGCGTCCATCAAGTTCAGCCTTCCTTACATATGTTTTTGCTGTTGATCCAAAAGAAGGCAAAAAAACAAGTCTGAAGCGCTTCCAATTTGGCCAAAAACTAGGAAAAAATTCCTTCTTGACCCCAAAATAGCAGTCAGATGTCTCCTTGGATCAAGCAGCTATTACCCTACTAATAAGAAATTATATCTCTGTATGTTATGTTTTTGTAAGTATTTATCCAATTGCAGTTTAAACATCTGTAATGACTCTGACAAAGCCACCTCTTCAGGCAGAGAATTCCATATCATTATTGCTCTTACTGTAAAAAAAAAACCTTTTCTTTGCCTTCAATTAAATCTCCTTTCTTCCAGCCTAAATATGTGACCTTGTGTCCTATGTATAGCCCTGTTTATGAATAGATTTCCAGATAAAGGTTTGTACTGGCCCCGAATATATTTGTATAAAGTTATCATATCCCTTCTCATGCGCCGTTTTTCCAAACTAAACAGATTAATTTTTTTTAATCTTTCTTCATAACTAAAATGCTCCATTCCTTTTTAGCAATTGTGTAGCTCGTCTCTGGACTTTTGCTAGTGCCATGATATCTTTCTTTAGAACAGGCGTCCAAAATTGCACAGCATATTCAAGGTGTGGTCTTACCAGTGATTTTTAAAGAGGCAAAATTATATTTTCATCTCGTGAATTTATGCCCCTATTTATACATGACAAAACCTTACTGGCCTTAGCAATGGCAGATTGACATTGCATATTGCTGCCTAATTTGTTGTCTATAACAATTCCCAAATCTTTCTTGTGTGTGGTTATCCCTAATTCACTACCATTTAGTGTGTAAGTTGCTTGTGCATTCTTAACCCCGAAGTGCGTAACTTTGCAATTTCCTATGTTAAATTTTATCTGCCATTTTAGTGCCCAGTCCCCCAATCTATCCAAATCCCTCTGCAGCAAAGCAATATCCTGCTCACATTTTATTACTTTACAAAGTTTTGTGTCATCTGCAAGCACTGATACATGGCTTTTAATGCCTATTTCAAGATCATTTATAAATATGTTAAAAAGAAGTGGTCCCAAAACAGAACCCTGAGGGACACCACTTACCACTTTTGTCCAGCCTGAACATTTACCATTAATGACAACTCGTTGTGCTCTATCCTTAAGCCAATGTTCTACCCAAGAACAAGAATATTCATCTAGACTAATTTATTTTAGTTTGAAGACTAACCTATTCTGAGAAACCGTATCAAATGCCTTGGCAAAATCCAAGTAGATCAAATCCACTGCAACACTCTGATCTATACTTCTACTTACTTCTTCGTAAAATGCAATTAGGTTAGTTTGACATGACCTATGTTTCATAAAACCATGCTGATTATTGCTAATAAAGTTCTTCCCAATGAATTCCTGAATAATATCCCTTAATAGCTGTTCAAATATTTTCCCAGTTACAGAAGTAATTGCATTTTTGTTTTAGATTATTTTATTTTAGACCGGCCCGGTAAATCAGTTTTTCCTTTTTCTTGTTAGGTTAGACTGCATTTGGTTTGCAAAATGCAGCAAAATAATAATAATAATAATAGCATATACAAAAACAATGTATCCAAAAAAAACCACAAAAAACTAAATTAGGTAAAAGACAAAAATAAAATAAAAAAAAATTAGTAAAAAAATAAGATAAGCCTTACACTGAGGTCAAACAAACAACCGGGCACGTTCAGTATATTGCAATATGTTGATATTGTTGAAAGTATGCATGTACAAACGACACAGGAATATAGGTCGTAAAATAGATAGAGAGCAAGACAGCGATACATAATGTGTGTCCTCTCCCTATCTTGACCTAAGGACACCGACATCTATGTCTCGGTCCAGGGTTAGAGCCATGGATAGGGACAGTCCCCTATGACATGACATACTCAATAGATGGTACTATCCACCACTTCACCCCCAGTGGTCCGAGCCAGGCCACTAAGACGTATGTGGTGTATGTCACTCACTCAAATTGCCTACCGTATACTGTCATGGTTCTTAGGCAACTGTATATAAGTTTTTTCTGTTGTTTTGCTCTTAAGTTCATCTATCTTAATGTTTTCTTATTTGTCTTGTGTGAGGGAATCACGGTGCTTACACACAGGAGGACCTATACCCAGAGCCCCGATGGCATGGGAAACGACAGGGGAACTAAGATAACAGAGGATGGACCGATGCTTAGATTTACTGGACAGCTTAGTAGGTTGTATGTAATACAATGGTGCTTACTTTTCTATCATTGAACACTAAAGGACTCAACTTCCCGAATAAAAGGAAGCTGGCACTAGCAGAAGCAAAAAGGGCAAAAGCCCAAATCTTATTTTTTCAGGAAACCCATTTCCAATGGGGTAAGAGACCTTAATTAAATTCCCCCCTTTACCCTTTAGACTTCCACTCCTGCTTCTCTAAGAAAAAAGGGGTGTATTAATCCTTATCGGGAAAGATGTGGCATTCGAACTAGTAAAAAAACGTACAGACAAACAGGGGAGGTACTTAACCCCTTAAGGACACATGACGTGTGTCACACGTCATGATTCCCTTTTATTCCAGAAGTTTGGTCCTTAAGGGGTTAAAGGACCACTATAGTGCCAGGAAAACATACTCATTTTCCTGGCACTATAGTGCCCTGAGGGTGCCCCCACCCTCAGGGACCCCCTCCCGCCGGGCTCTGGGATGAGGAAAGGGTTAAAACTTACCTTTATTCCAGCGCCGGGCTTTCCTCCTCCTCTCCGCCTCCGATCCTCCCTTTCAGCTGAATGCGCATGTGCGGCAAGAGCTGCGCGCGCATTCGGCCGGTCTCATAGGAAAGCATTTACAATTTACAATGCTTTCCTATGGACGCTTGCATGCTCTCACTGTGATTTTCACAGTGAGAATTACTCAAGCGCCTCTAGCGGCGGTCAGTGAGACAGCCACTAGAGGATTTGGAGGCTGGATTAACCCTATTTCTCTGAAACTGCTATGTTTATATAAAAAAGCGTTAATCCTAGAAGGACCTCACACCCAAACCACTTAATTAAGCTGAAGTGGTCTGGGTGCCTAGAGTGGTCCTTTAATTACACAATGCATATTGATAATGCCCCATACACTTTAATTAACTTATACGTCCCTCATACAGAACAGGCAGCATTTCTCACTAATATAACTCACTGGACGAATGCAGACTAGGGGAAGTAGTGATAGGAGGAGACACGAACTTCATTCTAGACACTCAACTTAATGCATCCTCCTCAGACACAGTGACGGCTTCTACTGAGGCAGGCAGGAAAACAGCCACAGGGTACCTTAATCAACTCCTTCTAGAGCAGAATTTCATAGACCCATGGAGGGTGACACACCCACAAGAAAAGGATTTTACGGTTCACTCCTTGGCACATAACTCGTACTCCCGAATAGACCGCTTTTTAATACCCACCTCCCTGATCAGCAACATCATCAACACATCTTATAACGTGGTCGGACCATGCACCGATCATACTCCAGCTGAGTGAACAATTTCCTTCTAAGGGGAGAGGAACTTGGCGGCTTAATGAAAATTTGCTTACCAACCCCCAGGTATTGGAGGATCTCCATAAAGAACTGGAGGTTTATTTTCTGACCAATTCCCGACCAGACACGCCCATAGAAAATACATGGTTAGCCCATAAGGCATACATAAGGGGAGTACTACTTAAGCACGCTAGTAGGGCCAAAGCCCACATATAGCCAAATATATAAACATCACTAGCCTCCTCACGACACTGAATACACTTAGTAAACAAACACCCTCAGGGATGCACCTCAAAGAGATTAAAGACCTACAAACACAATTACAAGAACTGGAAGTGGCTAGAACTAACTTTTTCCTAAGGCGACTTACAGCAAAATTTTACGAGCAGGGCAACAGAGCAGGCAAAGTACTAGCATCCAGACTTAATTAAAGGAAGTCTAGCGACTAAAATAGCATACATTCATAACCCCCTGGGTCAGAAAATTGTAAACCCTGATAAAATAGTACAGGAATTTGCCCAGTTTTACCACACACTCTATATTCTCAAGGAAGACGACCTGACATCCCAACCGACACAAGAGCAGATAAACAAGTTTCTAGGAACCATCCAGCTACCCTCGCTGCCCACTGATAGGATCCCCGACCTCACTAAACTAATCTCAGCTGAGGAAGTTATGCAAATAATTAAAGCATTACCTAATGGACTTTCTTCCATCTACTATAAAACCTTCCAACCTGCTCTTACCCCACATTTAGTATCTCTGTTTAACCAAGGTTTTTACGCAGGGTAAATTGCCAGGCGAAATGCTGCGTGCCCACATTGTCACATTACCTAAACTGGGCAAAAAGCCTACAGCATGTGCCAACTTCCATCCGATATCCCTCTTAAATATAGACACCAAACTATACGCAAAAATCCTAGCGACTAGACTCAATCATTTACTCCCCACTCTTATCCACTATAACCAATCAGGCTTTGTCAAGGGCAGGCAGAGCTCGGATGATTCCAGACTCCTTCTGAATGTCTTGGAGGGTCTCAACACTAACAAACTGAGGGGATTACTACTATCACTGGACGCGGAAAAGGCCTCTGATAGGCTCAATTGGCTATACTTGAAATCTGCACTAGAAAAATTTGGCTTTCCTTCCGCATTCATAACAGCGATTATGGCTCTGTACACCTCCCCAGAAGCTAGCGTCACCAGTGCGGGGTTCATTTCCCCACTCTTCCCAATCTCGAATGGAATGAGACAGGGATGTCCATTGTCCCCTCTGCTTTTTATTCTCTGTCTAGAACCTTTAGCTCAGATCATTAGGCAGAACCCAAACATTCACGGAGTCACTGCCGGCGAACATCAATATAAACTATCATTGTTCGCCGACGACATATTGCTAACACTGACAAAACCAGAGGTATCAATCCCAAACCTCATGCCCATCCTACAAACTTTTGGCTCTATTTTGTATTACAAACTTGTGACGGTACGATCCTTTACTCTGTCAAGCATTCCCTTCTTCCCATAAAATAAAATCGCCAAGTAATCCACAGAGTAATAAAACGCTGGTATTGCCGAATAATCCACACATGAGCCAAGGCTTAATGCTGGAACAAGTCTGATTTACTGAGAAACAGGGCACACAATTTATACATTACATAACTCCTCCTCTGGGCCAGGCTAGATAATTGGGTTTGAGCACTTATCAAACTCAATTATCTAGTGGCCAGAAAAGTTAACATTTTTCACAATTATTAGAAACATACTTTATACATAACATATCAATATAAAATGGTAGCTGGGTAGCTGAGGGTGATGTGAGCAACATATCCAAATTTTGTGATAATCCGGTAGTTTTGGAGTTATACCATGTGGAAGTTTGACCGGCTCGCCACGAGGTTGTAGCCGACTCAGAGTTCCATGAAATCAGTGGTGCGAGCCAGTCTCCGTTCGGACAAAAATTTTACGAAAACCCTATAGATATAATGTAGCTGGTTACATGAGAGTGCTCCCCTCGTTTGGTAGATTGAAACTCCCGAACGCCATTTGTGTTCAATTTGTGTAAATGGGTCAGACGGGACTTCCATGGGGGACCAGGGATTGCTGGAGAGCCATGCTAAAAATTAGTTCCAGGCACTCGATGCCTAAGTCCCAATGGCCGGCCGTTCGGGAGTTTAAGATGGCCATGTGTTTGTGTCCCGAAATGGCGGCCACCCAGGAGCACTCAATTAGCTTGTGGTTTTGTGCAATAACACAGGATTCTATGTTCTAATTGCTACCCAGGGTGGTCCTCGTTCGGTAAAATAGCTATTTTACCGAACACGGGAATTTGACGAATAGAAAGTAACGAATAAACTAGTAGTAAAGGTAATAAATCCAACGAACAAAGTAGCAGGGAGGGAAAGTACAGAATGCATGATTCTTCACAATGGCCCCCCTTTTACTCCCTGCTCCGGCAGACGTGGCTGGATCTTTCCGGGTCCAGTAAGGCTGACGGGTCTCCTAGCCATTAGTCCAAGAGTAAGTCTGTTTGGCGGGATAGCCCTGTTTGCCCAGCCGATAGTGTATGGTGAAGTCGTAGAGTTGAAGGGCAAGACTCCACCGGAGCAAGCGGGCATTGTCACCAGAGACTTAGTTGAGCCAAAATAGAGGATTGTGGTCTGTGATCAAGGTGAAGGCACGGCCATACAGGTACGGAGTCAGTTTCTTGAGAGCCCAGACCAGGGCTCTAGTTCTGTGAGAGAAATGATGATACACGTTATTTGTCTGGTAATCTTTAGAGTCCCTGTCAAACTTTTGGTGTTTATGTATTTTTAAAGAGTGTTGAAACTTCTCCAGATTGTTTTTGAGTCTGGTCTCAAGTTGTACGAACTCTGGGTCAGTTTGAAATTGCTGTACTTTTATGATTTTAATTAGAATATCCATAAAACGCTTTGAGCATGAGCCAGTGGCAGATTCCCATTCCCTGGTCAGTTCTGCATTGTCTGTATACGAAGAAGACGTTTACATTTTTTTACATTTTAATACTCTCTGACCTCCAAGAGTTAATCGGACGCCAGATGCAGATAGAATCTATTGCTTATACTTACCTTTGGCGTACCTGTGCAGCCTCCATCTCTCTGACGTCATAAGACTGGGCGTAGCTGAATGACGCATTGCTTTGGAGGCGTCTCTCATCCCTTTAAAAGACCGGGCGGGCACCCGGCATGGAAACACTTTTGAAAAAGGCGCCCTAGAGCGCTGAAACGCGTGTCAAGTTAGAAGGTTTGTTTTTTTTTTAACTAGGCTAGGTCTCTGATGCAGCCTTATACTCTCATGCTGATTTAGGTACAGTTTTAGCTAGCGCATTTGACTACAGCTTTAGAGATTACAGCTTTAGGATCGGCTACATCTCTCTTAACAACCTCTTGGATAGGAAGGTTATCACTTTACTTTTATTTTTTTTGTTTAATTTCTTTTTATTGGAAATTTTGGATATGACAGAAAAGAAACAGTATTGTTATCATCATAGTCATCCAGACATTTAACATCGATATGAAAGCTTTTCAATCATACATTTAACAGAAAATTCAATTTTAACCAATTTTAACCATATATCGTCCAGATAGTGTGTGAGGAGGAAAGGGGGGGAAAGGAGCATGATGGAAGGTGAGTAACATGGAGGTGGGAGGGGGGCGTGATAGGTTGTGTAAAGGAGGGAATGAATGGAATACAATAGAATAGAATAAGACATTGTTCTGCTGACCATATTTGTACAGATTACAATATTATACAGTTTTTTTTTTTTTTACTAATTTTATACAATGGGGTATCAACGACTCTTGCTGATAGATAATTTGAGTACATTCCTCATTCCTTTGTAAAGATTCTCGTGACCAATTGGTTTGTCTAGTTTGAATTTAATTAATTTACTGCCCGTAACCCTAGGAGTACTATGTATCTGCCATCCCCTGTTTGTTGTAACTCATGTGAGTGAGCCATGGTTTCCATATTTCGACATACTGTGTTGTCTTCCCCAAAGAGGACCATCTGAGCTCATCTTATACTCTAAGGTGTTCTACCCTAGTGACCCATTCCTTATATCCTATTTGTTTAATATTTTTCCAATTAGCCGCTATTACCAACTTAGCAGCCGACAACATAAATATTAGGAGTGAATTTTTTTATTTCTGAAAAGGGATATCTATGATGAGGAGCAGCATGATGTTTATTTCATATGGGAATGTAAGTCCTAAGATCTCTCTTGTGTTTAAGTTAATCATGTCCCAGAAAGGTCTTAAATGGCTGCAATGCCACCACGTGTCCCAAATCTCAATTTTCTGTCCCACATCGCCAGCATATTGATGACTCTGCGGGGTGGAATCTATGTATGTCTTGTGGTGTTCAGTACCATGTTGATATGATTTTATAATTGGATTCCTGGAGAGAAATACTAGGGTGTACATAGAATATCCTTTGAAAAATTTGTTCCCACTCCCTTTCGCTTAGTTTACAATTTATATATTGGTCCCATTTACGCGTATACCATGGGAGACCTGAGTATTTGTGAGCCTGTAGGAGGTCTAAACATGTAGATATTGCCTTTTTTGGTGGTGTAGTGCACATACATAGTCATTCGAATTTGGTAGTTTCTCTAAGAGGGCCCTTAGGAATTTCCAATGATTTTAAAAAATTAGACATTTGGAAGAACAGAAAATTCTGAGTTAAGGTGTGTGTGTTTGATTGTGTTATGTCTGCCAGTGATGTCTGTCCCTGTGTAGACCACACACTGTCTAGCGGAATATATGGAGTGTTTTCCATCTGGATATGAATAGGGAGTGACATACCTCTATTTCCTATCGGGAACTTTAAATTATGAGATATGGGATACCGTGGTGATATTCCTGAAAATATATTAGGGAGATGGATTATTTTTTTCCACACCCATATTGTAGCCTCGAGAGTGTGATGGTTTGGGGTAGGGTAGTCCCTAGATCCTGTATACGTCCATGGTAGGGCTTCCAGTGGTGTATGGGATATTGTTTGTTCTATGGCTATCCATCTTTTATTTGGAGAATGGCATGACCAATCTATTATTCTCATCATGTGGATGGAGTAGTAATAGTGCAAGATATCTGGCATTCCCACCCCTCCTTTATGTTTGGGTCTAGTGAGAATATGGTATGCAATGTGGGGTCTCTTCTCTGCCCATATGTATCTGGTAAAGAGTATTTTAATCATATTAAAGAACTTTTGTGGTATTTGTAAAGGGATTGTGTTCATCAGATAAAGGATGTGAGGCAGGATGTTCATAATAATAACATTCACTCTTCCCAACCATCGAAAGTGTGGCTTATTCCACCTCATTAGGTCATTTTGAATCTTATTCAAAATCTGTGGGAAATTTGCTTGATATGTGTCTGCTAATATATTAGTGATATTGATACCCAAGTATTTAATTGATTTATTATTCCAGTGGAATTGGTAGTCAACACAAAGGCGTTTTCCCATATTTTCGTTTATGCGGAGGCTGAGTGCCTCACATTTTGTGGCGTTAATTTTAAAGTTTGAGTAGGTACTATATTCAGTTAAGACTTCCATTAATGGTCTTAAGGATTGAAGGGGGTTGTAATAGTGAAGATTAGGTCATCAGCGAAAGCTGACACTTTATATTGCTGTGACCCTATCTCAATACCCTCTATGTCTTCAGCCATTCGGACTGCTTGGAGAAGTGGTTCCAGGGTCAATATGAACAGTAAGGGTGACAGAGGACACCCCTATCTAGTAACCGTTTGTTATTGACAGTGGTTCTGAGAGCATGGCATTTACTTTTATTCGGGCTGTAGGGTTGGAGTATATGGCGCTTATTAATGCCATCCAGTTAGGCCCGAAGCCCAGAGTCTCAAGAGTCAGTTGAAGGAATGGCCAGTCCACCCTGTCGAACGCTTTCTCAGCGTCTATTGCTAACAGGATGGACGGTATTCCTCCACCCTCTACCCAGTGGACCAAATCCAAAACCTTAATAGTGTTATCTCTCGCTTCCCTGGCCAGGACAAAACCTGCTTGGTCTGGGTGTATTAGGTCGTTTAGTAAAGGCCGAAGTCTCATTGCCATCATTTTAGTTAATATCTTAATGTCAACATTAAAGGACCACTCTAGGCACCCAGACCACTTCAGCTTAATGAAGTGGTCTGGGTGCCAGGTCCAGCTAGCTTTTACCCTTTTTTTTATAAACATAGCAGTTTCAGAGAAACTGCTATGTTTATTCTGAGGGTTAAGCCAGCCTCCAGAGCCTCTAGTGGCTGTCTCACTGACAGCCGCTAGAGGCGCATGCGTGCTTCTCACTGTGAAAATCACAGTGAGAGCACGCAAGCGTCCATAGGAAAGCATTATGAATGCTTTCCTATGCGACCAGCTGAATGCGAGCGCGGCTCCTGCCGCGCATGCGCATTCAGCCGATGACGTCGCGAGGAAGAAGAGGAGGAGGAGTAGAGCTCCCCGCCCGGCGCTGGAGAAAGAGGTAAGTTTAACCCCTTCCTCCCCCCAGAGCCCGGCGGGAGTGGGTCCCTGAGGGTGGGGGGCACCCTCAGGGCACTCTAGTGCCAGGAAAACGAGTATGTTTTCCTGGCACTAGAGTGGTCCTTTAATCAAGGAAATGGGTCTATAACTGCCACATACTTCTAATTTTTTTCTGCTTTTGGTAGAACGGTTTTAATGGCTTCTAGACTAGATTGTGGTAATATAGTGTTTTGGGCTAAGGAATTCAGGGTCTCCAAAAGGTCTGGAGAAAGATCTTTAATGTAGTTTTTATAATATGCCACTGAGAACCCATCTGAGCCTGGGGCTTTATTATGGGGGGTAGATCTTATGGCCAGTTGTAACTCCTCTATCATGAAGGGTAAATCTAGCGATTTAGTTTTGATAAGGGATAGCTTCCTACGGGTATGTTTCTCCAAGTACTGTTGCATATTTTCTCTGTCTGGAGGGTCGTGATGAAGGTTGTATAAAGATTGTTAGAATTTGCGGAATTCCTCCGCAATATCCTCCACTGTGTGTGTCATAGAGCCATTTGCCCTTCCTATTTTGGTCAAGGAGCTTCCCACACCTATCACCCTGTGTATAGTACTTTTGTTTGGACCATAGTAGTGCTTTTTTAGTAGTGTCGTTTAGCAGTATTTTTAGGTCCGCTCTAAGAGACGTTAGTTTAACAAAATCTTCCCCTGAAAGGGAAGCTTTGTGTGTTTCCTCTAAGTTTTTGATATCTTGAATATGTTTCTTCCTAGTTTTGGATTTCTCCCTTTTCATGAGGGCTCCCCATTTTATTAATTCCCCCCGAATAACACATTTATGTGCTTCCCACTGAATAGTGGGTGAGGTGTCCGGAGTTTTGTTAATATCAAAGTATTGGTTGATGGAGGTTTTTATTTATTTTCTTATTGAATTATTCAGCAGTAAATGGGGGTTGATCTTCCATTGGTATTTGGTTTTAGGTATTGTTGGTATGGACACCCACAAAGAGACGGGGGGGCATGGTCTGACCATGTGATACTACCTATGGTAGCTTTGCGTATGAGGGTTAGGTCCTTATGCGTGGTGAGGAACATGTCTATTCTGGTGTATGTATGATTTGGGTTGGAATAGAACGTAAAATCTTTCTTATTGGGATTAAGTACTTTCTTATTGGGATTAAGTACTCTCCAGCAGCTGATTTTCATGCAATATTTTTCGCATCTGTGATCTTGCCGAGGCTAGATGTGCTGGGCATTTTGCTATTGGGCATCTAGTGACAGATTAAAATCCCCTCCTATAATAAGAATGCCTTCAGCTACTTTCTTGAGTTTAGTTAATATGTGTCTCAGCGTGGTGCATTGATGTGTGTCCGTCAGGTATAGATTCACTAGCGTGACTGGAGAATTACCTATGCGGCCTATCAAGATTATGTACCATCCTGATTCGTCAGATATCTGCTGCGTATAAGTGAAAGGGACCTGTGTTCCTATCAATATGGCCACACCCCTCAATTTATTCAGGTTGTAATTATTATAGAAACTCGTAGGGAATTGTTTATGTCTTAATTGTAATAACAAAGGGCATATTAAGCAAGCGAAAAAACTAAATAATATCTGTAAGCAGTACAATTTATATGATATATGGAGATTACTGCATCCCTGTATAAAAGATTTTTCCCACTTATCGGGTGTATATGGCACCTATTCCCGGATTGATTTCTGTCTAACAAGTGCTAATACAATTCCGCTTTTTAATAACATTAATCTTAAGGAAAATACATGGTCAGACCACAGTTATGTCTTATTTGACCTTGGCAATTCTCCCCCTTTCCTCCGTAACACTTGGAGACTGAATTATGCCATTTTAAAGGACTCAAATAATAGGGAGGATCTGACCAAATTATTGGAGTATTTTTGGACAGAAAATAACCCGGGAGATACTTCCCCTTTAATAAATTGGTGTACTCATAAATCCGTAATGAGGGGCTATATAATCAAAATTGACCATCTCCTAAAGAAAAAGAAGGGTACAAAATTGCCTGACTTATATATTGAATTTTATTCATGTTCTAAAATGAATAAACTACAATCTTCTCCGGAGCTGAGAACTCATTTAAAAGTTCTACAAACCCAAATAAATTTAAAAGAAGAGGAAAAAAATAAACTAAATATAAATAAACTTAAATTAAATCATTATATCTCGGGCAATAGAGCGAGTAAAAGTCTAACTAGGAGACTACGTAATCAATACGCTAAAAACAGGGTAGAGAAATTGGTGGTTGACCAAACTGTATACTCCACTCCATCTGAGATCAGACAAATGTTTAACCAGTTTTATCAGAATTTGTATAATTTAAGGCTGTCCCCAGAAACCAAGGATATCAAGGAATACTTATCAAATTCCCAAATTCCGACAGTTTCTTCCCAGGATCTGACCAATTTGAATAAAAATATTTCTCGAGAAGAGGTGCAATTTCAAATTGATAGATTAGCGATAAATAAAACTCCTGGCCCTGATGGCTTTACAAATTTATATTATAAATATATGAAATCTTACCTAGTAAAACCACTTACTGAAATGTTCAATCAAGTTGTAGAAAATGAGGACATACTAAAGGAATTATTACAATCAAATATTGTCCCAATTTTAAAACCTGTAAAAGAGAGTACGGATCCTAGAACCTATAGACCAATTGCACTAATTAATGTCGATATGAAAATATATTCCGCCATTTTTGCTGAGAGACTGAAGTCTGTTATTACTAAATTGATTCATCCAGACCAAATAGGGTTCATCCCTGGAAGATGGGCATCAAACAACACTCGAAAGCTCATTCATATTATTGGTCTAGCTCAAGTTCATAAGGAGCCCCTCCTGGCCCTGTCTCTAGACGCAGAAAAAGCGTTTGACAGGGTCGGGTGGGACTATTTAAGAGAACTCCTTAAGGCATACGGCTTTAAAGGCTGGATATATAAAGCAATTATGGTATTATACTCTTCTCCTTCCGCTAGAACCGTAGGTCCTAATATTGTCTCGACTTGTTTCGATCTCAAAAACGGAACAAGACAGGGGTGCCCCTTGTCACCACTACTCTATATTTTATCTCTTGAGCCTCTCGCGATTAATATTAGAAACAACCACTTGATAAAAGGGGTCCCTACGAAAATACAGGATATAAAGATTGCATTATATGCTGATGACGCTCTGGTTATTCTTACATCTCCGGAGGACTCATTGGCCGCATTAATGAAGGAAATTGATAATTTCTCTAATATCTCTAATTTCAAGTTAAATGTATCAAAATCTGCTGCCTTAACCATTAATTTATCACTGACACAGGTCGAAAGGCTATCCCAAAAATATCAATTTATTTGGACTGACACAGAAATTAATTATTTGGGTCTTAGTTTCCCTGCTAACCCCTCCCACATAGTGGAAAGGAATGTTATGCATTTAATGAAAGATATGAATAAAAATTTGCAAAAATTGAAAAACTTAGAAACTCTATGGACAGGCAGAATTAATATTATCAATTCCTATATTCTACCAAAATGGACGTACCTGTTCTCAATGGTCCCTCTCAAAATCCCTAAGACCTGGCTATTAATGATCCAATCTAACATCAATAAATTCATCTGGAAAAATAAAAAGCCTAGAATAAGTCAAAAAACATCTCTAAAAAACTGTCTCAGGGCGGGCTAAACTTTCCAAGTATTATTAATCTTTATTATGCAAACAATATACGACATATATATATTTTACAAGAACCAAATTTCTTCTCTGAACCATGGTATAATATGGAATCGGAAGCTCTCCACGCTTCTAGTCTCTATTCTTATATTTGGTCATATCCTGGGAAGCTCTCAAGGGATTTGCCCAACTGCTTAATGTCGTTGGCCCAGTCTTTGGAAATATGGGCGGAAATTAGGAACATTTTGGGCTTAACTAACTTAATTCCGAGAACATGTAAATTGAATATACTTGAAAGTAATATAGAAGATTTATCATTGAGATATTGGCCTAACAAAGACACACTAACTTTATCGGATATAATGCAGGGTGATAATATTATACCTTTTCAACAGATGGTGGACAGCTTCCATATACCATCTAAAGAATTGTTTACTTACCTCCGTATCAAACACTATATTCAGAAACACGTAGTCCAATATTCTTCTCCTTGGGCCAAAGAGTTGAAAACTATATTTTCATTTCAAACTGTACCCAAGATTATTTCGGTTGCTAATTCGCTTTTCAAAGATTTAGATACCTTTCCATACAAACTGGTTAAACTATGGGAAAAAGAACTCGATTTAACGATTTTACCAAATGACTGGTTTTCGTCTTTAATTCTTGTAAATAAATATGTCCATGGTTTAAACCTGACAGAGTGCCACTTCAAGTTACTTTATAGATGGTATTATACTCCAACTAGGTTGGCCAAAATGTATACTTCTCAAGACCCCACTTGTTGGAGATGTGGCACCTACTCAGGTACATATACTCATATATGGTGGTGTTGTCCAGCACTTAAACCATTATGGGCCTGGACTTTTAACATTGTATCCGAAATATCTATGAATGAGGCATCATTCAAGGATACAAATAGAAATCCAGCCTCGGCCCTCCTTCACCTGAACTGGCCCTTTAAATTAAGCAAACATATCTGCTTAGCTATTCATTGTTTTATTGCAGCTAACATCATCATAGCAAGACAGTGGAAATCCTCTGCCCCTTTCAGAAGATTTCCCTAATTAATCAACTCAAATTCCAACTAACAATGGAAAATGAAATTATTAAAAGTCAGTCAGTGATCTCAAAAAAAAAAAAAGATTGGTATACAAATTGGCTAAAAAACTGTTGCCTACTCTATGGTAACTCATAAACCCTTTAGGTGAAGGGGATATGGATGTTGCAACTTTAATTGGTCAGTAGAATTTACCCCATGGTCAACAAGTTTCTAAATCTCTGTTTATCCTCAGGGATATACTTCTAATTACATCCTCATAGACTCTTGTCTAAGTTTTATAAATGATTTCCTGTGTTTTTTTTTTGTTTGTTTGTTTTTTTCTCTCTCTTTCTTTCTCTCTAATAAGGATGTTTGATTGTTATATCCTAATTAATTTAATCTTTCCTTATATAATATGACTTATTTATGTCAATTGGATGTATTTTGTATGATTGTGTGTATGTATTTGTTGTTTATGAATTGTCTTGTAATATTAAAACAAAATTTATGAATAAAAAGTATTGGAAAAAAAAAAAAAAACATCTCTTGGTTTGTCCTGTGGGATTCCCTTTGGCCGCAAGGCTCTATGGGCCCGGTCAAATAAAATTGGTGTGTCCTCTGGCCTCTGCAGGATATTGTTGAAGAGTGCTTGTAATTTGCCTCTCAGGTCCTCGGAGGCTTCCCGTTCCTCTGGTAGGCCTCTCAGGCGTAAGTTATTTCGCTGGTTCCTATTATCCAGTTCCTCGATATTTCTGGCTATAGTGATATATTTTAAGTCCATGGTGTCTTGCCTCTCCTCTAATGCTTTAATCGCTGCTATGGAGCGCAAGTTTTCGTCTTCCAACTCGCTCACCCTCTGCCCCACGTGGTGTACATCTCTGGCAATATTAGAGATCTGCTCCTGCATTGATTCTTCCAGCCTCGCCAGCATTGATGCCAGGTCTGTCTTGGAAGGCATATTCTGTAATATTTCTTTGATCTCCATATCTCTGAAGGCTGATGATTGTGCGGAGGAAACTGGGCTGGGAGGAGGTGAGTCTAATTGCCAAGGTGCTGCCGCCATATTGCTGTCCTCTTCGTATGTCAAGGCTTTCACTTTTTCTCAAAAGTATTTATCTAGCTCACCCGATTTCTTGCTGGAACCTTGTTCTATATGTTCCTGGGTGACTAGGGATTTATTTTTATTCCCCATTGAGGTGTTTAAAGTAGGGTTTTTGGGTCTTTAGTTTGTAGGCGCCGGGAGCTCTCTCGCTATGCGACCGCTCACATAGAGTATCAGGACATGCCCCCCGCCCCCACTTTACTTTTATATGCATTAGTACCTATGTAGGCAGTTTTTCGTCTGGTAGCCATATCCTCTTAGTACTTATCTAAACAGCTTGATTGTGTGTTCCATTTGCACCCACAGTACCTATCTAGGCAGCTCATTCAGGTTTTGGCAACTATACCTTTAGTACCTATCTAGGTAGCTCACTGGGTTTGATTGCTACACTTATCTTACGACTATCTATGGAACTCAATGCCCTTTTTTTGAATGGGACCTGATTTTTTGGGGGGGGATTCCCTGCTTTTCGCTTTATTCGTTTCAGACTTTGATCTCATACTTTCCCTGATTTTTGCAGTCTGACAAACAGACTATATGCTGTAGGTGTGCCTATTATACTTTGAGTTTTTTAGGGTTACATATTGGGTCACTGCATGCATTAATACTGAGGAATATATCTAGTATCATCATATTGTAAGTGACTTTATCTTGTCCTCGCATGTATGGTAGCTACGGTTACCCTAGTAACCTACCCTCTAAATAGCATTACCTGTCACTAACAAATAGTAAGTAGGTTTGATTTATTTTTTTATGCTAAACCTTATACTAGTAAAATAGAAGGGAGAGACTATCTGAACTAAGTCCCATCTATCTATTATGAGTTGTACATACATAGGCTGTAGCGTCCTATTACGTTTTTGGAGTCCCTTACTATTTAGCTAAACTGTAAGCTATTGCCAGTTACTAACTCTTGACTTCATGCCCCCAATTAGATGCCACTTGGCTATTGTGTTGACTGTATAGGCCAATTTATCACTATTGACTTACATCCATTTACATATACACATGCAAGAGACTATTTAGGCTGCATCGAGCCTTTCCTTTTTAACTTCACTAGCACATTTGATTGTGTGTTCCAGTATTATTATTTTTTCACTCGTTTACTATTTTTTGTTTAGAGATATCCAAAGACATTATAAAATAGAACTTAATAAAGATATGTTTAAATTGGACGCCTGACCGGGGAGAAAGTATACCGGATACTTTAGCTTCCATGGAGGACCACACAAGCATACAAGGCAGCCCCGCTACCTCCCCCCCCCCCCCCCACAGCCGGTGGGGGTAATCCTGGCCTCGTGGAGACAGCACACTCCAGGGCGGGAATCCCCACGTGGAGACCACGTTGGTTACCTGTACAGGCTAAGGCTGCCAAAATGTGGCCCATCTGAAAGTTGCCATTGGAACAAGAGGACATTCACTACCCACGCTGGTCCGGTACTTATCATGAGCCTAACCGCTATGTTAATGTGGGCACCAGCAGGTGAGACCGTGGAGGCAGAGGACTGAATCAGAAGGGATACCTTATCCTCACCCCCACTTTTGGAATGCCTAACTGCACCCCTGAATGATCGGAGGTGGAGTAGCAGTGAAGAATACTCACCGTGGGGGGCCGATCTGGACGGCCTGGGCACTGCCGAGCGCCGGTTGGATCCTCCACGCTGATTGCCCGCCCGCTGAAGAAGTGAGTGCCCTAGCCTTTGGATATAAGGGGTCACCGGAGAGCCTGCCCCTGACGCCTGAGCCCCGTGGGGTGGGTTTGCGCAGTCCTTCGGGCGGGCCAGTGGCTCTCATCCAATCCTGCCCCACATGATAAACTAATCCATGATGTCGGGTTTGCTTTAATTTAATACCCTAGTAGGCAACACATGTTTCAGGTATAACCGCAAGCAATTCACTGTGTACTCTGCCTCTTTATACATTTTGTTTCTTTATAACTCACTGGTAAGACCACATATTGAATATGCTGTGCAATTTCGGGCACCTGTTGTAAAGAAGAATATTGTGGCACTAGAAAAAGTGCAGAGGCGGGCTACAAAATTAATAAAAGGAATGGAACATATCAGCTATGAAGAAAGGTTAAAAAATTGAAACCTATTTAGTTTAGAAAAACTTTGCCTGAGAGGGGATATGATAACATTATACAAATATATTTGGGGCCAATGCAAACCATTGTGTGGAAATCTATTCACAAACCGGACTTTACATAGGACACGGGGTCATGTGTTTAGACTGGAAGAAAGAAGATTTAGTCTAAGGCAAAGGAAAGGTGTTTTTTTTTACTGTAAGAACAATAAGGATGTGGAATTCTCTGCCTGAAGAAGTGGTTTTATCAGAGCCCATACAGATGTTCAAACAGCTACTAGATGCACACTTGTAAAAACTGAATATTCAAGGATATATTCAAGGATACAATCTTTCAATGTAAGGTAATAACTGCTTGATCCAAGGATAAATCTGACTGCCATTCTGGGGTCAAGAAGGAAGTTTTTTCCTAGTTTGTTGCAAAACTGGAAGTGCTTCAAACTCGTTTTTTTTTGCCTTCTTTTGGATCAACAGCAAAAAAAAAACAAATATGAGGAAGGCATGATTTCCTGTGTTTTTTTTTTGTTTGTTTGTTTTTTTGATGGGCGCAAGCCTCTTTTCAGCTATGTAACTATATACTGATACACACCTCTCATGTTAACCCAAAGTTTCTTATATCTGACTTAATACACTGCGCTGAGCCTTATTATTAGGATTTCCTTCCAAGCCTATATAGCTAGAACAGCGGTAGTGTCTAAGCACTGCAGCTAACGTGGGACGCAAACTTACCAAATCAAACACGAGGGGAGGGGAAGGAAAACATAAAAAAACACTGAATTTAGGAGAACATTGCAACTGAACGTTTTTCATTTTGTTTATATAGTTACATAGTTACATAGCTGAAAAGAGACTTGCGTCCATCAAGTTCAGCCTTCCTCACATATGTTTTTTGCTGTTGATCCAAAAGAAGGCAAAAAAAAACAGCTTGAAGCACTTCCAATTTTGCAACAAGCTAGGAAAAAAATCCCTTCTTGACCCCAGAATGGCAGTCAGATTTATCCTTGGATCAAGCAGTTATTACCCTACATTGAAAGATTATATCCTTGAATATTCAGTTTTTACAAGTGTGCATCTAGTAGCTGTTTGAACATCTGTATGGGCTCTGATAAAACCACTTCTTCAGGCAGAGAATTCCACATCCTTATTGTTCTTACAGTAAAAAAAAAAACACCTTTCCTTTGCCTTAGACTAAATCTTCTTTCTTCCAGTCTAAACACATGACCCCGTGTCCTATGTAAAGTCCGGTTTGTGAATAGATTTCCACACAATGGTTTGCATTGGCCCCAAATATATTTGTATAATGTTATCATATCCCCTCTCAGGCAAAGTTTTTCTAAACTAAATAGGTTTCAATTTTTTAACCTTTCTTCATAGCTGATATGTTCCATTCCTTTTATTAATTTTGTAGCCCGCCTCTGCACTTTTTCTAGTGCCATAATATCCTTCTTTAGAACAGGTGCCCCAAATTGCACAGCATATTCAATGTGTGGTCTTACCAGTGATTTATAAAGAGGCAAAATGATATTCACGTCCCGAGAATGAATGCCCTTTTTCATGCATGACAATACCCTACTGGCCTTGGCCACTGCTGATTGACATTGCACTTTGTTGCATAGTTTGTTGTCTATAACAATTCCCAAGTCCTTTTCGTGTGTTGTTATCCCTAAATCGCTTCCATTAAGGGTATACGTTGCTTGTGTATTCTTTACGCCGAAGTGCATAACTTCTTCTAACATTTTTCAACATTAAATTTCATCTGCCATTTGAGTGCCCAGTCCATATTGTATTATTTTACAAAGTTTTGTGTCATCTGCAAACACTGTCTGTCTTCAAGATCATTTATATACATGTTAAATAGAAGGGGTCCCAGAACAGACCCCTGAGGGACACCACTTGCCACCTCTGTCCAGCTTGAAAATTTACCATTAACGACAACTCTTTGTACTCCGTTTTTAAGCCAAGCATTTTCATCTAGACCGATTTCCTTGAGTTTGAACACTAATTTTCTGTGTGGAACTGTATCAAATGCCTTGGCAAAATCCAAATAGATCACATCCACTGCAACACCCTGATCTATACTTCTACTTACTTCTTCGTAGAATGCAATCAAGTTAGTTTGACACGACCTGTGCTTCATAAAACCGTGCTGATTTTTGGCTGATAACCATGTTCTTCTCAAGGAATTCTTGAATATTATCCCTTAATAACCTTTCAAATATTTTACCAGCCACAGAAGTTAAGCTCACAGGTCTATAATTTCCAGGCAAGGATTTTGAACCCTTTTTGAATATAGGAACCACATCTGCCTTCCTCCAATCCTCCGGAACACTTCCTGAAAGAAAAGAATCTTGAAAGATTAAAAACAGAGGTTCACTTATTTCTACACTTAGTTCCTTAAGTACACGTAGAGGGATACCGTCAGGCCCTGGAGCTTTGTTTATATTAACTTTCTTTAGTTGCTGCAGCACCTTGTCTTCAGTTAACCGATTACAATTATTCTGCACGTTTTTAGAAGCAATCATTTGCACATCTATTGCCATGGGTTCTTCCTTAATATATACAGAGGAGAAATAGTTATTTAAAATTCCTGCCTTTTCCTGGTCTTCATTGACTAACACCCCCATTTCAGTTTTTAGTGTACCTACACTTTCATTTTTTTTTTTTTTTTTAGAATTTATGTACTTAAAAAATGCTTTGGGGTTGGTTTTGCTCTCTTTAGCTATAATTTTTTCATTTTGAAGTTTAGCAAATCTAATTGCCTTTTTGCACGCATTATTTACTTCCTTATATCTTTTATAAGATGCATCTGATTTGTCCGATTTAAATGCTTTAAATGCCCTTTTCTTATTTTTAATCTCTTGTTTTACTTTTCTACTAAGCCACATTGGTTTTAATTTGTTTCTTTTATATTTATTTCCCAATGGTACATACTGAGAAATGTACCTTTCTAATATTTGTTGGAAGATGATCCATTTATCTTCAGTGTTCTTTTCACTAAAGAGTTTATGCCAGTCAATATATTGTAAAGCTTCCCTTAACTTATTGAAATTGGCCTTTTTAAAATTATATGTTTTAGTATACCCCATGTGCTTTTGTTTTTTTGAGTTTATTTCAAAGGACACTATATTGTGATCACTATTTCCCAAGTGCTCACCTACTTGAATGTTGGTCAAAAGATCAACGTTGTTTGTTAAAACCAGGTCCAGACAAGCGTCCATTCTAGTTGGTGCTTGTACTAGTTGTGACATGAAGGTGTCATTTAACAAGTTTAAACAACTAATTCCCTTTGCTGAGCTACTAGTCCCTCTGTCCCAATTTATGTCCGGGTAATTAAAATCTCCAATAATTAAAGTTTTACCCAGATTTGCAGCTTTCTCAATTTGCTCAAACAGCTGTTGTTCCTCGTCAATATTAACATTAGGTGGTTTATAACATATCCCAACCAATAGTTGGTTTCCCTTCTTTTCCCCCAAGCAGATATTTACCCATAAAGCCTCCACATTTTCCTCATCGCATTCCATTTGCTTAAGATTTGGCTTTAAATCATGGTTGACATACAAACATACCCCACCACCCTTCTTGTTTTTCCTATCCTTCCTAAATAACATGTACCTATGTACATGTATTTAACCCCTTAAGGACCAAACTTCTGGAATAAAAGGGAATCATGACGTGTCACACACGTCATGTGTCCTTAAGGGGTTAAGTTAACTGCCCAGTCATGTGTCTCATCCCACCATGTTTCAGTTATGCCTATTATATCATATTGTTTAGTGTATGCTAATGCCTCTAGTTCCCCCATTTTGTTATTTAGGCTCCTTGCATTAGTAAGCATACATTTAATATCATGCATCACTTGTATATTTTGTGAATTATCAACATTACATAGCTTTGCTGTTTTGAGCTTGCCCCTCCCCCGTCTCCACCCTCCTTATACTGTGCTAAACTCCTTTCTGTCCTATTTCCATTTTGTAAATTGCTATAACCCTCCCCCCTACTACTATTTTAAAATCTCCTCCAACCTTCTAGCCATCCTATCCCCCAGCACTGCAGACCCTCTCCCGTTTAGGTGCAATCCATCCATTACTACCATCCACTACTATAAAGGTTGTACCCAATCGCAAAGTCGACCCAGTGCTCTAAAAACCCAAAACCCTCCTTCCTGCACCAAGACATCAGCCACGCATTAACCTCTCGAATCTCCCGCCGCCTTTCCACTGTAGCGCGTGGCACAGGTAATATCTCAGAGAATACCACCTTGGAGGTCCTTTTCTTAAGTTTGCTACCTAATTCCCTGAAATCATTCTTTAGGACCTTACATCTTCCTCTTACTTTGTCATTGGTACCAACATGGACCATGACCGCTGGGTCATCCCCAGCCCCTCCCAATAATCCATCCACGCCGTCAGCAACATGCCGGACACGAGCACCCGGGTTGCCCTATCTGCTCTCCTAATGATAGAGTCCCCTACCACCACAACCTGTCTTGCCTTCTTTACATTTTGATTCCCAGCCGTACTAGGGGGGCTGTTAGCTCGGCTGTTATAAGTAACAGCTTCCTCTAATACAGCTACTCCTGAGCTGATGCTCCCAACATCTTCCCTCAAACGGGCAAATCTGCTAGGTTGCACCAAATCAGGACTAGCTAGCCCTTTCCTCTTCCCGCCCCCCCCCCCTGCTTCCTCGCCCCACTGTCACCCAGCTACATGCCTGTTCCCCATCTGTCTTATCTCCTTCCTCTCCACTACCTGTCCCCACTAAACTCTGCTCAGTCAGCAGCAGACTCCTCTCAAGATTGCCGATCTCCCTCAAAGTTCCAGAGAAGCCACTCGCACACAACCATCACAGAGGTATGGACCCTGGACGGGTACATCCAGGCATCCATACATGCAACAAGATGTGCATGGAGTTAAACCAGCAATCTTGCTAACGCTCATTTCCCCAGATACAGAACAATAAAAATAAAATAAAAATATATAAATAAATAAAAATAAAAAATTACCTTGATAGTTTAAACCCCTAGTTAGTTTTAACTCCTGGTTTTCTAACTCCTACTTGAAAGAGTCTGCTTCCAAGTAATGTGAGCAAGCTCAGAAGCTCAGTGGGTTAGGGGTGTGCCTTTATGGGGATACAAATCCCACACAGGTGCAATTAATGAACACTCCCCCCAATAAATCAAGCAGCAGCACAAAAGAGGGGGAAAAAACAGAACACACACAAAAAAAAAAAATGTAAAAAACTAAACTTTTTTTTTTTAAACTTTACCAACTGAACGAATTAAACAAAAATAAAATACAAACCACTCTCCACAGTATACAAACCACTCCAAGCAACTCCTGGTTTTCTAACTCCTACTTGAAATAGTCTACTTAATAGAGTCTGCTTCCAAGTAATGTGAGCAAGCTCAGTGAGTTAGGGGGGTGCCTTTATATCATAAGCACTTATGTAATTTTCATGCATGTGAACGTATCGTAATACGTATACCTGTATCTGCTATTGTAGCCCACTTGGTGGGATTGAACGGACACATGCTCTCACCTAACCGTTGTTCAGGGAGCTTATAATACTAATTCTCACAGCATTATTACCACCCAATGTATAACCGTTAAATGAAAAGCGTTCACTTAGTTACCACTATATTAGAACCCAGGGCCGGACTGGGAAGAAAATTCGGCCCGGGCATTTTTTTTTATTACAGCGGCCCACTAAAAAGGGGGTGGGGCCAGATAGGGTGTGTTTTGTCATCACAAAGTGAGCATGTTGGTTCAATGCTCTTCCAGGGTAGATCATGCGCAGAGCTCTGCTGAAGAGCTCTAGCATGAGAAAAAGACCCTGTATTTGTTCTGCACCACGCAAACGAATTTAATAACATGCTTGCACTGTGTTTGCTTGAAATTTGTCTCTGGTGTCTCCATAGATGGGATACCAGGAGACAAAAATGCTAGGAAAGTGTATTGTGCAGTGTGTGTGCAAGGGGTGTAGTGTGTGTGTGCGTGATGGGTGCTGTGTTTGCGTAAGGGTGCAGTGTGTGTGTGCTGTGTGTGGTGGGTGCTGTGTTTGTGGGTGCTATGTGCGTGTGAGGAAGCTGTGTGTGAGGGTGCTGTGAGTGTCAGGGGTACAGTGTGTGTGTGGGTGATGGTGCTGTGAGTGTCAGGGGTGCAGTGTGTGTGGGTGCTGTCAGTGTCAGGGGTGCAGTGTGTGTATGTGTGAGGGTGCTGTGAGTGTCAGGGGTGCAGTGTGTGTGAGTGATGGTGCAGTGTGTGTGAGTGAGGGTGCTGTGAGTGTCAGTGATGCAGTGTGTGTGAGTGAGGGTGCTGTGTCAGGGGTGCAGTGTGTGCGAGTGAGGGTGATGTGAGTGTCAGGGGTGCAGTGTGTGTGTGTGTGTGTGCTGTCAGTGTCAGGGGTGCAGTGTGTGTGTGTAGTGTGTGAGTGAGTGAGGGTGCTGTGAGTGTCAGGGGTGCAGTGTGAGAGTGAGGGTGTTGTGAGTGCCAAGTGTGCAGGTTGTGTGAGCAATTGAGGCTGATGTGACTTGGGTGATTATTTCCCCCCTCCCTGCTTACCTTATGCCTGGGAGTGGGGATCCTGCTTCTGCCATCCACTCCTGGTGGTCCTAGTGGTGAGTGAACTCTAGCCTGTGGGGCTAGAGTTTACTCCCACGAGACCTGGAGCGTTGCCATGGCAACACTCCGAATCTCGCGATGGGAACCCGGCGGAGCTTTAAGTTAGAGCTACTCTGGGTTCCTCTCCTGGCTCCCTCACTCTCTCCCCCGGCGGCCGCAGTATGCTGTATGTGGGCCAGTAAGGGAGATCTTTGATCTCCCCACCAGCCCGCCGTGGACTACTGCAGGGGCGGCGTTTGGATATCGCTGGCCCTGCAGGGGCTGGCAGGGAAGATCCTGTGATCTCCCTGCTGGCCTCGGCCCATGGCCACCACGGCCCACCGGGCATTTGCCCGGTGTGCCCGATGACCAGTCCGGGCTGTTGGAACCGTTGATTTGATTTATTGCATTTGACAGCCTACTGTTGTACAACGCTTTTCCATGACGCATTTTGATTGTCAGAAATGTACCGTACTTGACTCTATGCTACGCTCCAAAATAAAAAAACAAAGTCACAAAGTCAGATTAACAAGCCAGAGAGTACGTAACCAGAAAACACAAGTTCAGTATCAATACTAGCAAGAAAAGACCACAACAGGGCACTGAGAGACAGGAAAGGTAAGTATTTATATCCTTGTCTTAATTCTGATTGGATAACTTCCAATCAGAATTAACAATCACACGTGGGGGATATCTATACCCCCCACTGTGATGTTGCGCTGTAGCAACCCCGGCGTTCATCAGTACCGGCTCCCAGCGTGCAGCGTTAGACATGCTGCCGCTGGGAGGAGGAGAGGAGGACGCGAGCGGCGTGTCAAGGGGAGAGGACGCCACTCGCTGACCGGTAAGGGGAGGGGGACGGCGGACGGCGACGGAGCGAGGGTGAGTGCTGCGAGAGGATTGCAGCCTCCCCTCACAGCTGCCCGCGGAGCCCTGACAGTCACACCTCCCTGCATGTGACTTGCACAGCCTTCCATAAACCCTTTGTGACGAGACCAATCTCGCCACATTGCATTGGAGGAGCCTGGTTGCCCGCCTGCTGCCTTTGGATTATGGGCCGGCAGCTAAAGGGTTAATTTGACTGCAGAAAGATTTATTTCTCCCTTTCTGCACAGCCATTCGGTAGATTCTATCTACCGAACAAACAGACGTTTTTCAGACTCCCCAGAGCCGTGGGAAGCCGTCCGGCGCCGTTAATTGGCCACCCAGAAGCTGGAGTGTGCCCTCCATTTACCTCCCTGAAGCTGCGGTTAACCGCAGCTTAATTGATTGTTACTGGGTGGCCGCGGTTACACTTAGCGGCCACTAGATGGCGGTGTTCCGGAGCTCCCCGGGCAGCCAGCGCTTTTCTGCCCAGCTTTCATGCATCAAACCCGGACACTTTTACGTGCAGGCACCGCTGAACCTCCAGCCCCTGGTTCTAATTTGTATATTTTTAACCGAATGCATGTAAATTCGGTAGTTTATTTTATGTGAATGTTAACCCAGATAGCACAGCCATGGAGCCAATTTGTGTAATTAACTCTGGCTCCATGGCAATTAAACTGTATTCGTGTGGTCTGAGTGCCATTCACCTAATAATGTGCACTCAGACCTGAGCTATCTGGGGATATGTGACATGTCTGTGTTTTATGTATAAAAAGTAACTTTGTGTATTTTAAAGTGATAGTCTGTCTTTGTGTCCCCACGTGTGTAATGGAGTTTTGCCTTTGTCCTGGGAGATAATTGAATTACTTCTCCAGGGCAGAGGGGAGGAAGCCAGGATGCATTGTGGGGATGTTTTACTTATGTATGTCTGTAATTGGTACTTGTCTGTCCGTTGTTACAGTCTTCCATCTGGTCCCCTAGGGGAGTGTCCACCAGGTGGGGGACCTGCATAAATACAGGGGCAGGTAGCCCTCAATAAACAGACCACTGCTTGACCCTCAACACGGAGCCTTGACTCGTCCTTGGGGGGATTCACTGTATGCTGATAGGGATTGACTGCCAGGAGTGTAAGCCGCTTGGGAGCTTTTCCTGTTCATCTGCTAGCAGCTATTCGTGAGGTTCCAGTTCGGGAGTTTGGAGTGCTACCTTATTCCCTTGTATGCAGTTCGGGAGTTTGGTGCATTCACTTGTATCCAATTCGTGAGTTTTGTGATTTTGTGATTCTACAGTAGCTGTGCCTGTCTGTGAAAAGGGGATTATCGCCTAAATGGATTTTAACCCCTTGTCTGCTGAAACGGTCCGTTACACACTTCCTGTAAAGAGAGCCCTATTTAGGCTTTATTTATTGCAAGTTCTGTTTAATTAAGATTTTCTTATCCCCTGCTATGTTAATAGCTTGCTAGACCCTGCAAGAGCCTCCTGGATGTGATTAAAGTTCAATTTAGAGATTGAGATACAATTATTTAAGGTAAATTACATCTGTTTGAAAGTGAAACCAGTTTTTTTTTTTTTTTCATGCAGGCTCTGTCAATCATAGCCAGGGGAGGTGTGGCTAGGGCTGCATAAACAGAAACAAAGTGATTTAACTCCTAAATGACAGTGAATTGAGCAGTGAAATTGCAGGGGAATGATCTATACACTAAAACTGTTTTATTTAGCTAAAGTAATTTAGGTGACTATAACCCCTTAAGGACCAAACTTCTGGAATAAAATGGAATCATGACATGTCACACACGTCATGTGTCCTTAAGGGGTTAACTGGGTCTGTAACATTTCCCATAGTAACACGGAACCTACCCTCTGTTAGTAAATCAGCAGCATGGGAATTATTACTTGTCAGTCCCCCTCACTAACAATAATAAGATTGATATGGAAGAATTCTGACTGGCAGCATCACAAAAACTCTACTTTGCTCACATACCCATACCAGGCTGTCACAACATGGACCTTAAGAAAGGCCAAATACCATGGCCTAATGCTGGGAACTTTAAAGAACGAGGAGCCGATAATAAAATTGATCAGATATTATTGGGATTCCCATTGATTAGGCTAATATGGTAGGTATAACCGCAAATAAAAGGCTTGTCAATAGGGCACCAGCAAGAAATTAATACTTGATTCTGCCACTAATAATAATAAAGTTGAATGAGTCTTAACTAATAGATTGGAGGTTAGGACAAACCCTAATACCTGATAGAAGTGAAATGACGATAAGTAAGCTAATAGAACTAACGATTGTCAATGTGGATGTGAAAGAGATACCTAGTAGTGCTGCGTCTATTGTGGATTATACAAGGCTTAGATAAAACCGTGACAGACTGAGGAAGCCTGAATATGGTTAAATGTGTAATGAGAGGTTCTTGGTTTTCAGGAGTTCAGAGAGGTTCGTAAAGGAAGGAATTGCATGGGCATAGCAATGCTGAGAGTCAACCGTAGTATGACAGGGTTGTAGTTGATCCTTGTAAAGCTGGAAATGTTGTATGTAATTGCCCAAATTTGTGGCAAACATATGTTGTAGTGGATTGCCCACAGAGGGCAATATATAATGTATGGAGTAAAGGCCTAGTGAGGGCCACATGTAGAGGTATTGCAGTGGAAGGCCAATATTACCAAATGTAAGTCTTGAGCTGCTGGGTGTATAATAGGATGTATGTAAAGTAATGATTATGGCATTAACAATTGTAGGTTAATTGTTCCAAAGTTGTAGGAATGGACTGTGATTTGTGTATGGACAGTAGTGATGCTCTGGTATTCGACCTGGTTTTATTTATTTATTTTTACACTGAGTGGTGTACTTAAATGCAGTATAATAGGGCAATATACAACCCCCGAGCAACAGGAAGGCCACAATTAGTTTGTAGTACAAAAAAAGGGCTGTGCCAGATATATAGAGGGACAATAAAAAAAAAGACAATGACTTATATCAATAGGTAATCAACAGAAGAGAAGGAGTAAAAGCTGTGTATACGTATAGTAAAAAGAGAGAGATAATACTTTCCAGGGAAAAAAAAAAAATAGTCCAAATTTGGAAGATCTCACTTAGGTGAAAGTCTTAATGGGAGGTTGTTAAGATTTTATATCCTCAATGACTTGAAGTCCAAACATTCCACTCATATGAAATATAAAAAGACAGAGACAACCAATAGTGTGATATGTATAATCTGAAGGAGTCACTAAAGAAGATACTTCATAAACTGACATTTTAAAGAGCTTTAACCAGCTCTAATGGGAAGGGTGTACAGCGATATAATCCCTGCTTATGGAATATGCAGCATCCAGGTAGGATATGCCCGACACTCAGGGAAAAAAAAACCTGATAGTGCTCAAAGTTTAAAAGTTATCTGTAATAGATAAATAAAAATGGTACTAACAAGTGTAGAGCAGACTAACTGCTCTTTGATGTCAGCGTTGGTGGTATGATCCCCACCTAGGATTGCTTGGAGTCCAAAGTTGCAGAATGCCAGGTAACAATTAAAAATAAGTAGTGTATATAAAAAGAGATGATTGGCACCAACAGGTGACCAAATAACCTTTTATTGATAGACATAAACAAATTAAAATATCCAATATGCATTTCACCAATGCGGCTTCTTCAAATTGAATACAGCGTGTAACCTGGCAAATAGTTTATTTAGGGATGGAGGTAATTAAATTTGGCGCCAAAAGTGAGGACAACCAATCAAATTAAAAATAATTAACATACTTAGAAATGAGTTAAAAACCTACCATATAGGGGGGCGGGGCCTGACTGCCATGGCGGAGAGTCGCATCTTGCCTGAGCTCCTCTCCTACTAGAGCAAAAACGATAGTTTACGCTACATTTAGCCCAAATTATCATTCACCCAACAACTCACCTGCATCCCAACCTGACTGCAATACACTGCGGAGGTGGGAAACGCGACAGAAGCTCAACTGCAGCACAATCTGAGACATGCGGCCTAGAGCGCGACGGACGGGAGAGGCGGACGACCTCCCAGACCGGAGTGATTCAACAGCCCTAATCGACATGCAAAAGCCCCGTGACCCCCCCCCCCCCCTTGGACCGGCGGGGGTGATCCCGGTCCCCCCTTAGGAGGAATGCCTGCTCTACTGGGTACAGAGGGAGAGATCACTGATGCAAGGAAATCAGGTGACCCTCCCAGAATGGCGGAAGCCACGTGGCACCACGACCCTGTCGATGTACAAAATGACCTAACGACCAGACTTAATCGAATATTCGACAAATTCTGGCGGGACCTGGAGAAGAGGAGGCATTGCACCACCTTTGAGCAAACGCTAACATACACACCATCACAGCAGGTTGTAAGCCCACAGCAGACTCCTGCAAGACGAACCACCTTGCCGGCACAAGCAAAGCCGCACCGGCGCCCGCCTAAGTGGCGGGAAAACAAAATACTCAGACCACGACGGCGAAGACTGAACAGGTCACAACGGACTGCTCACCGCTCCATACATCCTGCACTGGACACTGACGCTACCCCAATTGCGAGAAGGTTCGGTTGCATGCACCGACGAGCACACAAGCCTGAAAAATCTGTCACGACTGCTTGCCGCTCTCGCTCCGGGCCGCGGCCTACTCCACGACAGACCCCTCAAGTATCTCCCCTTTCCAGAAAGCCCGGCACACAGCCAGCCAACGGACCCACCAAGAAGCCCCGAGCTGAGCCACAGACCAGATACGCGACTTATGCTTCAAATGACTCGGAGGGTGGTAAAGCCTGGGACTGGTGGGGGGCTACCTTGCAGAATTTCAGCCACAAGCTTAGACTCGGGGTGGGATGACACACCCGACCTCAGATAAAACCCTAGCAGAAACAAACCACTTCTCACCCACCTCCTACTCAACAGGGATAAAATCTCACTAATAACCCCTAGGGTCACTAGCCTGTTATCCCCCTACCATGAGCACGCTTCACAGTTTATTTTACACACATACTCACCATGTCTGATACAGCATAACACAACACTTCCCTCTTACTATAAAGCCTAGACATGTTAGATCTCACCTGGACTCCAAACCATACTATAAAAAATGTGCTGTATATTCAAATGCCATATATATGTCACGCTATGTTCAATTTAATGTTTGTCACTGCTGTTGTGGCATTGACAGAATGTTTGTAAACCACAAGCACGCAAAAATAAAGACTATAAAAAAAAAAAAAAAAACTACCATATAGACTATATTTGTCTCTGGGATGATCTGGAGTTGTTTTTTTTTTTTGTTTTTTTTATGTAGCTGACTGCAGTTTATTGGGCGGTCTAGTAGTTATCCTATACTTTTGTCTGTTTATACTTAGAAATGAGTTAAACGCTTAATTCTGGATAAATATAACTAATATAAATGTTATATTATTATTATTATTTTTTTTTTTAATCAGAACGAAGCTTAATAAAGGAGACATAATGAATGGGGAAAAGTCACGTGACGCGCGATATTTGCGCGTCATTTATGCATGGCCGCTAGGGAACTGTAGTTCCTACTGACGTCGGCGTGCGAAAAGCAGCAGCTGATGTCAGAAAAAGGAACTAGATGTTCCTCCCAGCAAATGCCAGGAATACCATATAGAGTAGGGTGGTTGTGGACTGTGGCCACTATTCTAAATGGGAAGGGAAGACAGGGAGCGGCCATAGTATTAAGGGGGAGTAGGTCTAGGGTAGCCACAGCGGCCATATTGGAAATGGGCAAACCGCTGACATAGCTGTAAGTGGAGAAGGGAAATACATAATACGTAATAAGCAGTATTGATAACGAGAACAACATCATAATTATCTAACAATCTAAGATAAATAAAATAAATAAAAGAACGTATAACATAAAATGGCTGTAATACATAAAAAAAGAAGTAAGAAAGAAATAACACTAAAAGGGAAATGTAAAAAATAATAGTAAAATGGAAATATAAACATTTTAGAAAGTTATACAAATCAAAATTTGCATTTAAACCACAAGGAGCTAGGGTTTGCAAATTAAACACCCACTCCATTTCTGATCTCCCCCCAATTTTTTTTTTTTTTATATTACCACCTCTCCAGGGAATATTGTATTTCTTAATTCCAATACATTTCAAAAGCTTTATTGCAGTGGAATCTCGGTAAAAATAAATTTAGAAGGCTGAGATTGCCACGTGGTATGTGCACGTGCATATGCTGATGTATCGGTCGGTTGGTTGCACGTGGCAACGATACAATCAGTAGTGTACGGAGCATGTGCAGGAATACAGGATATACGAGTATTCCCCTCCTCCATTGTGCTGGGCAAGCCATGTGGTCAAACAGGAATTTAGTCTCTATTCTGTTGATTGGGTAAGAGTACGTGTAGGTGGAACTGATTATAGGAGGAGCTATATGTCTATATAAGGGACCTACACTGTACGATCAGGGCTCAGATTTTAGCTGTTGTTGGTGACATTAGTCCCTCTGAGTCCCGGTCGGTGAATCAAATAAAGATCTCTTCCTTCCTGAAGAAACCTGTGTCCTCTCTGTGCTTGGCTTCCGTCAGTTTCTCCGGTATCATTATTATTAGTGATAAAATGTTTAGACACTGAGTGGTTTGGGTATCCTTTAATAATGTTCCTACAGTGTTCCCCTAACCTTGTTAAAGGGTTAGAGGGTTCCCCTTTTTTGGGGCTGCTGCCGGTCTTACCTATTTATTATTAGGCCCTCCCTTGGCCTTCCACAACATATGCTTCATATGGCCCTCCGTGGCCTATGATCAGTGCCATGTTACTCAAGTATCTCCTCCTTATCTATATTTAACAGTCCTACCAGTTTGGGCTTTTACGGGTCAAGTTGGTTATGTACACGTTTTATGGAGCAGGTCTGCCATATTGCATCACTATGTGTCAATTTAAACTGCTCCACAGCTCAACAACCATTAACCAACCCACATCATATCACTTCATACACGCGCAAATTATCATACTGCCCTGCTATTCATGAGCTCTCTCGGCCTTCTACTCATATACCTTTACACACAGATTTTACTAGGCCTTTACTTACATAAGCTTCACACGATCCCAGGTAGCTTACAGCTACAAACTAATTTTGACAAGAAAAAAGGTGCAAAGTGGGTAAGCACTAATAATATAAACATATATGTGTGATGTCGTGCATCTCTCATGGGGACTTAATAATTTCATCTTTTTTTTTTTTTTTGCATTAATGGTTGTGCCTTTTTTTGCATGATAGGTCATGCCTATTTTATTTTTTATAATATTCTTTCCATGTAAGCAGTTGCCACTCTATTGATAAGTATACATATTGTTTTCACACTGTTTAGCACACCCTTTGCTTTCTTATGATAGTGACGGCCAGATGAGGGCACAGTATAACTATACCTAGATCCTGGGTGGCCAAATGAGGGCCTAATAAGTAGTTACTGGTGCATAATGATACAATTAAATGGGGTTTAATAAATTAGTAAAAAAGAAAAAGGGGCCCAAAATAGATTGTTGGAGGACAGAACAGGGGGTAACCCTAATAGTATGAAATGAGAAAAACAAGAGAGAAATCTGTCCTATAACGCATATACAATTGTTCGGATTATGCAAATTCCGAACAATTGTATATGCGTTATAGGACAGATTTCTCTCTTGTTTTTCTCATTTGGGGTTTAATAAATGCTGAAAATATTTGAGCAGACCGGTTGCAATTTAGTTTGTTATTCAATACAATGTAAGTAGTGATGGATAGTGATGTCGCGAACACAAAATTTTCGCGAACCGCCATAGACTTCAATAGGCAGGCGCATTTTAAAACCCACAGGGACTCTTTCTGGCCACAATAGTAATGGAAAAGTTGTTTCAAGGGGACTAACACCTGGACTGTGGCATGCCGGAGGGGGATCCATGGCAAAACTCCCATGGAAAATTACACAGTTGATGCAGAGTCTGGTTTTAATCCATAAAGGGCATAAATCACCTAACATTCCTAAATCACAATGGATATGGATTGACACCTGACATATGACATATTGACACCTTGACATATGGATTGACACCTGTCCTCAGAGACCTTGATACACACTGACACAGAGCAGAATAGGGACTGTTCCCCCTACATAGAGTCACTTGGCAGATATGGATTGACACCTATCCTAAGGATCCCTGATACACACTGACACAGAGCAGAATAGGGACTGTTCCCCCTACATAGGGTCACTTGGCAGATATGGATTGACACCTATCCTAAGGATCCCTGATACACACTGACACAGAGCAGAATAGGGACTGTTCCCCCTACATAGGGTCACTTGGCAGATATGGATTGACACCTATCCTAAGGATCCCTGATACACACTGACAAGGAGCAGAATAGGGACTGTTCCCCCTACATAGGGTCACTTGGCAGATATGGATTGACACCTGTCCTCAGGGACCCTGATACACACTGGGGGGGACCTACTGTTCTCCCCCCACCCCCACCCCTGCGTGGTGGGTGGGGGCCATAAAAATAATGAGGGGGGAACCTACTGTCCTCCCCCCCAGCCCCCACCCCTGCATGGTGGTTGGGGGCCATAAATCACAATGCGGGGAGGACCTACTGTCCGGTGGGTGGGGGCCATAAAAATAATGAGGGGGTGGTCCTAGTGTCCTCCCCCCCTGGCCCCCACCCCTGAGCGGTGGGTGGGGGCCCTAAAAAAAACAATAAGGTGGGGACCTACTGTCCCCCCCCCAGCCCCCACCCCTGAGTGGTGGGTTGGGGCCCTAAATAAAAATCCCCCCCAATCAAAGGTGACTAGGGGTCCCCAAGCCCCTAGTCTCCCACCCCAAAAAAGTTACCCCCTTCCTACCCCCCTCACCCTAAAAAATAGTGAAGGGGGAATAAAATAACTAACCTGTAAAGAAAAATTCAACTTACCATTTGATGTCTTCTTTTTTCAGCCCCAAAAAGGCCAAATAAAAAGCCATAAGAACCGACGCAATTTAAAAAAAAAAAAACGAGCGCAAAAAAATAATAATCCATCTGCACCCATGGAGGCCTCCGCGCAGACTGAGCTCTGCAGGGCGGGGGAAGGCTTATAAAGCCTTGCCACGCCCTGCAATTAGGCTAAGAACACTCTGATTGGCTGGTTTAAGCCAATCAGAGTGCTCTTTGTCATTTTACACAGCGTGGGAAAATTCCAAAGAACTTTCCCACGCTGTGTAAAATTACACAGAGCACTCTGATTGGTTAGATTGCAAGCCCACCAATCACAGTGCTCTGTGTCATTTTACACAGCGTGGGAAAGTTCTTTGGAATTTTCCCACGCTGTGTAAAATGACAAAGAGCACTCTGATTGGTGGGCTTGGAATCTAACCAGAGTGTTCTGTGTCATTTTACACAGCGTGGGAAAGTTCTTTGGAATTTTCCCACACTGTGTGAAATGACAAAGAGAACTCTGATTGGTGGGCTTGGAATCTAACCCATCATAGTGTTCTGTGTCATTTTACACAGCGTGGGAAATTTATTTGGAATTTTCCCACGCTGTGTAAAATGACAAAGAGCACTCTGATTGCTGGGCTTGCAATCTAACCAATCAGAGTGTTCTGTGTCATTTTACACAGCGTGGGAAATTTCTTTGGAATTTTCCCACGCTGTGTAAAATGACAAAGAGCACTCTGATTGGCTTAAACCAGCCAATCAGAGTGTTCTTAGCCTAATTGCAGGGCGTGGCAAGGCTTTATAAGCCTTCCCCGCCCTGCAGAGCTCAGTCTGCGCGGAGCCCTCAATGGGTGAAGATGGATTTTTTTTTTAAATTGCGTCGGTTCTTATGGCTTTTTATTTGCCCTTTTTTGTGGCTGAAAAAAGAAGATTTTAGATAAAAGAAGACGTCAAATGGTAAGTTGAATTTTTCTTTACAGGTTAGTTATTTTATTCCCCCCTCACTATTTTTTAGGGTGATGAGGTAGGTAGGGGGTAACTTATTTTGGGGTGGGGGGGCTGGTGGCTAGGGGCTTGGGGACCCCTAGTCACCTTTGATTGGGGGGGATTTTTATTTAGGGCCCCCACCCACCACTCAGGGGTGGGGGCTGGGGGTGGACAGTAGGTCTCCCTCTTATTTTTTTTTAGGGGCCCCCACCCGCTGCTCAGGGGTTGGGGCCAGGGGGGGGAGGACAGTAGGTCCCCCCCTCATTATTTTTATGGCCCCCACCCACCGCGCAGGTTATTTTTATGGCCCCCACCCACAGTAGGTGTCCCCCCCCCAGTGTGTATCAGGGTCCCTGAGGACAGGTGTCAATTTATATCTGCCAAGTGACCCTAAGGAGGGGGAACAGTCCCTATTCTGCTCTGTGTCAGTGTGTATCAGGGATCCTTAGGATAGGTGTCTATGCATATCTGCCAAGTGACCCTATGTAAGGGGAACAGTCCATATTCTGCTCTGTGTCAGTGTCTGGGGGGAGTATCTGCAGTAATACAGAGTGTCTGGAGGGAGTATCTGCAGTAACACAGAGTGTCTGGAGGGAGTATCTGCAGTAACACAGGGTGTCTGGAGGGAGTATCTGCAGTAACACAGGGTGTCTGGAGGGAGTATCTGCAGTAACACAGGGTGTCTGAAGGGAGTATCTGCAGTAACACAGGGTGTCTGGAGGGAGTATCTGCAGTAACACAGGGTGTCTGGAGGGAGTATCTGCAGTAACACAGGGTGTCTGGAGGGAGTATCTGCAGTAACACAGGGTGTCTGGGGGGAGTATCTGCAGTAACACAGAGTGTCTGGAGGGAGTATCTGCAGTAACACAGAGTGTCTGGAGGGAGTATCTGCAGTAACACAGAGTGTCTGGAGGGAGTATCTGCAGTAACACAGGGTGTCTGGAGGGAGTATCTGCAGTAACGCAGGGTGTCTGGAGGGAGTATCTGCAGTGACACAGAGTGTCTGGGGGAGTATCTGCAGTAACACAGAGTGTCTGGAGGGAGTATCTGCAGTAACACAGGGTGTCTGGAGGGAATATCTGCAGTAACACAGGGTGTCTGGAGGGAGTATCTGCAGTAACACATAGTGTCTGGAGGGAGTATCTGCAGTAACACAGAGTGGCTGGAGGGAGTATCTGCAGTAACACAGAGTGTCTGGAGGGAGTATCTGCAGTAACACAGGGTGTCTGGGGGGAGTATCTGCAGTAACACAGGGTGTCTGGAGGGAGTATCTGCAGTAACACAGGGTGTCTGGAGGGAGTATCTGCAGTAACACAGAGTGTCTGGAGGGAGTATCTGCAGTAACACAGAGTGTCTGGGGAGAGTATCTGCAGTAATACAGAGTGTCTGGGGGGAGTATCTGCTTGTAACATTTATATGCACTAAAACAAATAAAAAAAAATGGTTGCAGCTTCCGGATGAATCTAAAATGGATGCTGTCCAGTAGGTGGGAGGGTCTGCTAGGGAGGGTGCGCTGCTGATTGACTGGAATGTGTCTGCTTACTGTGAGGTACAGGGTCAAAGTTTACTCAATGATAAAGAATAGGGGGCGGACCGAACATCGCATGTGTTCGCCCGCGGTGGCGAACGCAAACATGTTATGTTCGTCAGGAACTATTCGCCAGTGAACCGTTCGGGACATCACTAGTGATGGACAATGAAATAAGATTAACAGGCAGTACCATAAATGCTAACCACATGTATAGGTCTAAGTTTGGACCTGACATGAATTTGTCATAATTTGATGTCATAATTTTTTGCCATATAATTACAAATGTACAAACGATGCCATATAATTACAAAACAATGCCATATAATTACAAATGTACAAACGTAGGCCAAATGAGTGCCTGAATACCCAGATGGCAGACAAATAGAATACATATATGTTCGGAGGCTGGAAGAGCCTGGTGAACATAAGTAACAAATGCTGATCTGCTCAAAGCTGACAAATATATGGGCCGACAATAATAATCTGCAAATATTAAAAACTAAATATATGGCATTGCATTAAATATTAAAAATGCAGGATGACTAAATGAATTGCATATGATAAAATTGATATGGCCAAATGAGGGTCAAATACAGTAAGCAAAATGCATGAACCTAATCGAGGTGTCACTATGGTGCTATGTATAATTAAAATAGGCCAAATTTGCATTTATAGTGATAATCACCATATCCGAATGATACCATTGATATTCTTACTGGTGATATAACTAGCAATATTATCAATGATATCACAATTATCTTGTGTGATGTAATCTGTTATGCCATTGATGAAATCATGGAAAGCTCCCATGATGGAACAGTTTAAGTTAAGAAGTTCCTTGCTTTTTAATGTTTGATTAACATATGCATTGTTAATATCTCCTAAATAATTATCATCACCTTTATTTACAGGAAATAATGTAATGTGATCTTTGTTTCTTTAGGTTCACCTTGTTTGCGGTAGACACTCATGGACGGCACTCAGCACATAACTCAGTTACTCTGCGTACTGCATGTCCACTGGTAGATGATAGCAAGGCTGAGGGTATGTATTTTTACTATTTACATGTTATGACATTTTTTAAATATACATTTGTGTTAGGGGCAAAAAAGCAGTATAGAGAGATAGTGAGGAAGTTAGGAGTAGCGTAATAAAGAATGGGAATTAGTCGGTTGTGGTGTGACGGAACCAATGATGCAGTAGGGCCTGGAAATATAGAGAGGCCACCCATGAGGTTTAACCCCTTAAGGACACATGACATGTCTGACACGTCATAATTCCATTTTATTCCAGAAGTTTGGTCCTTAAGGGGTTAAAGAAAATGTATATTGCTTGAAATAGAGGAAGTGGAGGGAGGGGATATGCAAATCACTAGAACAGGAACATTGTGGAGAAAAGTGAGAAGTCCCTTTAAAAAGGGTAATTAATCCCCTCCCAAAATTCCAGGCAAAGCCTTAACATTTGTGTTAGGGGCAAAAAAGCCGTATAGAGAGAGAGTGTGAAAGTTAGTAGTAGCGTAATAAAGAATTGGAATAAGTCGGCTCTGGTGGGCCAAAACCGACGATGCGCTAGGGCCTGTAAATAAAGAGGCCAAAAATATAGTCTAATGGGAACTTTAACTCCTTAAGGATGGCGGGTGTGCTATGCCGTCCTTGGGGACCCTGCTCTAAATGCCATTGGACGGCCTAGCACGTCCAAGCCGTCTAGGGTACTTACCCGCTCGCCGACGATTGTGATGGGGGGACTTACCTGGCATCCCAGGGAGTCCCCCTGCTGCCCATCTGTCCCTCCTGGGCCATGTGATCGCGAGGTCCTTTCGAGGACCTCACGATCACATGGACGGAATAGCCTCCATGGCAGTGCCAGCAGGGGGAGTGCCTGGAATGACAGGTAGTCCCCCTGCTGCCTGTAAAAAAAGTTTAATAAGGTTAAAAAAACAGTGTAAAGTTAAATAATATATACTTAGATCATATATGTATAGATCTAAGAATATATATATATATATATATATATATATATATATACATGTATATAGACTAACACATACATACACATACACTGTCTAAGTGTATTTTAATATTAATATATATATATATATATATATATATATATATATATATATATATAGCCAGGAATGAATATATATATAGCCATGAATAATAGCCAGGAAAAGAAAATTATGGTAAGTATGATAACATTTTCTGTAATATATATATATATAAAGGCTTGGCCTGTAGTTGTGGGAGGGGCTTGGTTTCCCTATAAAAGGGCTACCAATCCACTCTCACATTACCGTCAATGGTCTGGTGAGTCAGAAACGTTACTTCCGGTTCTGACCGCCATCTTGGATTTCCCCTTACCTGTTCATCGTGGTCTCCGGGTCCGGTGCCCTCCTGAGTGGTCCAGGTTCTCCAGTGCTTTTGCCGCCGCTGCCGCCGCCGCCGTCCACACAGCTTTCCGGTACTCACTGTTGTATGATGCCATCAGATCGATCTGAGGTACTCCCCACCGTAGAGTGATTAACTGAAATAAATCTGGGTGCAATTTCCATTCTCCTTGGAGAATCCTTGTTCTGCTGAGATAGTCTGCCAATAAATTTTCTGGCCCCGGATGGTAAACTGCTTTCAAGCCTTGTAAATGGAGTTGCGCAAACCTCATTATCGGAGACAGTTCCATCCGAAGAGAATAGCTTCGGGTGCCTCCCTGGTGATTTATGTAAGAAGCAACCGCTCTGTTGTCTGTACAGTATGTATTCTCACCCAAGCATCCCTCAAGATGGACGGAACCCCTTTAGTGCCCTGAGAACCGCTCTCATTTCTCTTAGCTTTGAATGAAGTTTTGACACCTTCCATGACCATGTTCCTTGAATACAAGAGTTGTTCAAGTGTGCTCCCCATCCCAGGAGGCTGGCAACTGTTGTTATAGTTATCCAAGCCGGTTCTTCCAGGGGAAAACCTTGAAAAAGGTTTTATTCTTTTGTCCACCAATACAGATCTTTCGAAATCCTCGGTAGTAAACGAATCTTCTGATCCCAATTGCCTGTTTTTGCCTTGAACTGTAAGAGAAACTGCCTCTGAATAGGTCGCATCCTCCACTGGGCCCATTTTACTAGGCCTATTGTGGAAGTAAGAGACCCTAATAGGCTCATAAAGTCTCTTGCTGAGATGTAGGATTTCTGAGGCAGGCCTCTGATTTTCTTCACAATTCGTTCTTTTCTTTCTGTAGACAGCGATACCAGGCCATTCACCGAGTCTATATTTGCTCCCAGGAAAATCATCCTCTGGGAAGGCACCAATGATCTATTTTTGGGATTTATCAACCAACCATGTTCTTGAAGGTATTTGATGGTTATTCTTGTGTGGAGATTCACTATCTGACTGGATGGACCTATGATCAGTAAATCGTCCAGATAATGATAAAGCTCGATGTTCTTTGTCCTTATAAAGGCCACAAGGGAAATTAGAATCTTCGAGAATGTTCTGGGGGCCAAACTTAAGCCGAAGGATTCCCCGAAATCCAGAACCTCAGAAACCGGCGATGACTGATGTGAATAGGTATTTGATAGTAGGCGTCTTTGAGACCGATAGATGTCACCCAGTTCCCCGTCTTTATATTGGGCAGGATTGTAGTAATAGACTCCATTTTGAACATTCTTGATATCAATTTTGTATTCAGACCTTTTAGATCCAGAATTAGACGCCATTTTCCCTGAGGTTTTGGGGCCAGAAAAATCTTACAATAGTGGCCTTTGTAATGTTCTCTGTAAGGTACTTTCTCTATGACCTGGTTCTGCAGAAGTTGGGAAATAATGTTGTTCAGTGCGACTTCTTTTCTTCCTTTTGCAACTCTTGAACGAATTAAGGTGTTTTGAGAAGGGAATTTTTTGCATTCTATCTTGTATCCTTGCATAAGGATAGAAAGAACCCAAGTATCTTGAATACTTTTGGCCCAAACCGGATAAAAGAAGCGAAGTCTGCCTCCTATAACATCTGGCTGGGCCAGCAAACGTTCAGAAGTTTTTATTGGCTGGTCTAGATCCTCTTCCTCGAACAGGTTTTGATGTAGTAGTCTGATAGCTTCTCCAGTTAGAATTCCTGGAATATTCTCTTCCGGGTCTGTATGCTCTGCTATCTCGAAAGGATCGGTCTCTGAATTTTTTATCCTTCCAGTAAGATGCACTAAATCTTATTTTCCCTTGTGGAAGAAAAGCCTTTCTCCCATTAGCTGCTTTATGGATTGCATCTTCTAGGATTTTACCGAAAAGCAGGTCACCTTGAAAAGGGAGCGCACATAGAGAAGTCTTAAAGGCGTAATCTGCACCCCATGAGTGAAGCTATAATGCTCTCCTAGAGGCTACAGACAGCGCCAAACTCTTTGCTACCATCTTGGTAACATACAGGGAAGCTTCAGAGCAGAATTTTGTGTCTAGTTTTAAATCTTTAAGGCCCACCATCAGGTGTTCTCTACGGACTCCTCTAGTAATATCCTCTTCTAGATTATCAATCCATATTTTAAGTGCTCTGGACAAGGTGGTCAGGACAATAGCTGGATGTAATGCTGATCCCAGGGCCAGGTATGCCTTGATAAGGTTAGCGTACAATCACTTTTCCATTGGCTCTCTTAAATATGCCATGGAGTCTATGGGAAGAATTGTTCTTTTTGCCATATGGATGACTGGCGCATTAAGTTTAGGAACAGAAATCCACGATTTGCAGTCCTCATGCGCATACGGATATAATCTGGGAGTTTTACTTTTTAAAGTAACCTTTCTCTCTGGTCTATTCCATTCTTCATGGATGACCTCCTTAATATGGACTAAAACAAAGAGCTGTCATGCAACACCCTAAGATATAATGGATAAGATAACCAATATTGTTATGGGCAAATGCAAATATTACAAGTTTTAGAATGAAATGTTGTATTTCTTAAACTGTGTACTTTGTCTTTAAGAGATATTGCAAATTGGCAAGGTGTTAGAAATGGAACATATGGTTTTTCATAGATGTTTCTTTAAGCAATAACCTCAGTGCATATTATGTTTGCGCCATTTTGTCCCAGACAAATTACAATAACAATAATGCATAAACAAGCTTCAAGGCTATTCTATGACTCTTTCAGTACACAATATACTGTGGTAACCCCAAGTTAATGGAACTTCCCCAAATCCGGGAATCTCCCACGACTGTGCACTTACGTCTTAGTATAAACAACAGATAAGCTATTCAGACTCTGGGAAGCCATCTTGTCCCTTGAACTTGATGGAAGTTCCCCAGGTCCGGGAGTTTCCCATGACGTGTGCACTCGCTTCTAGTTATGGACTTTTTCATATGAACTATGGTGACCCTAAAATGACGACACCTAAGGTATAAATAAGTGTACTTTTAAATGTTAACACACAGAGGAGAGACTTGGAGACAGACGCTGCTCCATCTTAAAATGACTGAGAGGCTGACATGATGACATGTTCAGAAGGGTATGTTAACCTATTAATGATATTTGCAAGCATTTAATTTCATCTTATAAACTCTGCTATAATGGATTTGATATGTCTATATTTATATTTTTATATAATAAATATCTAAAAGACAAAATCTATTGCTTCCAAGACAATCCTTATTTTATATTGTATTCTCAATTATTTATATATGTTATAGGATCTCTTACTAACTATATAAAATTATGGCTAAGATATCTGTATGGTTAGCCCTACTAAGTTCTATGCTTTAAGACATTATAGTGGTAAATAAGGGAACCGCCAGCGGTTACAATATAAATAACAACAATAAGTCAGAAGACTTACCCTAGCTTCTCCCAAATTGCTGCCCTCAGATCAGGGGGGTTTGATGCCATAAGGGGAATTTTTAAGGCAACAGCCAACCCCACATCATGATATACTTATTTTAATTTCTCCCATAAATAGTACAGATGCTAATCTGTACCAAACTCAGTTAGTCCTGCCTGTGCAGGCTGTTTACTGAGTTCTTCAGATGAAGAGAGGCTGCACTTCATCTGGAAGCCCATGGTACACATGGGAAGGTGGCCCAAAAGAAAAACTTACCATAACTTACATACTTACCGTAATTTTCTTTTCCTGGCTGTTATTCATGGCAGCATCAGCAACCCACCCTTAAGATTATTTTAAGATTTGGAACTCGACTGTGGGGTAGAAGGAGGAGGGACCTTTTATACCCCAGTCTGGTCCAGATTAATGGATTTTTTCCTGTCCTGTTCCTGATTGGGGCGGAGCTACCCATAAGTGATGCTGCCATGATTAGCCAGGAAATATATATATATATATATATATATAATATATATTGGATGGCTGGGCCTGAAGTTGTGGAAGGGGCTGTGTACCTTTAAAAGCCCCCCCCTCCCTACATTATCTGATTCGTTCCAGACGTATTGCTGGGGTTATTGGTCAGTGGTACACCGTCTGTGTCACACTTAGCATACCCGCCGGGTACCCCACTCTCTCGCCCCTCCCCCCCACGGTATCAACAGGGGCTCGGAGAGTACCCATGTAAAGGCTTTGCCGGCTCCCCCCCCCCCCCATCAACATGGGCACTACACAGGATCTCAGACTACCGCGGGGCAGAGCCAAGCATATGTTGTTCAACATGCATGTTGCTCCCGCGTCCTCACTCAAGGGTAAAAGTATAGGGAACCAACCATAGACGAGAGGATATGACCATTTAGGTTATTTCCCAGCCAATTTATGTCGTAGATAGATGTCCCGCAAGGCCAACATCCTCCGCCAAAGAGGTAATACGCCCCACGGGCCAAAACATAGCTAGCCGCCTTGCTTGTTGCAGAGTAAGGGCCTCACAGGGTCACAACCTCTCCCCTGTTGATTGATACATTCCCGAGATGCCAACACCCCGCAGGCTACCCCCTCGCGCCAATCATAGGTAGAACCTCTCAAGCCACTTGGCAACTAGTAGGGACTCACTTGTCACCAATCTAATGAATGTCTTTGCCTCTTTGGCACTAGCTTACATTCCAGGATACATCCTTAGGCTACGCATCACAGCCGAATTACGTAGACGCAGCTTCCCCTTGCTGGCTACTGCCAGGAAAGCAGAACTGTTTAGGCTGATGCAAGCCAATACTGACAATACAGATGCGGGGGATGGTACAAGTGGCACGAGCAATGCTAACCTTCATACCATGATCGTTTTGCTAGTGTCCTCCGAGGGGCAGATTAATGATTGACTGGAGAGACTGGAAGCCCATAGCTTTCCAGTTGTAAAACCAGAGCCTCCCCCAACTGAAATTGCAGACTCCTCTTAGTCCCAACCCGGTAATACTACTCCCACCAGCTTGGGGTCTCAGGTCATTAACCTGGCCCATATGGTACCGGCGAACCTCAAGAAAGACATCCTGGAGGGAAAAGACGTTAATCTTGTCTCGCTTCTCATTGCCTCCCAGGATGTCGTTGAGAATCACTCATACGGCAACATATCGGTGGTCCTAAAGGCTAGAGATCCAAGACTGAGCAAAAAGTTATTCATCCCTGACTTTGTAATTGCCTTTGGGATTTACAGGAATGTGCTATGTTCGGTGTACCCACATAGAAGAGAGGAACCTGTATTTGCACAAGCTGGTGGACCTGGGCAACAATTACGGTGGTTCGTCTTTCTACGACTACCACCGTTCATTTGCAACAAAGGTGGCAACAGCTCTGGCCCAGTACAACGCAAGGATGGATTGGAACCAACTGGATACAGAGATGTTTCTTAGACACTTTGCTGGGCTAAGGTCCCCTGCTTGTGCTATATGTGCGGCAACCACACTTTCTGCAAACCTCTGCCCAATTACACTGGACCCTGCCCCAACCACTGCCATCCCAAGCACCTCGAGGGCAGAAATGCAAGGCAAACTGGGTCGCCAAATTGTGTATCTAGGCAAGTCCCAAATCTGTAACAATTTTAATTATTATTATTATTATTATTATTATTATTATTATTATTATTTTTATTATTTATATAGTGCCAACAAATTCCGTAGCGCTGTACAACGGGTGGACTAACAGACACATAATTGAGATCAGACCACTGGACGTACAAGAACAGAGGTGGTTGAGGGCCCTGCTCGATGAGCTTACATGCTAGAGGGAGTGGGGTATAGTGACACAAAGGGTTAGAGTAGGGGAATTAAATAGTTTGTTAGAGAAGGGTTTATTGAGTGCTTGGTATGTCATTTTTGACAGTTGCAGGAAATAGTCATGGGGTGGGGGATGAGAAGCCTGCTGACAGTGTAATTCATACGCTTTAATGAAGAAGTGAGTTTTCAAAGATTTTTTGAAGGAGTGGAGGCTGGGTGAAAGTCGGATTGAGGGAAGGGAGTTCCACAGAAGAGGTGCATCCCTGGAGAAGTCTTGAAGGCGAGCATCAGAGGTGTGGATCCAGGCAGAGGATAGGCGTATGTCTTTGGCTGAGCGCAGGGGTCTCGATGGGACATACTTGTGTATGAGGGAGGATAGGTATTTTGGAGCAGCATTATGTAGGGATTTGTAAGCAAGTGCCAGAAATTTGAATTGGGCCCTATATCTAACTGGAAGCCAATAGAGTGACTGAGAGCATGGAGGCATGGGACGTGCGACCGAACAGGAAAATAAGCCTCACAGCCGCATTCATTATAGATTACAGCGGTGCAAGCTGGGAACATGTAAGACCGGTGAGAAGGGGATTGCAATAGTCAAGGCGAGAGAGAACAACAGCAGGAACCAGTACCTTAGCCGCGTCCGGCGTTTGGCTATCGATTGGACATGAGGAGTAAAAGAGAGGTCAGAATTAAGAAGAACCCCTAGGCAGCGAGCTTGCGAGGTAGAAGTGATAGTAGCGCCGTTGACTTGGATGGAGACAGACACAGGAGCTTGTGCTTATAGTGCATGTCGTTTGTTGCATGTATGCTCACATTGTTTCAGGGCACACGCAAAAGCAATATGCCCTAATAAAATGCATATGAAACCGTACCTAACTTCAGTTAATATTGACGTTCTGCTGGGGCTACTATCCAACAACCCATCTAAACATTTAGTAGAGTATTTAGTCTCTGTTTTTTCCCAAGGTTTCCACATGGGGCTTATTTACATGCTGGGAGGGACTTGGGAGTCTAACAATCTTCAGTCTGCCTTGACCGACACAGACGCGGTAGATACATTGCTACTGACTTAACAAGAACAAGGGTTCGTACTAGGACCATTCATTAGCTGGAGAACCAACACTATTAGTTTGGTCACGGGGAAAAACACTAATAAGCACAGACTAATCATAGACCTCTCTGCGCCACATTCTTCGGTAGTTCCTAGTCTTAATTCTCTTATCCCCTCTGAAGAATTCTCCCTACAGTATGCTACCATTGACGACACAATAGCTACCATCATATCTGCGGGCGTAGGTGCCTGGCTTAGCAAGACTGACATTGTGAACGCCTTTAAACTACTTCCCATCCATACGTCACTATGGCACTTGCATGGCATTAAATGGAAGGGCCTATATTACTTTTTTACAAGGCTCACTTTCGGCTCTAAGAGTAGCCCAAAGATTTTCGACACTTTTGCAGACACCTTGTGTTGGCTGCTCTTAAATACAAGTGTCATCCATTACCTGGATGATTTTCTGTTTGTAGAAAACAATACATTCCCCCCACACAGTCTAAATAAGGCAGTACACTTATTTCACTCAGTAGGGGTACCAATATCTCCAAAAAAAGACAGAAGGACCAGACACCGTAATACAGTTTCTGGGGATACAGCTTGACTCTGTAGCGATGGAAGCCAGCCTACCTCAGGACAAAATCATCAATATCAGACGGGCCATAGACCACTACTTACGCATAAGCTCATCGAACAGGAAAGAGCTGTAGTCACTTATTGGTTCATTGAATTTTGCCATGCGAATAATACCACAAGGCATATCGTTCATTTCAAGGCTCTTGTGCCTTCTCCCTACATTCCCAGACGACAGCAGTAGTATCCCCCTTGACCAGCAAGTCACTGCAGATCTACACATGTGGAACATGTTTCTCGCAAGTTGGAATGGGTGAAGCATGTTCCTCCTTCAGGTATCTGTAGACTCCGCCACCATTTGGACTGACGCAGCAGCATCCACTGGGTTTGTGGCCATTTTCGGGAACAAATGGCTCTGGGGTAGGTGGCCGCAGGAAGTAAGACAGATTGAAGGGTTCTACAAGAACAATTTGCCACGTCATAAACAAAGGCCGATGTTCCTCCCTAATGATCATGAAATTTATCAGGAGACTGACGTGGTTGGCAGCCTGTCACCAGTTTTTCTGGTATGCTACCATGTAACAGGCATTTTTAACATGGCTGCTGACCAGTTATCTCGACTGCAATTTCAGGCATTCAGAAGGTCCATACCTACAGCCTCACCAATAGCCACGACTGCTCTCCGGCTCCAAGATCTAATCATGGACTAGAAGACTTGCTATGTCATAGCAAAGAATTTGCAAAACTAGCGTTATCAAAAAACATGCTGTGACGGAACGCTGGCCCTCCAACTGAGTAACTCCGCCAATCGATGCTCCTAGTGCTTGCTGAGGACTCCAAGCACTCCAACCGACACCATCAGCACTGCAGACCCCACTTCCAGCGATACAGCTGCGCCGGGGTCTCGCCATCTCCACCCACCCTGGATCCACGACCAGGATCCAGCTGCCAGTGGGTGAACCTCACCTAAATCCAGAGAGCGTAGCAGGAACAAATCAAGCTACTTACTCTGGGGAGTAAGTGATTATAGCAATCCCCAGAGTGTAGGTATCCCTTCCCCCAAACATGAGCCAAGGCTTCAAGAAAGGTTCAAGATGATCTGATTTTAATGACCACACACTGGCTTTTATGCAAGACCCCATGCAAGGGGACATCCCACAGGGTGGGACACAGTGCAACCAATCCTTTACAGGCAAACCGTAAAACACACCCAGCACAAACATACAATCCCTTCCCTCTGCCTGTGATATAATTACTGAACACAATGGGTTAATGTAATTTATCACAGGCAGGAAAAATACACTTTATGCAACATATTAATAACTTCCAAAGAGGGGCGTGGCTAACCGCCGATCTAAATGGATGCACATTAAACTCGCTGCTACCGGCCTAACTACAATCCACCGCAATCGGAGAAAACTATACATCATGGGTAATCCCAAGAAGCATCCTAGCTCCCAAGGACAACAAGGGAAGACACCCACGACGAAATCGGGATCTTTAACCCGTTATTTTAAAGAAAATCAGGACCGCACAACCGAGACTGCGGCCGCGGCCTCAAGTATGGCGGATATCGAATCTTCTGCGGGATCACAACCCCATAGCCCCTGCTACTCAGAAAACTCACAAACTGCTGACAGAAATGACGATTCAGAAATCAGGCAACTGATTAAAAACTTACCTTCTAAAACAGACATCCAACTCATGTTGGGCAAACTGGAAGCTTCCTTCCAATCCAAAATGGAGGAAATGGGCACTGATGTCCAGCAACTCAACCTACGAATCACCGACCTGGAGGAAGAAAAAGATGTATGACAAGCACAAATTACAAATATCGCAACAACTCTGGACTCACAGATTCTAAATTGGGCCTCCACACAACGCCATATAGACGACCTCGATAACACGGTACGTAGAAATAATCTTAGAATAAGAGGGATACCGGAATCACAGGGTGAGGATATTAATCTAATTCTCACTGAACTATTTAATTTTCTGCTGGGAAAACCTAATGAACACCCAATCTGACTAGACAGAGCTCACAGATCGCTACGCCTGCATGGATTAACACAAGAGGCCCCAAGAGACATCATTTGTAGACTCCACTACTTCAGTGAAAAGGACAACATTGTCAAAGCTCTAAGGGACACTAATCAACCACTACTCTTTCATGGAAATCCAATCCAGATTTTCCCAGACCTTTCCTGGTACACTCTCCAGACAAGAAGGGCACTCAAGCCTATTACGGAGCTCCTAAGACAACGTAACATAAGGTATAGTATCTGCCAAAGTCAACATTCACTCTATCACAACAGCCGTAGACGTTCCGCCCTTCCTTAGAGCGCTGGACCTACCGATCACTCCTGTCATGGATTGGAACTCACCTCCACCTAATCAAGATTCATTACCCCCTTCTCAGCGACAGAAATGGTCCACGCCAGCTAGAAAGAGATGCACAGACCAGAGATTCCAATCTCCTACCCAAAGGCAAGTTAAAAACCCTGCTGACGGCATGCCTCAGAGACAGCGCCCGAAAGACAACCGCCCAAACTAAATCCCACGCACTCTACTCCTTACCAATTTCAACCTCTGTGTTCCTGCGATGCCTCAACTATATCTATTAGACTGAATCTTCTAGCAACAAGGTAGAAAGTGTATGTGTATGTGTGATGGGGTAGTTGGGGCAGCAACCGACCTTTACAAAAATAAAAAAAGGACTCTGAATGCTCCACTTGGCCCCACTTCCACCCGAAGATGTGTATGCTTGTTTTATGATACAATTCCTTGAATATTTGCTCACCAGGTCTCTGTAGGTTAGATTACAAATAACATCTTACTTTCCCCAATTCAGGCTTTTAGACCATGAAGCTGCGTGCCAATGCCCAAATCTATTGTGGACAGTCTTTAGGCCCTGTACCTAAGGGGTTAATGCAATGTCCTCAGTATACTATCACCGTGAGCTATCTTGCTCAAGAAATGAGCATAGTTTGTCAATTGTTTTTCCTTCATTTCTGTTTTTGTACTTAATAATTTAATAACATTTTAATTCTCACAATTTCTCTAAACTGTACATAAGGCAGCACACACACACTACTCTTAAAAGTTAGCAGTCTCTTTGAGATTTAAGCGAGGGAATGCATCCACACTAAATCATTGTCTAATTATGGTCCTGGGGTGTTTGGCCCTTTAAGAACTGTCTGTGAGCACGTTGTGACTTTTGTGAACAGTGCCCCTTTAAGACTGTGTCCCCTGGCCCTTAAAATACTTTATTCATGGCTTCTTCCCACTTGGTTCGGTAAATGGGGCTTACTGAACCAAGTATTACACAAGCGGACCACACAGAAATGGAAGTGTGCGGCTAATTTACTCCCAGGCTGAGGGGTTGCTGTAGGTTAATTGCCGACCGCTGGGTGGCCGCTGTTTGTACAGACGACCATCTTTGTTCAGTCGAAAGCGGTCAGTGATGTGTGCAGCCAAATCCATGGAACTGAAATCGGCTACACATTTGCACGAACACCGCTGACCCTTACCTTCTCCTCCACTTCAACACCTTGGCTGAAAACGAAGTCCCGTTCGGCTATTTGAACGCACAGCTATACTTGGCTATTTGCATGAACGGTGCTCCGTGCATTCGAATGGGACTTAGTTATTTTTCTGCATAAAATTGACCGACCGCACAGCCCAAATCTATGGAACTGTTTTGGGCAGGAAAGCATGCTTGCGGTGTCGGTCACAAAGGACTTCCGACTAACTTTTTAACCCCTGGAGGGGATTGCCTGAATTTTTAGTATGTTTGTATTTGAAGTATGCTGAGTTATAATATGTGCATTGTATGGAGTTTGGATGTATAGTTTTAAAGTTATAGTAAATGTGTAAAAAGTATATTTTTCCTGCCTGTGATCATTATATTAACCCATTGGCTACAGTAATTATATGACAGGCAGAGGGGAGGATTTTGTGGGAATGAATGGGAATGTTTAACTGTATTATATGTGTTTTATTGGTTGTTCTACAAAACCATGTGGATGGTAACATTGTGTAAAAATGTGTATATAAGAAACAATAAAACCACAGCTCTGTCTGTTCCTGTTTTGACCCTCAACCTAGAGCCTCGTCTCATGATTGGGGGATACGGCTGTATCTACACTGGGGGATTGCTATACTCTACATACTCCCCTAGCTATAATCACTAAGCTCTTTTAAGAGCTTGTTCCAGCTTCGCTCTCTGCAGGAAGAGAGGTTTGGTCTGCAGTGCCTATGGTGTCTGGAGAAGTGCTTGGAGCCCTCGGGAAGCACTAGGAGCATCTATCAATGGAGGTACCCAGTCGGGGTGCCAGGTGATCCATTACAAGTCCTTTATCGGCTTAAATTTGAAAGTGAATTTTGAGAAAAGTGAGATACTCCCAATCTGAATCAGCGATCCCATTTTGGAAAGACTTAATTCCTCATTCCTTTTTAAAATTGCTTCCACTTATATCAAATATCTAGGAGTGAACATTACCCCACACGCCAAATATCTTTACAGCTATAATTACTCTCCACAATTACAAACATTGACATGGGACCTCAGGAAGTGGAATACATTTTCCTGGATAGGACAAATTAACATGCTCAAAACGATTGTTATACTTATTCTAAACTTTACCGATTTGGTTGCCTTTTTTCTTTTTTTACCTTACTGAGGAAAATATTTGGTTTGGAAGGAGACCCAGACTATCTTATTTTACTTTAACTAGACCCAAAAATAGAGGAGACCTTGGACTTCCTGACTCCTTAACCCCGTAAGGACCAAACATCTGGAATAAAAGGGAATCATGACATGTCACACATGTCATGTGTCCTTAAGGGGTTAAAATACTACCTATCATCCAAATTCCTTAGGATACATGAATGGTACAATGTGAATAGTTCCAAATAGTGGAAAACCTTAGAACAGAAAGAGGTCATTGGCCACTCTTCCATGGTGATTAGGATATATCTCTTAGCTGTGTCCTATTATTTACCCACTTCCACTTCTCCAACTGTGGAGAAAGCACGCCTCAAGCCTTTACGTAACTAAATCGCCCTCATCTCATATCACACAATCCAATGACCTAAGTCTTCATATCTCCCATATGTAACTTTGTCTGATGTTCTCAGGGGGGAAACTTAAACATCTATCGGAGATTCATATGCACAAGCACCCAACATTTATAGATAATTTTGGGTATCAGCAGCTACTTTGTTTTACCTCCTCAATTTTTAGACCAGACGCAACAATCCAACACACTACTTTTGAAATATGGTGTTCATAACCCCAATCAACACCGAGAACACTTTCCATGATATACTCATGTATGCAATACTCTACCTTTATTTCCTTGCCTAGATATACTGATGACTGGTCAGAAGAGTTGGGGACGTCTATCCCTTCCTATGAGTGAGATACAATGTTTTACTTCACACCTAGAAATACCATTTGACTGGTGGAAAGAAATTATAACTGGATCACGTGATGGTATAAAACTCCAGAACTTTGCTTTAAGTGCCACCTACAAGAATGCTCAACCTACCATACACACCGCCCAAGACATGCCGGCCTTTCAACAGGAGCTGGACTTAGCAATGTTTCTGATCAGCGACTGGTATTGCCCAGTTCTGACACCTGAACAGCCTCAACTCTCACAACACCAGAGGTGGCAACAGGAAGCAAAGAAGAGGCGAACAGATGCCGCAGAGGATAACCCGAACACAACAGCTCGGCCAAGCGCATCGACCAGTTGATAACTCCGGAGCAATATATCATCTCCTATGACCAACACTTGATGGACCTTACTGATGGGTACACAACCTCACTTTACCGGTATAATTTGATAATAGTTGTTGTGGACATTTCAGAACTCCATACATCCTCCATTTCGAACCTCTCCTCCATACAATAGATAAAGACCTTAAGGCATGGACTAAGCTGCAATTTGGCTGGCTGTGCAACATTGACATCCTGAAATTGAATATTCTACCTAAAATACTATACTTTTAAAAAACCCTTCTCATACGAATATGGTTATCAGCAAAAATCATCACAGTTTTATGAAGCACAGGTCATGTCAAACTAACTTGATTGCGTTCTACGAAGAAGTAAGTAGAAGTATAGATCAGGGTGTTGCAGTGGATGTGATCTATTTGGATTTTGCCAAGGCATTTGATACAGTTCCACACAAAAGATTAGTGTTCAAACTCAAGGAAATCGGTCTCGATGAAAATGCTTGTTCTTGGGTAGAACATTGGCTTAAAAACAGAATACAAAGAGTTGTTGTTAATGGTAAATTTTCAAGCTGGACAGAGGTGGCAAGTGGTGTCCCTCAGGGGTCTGTTCTGGGACCCCTTCTATTTAACATTTTTATAAATGATCTTGAAGACAGCATTGAAAGTCATGTTTCAGTGTTTGCAGATGACACAAAACTTTGTAAAATAATACAATGTGAGCAAGATATTACTTTGCTGCAGAAGGATTTAGATAGACTGGAGGACTGGGCACTCAAATGGCAGATGAAATTTAATGTTGAAAAATGCAAAGTTATGCACTTCGGCGTAAAGAATACACAAGCAACGTATACCCTTAATGGAAGTGAATTAGGGATAACAACACACGAAAAGGACTTGGGAATTGTTATAGACAACAAACTATGCAACAATGTGCAATGTCAATCAGCAGTGGCCAAGGCCAGTAAGGTATTGTCATGCATGAAAAAGGGCATTCATTCTCGGGACGAGAATATCATTTTGCCTCTCTATAAATCACTGGTAAGACCACATATTGAATATGCTGTGCAATTTTGGGCACCTGTTCTAAAGAAGGATATCATGGCACTAGAAAAAGTGCAGAGGCGGGCTACAAAATTAATAAAAGGAATGGAACATATCAGCTATGAAGAAAGGTTAACAAATTTAAACCTATTTAGTTTAGAAAAACGTCGCCTGAGAGGGGATATGATAACAGTATACAAATATATTCGGGGCCAATACAAACCATTGTGTGGAAATCTATTCACAAACCGGACTTTACATAGGACACGAAGCCATGCGTTTAGACTGGAAGAAAGAAGATTTTGTCTAAGGCAAAGGAAAGGTTTTTTTACTGTAAGAACAATCAGGATGTGGAATTCTCTGCCTGAAGAAGTGGTTTTATCAGAGTCCATACAGATGTTCAAACAGCTACTAGATGCATACTTGCAAAGACAGAATATTCAAGGATATAATCTTTCAATGTAGGGTAATAACTGCTTGATTCAAGGATAAATCTGACTGCCATTCTGGGGTCAAGAAGGAATTTTTTGTCCTAGCTTGTTGCAAAATTGTGCTTCAAACTGTTTTTTTTTGTTTTTGGATCAACAGCAAAAAACAGGTGTGAGGAAGGCTGAACTTGATGGACGCAAGTCTCTTTTCAGCTATCTAACTATGTAACTATGTAACTATACAGCTCCCTAACTCCTTCTTCACTAGAATCAGACAATTATTCACTAAATTCAGGTGGGCACACAAACACTATCCTATGACTTAATAACATGACCAAAATCACAGGGGGACTCGGAATGACCAATATAGGGTTATACCACAGAGCTATATTGCCCGCCAGGATCTATGAATGGACCAAACCGAAACCTCAGACACAATAGGTGATATTGGAAGACTTGTTCTTTCAAATACCACTACACATGATTCCCTGGCATAAAACTGGAACTACATTCATTCTACAACACCAATCCTCACACCCTACCATCATGCCTACTCTTCACATTTGGAACAACATCAACAAGTTACCCTGTATAGCCTCATATCCCTCTCTCCTATATCCACTGACCAGTAACCCGCTATTACCACCTGGAATACACACACGCTCATATGACTCATTTGAAGGGGTATCACGTCCCAAGTGCAGCCCCTGATCTGCCTACCTCCATCCTGCTGCTACATGCTGCTTCATCCTGCTACTACATAAGGAACTCCTACAGACAAAGTGAAGGACATCTACAGTGGATGAATCCACCCTTTTCCTACTTTCAGGAGAATTTATACATTATGATTGTCCATCAGGAGGCCTCCTTGTTTACTTTTGGGTGAGATCTAACCTAGACTTTATTATAGAACATGTTTTGAATATATATTAAAATGTAAAAATTAAAAAATGATAAAAAAAATTATATATATATATATATTTATATATATATATATAAATATATATATATTTTTTTATTATTTTTTTATAATTTTTTAATTTTTACATTTTAATTATTTGTTTTGATTTTTTTCTGTATTGGATCTACCACCATACACTCAGGATTGGGACAGATCATTACTGACATCTGTGTGCTCTCTATTTATCCTAGTTATTTGCTTTGTGCAAAGGAACTGTTGGCAGGCAGTATTTTAATTGTACAGTATATGTACATCTGTTTGTACTTTAGTGTATAGAGTTATAAATACTTATGGTGATTTGGCACTAAGCACTTTAAGTAATGTTTCGCACGTTAAATTTGGTGGACTAGTTATGTCAACCGGGGTATAGATTTATCTGTACATAGGATCAATTAGCACTCTTTCCTATACCACTATGTTCTGTTAATAAACTAAACTTTTTTCTATTTTGCTATAAAATTGAGTGTGGTATCATTTTGGTATTATGGTATTACACACCCACCAAACTGCATAACCTCTTCCCTAATACTGTAGACACATGCTGGAGATGTAATCAACCAGGGGGAACATCAGCACATATATGGTGGCAGTGCCCACAAATCTGAACATATTGGACAAGGATAGGGTCAATGATAAAGACCATAGTGGGAATTAATATGACCCCCTCAGACAACGACTCTATTCCACATACAACAATCCACATATCCTAAACCTCAAAGAACCTTGATTGTTAACTCACTGACGGCAGCTAACCTTCTCATTCCAGCTAAATGGAAGAGCGTTCTTCCCCCGTCACCGAGGGAATCGATACAGAAGATTAAGTCGATTACGCTGATAGAGGAAATGTCACGGCTCCCAGTGATTCTGTCGGTGTGGTTGCACATAAAGTAAGCAACCACGCCAACAGAAACAAATTTTACTTACCTTGTTCGCGGCAGATCACTACCCCACTTCCTTTCAATCCCCAGCGGCTGCAATGCTCTTAAGAGCGCCGACTGCTGCGGTTTGGATTTTTGTAATAAACTTACCTTCGCCCACACTAGGGTCCGGTTAAACGTTATCCTTAGTCCTATGTGTGATACTTTTTCTGCTTGCTAGATCAGCTAGTAATCCTGACATTACAACATGGCCATAGATCCTGCAGAATTGTGTCAGCACATAACAGCTTGCAAGAGAAAGCTAGGGAAGAATGATTACTGTGTATCAATTTGCCCAGGCTTTCAGTACACTTCTTATTCAGATGGCTCATTTACAGCATGATTTTCCTCCGACTATTTCACCTCTGCCTAGTGTACCTCCACCTATAGTATATAAGGCACCTATTATCTTCTAATCTCCTCCTCCACATTATGATAGTAATATTCAAGAATGTCGGGGATTTCACAATCAGATTGAGTAACACTTTGAGGCCTCACCAGGTCTTTTCCCACGGATAGAGCTAAAATTGGGTACTTGATGAACCAACTTAAAGGTAAAGCCTTAGCTTGGGCCAATCCATTATGGGAAAGTAATAGGAGCATTGCTTATAATTACCAGAAATTCCTTGCAGAATTCAAATTAACGTTTGAACCACTAGGCAGGGAGGATGACGCTTCCACTGCCCTAATGCAAACAAGGGAACCGGTCTGTCTTGAATTCCGCACCTTGGCTTCTGAGGTAGACTGGACTAATAGCGGATTAATCTCTGCATTTAAAGAGGGATTATCCGAAGCTATCCTTGATTAAATTGCTGCCAAAGATCTACCTAAGAGGTTAAATGAATTCATCACATATGTGATGCAGATTGATAACTGAATTAGGAATGGGGAAATTACTAGAAATAGAACCAGACATATGACTGTCATTGGCACCTTGTTTCTTCAAACCTCTTGTCCCTGGCCTCTCTGTATAGTCTGAACCTATGCCGTTAGGGGTTACGAGACTGTCAGAGGCAGAGAAACAGTTAAAGAGAAAGGAGGACCTTTGCTATACTGTGGCAAGAAAGGACATATGAGAGATGCTTGTCCCATATGTCCAGAAAACATCCGACCTAAGAACCTTAAGGGTCTTAGGTGTGATAGATATAGAATGTGACGGCAGATAAGAACCATTCGGCCCATCTAGTGAGCCCAATTTTCCAAATATTTTCATTAGTCCCTGTCCTTAGTTAGGATATCCTTATGCCTATCCCACGCATGCTTAAACTCCTTTACTGTGTTAACCTCTACCACTTCAGCTGGAAGACTATTCCGTGCATCCACTACCCTCTCAGTAAAGTAATAATTCCTGATATTATTTTTAAACCTTTGTCCCTCTAATTTAAGATTATGTCCTCTTGTTGTGGTAGTTTTTCTTCTCATAAATATAGTCTCCTCCTTTACTGTGTTGATTCCCTTTATGTATTTAAATGTTTCTATCATATCCCCCCGTCTCATCTTTCCTCCAAGCTATACATATAGCTTTGGTAATACCCAAAGTAGATTTCTCCTTGATATCACTGCCCTTTGTAACAAGAAATGCTTTTCATGCAAAGCCCTGATGGACTCAGGTGCGGCAGGAAACTTTATTGACATATATTTTGTTTAAAAACACTTCCTACCTATCAAGGAGAGATCACCACCTCTGGCTGTTGAGGCTCTTGACGGAAGACTTCTCTCTCAACCTCTGATTACCCACAAAACCATGCCAATTAGCATTACTATAAGAGCTTTACACAAGGAAGATATGACACTTCAGATAACTGCTTCCCCTTCTTGTCCCATCATATTAGGATTTCCATGGCTCATCAAACACACCCCTCATTGACTGGGCAAAAGTAATTACCCATTACTAAGAGAGTGGGCATTGTTACTTTGTCTACTTCTACACCTCAGACTTCTGAAATTCCTATTCAGTACTGGGAGGTAAGAGAGGCGTTCAGTTAGAGTCAGACTAATACTCTACCTCCTCACAGATCTTATGATTGCTCCATAGATCTGCTACCCAGCATTATGCCCCCTAAGAGGGCAGTATATGCCTTCTCCCCGCAGGAAAGTAGAATCATGGAAGAGTATATCAAGGATTCTTTAATTAAAGGCCACATACGCAAGTCATCCTCACCTGCTGGAGCAGGGTTCTTTTTTGTATCCAAAAAATGATGGAGAATTACACCCATGCATTGATTATAGGGCATTAAACAAGATTAGCATAAAAATGCCTATCCCATTCCCCTTATCTATGAGTTGTTTGACAGACTACAGGGTGCTAAGATATTTACTAAACTTGATCTTAGGAGTGCTTACAATTTGGTAAGAATTAAGAAGGGTCACGAGTTGAGAACAGCATTTAACAATAGAAGTGGGCACCATGAGTACCTTGTCATGCCCTTCGGCTTATGCAATGCTCCAGCCGTATTTCAGGACTTTATTAATGATGTGCTCAGAGACTACATTTATTATGTTGTACTAGTATACCTGGATGATATCCTTATTTATTCCCCCGACCTCCAGACCCATCATAGACATATCAAACAAGTAATGCAAACTTTGCTTAAAAATGGTCTTTATTGCAAACTCGAAAAGTGCATATTTGACCAAACGGAGGTACAGTCTTCGGGCTATAATATCTCGGCCTCTGGTTTTCAGATGGACCAACGCAAACTAGAAGTCGTTCTACACTGGCCATTACCTAATGGGTTAAAAGCCATTCAAAGATTTATTGGGTTTGCCAATTATTATAGGAGATTCACCAAAGGTTTCTCTTCGGTGATATCCCCCATCACCAATATGACACATAAGGGGGCTAAATGTACTAAATAGTCTAAAGAAGCTAAAGTGGCCTTTGAGCTTCTTAAAAACTTGTTTGCATCTGCTGACATATTGGTACATCCTGACACTAGCAAATCTTTCATACTTGAGGTTGATGCCTCCGAGACAGGGGTTGGGGCTGTTCTTTCCCTTGCGGGTACTTCTCAAGAAAATTATCTCCAGCTGAGCGTAACTATGATATTGGTAATAGAGAATTGTTAAGCCATTATACTAGCTGTAACAGATCACCTGGCACCCCGACAGGGTACCTCCGTTGATGGATGCTCCTAGTTCTTCCCGAGGGCTCCAAGCACTCCACTTGACACCATAAGCACCGCAGACCCCACAAACCGCCGCAGCTTGTTTAGGGTCTACTACTCACCCTGGACCTACGACAAGGCTCCAGGTTCCAGTGGGTGAACCTCTCTTCTTTCAGAGAGCGAAGTAGGAACAAGCTCTTAATAGTGCTTAGTGATTATAGCCAGGGGAGTATACAGCGTATAGCAATCCCCCAGTGTAGATGCAGCCTTTTCCCCCACACATGAGACAAGGCTCTATGTTGAGGGTAAAACAGGAACTCAGCCGTCTGAGTGTTTATTCTCTCTTATATACAGGTTTTCCCACAAGGTTACCACCCACGTGGACCTTGAGGTACACAGGACACAGTTACAACAGCCAATTAATACATTACAGTACAGTCAGACACTCCCAGCTAAGGCATACAAACCCTCCCCTCTGCCTGTGATATAATTACTAAACACAATGGGCTTACTTAATTACCACAGGCATAAAATATAGAGTTTTTACCCAAAACACAGAAACACCCCAAAACAACAACATATCCCCACAAATTATACATCCCTTGATAGCCCTGATCTGGGTGAACAACAAATCCAAAAATCACCCAGATCAGAGCAGGAGTTCAGGAAATTCCCGGACGTCATATTTGACCGACCGCAAGCATGGATTTCCTGCACAAAACAGTTCCACACATTTAGGCTGTGCAGACGGTCTATCTTCTCCTCTATCCTGGAGATAATTGGCTTACGTGGGTGTGGTAACTTAATTATCTCCAGGTACAGGGAATATCTCTAAGTCACAACTATTACAAAAACCACAGAAAAATATATAACTCTTATAATACAATGTTTAACCTATATGTCCAACATATCTCCAGAGAGCTTGGATCTGATCGCGCAATATGTACGAAAAGCACTCAGATGAATACAGTTGGAACGCCATGTGGTTAAACAATAGCAAGGGCTGATAAAGGAGATTGAGGAGGGACAAAGCAGCCAGTTTCAACTGGTCCAGCAGTGTCCTTGGAACAACGCCCTGCTGGAGAACAATAAGGGGGAGGGGAAGAGACACATTTCCAATGGATTTAAAGCCCAAACAGACTTTTTAAATGGCAATACACCCCAGGGGCCATAGTCACAGGGCAAAAGGCCGGCAAACAGGCCCCTCCAAAACCCAGTGGCGAGGTTATTTTCGCCACACTAGCGCTTAAGGAATGGCAAAATCTTTTGGAAGGTTCCAAGGACCACCTTCTGATCATAACCGATCACAAGAATCTGGCATATATTGGTGATGCCAAACGACTGTCTTCTAGACAGGCTAGGTGGTCTTTGTTCTTGTCCCGCTTTATTATCGCGTACAGACCTGGTCCCAAAAACATTAAAGCTGTCGCCTTATCTAGGCAATTTGACATTAAATCACAACTAGAACAAGAGACGTCCCCTATTGTTCTTCCTGAGTGTATCATTGCATCCATTGTTCTTTCCTTATAATCCCCTCTACTTTGTACTATCATGGCGGCTCAATCCCAGACACCTTGCAATAAACCTCTAGATAAATTGTTTATTCTGTTGCTTGAAAGAGGAGGTGTTGAAGGAATTCCACAACAACGTGACTGCTGGACATCCGGGTAATATTAAGACTATATCCACTGTCTTGAGATCATTTTGGTGGGATTCACACAGGAAAGATATCAAAGAGAAATATGTGGAGGCCTGTTCTGTTTGTGCAGTTTCTAAGGTTCCTCATAAACTTCCATGTGGATTGTTACATCCACTTCCTGTACCTAGTGTTCCATTTTTCTCATTTGTCTATGGATTTCATCATTGAAATTCCGAGTTCTAATTGTTATACCACCATCCTTATGGTGGTGGACCACTTTTTCAAAATGGCACATTTTATTCCACTGAAAAAATTGCTGTCTTCCCAAGATCTGGTTCAGATATTTATACGCGACATTGTCAGACGACATGATATTCCTCAAAATATTGTATCTGATAGGGGTTCCCAGTTTGTGTCACGATTTTGGAGAGCATTCAATAAACAGTTGGGTATTGAATTATCATTTTCTTCTTCTTACCATCCCCAAACCAGTGGTGTGGCTGAGAGGGCTAACCAATCATTAGAACTGTATTTACGCTGTTTTGTGAATAGCATGCAGAATAACTGGTCTGATTTGCTGCCCTGGGCCGAATTTGCCAGGAATAATGCTACCCATGACTCGTTCGAACATAGTCCTTTCTTTGTCAATAACGGTCGTCACCCTACTGTTCTACCTGCTGTATTCTCTGACATGGCTATCCCTGCTCTGGATGATCGCCTTACTTCCATTAGTGAGACTTGGAATAAGGTTCACTCCGCTCTTGAGACTGCGGCTGCTCGTTTCAAATTTCATGCTGATAAACGACAGGGTGCCAACTCCATTTACCAGGTGAGTGATCGGGTATGGTTTTCCATACGCAACATCAAATCACAGTTCCTAGCATGAAGTTTGCTCCCAGATTTCTTGGCCCATTTCGTATTTTTCTGAGAATTAATCCTGTGTCTTATTCCCTGGCTCTCCCCACCTCTCTGTGTATACCTAACGTTTTATGTATCCCTACTGATACCCCTTATCTGTAAAAGGTTTACCACCCCTTCTGACCCTTTCCCTCCTTTGGTTATTTCTAGACAGGAGGAGTATGAAATCTCCTCTATACTCAACTCGAGGGTCTCTCTCTGCAGCATTTGGTTGATTGGAAGGGTTATGGGCCTGCTGATCGTTCTTGGGTTTCTGCTTCGGACACACATGTGGGCCCCAAACTCCATTCTTTCCATGCCAGGTTTCCCCTCAAGCCTGGCCCTGCCCACCCGGTGGGTGGTCTTCAAGTGGGGGGGTACTGTCACGGCTCCCGGTGATTCTGTCTGCTTGGTTGCACATAAAGTAAGCAACCACGCCGACAAAAACAAATTTTACTTACATTGTTCGCGGGAGATCACTGCCCTCCGGTCTGGTTCCCAGCGGGTGCGATGCTCTTCGGAGCGCCGACCGCTGCGTTTCAGATTTTTGGTATAAACTTACCTTCGCCCACACCAAAGATGGCGCCAATGTGCGTGCAAGCCAATTACTGCCAAAGGAAGGGCAGTTAAACCCAAATTACCTTTCTGTCAGTGCTGTGTCATGGTTTCCCTTTGCTGGTTATACAAGAGTGTGTTCCTGATCGTATTATTCTGGTTTTTTGACTTTGGCTTAATTTTGACTTCCCTGATTTCTGGTATCCTTGACTTTTGGCTTTCCCTCATCGTTGTGTCTCATTCTGTATCCCTGACCTTGGCAAGTATTTTGACTATTCTTGGGTTCGTTAAGTCTGGCCATTCTAAGGTCCGGTTAGACGTTATCCTTAGTTCTAGGTTTGATACTATTTCTACGTGCTGGATCAACTAGTAATCCTGACAGGAAATCACTGCCTCCATGTCCAATAAATACCATACATGGGAGCCATGGGGTTGAAACCCCCAGAGACACCTAAAGTAATTCAACTAACTGATTATTACTTGCCTCACTGCACACTCGTACTCTTCTGTTGCTATAGGTATTGAAAAAACACCAAAAGCTGTTTTATTGGTGACCAATATGATATATTGGTGACCAAATTAGTTGATACCCCCCTCCTGTCTCTTCCCACCCCTCACCCGGCAGGACAATACAGAGATTTGAATAGAGTTTCTGAGACTGACACAGTCTGTATAACTACAGGTAATTTGTGAGATAGCACGCTATTTTGTCACACTTATAATATGCACAAGTCTAAGTGCAGTTGGCCACACCCACTGGAGGGCCATGTTGACGATCGAAAGCGAGAAACCAGCCAGATATAGGTGAGGCCAATGTATGGGTTAATGCCTTTGCAATGTACTTCCACATAATAACACAATATAACGGTGGAACCAATGTGCACCAGAAGATTTGGTGCATCATACTAGTGTGTCACACATTTGAACTTACATTGCATAGTTGAAACTAACAAATTATAAATGTACTACTATTCCTACACGGCATTGATGTAACTACTAAGTCAGTTCCTTGACAATGATGCAATTTATACCTTTTCCTGTACAATGTTACTACCATCTTGTAATGAATATCTTTGTACTCATTTATGATATACAATAAAAAGAAAAAAAAAAAAGAAAAAAAAAAAACTCCAGTACTGGAACAATACTGGAGGTGCCTGAAATAGATATTTCATGGGATTGTTGCATAATAAAGAAATATTGGAATGAAGTTCTAACAAATATAGCAAAAATAGCCAACATCTCAAAAGCATGATCCATTCCAGAAATTTCCTTCCATTTATCACCATGCCATTACTGTGCCAGTATTACCATCATTGTTCCTACCTTTTAGGTTTTTTTTGCTTATAAAAGTGCAATAAAAAATATAACAAACAAAATAAAGTCACTGCATAAATACATAATCTAAATGGTTATAAATGTATAAACGCATAGCAAAAATGCCAAAAAAGGCATTGATCAAAAACTCTGTGCATCTCAAAAGGGCCTCGGCCCTTAAGGGGTTAATGAATAATCGTGCTGCAGTAAAAGATAAAAATTATGTTTGTAATCACCTTTTAGTTGCAAAGAGATCTTGGAGCCCAAATCTAACCAAAGCTCTTTATTTCAGAAATAGCTGACAGAATCTATACATTTTACAATGGCTATACTAGTGGAAAAGAGCAGCAAATGGCATACAATACCCTGATGGAAGTTTCAGCCTCTATGCTACTCCGTGTTCAGCATCACTACAACTCCCTTTATGAGAAATTTGGTGACTTTGTCTGGCGCAGTGAAGATGAACTTGGACCGCGGTGAGGGATTTAATTGTTTATTACATTATGTATCACTATTGTTGTATTGTGATAAATACTGGCATAGTTACTAGTACTATTAGCTGGCATTAACAGTCATTTGTTTCAGTTTTTCTAACTTGAACAGTCAGGGTGTAAGATAAACTAGATCTGAATAGAATAAACCTTTATTTTCACCTTTAAATTCTGAATGCCTGGGGGGCGGGGCCGGCCGCCGTGCTGAATGGACGCACAGAGGAAGAGCTCCTGAAAATCTACTAACTTTAAGCTCCTAATAAGCCTGCAAAACTATTACCTGACGACTGACAGCTTCCCATCGGTGCAAGAAGCAGCCCTGGTCCCGAGGAGAGGCTTGCCGCGAGGTTTTAGTCCCTCGGTGGGGCGGTCTACGTCAAGGTAGATGGGGACCGCTCGGGCGGTGAGTGGGGTGGACGGCCGCTGCCCAGCTATCCTGCCCACCAGCGGAACGGCTGAACCGGGAAGCTAGGGGGTCCGGCCCTGTCCCCCTCCCCTTGGGCCGGCGGGGGTGATCCCGGCCCTCCACCCTGTGATCCATCGGAGCGCCATGACACCAACGAGCACCCGCTCCCAAAATGGCGGAGACCGCATGGCAAACAACCCGGGCGCGAAAACAAACGGACATACCTTCCCCTCCTGATGCCGCACTCTGCATGAAACGGCTCCAGGGATTCAACGCCAAAAGCCCGCAGATGTCAGAGGGTAATGACCCCGAAACGGGACAGCGCTACCAGGACCTGGTTCACCCTGCCATGCCGCTTCACCTCCTATGGGAGGGTAGAAACGAACAGCCTAACACCCTAAAGTCATCATTCAGGGACTATGGAAAACAAGGGGACAGCACTCCCCCACGGAGGGAATATTGCCTCATTAAGCAAACATCGAACAGAAGTATACCTGCTACCGAAGTCATCATGCCTTCTGTCCCATCTTGGCAGGCTGCACAGCATACGGACGGGCTGCCCGACAAGCCACCACGGACCATCAACTGGCTGATACTGGGCTAACATGGGATGGACATTTTAGACAAGTGAAGCTTGTCCTCAGTATTGATGTCACTAACATGATCTGCTTTATAGGTTTAAGCTGCGTAAACTTTACAGATAATATGATATGCACTGCTTAATTTAGCTAATCATCCCTGGCATAATTTTGCTTATTTGATCTTGGGGAACAGACCCTGAATAAGGTTAACTCTTTGGTATAACTTGGTTTCCTTCTTCATATGATAGAAACATGTCATTGCATCTTAAGCTTAAACGCCAGACTAATGCTACCGTGTCTTTAATAATTGAATCTGAATGTCAATGCTTCAGCAATGTTTAAATAGAGTGCTAATCATTACTTTATGCAGGTCACATCTATTACCTATTTGTGAAACGTTGAATGTTATAAATTGTCAAGACCTGCAGCAAACGTGTTAAAATAGCTTGTTTACCTTTATATTTAAAAAAATGTGCAGAGACCAAACTGTCATACAAATGTACAACTATGTCAGAACTATGCTTGCATATGCTGCCGTGGCAGTGTAAGATGCATTGTTATTACTTGCACACAAAAATAAAGAATTAAAAAAAAAAAAATTCTGAATGCCTGTAACTAAAATGCCCTAACAGTGGCAAAAATCTGGATAAAGTCAAATTTGACATTCTCCTGGCAATCCCAACACTTTCACGTATTTAAAATGCAACCACAAAAGCAAAGGAATTATGTCTGACTGTTCCAGACTTGTATAAGGAAACATGAGGGCTAAAGAGAGAAAAACATTTTAAGTATATGTAACAAGTGAATTCATTACAATATTGTAATATCAAGAGTAAGAAACAAACAAAGGTGCTCTATAACTTTAAAACAATATTACAAACAAATATGCAACTTAATCAGAATTGGTATTGGGGGGAGGAGCGATGACGTAACACGCTCCACATGGTTGTGCTGCGCTAAGAACGGAGGACGCGGAGAGGAACATGCAGGACCCGGTCTGAAGCCGGGAAAGGAGATCAATGTGAGCCAACTTACACCACTCGCTGTATTCGTACCGTGCTCTGAGTGAGAGACTGAGAGAGGTGGTGTGACGCCAGGTGAAGTCAGAGATAGGGAGATCTGGATCATTAAGGGGTACCTGCAATTTGCCGGATACACCAAAACAACTCCGATAAGATCTTTGCTTTATTCATTTGTTTATTTACTCTGGTTTTTTTTTTTCTTTTTGCGGCATGGTGTGCATTCTGAGGTCTGAATTTGATACATTTTATATACCTGTTACTTTGACCTTTTGATCTTTTACCTCATTGCAAACTTATATACCAGTCCCTACAGGGCTTTGACTTATTATTAATTGCCTATTAACCCCTTAAGGACAGAGCTTCGGAAGCTTGTCTTTCACTTAATGACAACGGCATTTTTTGCATTTTTTGCTGTTTGCGTTCAACTGCAATTTGCATTTAACTAATTTATTGCACCAACGCATATTATATATTGTTTTTTAAAGGACAGAAAGGGCTTTAATTTAAAGTAACATATATATATATATATATATATATATATATATATATATATATATACATAAATGCTTATTTATTATAAAAAAAAATACAGAAAAATGCAAAAAAAAATGAAAAATGTGTTTTTTTACAGTTTTTGCAATAATAATGTGTGCACAATTAGTGCAGGTTAAGGAAAGTAATTAAAAATACATTCATTTAGTTGTTCTGATTTACAGAATATATAATGTGTCTGGGATTTTGAGTTTTTTTTGGTAGTTACAGGTCACAAAGCACAAGGAGTAAAATAAACTTTTAATGTGGAGCGAATTTAGAATTTGGTATGTTTGTCTTGTAAGCTTAATAGCCATAAAAGAAAACAAAATTGCCACACAAAAGTATATATTTATATAAAGTAGACACCACAGGCTATTTACCTAAGGTTGTTTTGACACTTTCTACGTAGCCATTTCACCGCCAATCTCTGCTAAATATTGGAGTAAAATTGTGTTTTTTGGGGGTTTTGGCATACAAACTTATAACAAAGAACTTCTCATGTGTATTTTGTAAAGTTGGTGTGTGCTATTCCTGTACAAAGTTTTATTTTGTGTTCAGTTACATCTGCTGAGTAAAATGACACCCCCATTGTATGTCTTTGGCACTATTTTGTGAAGCTACAGTGGCAGAATTTTGAGAGACGGATTTAATTAGCCTATGATTCCATTTGGGGTATTATAACAGTTTGACTGTTCAAAAAAACCCCTCAAAGGCCTACCATTTGTAAAAGTAGACTCTCCAGGGTATCTCATAAGGTGCATATTGTGCCTTAACATGCCCCCATTTTTTTACCATTACATGCCAAAGTATGTGGTAAAAAATAATTTTGTGCATTTTTTTACATACGGATTGCATTTTTGCTGGGCATTTTGTATATTTCATATCTGCCACTAAGTTCAAAACCCCCAAATTATGCTTAGCTAAGTCTTCTGAGTAAAAAGACATCCCCAATGAATGTCTTTGGCACTATTTTGTGAAGCTACAGTGCCATATAGGAGACCAAGCCATATCAGTTTTTACAGAACTTTGAATTTTGACGCTGGGCCTATGTGCAATTTCCAAGCATCTTCGCAGGTTTTAAATTCAAACTACCCCACAAAGGCCTACCATTTCTTAAAGTAGACACCCCAGGGTATTTCAAAAGGCATATTTTGAACCTTAGCGTGGGATCATTTTTCCGCTAGCTTGTACCAGGTGTAGTGGTAATAAGCATTTTTTCTGCCTTTTTAACACACAAAGTGAGTTTGCACAGTATATTTTGCAAACCTTATGTGTGCTACGACTGTATAATACTTCATATGTTGCTCAGCTATGTCAACTGAGTACAAAAATACCCCCGTATGTACCTTTGCCAGGTATATGTGGACATCGGAGGGGCACATTTGAGACATAGTCATTCCAGGTTTTTTTTCAAACTTTACATTTTTACGCTGTGCCCATGTCCCATTTTAGAGTATTTTACCAGGTGATATGATCCAAATACCCCATAAAGCCATACCATTTCTTAAAGAGACACTATAGTCACCTGAACAACTTTAGCTTAATGAAGCAGTTTTGGTGTATAGAACATGCCCCTGCAGCCTCACTGCTCAATTCACTGCCATTTAGGAGTTAAATCCCTTTGTTTATGAACCCTAGTCACACCTCCCTGCATGTGACTTGCACAGCCTTCCATAAACACTTCCTGTAAAGAGAGCCCTATTTAGGCTGTCTTTATTGCAAGTAGTGATGTACCGAACTGTCCGCCGGCGAACAGTTCCCGGCGAACTTAGCGTGTTCGCGTTCGCCGCGGCGGGCGGACACATGCGCAGTTCGATCCGCCCCCTATTCGTCATCATTGGGCAAACTTTGACCCTGTGCCTCTCGGTCAGCAGACACATTCCAGCCAATCAGCAGCACTCCCTCCCTTCCACACCATCCAACCTCCCTCCCAGCATCCATTTTCGATTCATTCTGAAGCTGCATGCTTAGTGAGAGGAGGGAAAGTTTAGCTGCTGCTGATTAGATAGGGAAATTGATAGCTAGGCTAGGGTATTCAGTGTCCACTACAATCCTGAAGGACTCATCTGATCTCTGCTGTAAGGACAGCACCCCAAAAAGCCCTTTTTAGGGCTAGAACATCAGGCTGCTTTTTTTTTTTTTCCTGTGTAATGTAATAGCAGTTGCCTGCCTGCCAGCTTCTGTGTGAGGTTCACATTGGATACTGTGCCCACTTGCCCAGTGCCACCACTCATATCTGCTTTTACAATAGGTTAAGCTTTAGATTTAAAAGAAATATATTTTTTTCACTGTAATAGAAGAGCAGTTGCCTGCCTGCCAGCTTCTGTGTGAGGTTCACAGTGGATACTGTGCCCTCTTGCCCAGTGCCACCACTCATATCTGTTTTTACAATAGCTTAAGCTTTAGATTTAAAATAAATATTTTTTTTTCACTGTAATAGAAGAGCAGTTAGTTGTCTGCAAGCGTCTGGGTGTCAGGCCTCCTTCAGCGTGTGCTCTGCAGACCTGTGCCAGCGTGCTTTGACAGTTGCCAATCATATCTGGTGTCTCTTTAGCGTGCTTTTACAAAGAAAAAAGGTTTCCAGTGTAAGCTAATAGCAGCCAGTCAGTGTCCTTCAAGCGGCTCTGTCAGGCCTACAGTGTGTGCTCTCCAGAACTGTTCAAGTGCACATTGCCAATCATATCTGGTGTCTCTATAGCGTGCTTTTAAAACCAAAATGTTGTTTCCACTGTAATAGAAGAGCAGTTGCCTGCCTGCCAGCTTCTGTGTGAGGTTCACAGTGGATACTGTGCCCTCTTGCCCAGTGCCACCACTCATATCTGTTTTTACAATAGCTTAAGCTTTAGATTTAAAATAAATATTTTTTTTTCACTGTAATAGAAGAGCAGTTAGTTGTCTGCAAGCGTCTGGGTGTCAGGCCTCCTTCAGCGTGTGCTCTGCAGACCTGTGCCAGCATACTTTGACAGTTGCCAATCATATCTGGTGTCTCTTTAGCGTGCTTTTACAAAGAAAAAAGGTTTCCAGTGTAAGCTAATAGCAGCCAGTCAGTGTCCTTCAAGCGGCTCTGTCAGGCCTACAGTGTGTGCTCTCCAGAACTGTTCAAGTGCACATTGCCAATCATATCTGGTGTCTCTATAGCGTGCTTTTAAAACCAAAATTTTGTTTCCACTGTAATAGAAGAGCAGTTGCCTGCCTGCCAGCTTCTGTGTGAGGTTCACAGTGGATACTGTGCCCTCTTGCCCAGTGCCACCACTCATATCTGTTTTTACAATAGCTTAAGCTTTAGATTTAAAATAAATAATTTTTTTTCACTGTAATAGAAGAGCAGTTAGTTGTCTGCAAGCGTCTGGGTGTCAGGCCTCCTTCAGCGTGTGCTCTGCAGACCTGTGCCAGCATACTTTGACAGTTGCCAATCATATCTGGTGTCTCTTTAGCGTGCTTTTACAAAGAAAAAAGGTTTCCAGTGTAAGCTAATAGCAGCCAGTCAGTGTCCTTCAAGCGGCTCTGTCAGGCCTACAGTGTGTGCTCTCCAGAACTGTTCAAGTGCACATTGCCAATCATATCTGGTGTCTCTATAGCGTGCTTTTAAAACCAAAATTTTGTTTCCACTGTAATAGAAGAGAAGTTGCCTGCCTGCCAGCTTCTGTGTGAGGTTCACAGTGGATACTGTGCCCTCTTGCCCAGTGCCACCACTCATATCTGTTTTTACAATAGCTTAAGCTTTAGATTTAAAATAAATATTTTTTTTTCACTGTAATAGAAGAGCAGTTAGTTGTCTGCAAGCGTCTGGGCGTCAGGCCTCCTTCAGCGTGTGCTCTGCAGACCTGTGCCAGCGTGCTTTGACAGTTGCCAATCATATCTGGTGTCTCTATAGCGTGCTTTTACAAAGAAAAAAGGTTTCCAGTGTAAGCTAATAGCAGCCAGTCAGTGTCCTTCAAGCGGCTCTGTCAGGCCTACAGTGTGTGCTCTCCAGAACTGTTCAATTGCACATTGCCAATCATATCTGGTGTCTCTATAGCGTGCTTTTACAAAGAAAAAAGGTTTCCAGTGTAAGCTAATAGCAGCCAGTCAGTGTCCTTCAAGCGGCTCTGTCAGGCCTACAGTGTGTGCTCTCCAGAACTGTTCAAGTGCACATGAATATTTGTATGACCGGGGTGCTAGGACAGCCTCTGGGGAGCTGGGAATTTTTTTGCCACGTTACTGGACGCTCATGCGCAATGCCTGTAGGCTCATGCGTCCTTTTGAGGAGGTGACAAACCTAGTCAGTCGCAACGAAGGCACCATCAGCGACATCATACCATTTGTTTTCTTCCTGGAGCGTGCCCTGCGAAGAGTGCTGGATCAGGCTGTAGATGAGCGTGAAGATGAAGAGGAAGAGTTGTGGTCACCATCACCACCAGAAACAGCCTTATCAGCATCGCTTGCTGGACCTGCGGCAACGCTGGAAGAGGATTGTGAGGAAGAGGAGTCAGAGGAGGAATGTAGCTTTGAGGAGGAGGAGGAGGAGCAAGACCAAACACAACAGGCATCCCAGGGTACTCGTTGTCACCTATCTGGTACCCGTGGTGTTGTACGTGGCTGGGGGGAAGAACATACCTTCAATAACATCAGTGAGGAGGAGGAACGGGAAATGAGTAGCTCGGCATCCAACCTTGTGCAAATGGGGTCTTTCATGCTGTCGTGCCTGTTGAGGGACCCTCGTATAAAAAGGCTGAAGGAGAACAACCTGTGCTGGGTGTCCACGCTACTAGACCCCCGGTCTCTATTCTGCTCTGTGTCAGTGTGTATCAGGGGTTTTGAGGACAGGTGTCAATCCATATCTGCCAAGTGACCCTATGTAGGAGGAACAGTCCCTATTCTGCTCTGTGTCAGTGTGTATCAGGGGTTTTGAGGACAGGTGTCAATCCATATCTGCCAAGTGACCCTATGTAGGGGGAACAGTCTCTATTCTGCTCTGTGTCAGTGTGTATCAGGGGTTTTGAGGACAGGTGTCAATCCATATCTGCCAAGTGACCCTATGTAGGGGGAACAGTCCCTATTCTGCTCTGTGTCAGTGTGTATCAGGGATTTGACTATCTTTATTCAGATTAAAAAATTACAATTCCAGGAAAAATTTAACAAACATTTACAAGAACATGTTATGCACATCATAGAAACAATGTGAACCTCTTTAAAGCCACAAACTTAAGACAAAAAGTATGTACACACAATGTGTAATGGTTTGAAAGAATATTCTGAATCCTTACATGTTTACTTTATCGTTTGTTTGATTTTTGTGAACCATATATAAACTACAAGCAGCGTGTAAACTATAAAAACTCAAGTGGCCATGCTGATCAAATTAAATAGTATGCTTTACACAGCGTATAAGGGTGATGTCACAGCACAACGGGAATCTAACAGGGGAAGAGGTGAAAGTCATCCTCCCCCTCCCACGACCCCGCCATATATGCCAAGTGACCCTATGAAGGGGTAACAGTCTCTATTCTGCTCTGTGTCAGTGTGTATCATGGTCTCTGAGGACGGGGAACAGTCTCTATTCTGCTCTGTGTCAGTGTGTATCAGGGGCTTTGAGGACAGGTGTCAATGTTAGGTGATTTCTGCCCTTTATGGATTAAAAGCAGACTGTGTAATTTTCCATGGGAGTTTTGCCATGGATCCCCCTCCGGCATGCCACAGTCCAGGTGTTAGTCCCCTTGAAACAACTTTTCCATCACTTTTGTGGCCAGAAAGAGTCCCTGTGGGTTTTAAAATTTGCCTGCCCATTGAAGTCAATGGTGGTTCGCCCGTTTCGCGAACGTTTGCGGAAGTTCCCGTTCGCCAACCGAAAATTTCGTGTTCGCGACATCACTAATGCAGGATTGTTTATAGATTTTTCTTACTTACATACATATATATATGTGTGTGTGTGTGTGTGTGTGTGTATAAAAGTATAGAATGTCCTTGCACTCACGCTTAGTTGAATGTTTGCCGGGTGCTTGAAATCCAGGAAAATTAAAATATGTGTAGATAATGATCAGCACTCTCAGACTTTGAAGATTAAAACATGAAGTTTATTGATAATCCATTAAAAATAAGATCGACGTTTCAGTCCCAGCAGGGACTTTCATCAGGATCCCTGCTGGGACTGGAAAGTCGATCTTTCGCGGACATTTGCGGAAGTTCGCGTTCGCCGTTCGCGAACCGAAAATTTCGGGTTCGCGACAACACTAATTGCAAGTTCTGTGTAATTAAGATTTTCTTATCCCCTGCTATGTTAATAGCTTGCTAGACCCTGCAAGAGCCTCCCATATGTGATTAAAGTTCAATTTAGAGATTGAGATACAATTATTTAAGGTAAATTACATCTGTTTGAAAGTGAAACCAGTTTGTTTTTTTCATGCAGGCTCTGTCAATCATAGCCAGGGGAGGTGTGGTTAGGGCTGCATAAACAGAAACAAAGTGATTTAACTGCTAAATGACAGTGAATTGAGCAGTGAAATTGCAGGGGAATGATCTATACACTAAAACTGCTTTATTTAGCTAAAGTAATTTAGGTGACTATAGTGTTCCTTTAAAGAAGACATCCCAGGGTATTTCAAAAGGCATATTTTGAACCTTAGCGTGGGATCATTTTTCCGCTAGCTTGTACCAGGTGTAGTGGTAATAAGCGTTTTTTCTGCCTTTTTGACACACAAAGTGAGTTTGTACAGTATATTTTGCAAACCTTATGTGTGCTACGTCTGTATAATACCTTATATGTTGCTCAGCTATGTGGTCTGAGTACAGCAACACCCCCGTATGTACCTTTGCCAGGTATATGTGGATGTTGAAGGGGCACATTTGAGACGCAGCCATTCAGTTTTTTTCTAACTTTGAAGTTTTACGCTGTGTCCATGTTCCAATTTGGAGTAGTTTAGATGGTTGGTTATTAAAACTTCCCCACAAACACAAACTATTTATTAAAGAATACACCCTGGGGTAATTCAAAAGGCATATTTTGAACCTTAGCGTGGGATAATTTTTTCTCTAGTTTGTTCTAGGTGTAGTGGTAATGAGCGTTTTTAAATGTATTTTGTAACTTTTTTTTTACTTTTTTTACTTTTTAGAACTATTTTTTAAACTTTTGTTTTGCTTATTATTTTTTTCAAACTTTCCTAAACTTTCTTAAAACTTATTTTTTACAGATTTAAAATTTTTCTAAGCTTTTTTTTTACCCTTAACCCCTAACTAGCAGTAAGCAGCACTAACCGTAAATTCCCCATTTTCCCATAACTCCCACCCCACCTAGAAAAAAATATTTAATTATACAATATTTAAATTAGTTAATTAAATACATTGAACCCCTGAGGATTAAAAAATAAATAAAAGTTAATCGTCAGGGGTTAAAAAAAATTAGATCACAGTATAATACTGTGATCTGTGTTTTGATCACTGTAGGCAGTGATCGACTGGCAGGGAAGGGGTTAATTTTTATTTGGACTGGGTAAAGGGGGGTGTTTTTTTGTTTTTTTTACTTAAACGTTATTAAAACTTTTTTTAACTTAATTTTTAACTTTTTAAAGCTTATTTTAAAACTTTTTTTAACGTTAACCCCTAGTTGGCGTAACACTAAATCCCCCAATTCCCCACTAACTTCCACCCTCCCCAGCTAGCTAAATATATAATTTTAAAATACTTAAATAATAAAATAAATTTAACCCCTGAGGGTTAAAAAAAAAAAAAAGAATTAACCCTCAGGGGTTTAAAAAAAATCAGATCATATTAAAATGTAATCCCTGCCAATTGATCACTGTAGTCAGTGATCAATTGGCAGGGAAGGGGTTATTTTTTTTATTAAAATGGGTAAAGGGGGGTGGGATTTTAATTGTACTTTATTTTTTTTCACCAGGGGGCAGGATCAGCACTGATCCGTCTCCCTGCACTTCACACTGAACCCGGAAGTGCAGGGAGGCGGAAGGTAAGTATACAGAGCACATGTGCTCACTCTGACATGCTGTCAGAGCGGGCACATGTGCTGGGGCAGCACTATCGGGTGCTCCCGGTCTGCCTCTAATACAGAGGCAGACCGGAGCACCATTAACCCCACGATCGCCGCGATTGCGGCGATCTGGGGTTAATTTTACCGCGTGACGGATGAGGTCCGTCACTCGTCATTAAGGGTTTCCCCTGAGTGACGGACCTCGTCCGTCACTCGTCCTTAAGGGGTTAATACGCTTAATTAAATCTATTAAACCTATTAACAATAGGAGCAACACCCCACTGACTTAAAATAAAAAAAATAAGTTTAACAGCTATTCAAAACCGATACAAATACTCATTTTATTTGTGGAAAGTGGACAAAAATATAGCAGGGAGACAGGACAGAGGGAGAATCGAGTAAGGAAGGAGGAGAAAGGGAGAGAAAAGCTTAACGTGAACCTTGTACAGCTTTGATACTGGACTACAACAATCTGACTAGGGAATTTTTTTATTTTTTTTTTACATTTGTGATGGTTTGAGCTTTTTAAAAAATGTTTGTTTTTTTTTAAAAAAGACGGAAAGTCAAATTTAGTACTAGAAGAAAAGAAGGAAACTACTGGAAGAAGGGATACTAAGGTTATTGATACCTTTATGTGTTGGTACTTTAGTGATTCAGCCATAAGCATACTCCAGAAAATCCACCCCCATACAAAGTTACCATGGTGACAACCAAACACTATTCTCTTCATAATATTTTTTTTCATAATACTCTTTTTATAACATTCTTTTTACAACACTTTGACAAAAATAAACCTTCATTATCTGATAAAATTAAGTATCTAGGCCACCATGCATCACATAAAAATGACAGAATAATGTACCCTATACAGATATCATTGCACTTTCCCAAAATTTCTCTGCACACAGCTATCAGAAGCAGCATTACAACTAACAAAAATCGCAGAGTTCAATTTCTAACTATCTATATTTAAACACAGTTTGTATTCAAACCCCTTTCTATCAATTAATTCAATTTGAAACATCATTAATAGTACTTACTGACCAAAAGAATGATAATATACACGTATATACAAAACAAAATAATAACACACATAGTTTTGATTCTTTATTGTATGATTGAAACAATCTTTTAGCTCAAACTGTATGTAATGTTTTTTATGTTTATTGAAGACTGTATGAAGATATCTAGTGACTTGCACATAGATATATAAAGACTGTCATAGACTGCTCAAACCAAAAGCCTCTGATGAAGTAGGGCAGCACCCTACGAAACGCGTAAGGCCAAGCAAGCAATCCGTCTAAGGGGAGCATCTGCCAGGCAGAGATTATACAGCGAGAATTTGTGACCGTCCGCGATCCCAGACCCGAAACTGACGTCATCCAACAAGACCGGAGTTCTCCTCTCGATGTGAGGTCGGAGGTGAGACGCAAATGAACACGCAAGCTGTTCTTACCGTCTGCTGGAACACTAAGAGGACATCAACCACTACAATCCTCATCCCTCCGGGTCTGGAATTCAGGTTATCTTGCTTTATTCACTCTTTGCACACTGGACTACATGCCAGCTTTAAATCTAGACTGTTATTTTTTTACTTTTGGTACTATTTTTATATTTTTAATTGTTTTTAATCCTTTTAAATAAATTAATTTGTTTGAAAAGACAAGTCACTTCTTTTATATATTTTTTTCTTTTTCTATACTTCTATATTTTTATATTTTATTTCCATTTTGTACTTTTATTTTTTGCAACTGCTACATTTTGGTTATATTGTCACATTGTGTCAACCAAGATTTCATTTTGGGCTATTAGTTCCCTGTACTAACACGCCTGTCTATATACTGATATTTCATTATCTTTTATATATGCAAATCAAAATATTACCTCTTTGTTTCTGACTTATAAATTGTAGTATTTTTTATTAACTAACAACTTGCATACCATCCTTCACATTTAATTTGTCAATTTTAGTGCCAACTATTTGTATTCTATTTTACCTAATTCTATTACGTGTATCTCACTTTCAATTTATAGCTCCTGGATACCCACACCATATTTTATGGTGTATTGCTTTTATGTTTTATAGGATTTGGTGAATTCCTAAATTTTTTAGTTTTATTGCTGATCTATTTATTTGTTGATTGAACGTTTGTCTCGTTTCCTCTTCTCTTTCTCTTGTATATTCACTTTATGGATATCAGGTGTGTATACCTTATACTAAGGTTATTGATGACGTAAGGGAAAAGAGGAGACAGGAGAAAAAAGGAAGGAAGGATATTATATAAGAAAGTGATTTTTTTTTTTTTTTTTTGAAAGAGGAAAGAAGAAAGACATATCTGGTTGTCCTGAGGCTTTTTAAGCTTCACATTTTTTTTTTTTTTTTAACACTTAATTTGACATATCATCGACATAAAACTATTATTTAATGGTACACTTTTTAAGGGAAAGGGAAAGAGATATGAGATGTAAAAGGGAATAAATTGACATGAAGGATAATATTAATTTAAATTCTAAAATCTATATGACGATCCTTTCCAAATCTCTTGAACACAAAAAAGTGGGGTCGCTATATTGATATTTAAGAACTTAAATCTCAGAAATATTTATGCAGAACAAGACACTTAGGGAAGATTTATTATAGTGGTTTGTGAGATTGATAACATCATATATACACTAATCAATCTTTATGCCTTAAAATCATTCTTCATTACCATTTATAATTAAGGTTTTAAAAATAATATATTTGGTTAAACAAGAGATTCTGGGGGATTTCAACTCCGTATTTGACCCACTTTTAGACAAAAAACGATTACAGGTTAAATAGCAGAGGAATCTTTAAATGTTTTGATAAATTCAGACAGTTAATTCAAAACTATTCTTTATTAGATATCTGGCGCATTTTCCACCCAACGGACCTAGATTTTACTTGCTTTTCAAAATCCTATTATGCATACTCTCATATTGATTTTGTGTTGGGAGATATTAAATTAGCTCAACAAAGAAAAGCGATTAAAATAAGTGAGATTACATGGTCAGATCACAATGCTGTTATTTTGGATGTTAAGGATACTTTTGACATTCCAAGGCCAGAATGGAAATTAAATAATTATATTTTGTCAAATTCAGATAATATAAAATGTATTAAGAAACCGACTGAATACTATTTTAAAGAGAATCTATCTGAACAGATCTCCCCCTCAGTTGTATGGTGGTTATACAAAGCGGTAACTAAGGGACTGCTAATTAAACTAGCCTCTGGAAATAAAGAATATAGAGAAAAAGATTTACTAATTTAAAAATCCAATTAGATATAAAAGTATCCCCTACTGAGTTGCTGTCCAATAGAATCTCTATTTTACAAGATAGAATTAATGATCTCCTAATAAAGAAAGTAAGTAAAACACTTGAAAGATTAAAAGCAACATTTTATTATAGAGGTAATAGGGCAGAGAGATGTTAACGAATAGAAAAATAGAAAAATAAAAAAATAAAAACACAACTCATAAATTATATATAAGGGCGAGACTTGCCTATCTCCAGCAAAAATCGGGATGACTTTTAATGATTATTACCATCAACTATATAATCTACCCCATAATCATGCAGATCCAAAGTTTTGGGGTTTTTTTAGAGACAAGATTATACCAAAGAACTCAGAGACACAATTGAAGGAATTGAATGCTCCAATCTCTTTATAATAAATACTTACACGGATAGAAATACTGAAACCTAATAAAGCACCAGGCCCAGATGGGTTTACGGGGATCTTCTTTAGATTATTTAAAAACAAAATATCACCTTACCTGGAGACTACTTTTAACGAATTTATATCGAAAACTAAAATCCCAGAGGAAATGCTCAAAGGTAATATTCTCCCAATATTAAAACCAGGAAAAAAAACAGAGATGATAGACAGTTACCAGCCAATTTCCCTACTGAATGATATTAAGTTATACGCGGGAGTAGTTGGCTATATAATACATAAAGATCAGGTAGGGTTTATACTTGGACACCTTTCTATTAATTATTATTATTATTATTATTATTATTATTATTATTATTATTATTATTATTGCCATTTATATAGGGCCAAAAGATTACAATTATTATGAGAGGGGGGGTGTAACTATAAATAGGACAATTACAAGAAATCATACTAATCATACAAGAACTATAATTGGGATACTGGAGCAGGCCAAAGATGAATGTATATCCATGCTGACCTTGTCATTGGATGCACAGAAGGCATTTGACAGGGTCAGCTGGGCCTTTGTTAAAGAATCCCTGTTATCTTTTGGATTTTCGGGCGAGATACTTGGAGCCATTATGGCTCTATATAGTAACCCACAAGGTAGAATTGTGGGCCCTCGTATTAAATCCAAATGGTTTGGAATTATAAACGGCACATGCCAGGGCTGTCCTTTATCACCGTTATTATATATTTTATCGATTGAATCCCTGGCAGTAGATATAAGATCCAATCAGAATATAATAGGGTTTGGAGAAAATAATACCCAGAAATTTAAACTACATGCTGACGATGTAATGATAACTATTCAGAAGCCTGAGAAATCTATCGACCATGTTGTGGAAATCATTCAAAATTATAGTAAATTTTCCAATTACAAAATAAATACTGAAAAATCTACGGCATTATATTTAAATACTTCTCAAAATAATATTGATATTATAGAAAACAAATATGAAAGTCAAACATTAGTTTAATTATTTGGGTATCAAAAATTTTAAAAATCCAAAGAAATAGATGGAAATTAATATTTTACTGCTAATTAAAGAAACACATATTAATTTAAAATAATGGAAAACCCTGGAAATTTCCGGGTCAGGGAAGATAAATACATTAAAAGCATATATTGTACTGAAATTTTCGTATATTATGAGAATGATCCCTATAAAGTTCCCTGGCAGTTGGTTAGAATGAATTCAATCATAATTTACTAAATGTATCTGATCAGGTAAAAAACACAGAATAAAAAATATGTCAAGGAAAAAAGATGGAGGTATGAGTATTCCAATCATACAAGATATTGCACAAGCCAACCTATTAGCGCATATTTTTTTTTTTTTTTTTTTTTTTTTAATTCTTTATTTTTGTAGTGCATAAGCTTATAACATTTGCTTGGAGGTACCCCAAAGGCAATCCTCTAGCGCGTTTCAGACAGTTAGGCATTGAGGTACATGGTAATCCTAGCACATTTTTTATATAAGGTTAAATCAAATAGTAAGCAGTATATATTGTAGTAGCTTAATAACTTCCAAAACGTAACGGCAACAGTGCACATTTTTATGTTGAAGTTAAAAGTTAAAAGTTAACATTTAGTTATGATTTAGTTCACCGCAGTGGTGTCTTCTGTGCAAAGGATAGCAAACAAATATTCCATTAATACATCACCTTTCCTTTTGTTCATATTCTGAGTAACGTATCTTGAGTTAAATAACTATCTCATACGTGCTTACATTGTAAAAATAATAAGTGTAAAGTAAACGCAATGTGAAATCAAGGGTTAATAGTCATTTTGTTTTTCTTTGCCTAGTAGTAACTATGGAGTAGCCATAGCATAACGTATGTACATGCTGATGATCTTATTAGTCATAATGTCAGTGCCCATTCGCAGACATTCAGATTTATTTTTCTCTTTACTTTCTCCATCCTGAAAATCTTTCTCTCTCTGTGTACTATCGTGCAGTGAGTACGCTTACATTTGTCATCTACATGAGTGTCCATTAGCTGCTTTTGACACATAGGCGATATCGCCTTTATAGATATAGACATAAGTTAAACTAGGTTTGTCACGTAACAGGCTAGGTCTAAGCAGGTTACACATGTGCATATAAGTTATTGTGGTCTGGAGCTGCAGTGTATTAGCGCATATTTTAATTGCAAATAAGGAAGATTCTATGAATGAAAATTGGTATAAAAGAGAACAGAATCTGATGTCGGGAGATAGGTATTACAAGTCCCTTCTATGGCCTATAGATAAAGAAACAGATCAGTATATTAAAAATTCTAAATCGCTGATAGTTCAACAAATCTTCTCTACCTGGTCTCAATTTAAAAAAAAAAAATTGTTTAAAAATGAAATGACCATATACTATCAAATTTAATGATAGCCATAAATCTGGAAATATGGACCCTTAAGGGTATGCAAAATATATCTAACCTCTTGAAAGGAAATACACTAAAATATTTTGAACAACTTCAACCTGAATATGGCATACCTTCTTTGTTTAACTATACAAGGATAAAATCTTTCTTGAAAACATACTTGAGATTTAATCCTCTTGAATCACCAGTTAAGTTCCTTTCAGAAATATTTAAACAAACAGACTATACTCATTTAGCCAATAAATGTCAAAAACGAATTTATAAGACTCAGATTAAATCAATTCCCTCGGCAATTGCTAAATGGAATTATGATTTGAAAATAGATATAACTATGAAAGAATGGAAAAACTCTCTCAATACATTATATAAAGCTTGCCACTATTTAAATATACACGACATTCATTACAAGATACTAAATAGATGGTATATGTGAAGAAATGACTCTTGTATTCGGTATTTCTGCATGTTTCCCTTCTATTTCTTCATGTTTCCAGTCGGCAGATGAAACTGCCGAACAAAGACCACCCCCTGGCTCATTTAACCTCAAAGCCGGCATCAATTAAACCCTCTACGTGTGTGACCAGCGTTCGTACTGCTGAACGCCACGTGGCAGAGAAAACCGCGGCCATCTTTTTTTCATACGAACAAAGGCAGCGGGACTTGGTCGTTGAGTGTCTGGAACTAAAATCGGACACTCGACTTCCCGAACACCGGTCTCACACACACGAACGCTGGATCTATATGTACCGATTAGCTAGAAGAGCGCTATTCGGTACGGTTGTGCATACGAATGAGGGGAACAATCGCTGCTAGGAGCCAGGGGAATTCGTTTGGTATTTATATTTGTTTTTCTCCCTTTTCTAAAGTGACCGTCAAAACCACACGAACTATTTTGGGCAGCCCACCCATGGTGAACCGGTCACAAAGGACTTTCATGGTTTTTGAGAACCCCTGAACCGATCTGGGTGAAATTTGAATATGTTGGTCACCCAGATCGGGGCTATCAGGAGACATATGATTTGTGGGGATACTCCATGTATAAAGGGGTGTTCCAGATATTGGGGAAAATAGTGATTTTTCTGCCTGGAGATAATCAAGTTATTACTGTATCAGACCTGATTATCTCCAGGGCTAGGGGAGGGAATTATGTGATTTGTGCTGGGTGTGTTTTATGTTTTTATTGTACAGGATTGGTTAAATGTTGTCCCTCCCTGTGGGATGTCCCCTTGCATGGGGACTTGCATAAAAGGCTGTGTGTGTGAATAAAAGCAAGTTCTTCTTGTATCCTTCGGCTGTTATTTGGAATTCATATGCTTTACTAAGGGAATTATCTTGTGAAGCTATTGCTATTTCGTATGGATTTCGTTCATTGTAACTACCGAACGTAAAGCTATATATACTAAGCTCTGGCGGTTCGGGAGGAAACTACCGAAGGAAGTTTAAATATACTTGGTTTCTTTACAGTATAGAACTCCTCAAAAAATAACAAAAAATTATCCTACAACCTCCTCCAATTGTTGGAGATGCCCCCAGCCAATTGCAGATTTTAAACACATTTGGTGGGATTGCCTTAAGGAGTTAAAAAAACAGCCTGCATTCTCTCACAGACTTTGAAAACACCTGTACTACGCAAATTAGACCTATACAACTGCTCTCTGATACATATAAACTACTAGGAAATGCCAGTGGGAACTAACTCCCTTCTGACACCAAGCTGTGGACAGCAGATCTGAACTTAACCCTCTCCACACATCAATGGCAAAAAATAAATCCTTCAACTTACATACTCTTTAGCAACGAGGTCTAACACCTATAAACTGGCTTGAAACTACTAACAAGGTGGTACCACACCCCTGACAAACTATATAAATGTGTAGATGACAAAGGCTGCACTGTGATGGAGCTCCCTGTACCCCAGCTGGGTACCTCCGCCAAGTCCACTTCCTAACCGCTTGAAGGAACCCTGGAATGCTTCTGCCCCAGTCACCGCAGCTTGACTGGGGTCCTTCTGGAGCTTTTGCACCTGACCAGGCAGCATCTCTTCTAACAGGCAGGTATTGTCTCCTCTGCCTGTTCCGCTGTAGCTCAGTGATTATAGTTACCTCCTCATGCTTGGTCCCATCTACCGCTGGGTAGGGAGGCTAATATCTGCTGATGTAAAGTCAATAAAATATGTGGGCACATCCTCCCAGATCAGTTGCACCACCTCTGCCGAAAGGCCGCTGCAAGCATCTTTTCGCTGGAGACCTTCCCCCTTGTCATATATGATGGTCACCTGGTTCCAGGTCACCTGGAAGGTCTCCATCGAAACAATAGAGCCATACTATTCGCTGCCGTTCCTCGAACAGAAACTCTGAGTCAGAGGATGCCATGCTTGCCTGCTCTAAGTTTGTGGGCACTTCTGCTTATGGATTGCCTCCGAAGAAAGCCAATCCCTGTGACACTCTCCTCAGGAACTCCTTTCCCGACAAGGATGCTGCACCAGTGCTAGCGCTGTCCCTCTCCAGAAGATGTGCAGGTATTCCAGCGATGTTTCCCCAGTCGCTAGGAAGGCATCCCACTGCTGCCAAATGTGACGCAGCTCCCTGTATCCCGGCTGGGTACCTCCACCAAGTCTGCTACCTAGCCGCTTGCAGGGACCCTGGGACACTTCTGCTCCAGTCGCCGCAGCTTGACTGGGGAACTTCTGGAGCTATTGCACCAGACCAGGCAGCAGCTCTCCTTCCAGGCAGTTATTGCCCCCTCTGCCTATTCCGCTGCAGCTCTGCTTACAGTGATTATAGTTATTGCTTTTGCAAAGGCAATTGCGGCTCTCAGGTCTAGCTTTCTTGATTTATCCCAGGGATAGAGGAATCCTGCAACCAGCAAACAGGTCCCTGTCCCATAGTGTTCTTTAACCCCCATCCCCTTGTCCAAGTGTTCTTTAACCCCCTGCTCCCCTTGTCCAATAGTGTTCTCATCCCATAGTTTTCCCCCCTCCCCTCCTCCCATAGTGTTCTCCCCCTCATCCCATAGTGTTCCCCCCTCCCCTCCTCCCATAGTGTTCTCCCCCTCATCCCATAGTGTTCCCCATCCCCTCCTCCCATAGTGTTCTCCCCCCTCATCCCATAGTGTTCCCCCCTCCTCTCCTCCCATAGTGTTCTCCCCCCTCATCCCATAGTGTTCCCCCCTCCTCTCCTCCCATAGTGTTCTCCCCCTCCCCTCCTCCCACAGTGTTCCCCCCTCCCCTCGTGTTCCCCCCTCCCCTCCTTCCCTACTGTTGCCCCTCCACCCCTCCCACAGTGTCTCCCCCTCCTCCCACAGTGTTCCCCCCCTCCTCCAATAGTGTTCCCCTCTCCCCTCCCCTTGTCCCATAGTGCACCCCCTCTCCCCTCCCCTTTTCCAGCCCCTCTCCTCCCCTTGTCCACCCCCTCTCCCCTCCCCTTGTCCCATAATTACTTACCTGTCTTGTAGCGTGGGCCGGCTTAACAGCGCGCACTGCGGTACAGGAACTTCAATTTCAGGTTCCGGTTTCCGGCGGAACTGAAAGGAAGTGTGCACACTTCCTTTCAGTCCCACCGGAACCTGAAATTGAAGTTCCTGTACCGCGGAGCGCGCTGTGCTGCCCCCACGCTACAAGACAGGTAAGTAAAGCTTCATATTCGCTCCATAAGACGCACAGACATTTCCCCTCACTTTTGAGTGGAAAAAAAGTGCGTCTTATGGAGCGAAAAATACGGTATATACCCTGATCATTTAAACCTACTGAACAGTACAGCCTTAGTCGATTTAGATCTATAATAAACAAGTCTTGCTTCACTGAGATGACCCCTCCTCTAGCAGAGTCTCTGCCTCTTTTCTCTATTCTCACATTGTATAATACTATATATATGGGTAAAATAAAAGATAAAACTACCCCTTAAAAGCTAAAAATATTAAATCGGGCTGCTACACACTAAATCAGAGCATCTAGATACAGAATATAAATATAAACAAAAGATATAGTGTCCTCTCACATGCGGATATAAGAACAGTTGTATAACACAATCATAGTAAATTACATCAAATACAAGAAAAATGGGTCAAGACACTTGTAGAACTAGATTATTTATTTAATATAGTGCATGTATGTGCAAAGCACCACATTTTACCTGCTTTGATAGGAATCTGGGAATAGATGTTTTAAACATAGGGATTATAGGTGAAATATGGGTACACATGCCAAGGAACATAGTTAACCTGTTTCTGATAAGAATATTGGTATTATTATTTTTATACATAGGGATAATGGGTGCAGCTTCAAGGTTACACATGCCAAGGAGCATATATAACATGTTTCTGATGGAATCATGGGTATAATTATTTTTCTATATGGGGATTATGGGTGGAATATCATGTTTACACATGCAAAGGAACATATTTTATGCTGAAAAAGCCCCCCTCGGCTTATTCTCGAGTGAGGGTCCCACTTACCTGTTCTAAGATGGCCGCGCCGGCTCTGCAATCTCCATAGCAACCCATTGCCCATTCTCTTTTTTTCCCAGGCAGCTCGATAAAGTAGCACACACCCAGCGTGGTATGTAAAGTGTAGGGGGGAGGGGTGCGCTGGGAAGCTGAGCTGAGGAGGTGGGTTCGGGGGTCCTGAGAACTGGTGAGCGGGCAGCGGTGGCTGCAGGAGACGGGGACAGGTTGCCAGGTGAGGCCGGTGTGTGTATCCGGGGCCCAGGGGGCAGGGGCCGAGCTGTGCTCTGGGCTCAGTCTGTAACGTGTGTGAATTGACTTCCTTGCTGAACCTCTGCAGTAATCCGAGAGCATCGGACGTGGCGCAAATTTTGTGAAAGTGTTATAAGGTGCCAAATGGTGGAGAGATGTACAATCCAATTGCTTGTCATTGACTGATGTCATAGGACCCGGTGGGGATGTCTGTTCTGCAGTGCAGGTCATGCTTGATAAACATGCCACATGCAGAAACCCTTGTTTTAGCTGAATCACATATTACTTGGCAGACACTGCATTATCTGTGTGCAAAGTTTTGTCTCCTCCAATAGAAACAATCTCTCTCTCACCTTAGAGATCTGCAATTAGAACCCGACAATATTCATTGGGATTGGCTTAAAGGCAAAAATTTCATCTGCCATTCACCTTACAACCATAAACAGGTTAAACTCTATTCATCCTCTAATAACACATGTAACAGCATGAAAGCTTTCCAAACAGCATGAAAGCTTTTCCCAAATGAGTACATTTGCAATTTGATTTTGATTTAAAAAGGAACTTGCCTATTCTCAAACCAGAATCTGTTGTCAATCAACTTAGCATTTTTATTTTTTAAATTTACCAGTAGCTGCTGCATTTCCCACCCTAGGCTTATACTCGAGTCAATACGTTTTCCCATTTTTTTGTGGTAAAATTAGGTGCCTCGGCTTATATTCGGGTCAGCTTGTACTTGAGTATATACGGTAACCTATTTGTAACGGATCGCCTGGCACCCCGACTGGGTACCTCCGTTGATGGATGCTCCTAGCGCTTCCTGAGGACTCCAAGCACTGCAGCAGACACCATAACCACCGTAGACTCCTCCAGAGAGCAAAACAGGAACCAGCTATTCTAAGAGCTTAGCAGTGATTTAGCAAGGGAATATGACAAGCATAGCAATCTCTTGTAGCAGATTCCCCCAATAAGAGACGGCACTCCAAATTGAGGGTAAAGAAGAACTCATGTTTAATGGCAGGTACTCTGCTTTTATGCAGTGCTCCCCTGCAAGGGAGATGCCCACAGGCAATTAGGCATTAACCAATCAGATATCGGTTACATCCCACATATTCCCTCCCCTCTGCTTGGGAGATAATTGAGTTTCTTACTGTATCTACTCAATTATCTCCAAGCTAAAACTTATACATTTTTATGCATTTTTATAACTCTATGATTTTGTATCACACAGGCATAACACTTATATTTTATGAACCACATAACTTGGGGTCAAACATATTAAAAATTCATACAAATCAGTTCAGTGGTTCCAGAGATATGGAAAAAGTCTCTTTGGACCGACCGCACGCCTGTTTGCATGCCCAAAACAGTTCCACAGATTCAGGCTGTGTGGTCGGTCTATTTCTGCCTTGAAAATTGACAAAGTCCCATCCGAAGGCAGCGTTCGAATAGTCGAACGCACTTCGACTTCTGTCGAAGTGTCGAAGTGAAACCGGGGTTGCGTTTCCGTGGTGTTAAATTATCTACCAGAGGTCTAGTTTACACCCAAAATGACAAAGTCCCGTTCGAACGTGTGTTCGAATCTTCGAACGGGACTTAGTCTCCAGCCGCAGTGTCGAAGGGTAGGGGAAGGTACAGGTCACCGCGTTCGACTGGATTAAAATGGCCACCGCCACGTGTTCGACTGTCTAATGGCGGCCACTTCGACTACTTCGGCACTTCGTCTGTATCCGAAGTGCCAATTTAAAGTTGCAACACTGCTCCCCAGTCATTAAAGGGCCAGGAACAGCATTATACAGAATCCATTATGCCCAAATACAGTTCTTAAAGGGTCAGTAACAGTATAATCCATAGTCCATAAGCCCCAACTCAGTTCCTTAAAGGGCAATACATCCCAGGGCCATAGTCGCAGGGCAGGAGGCTAGCAACCAGGCTTCTCCAGTTCACAGTGGCGAGGTTGGTTCCACCACACTGTTTCTTATTTATTCTACATGAGGATTATAGGTGAAATATCATGTTTACACATGATATGCACATATTTAACCTGTTTCTGATAGAACTATGGGAATAATAATTTCTCTATATGGAGATTATGGGTGGAATATGATGTTTAAACATGCCACGGATCATATTTGACGTGTGTCTAATGGAACCATAGGTATAATTATTTAACCATTTTTTGATGGAATCATGGGTATAATTATTTTTCTACATGGGTATTATGAGTGGAATATCATATTTACACATGCCACAGAACATATGTAGCCCGTTTCTGATAATAATATGGTCATAATTATTTTTCTATATAGGGATTGTGGGTGAAATATTATGGTTAAACATGCCAAGGAAAATATTTAACCTGTTTGTGATAAGAATATTTGTATAATTATTTATATATATATGGGGATTAACCCCTTAAGGACTGAACCAAATGTACTAGTTGTGAACAAACCAAAACGTAAACAAAACCTGGCATTTGCGCTATATGTCTGTCCAACCGTAATTCACCTCTTTCATATTAAATGCACCCCCCCTTATTATATATCATTTTATTCAGGGCTTTCATTTAATATCAAATATTTAGCTATGAAACATAATTTAATATGAAACAATGGGAGAAAATACATTTTGTTACTTTTTTAGTTCTAGATGACATTTTAACTTTCAATGTCATAATACTGTTTGCTTTTACTGCAAAAAAATACACATATTTGTATTCAGCAAAGTCTCACGTGTAAAACAGTACCCCCTATGTACAGGTTTTATGGTGTTTTGGGAAGTTACAGGGTCAAATATACCATGTTACATTTGAAACTGAAATTCGCCAGATTGGTTACGTTGCCTTTGGGACTGTATAGTAGCCCAGGAATAAAATTTACACCCATAATGGCATAGCATTTTCAATAGTAGACAACCCAAGGTATTGCAAATGGGGTATGTCCAGTCTTTTTTACCATGTACAGGTTTTATGGTGTCTTGGAAAGTAACAGGGTTAAATATAGTGCTAGCAAATTAAATTCCCTTCACTTTCGGCATGGGTTGTCAGGCAGGTCCCGCTAATTGTAATTAATTAAGATACCTAATTATTAAAAAATATTACATAAAGATATGTGTAGAATTAATATATGTATATATACGTATGTGTATATATATATGTGTATATATATATATATATATATATAGCAATAAGAGATGCACTCTCTGGTCTTAGTAAATGATCAATAGGTATATATATCATTTATTTTAAAATATTTTTATTTATATATAGGTATAGAACAAAATAACACATGTATATATTATTTAATTATTTATTTTTAATTATTTTTTTAATTTTATTTGTAACGTATTTACATATTTATTTTTATATTATATATAAATATATATATATATATAACAATAATTATATATTTAATCAGTATCAGTCTACGTGTAATTTGATATTAATATATACCGTATATACTCGAGTATAAGCCGACCCGAATATAAGCCGAGGCCCCTAATTTTACCCAAAAAAACTGGGAAAACTTATTGACTCGAGTATAAGACTAGGGTGGGAAATGCAGCAGCTACTGGTAAATTTCTAAATAAAATTAGATCCTAAAAAAATTATATTAATTGAATATTTATTTACAGTGTGTGTATGAATGCAGCGTGTGTGTATGAATGCAGCGTGTGTGTATGAGTGCAGCGTGTGTGTATGAGTGCAGCGTGTGTGTATGAGTGCAGTGTGTGTGTATGAGTGCAGCGTGTGTGTATGAGTGCAGCATGTGTATGAGTGCAGCGTGTGTATGAGTGCAGCGTGTGTATGAGTGCAGCGTGTGTATGAGTGCAGTGTGTGTGTATGAGTGCAGCGTGTGTGTATGAGTGCAGCGTGTGTGTATGAGTGCAGTGTGTGTGTATGAGTGCAGCGTGTGTGTATGAGTGCAGCATGTGTATGAGTGCAGCATGTGTATGAGTGCAGCGTGTGTATGAGTGCAGCGTGTGTATGAGTGCAGTGTGTGTGTGTGTGTATGTGTGTATGAGTATGTGTGCAGTGTGTGTATGAATGCAGTGTGTGTGTGTTGCAGAGCCTTGGTGGGGAGTGGGCAATTTTCTTTTTTTTATTATTTTAATATTTTTTTATGATTAATTTTTATTATTTTATTTTATTTTATTTAATTATTATTTTTTTATTTTAATATTTATTTTTTATTATTTTATTTGTAATATTTATTTATTTTATTTTTTTCGTCCCCCCTCCCCTCCCAAATATTGCTCTCAGTTTTGACAGTGTTCCCATTAGAGCAAAAATGGGAAATGTCTGAATCCTGGTCTGCTGGTGAGCTTTGAGGATTCACTTGGCAATCATTGCTCTAGGTGGCATTACTATTTTGACATTTATTCACTAAGCAGCAACCTGTGGGGAAATTAACACTGAATTTTAAATGTATAGAAAAAACGAATCCAAGAGCAGTCTACAAAAGAAACATTGCCATTTCCATCACCAATATTTATTTAAAGGAACAATGCATGCACCATAAAAGCTTCAGTTGATTGAAGTGGTTATGGTGCCTGGAGTCAAACATCAATGCAACTCACTTCAACTAAATGATGAGTAGAGATGTTGATCTCCTGCAGCCTGAAGCCCAGCTTCTAATGAAGACCTGGCAGATCAGCATTTCTTCAGATGATATGCCCCACTTCATGCCATTCCAGAAATAGCAGGCATTTTATGACCAATCCCTGCCCTAATCCTTGGCATGAATTGGCATAGTGAGAGGCAGAGCAGCTTGGCCTCAACAATATTGTCTTTGGAGCCTTGGCGTCATGCTGTTTGGAACACAGAATCTCTAATAAACGGTGCATAAACCATTTATTAGAGCAGGGAGGGGGGCTCCTTCCCTGGTGGTCTAGTGGCATTGGTAGTTCAGTGGGGGCTGTGGGGGCTGTGAGAGAGCGTTACTTACTTCTCCTGCAGCTCCTGTCAGCTCCCTCCTCCTCTGCGCCGGTCCGTTCAGCACCTCTATCAGCTCACACTGTAAGTCTCGCGAGAGCCGCGGCTCTCGCGAGACTTACAGTGGGAGCTGACCGAGTTGCTGAATGGACGCCGCGGAGGAGGAGAGAGTTGACAGGAGCTGCAGGAAAGGTAAGTAATGCTCTCTGCAGCCCCACAGCCCCAGTCTGTATTATGGCAATGCAAATTGCCATAATACAGACTATTGACTCGAGTATAAGCCGAGTTGGGGTTTTTCAGCACAAAAAATGTGCTGAAAAACTCGGCTTATACTCGAGTATATACGGTATATATATATATATATATATATATGTGTATATATATATATATATATATATATATATATATATATATATATATATAATAAACAATACACAAGATCCAGCGCACTCTCCTATCCACTAAACAGCAACTTCAATGTTGACAGATTTTATTAGTTTGTAAAAGTTTTTTTTAAAACCACCTAATCTAGGCAAAACAATGGGGATTTAGTTACATTATATGATCATACATTGCATAAGCCTGCCACAACGTCAATGTACCCCATCTTTGGCAGGTCCTACTCTCACAGTCTAATGTCTGCTCTTATGAGATTAACCGCTTACTTGGGAAAAAATTCCATCTGAGGCTCTCTGCAGTACAAGGCTAAATAGGGACCGGAGATGAGGCACCTGTAACAGGGAGGGTGAATGGACGCCGCGGAGGAGGAGATAGTTGACAGGAGCTGCAGGAAAGGTAAGTAACGCTCTCTGCAGCCCCCACAGCCCCAGTCTGTATTATGGCAATGCAAATTGCCATAATACAGACTATTGACTCGAGTATAAGCCGAGTTGGGGTTTTTCAGCACAAAAAATGTGCTGAAAAACTCGGCTTATACTTATATATTATATATATTAATAGTAAAATACACCTAGACAGTGTATGTGTGTGTATGTGTATGTATATGTATATAGTTTTTTTTACACTTATTTTAATTAATTTTATTTTATTTCCAGCCAGCAGGGGGACTAACTGTCATTACGGTTAGTCCCCCTGCTGGCAATGCACCAGGCAGCTAAACCAGCCATGTGATTGTGAGGTCCTCGCAAGGACCTCACTCTCACATGGCCGGGGGGGGCCCAGGAGGACGGACCTCCCCCCAACCGCGATTGCCGGCGTGGGATCGCCGGCGACCGGGTAAGTTAAAAAAAAAACGGAGGGCGTACTATTACGCACGGCGGCGTTTAGAGTTGTAATAGTACGCCCTCCGGTCTTAAAGGGTTAATGGTGGAATATTATGGTAAAAAAATAGCAGGGAACAGATTTAACCTGTTTCTGATGGAATCATAGGTATGATTAATTTTCTATTTGGAGATTATGGGTCGAATATCAAGGTTACACATGACAAGGAACATATTTAACCTGTTTTTGATGGAATCATGGGTATAATAATGTTTCCATATAGGGATTGTGGGTCGAATATCACGTTTACACTTGCCAAGGAAAATATTTAACTTGTTTCTAATAAGAATATGGCCATATATTTTTTTTCTGTGTGGATGATGGGTGTAATATCAACAATATTGATACCTATTTGTAAAAGATTATGGGTATAATTATTTTTATATGTGGGATTATAGGTGGAAATTCATGGTTACACATGCTCAGGAACATATTTGACCATTTCCGATGGAAACATGGGTATAATTGTTTTTTATATATAGGGATTATGGGTGGAATATCATGTTTATACTTGTCAATGAATGTATTTGACCTGTTTCTAAGAAGCATATGGGTAGGCATGTGCATGGGGAAAATTTTCGGTTCGGTTCGGCATTCCGAAATTCGTGACTTTCGCAGTTCGGCACTTCGGCAACTTCGGCGCTTCGACACTTCGGAACTTCGGAATTTCGGGACTTCGGGAACTAAAAATTACTTAGTATTAGTAAATTTTGCCCCTACTCGCTATACCGTGAGTAGGGGCATGTCTATTAAACAGTGAGCAGCAACTAATTTTACACAGCGTAGGAAAGTTCTTTGGAATTTTCCCACGCTGTGTATTTTGACTCATAACTCTCTGATTGGCTACTTAATCCACCAATCAGAGTGTTATGAGTCAAATTACACAGCGTGGGGAAATTCCAAAGAACTTTCCCACGCTGTGTAAAATTATTATTATTTTTTTTTTACCTGTCAGTCTCTTCATTTACCTGTCAGAGCACTCTGATTGGATGGCTTAAACCCACCAATCAGAGTGCTCTGAGCCTAGTTGCAGGGCGGGGCAAGGCTTTATAAGCCTCCCCCCGCCCTGCAGAGCTCAGTCTGTGCGGAGCCCTCCATGGGTGAAGATGGATTATTTAATTTTTTTGCGCTCGTTTTTTTTTTACTTATTTTTTTAAGTGCGTCGGTTATTATGAATTTTGTATTTGTCCTTTTTTGGGGCTGAAAAAATAAGATTTTAGAAGAAAGAAAACATCAAATGGTAAGTTTTCTTTTTTTTTTACAGGTACTTATTTAATGCCCCCCCTCATTATTTGTAGGGTGAAGGGGGTAGGTAGGGGTTAGTTTTTTTTCTGGGAGGGGGGTGACTAGGGGTTTGGGGACCCCTTGTCACCTGGGGGGAGAAACATTTTTATTTAGGGCCCCCACCTGCCGCTTAGGGGTGGGGGCCAGGGGGGAGGACAATAGGTCCCCCCCCCCTTATTAGCATTTAGAGCCCCCACCCGCCGCTCAGGGGTAGGGGCCAGGGGGAGGACATTATGTCCCCCTTATTAGTATTTAGGGCCCCCACCCACCGCTGAGGGGTGGGGCCAGGGGGGGACATTAGGTTCCCCCCCTTATTAGTATTTAACTCCCCGCCCACCGCTCAGGGGTGAGGGCCAGGGAGAAGGACATTAGGTCCACTTACCAATATTTTTATAGATATAGGCCATGGCAGCATTACAGATGTGTAAAGCTCCTCCCACTCCTGAATTGGACAGGAACACCTACCAGTTAAACAATAAAAAGAGACTCCATCCCTTACATCCTCAGGTTTAGTCCAAAGCCACAAACAAGAAACAAAGTAAGAGCAGGCATGTAGTGCGCCATGGCCTTTTTCTGGGAAAAGAAAATAGTGGTAAGTATGGAATTTATTTTCTGTTGACCTGAATATATTCATACAGCACTACAGATGGGTAATAATTGTATTATCAATTGATCATAATGATGTTGAAAAAACACGTCTGCCACACAGAGTCTTGACCCCGAAGTGCATAACTTTTTAAAGTTAAAGTAGGTAATGGAATGTTTTCCAAGGATTTAAAAGGAAGAACCCGATAAGGCATGAAGGACACGTGACAAGTCCAATGGAGGGGAGGAAGATTTCACCAGAGGATGACATGTTTGAAATAATCCTGCTAATATCATGATCAAGGGCAAGCTTTCTATCCAACAGAATGGTGAGAGCAGATATCTGGAGTCTTAGAGAACTAAGACTTAGTCACTTGTCAAATCTGTCCTGTGGGAACTGCAGAATGTTGCTAATGTTCAGGGCTTGAGGAACAACATCATGAAGGACACACAAGTTACATAAAAATACCCAATATCTAAAAGTATGCTGAGGAAGTAGACCTCTTTCTTGCTCTAAGCAAAGTTTCTATGTGACTAAGGTCCTTGACTGAGGTAGAAAAACCCTTGTCTAAGATTTGCTGCCTCTGAATCGCCATGCCATCAATTTCAAGAAATGGTGTGCAGGATGAAATACTGGGCTTTGATGTAATAATCGTTGGTGGACTGAGAGATCCAATGGAGGGTTACTGGATAGTTTCTGCAGTAGGGGAAACCATGGACATCTGGGCCAATGGGGAATGACCTATATAATGACCACTTGTTCTTGTTGAATCTTCTTCAACAGAGAGAAGATGAGAGAGATTGGGAAAAACATATACCCCAGACTTAATTTCCACTCTCAAGGCAGGGCATCTCTGTTCGGATTTGTGGCCAACAGGTCTATGTGAGAAAGACCCCTATTATGGACAATGTACTGGAATACCTGAGAGGAGAGAGACGACTCTGTTGCATCCAACGTCACTCTGCTCATGAAGTTTGCAAGGAGATGTACTTTGTCTGGAAGATACACTGCCTTCAAACTTTCCGAGTTCTTCTCTGCCGATGTCATGAGAGGAGAAATAACCTTTACCATGCTTCTTTATCCCCCCTGATGGTTGAGGTAAGCAGCAAGCATAGTGTTGTCTACTCTCACTTTGACCCACTGAAGTTTCCAAGAGGGGAACTGGAAAAACTGCTTGAATTTTCAGAACATTGGAGGAAAGATGAATAGATCTTTAATTCCGTATGCCCGAAATGTGTTGAGAACTCAGGCTACTGTTGTTATTGTTATCCAATGAATTTGTTCCAGAGGAAATCCCCAAAAAAGATTACTGTCTTCCAGCCACTAAGATAGATCATTCTTGACCTTGGAGGATATAAGGATCCTTTGGTTCAGATCTTCATTTGTCTCAGGAAATGAGTAAAAAAAATTAGTGAACTGTGAAAGGAACTCCATTTTAGGTATTCTCCTGTGTGGTGAATCACCAAATAATATATATATTACAGAAGGTTCTTCTACATTAAAAGGTAGTAATTAGAAGGCAACAACACAATACTATAAATTTATCACAAACACACAGCCCAGACCCACGGAGCAACAACCCTTTTTAAATCTATCTATCTATATAGTAATCTCCTTCCCCACTCGTTTGATCTCACCCACGGTTAGGTCTTCACATCTATTAATAGCTCACTGCTGCAAGTTCAATATCACATCCACCAAGGAAGAAAAGGAAGCAACAGGCAGTAACATAGTTCACCAAGATAGCACATGGCGTCTGCTCACGTCTGCTCTGTAGCACAGTAAAGAAGGAACAGGGAAGAATGGAGATAGGGGGAAGTGGTTATCTCTCTCCTGACTTAAAGGCGTAAAGATATTGAATTACCCAATTACCATATCAAAGGGTAAAGCTTATCCCCCTGCAAGAAAGACATACATGAGCTTGGTCACATGACCCCTGGTCACTATATCAGTTTGATAACAGAATTGTCACTGTAGCGGAGAGCTGATATCCCACAGCTATTCTCCACTAAAGATCCCAGGGAGGCTCAGGAACAAGGCAATAGTAAATCCACAGGCAGAGTTTCCAGCAGGCAAAATAACACAGCAGTATCCCCACAGCAATCCCAATAACTGGACGACACACAGTTTCAGGAACAGAACTGCTGGCTGGCACATCCAGCCTGCCTTTTATTACAAATGTACACATACAGGCCACACCCAGGGGGAGGCATAAAACAACCAATAGTATCATGGGTGCAACCCACGGATTCCCTCCCCTTAGCCTGAGAGATAATCCACTTATTATACAGTTTCAAACATAACTTTTACACAATATCTATAACTTCTACAATATCCGTGCTACAAACATAAAACATGCATTTTCGTAATCAGCAGACTTCAATTAGTAATACTCTCAAAAATCGTCCCAATCCCTCCAGTAGATCAATAGTTAGTTGGAGGTCCCTTTATGACCGACCGCAAGCACATTTTCCTGCCCAAAACAGTTCCATAGATTTGAGCTGTGCGGTCGGTCAATTTCTGGCATAAAAACGGCTAAGTCCCGTTCGAAGTGTGGCCGGTACTTCGACGTTAGTCGAAGTGTCGAAGTGGAGTCGATGGTACGGGTCGGCGGTGTTCGAAGTTAAAATGGCCGCCGCCACGTGGTCCTTTGTTCGATGCCGTGCACTTCGACGACTTCGACAGCTTCGACGATTACTTCGGCACTTTGACGGTATCCGAAGTGCCCATTTAACCCCTTAAGGACCAAACTTCTGGAATAAAATGGAATCATGACGTGTCACACACGTCATGTGTCCTTAAGGGGTTAAAGTAGCAACACTGCCCTGAGGTAATCCAAGGGCCAGGAACAGTATTTGTCTTTAGGGCCAAGGTAGGGTAGGTGAGGGCAATCAACAATACAGGAAGGGGCAGCCACAACAGGGTTCCGCTACAGTCACCACTTTCCCTCACTTTTTCTTCTCTTATGTTGAGCTAATATCTATCTAAACTATGAGATCTGAAGTAGGAAAGGGGAGCACAGTGATTATAGTGAATGGGATAAGCAAAGTGAAAGAAAACAGTCAAATAGGGGTTGCATCACCCCACATTTCCCCACTTTTTCTTCTTCTTTGTTGCTCCATTATCTAGTTATCCCTCTAGTACAAGAGAACCTAGTGGGAGCAAAAACCTGATATACAGGAGAAATTCAACCCACTGTCCCTCCGGAATAGTTCCCTCAGGGACATAAGTTCTCCTGTCGATTCATAGATTATACAAATTTGTCACAAAAAAACAGAAGTGTGTGTGTGTGTGTGTATTAAAAGTTCATGTATGTGCAATGTAAAACTTTATTGAAGAATGTATGAGAGAGAGAGAGATAATATATCCCCCTTTTTAAGTTTCTTCCTCATCTATTTCATTGCCACACAAAAGTATAGTGTAATTATGAGCATGAGTACTAGCGACAGAGTTTGTAGAACTGGATGTGATATTTGCGGAATTCCATACTCTCAATCCAGTTCCGACTCCTCCAAGTAGAGCTGCAAATATGTCCAATTTTTCCCGACTCCCTGCTTTACCTAAACCATTGCCGCCGTTGTTCCGGACACCTTGGAGGAATAGAAGGATTATTAAAATGTAGAGTCTAACTTCTCCCTTGTTTGGAGTATCTTCTGGCCATATTGCCTGTCTCCCCATCCCTACTGTGATACAGCTTATACTTATCCATCCTGTAACATGGATCCACCACGATCTTCTGTTGACACACATTGTCATACTAATAGAGCTTTGCCTTGCTCTGTGGGAACACTAGATCTCATCATTAGAAATGTATAGCTATATGGGAGACTGGAAGACGAGAGAAAGAATGAAACAAAAACAAAAAAAACACACACACAGATGTAGAGTTATTAATTGCTGGGACCCCCCCCCCCCCAAATGATCAATCTTTCCCTCCTCTCTCATATGTTCCCTAAGCTATTTCATGTCTGCCTCCAATCTCTCAGTCTGTCTCTTTAGGTCCCAGTATTCTCTATTCCCTTCTTTATTCCTCCAATTATCCCAATTCCGTCTATTGGTCTGATGCTCATCCCATCTATGGTTCCTCCTCCAATTATTCTCCCAATAACTGTTCCTGTTGTTTCTTCATTTTTCTCCCAAACTGTGATTTTCCCAGTTATTATTTCTTATTTTTAGCCTCTCCCAGTTATTATTATTCCAATTATTATTGATTGCCTGAGACTCTTCCAATCTATTTCTCCCATTATCTCCCATTACATTGCCTCCTTTAGCACTGTCCCTATTCCTATGGTCCCTCTGTGGATCTCTCCATCTTTTGTCAAAGTCCTGTTTTGGTCTCCAGTTCTCATTATCTCTCTTGTTCTGGGGTACATCCCACCTCTGGTTTCTCCATTGACCATCTATATATCTTCCAGACTCGACCTTGAATGTTCTTACGCCTGAAACAGAGCAGGCCTGGTCTGTGAAATGATGCTTGATCCACCAATTGTCAGCTTTAGTTAGTACCATTTTTAAGTCGGTTGGTGTTGGATCAAAAAGCCTAACAAATTCTTGACACTCCCAGTGAAGGGTTTCCATTACTTTAGCAATGTGTTCTGGTGAGCCCAACACCAGGGGCTGTTGAGGTTGGCGCAATGTAGACCAGAACAATAACCAATGGGCTACCTCTCTAGGACCATCTGTTGGCCTCATGCTAATATTCTCTAGTTCTTTCTCTATGCTAACTAGATAGAAATTAGTTGCAGCAATTCTTCTTGCCTGATCAGACACACTGTTATTAAATCCAAATAGTCTGCTAACCAGAGGGCCCATAGCATATTCTAACAGTTCTGTCCATTCCTCTAAGTTAAGACCTCCTTTTTTAGCTCTATCTGCTCCCCTCATAAACGAATGTGTAAACGTATTAAAGTTGTTAGTTGGCATACTTCCCCACCATTTCTGGAAATTGTCTTTATCTGCCATAGACATTGGTCGAGTCTGCATAGAAAATCCTGTAGATGCTTGCCTTGCATTAAATAATTCTGATACAATAACTGGTGCTTGTGATATGGTATTTACTTGTGTAACAGAATAACATAAGAACTCTTTTCTATTTTGGTTCATTTTCGGCACTGGTTCTTTATTTTGTGCCACGAACATATCCAGATCTGGATATATTTTGGCAATGTCTCTAACTTCTTCTTTTATCCCTTATAATTTTGTTTTATTTTTATAGTCCATTATTATGTTTTGAAGTTCTGTTATTTTTACTCCATAAGCATCCCTCTGCTCTTCTATTTCTCTTAACTCCTTTTCTAGTTCCCCAACAATTGTAGTTGTTCTCAAAGCTGCAATTTTTAAACAATCCCATTTGTCCATTGCTTCTTCCATTTTATTTGTTGTTTCCAAATTATGCTGCCGTAATTCAACAACTATGTATATTAGGCCTCCTATTGTGGCTACAACCACTTGTGTGACCAAACTTTTTCTTTTCTTTGTTCTATACGTTTTGTTATTTACAATTTGTGTAAGTACATCCAGTAATCTCTCCTCTTTTTCACTGTCTGGGTTTGTTGGCTCTGGAAGCTCATATGGACCATCATGTTTTTGAATATGTTTCCTAAAGTATTTGGCCCCTTGAAAAGACATTCCTACTCTTTTACTCACCCAAGTAAGAACCCAATTTAAATCAATTTGCAACTAAAGTAGCACGCTTCTGAATCGCCAACAATAGTTGATGACTATTCAGTATGCCAGGTGTAAATAGAAAAAACAAAAAACAAAGCTCAATTACCTTTGTATGCTAAACACAATGGGTGGGGAACACAATTTCCACAACTCTACTGTGAAGCTTGACTTAGGATATGGCCTAAACACACGCCCAGTTTTGTTATATGTAGCAAAAATAGACTAGTCCCACAATGCACATTATATTTACCTTAGTATGGTGAAAGTAATACTTGCTAATTAACTTCAAAACCAGTAGTGCCTAAATTAGCATATTAAAATATAATCGCAAGGTCTGAGGGTAGGAGTCATACCTGAACTAGGATATTCAAGACACACAAAAAAGTATAAAGTATGGAAGCCTATAGTGTATTAAAATGCAGGCCTGAAATAAAAACATAAAATAAAAAATGTTTTGTTTTTTTTTTTTCTCTAGGCCTGTGCTATGATTGCCAAAACACAACAAAACTATTATACCTTTGTTTTATGTAGCAAACATATTCAAAATTGAGGCCTCTGCTGGTAGTGTATTTTAAATAAAAAATAAAAAAAAAGGCCTGAAAAACTACTAGGCCTGAACTATGATAGTCAAAACACAACAAAAGTAATTATAGGACTAAACTCGGATATTTGAAACACACAAAAAAAACCTGTATTATACCTTTGTTTTATGTAGCAAAATAAGCTAACAAAAGAATCAAATCAGCATAAGTACAAAAAGAAGACTCATGGAAGCCTACTATAGTGTATTAAAATGCAGGGCTAGGCCTGTGCACAACAAAACTCAACTCAGATATTTGAAACACACAAAAAACAACCTGTATTATATCTTTGTAAAATAGCAAAATACGCTATTACAATATAAAGGATTAAAAACTCAACTCAGATATTTGAAACACACAAATTTATTTATGTCAGGCTGGGAAAATGTGTTTATTTATAATAGCTATGAATGGGGGGCAGACCTAGTCACATACCATAGATACATTGATTATTTGTTTTTAATATGGCAAAGTACCCAAACAAATTTAGATATATATTTATTTTTTTTAAATAGATAAATGATAATTCGGGGATCCACCTCACTAGCTCTCACAGCACATCTAGTATTACTTTTCTTGATCTGGAGATTTATGTAGAAAAAGGAAACATTAAAACAAAAAAACAAAAATCAAGAAAGTGGACAAATATAGCTATGTGTTGTATAAAAGCGGCCACTGTACTCCCTGGTTAGATAATATCCCAAAGGGACAACTCCAGCTATTATAAAAGAAATTGTACAGAGCAATATTTTCTGAGAAGAAATACCCTAGAAAGATATTAGATATGGCATATGTGGAGGTGGCTAAATTGGATCAGGATGACTTAATTTTTAAATCACAAGATTTATGTGAGACAAAAAAAAGATAGTACATTATCCCTAGTGTTTGATTTTAATAATGATTTTAGGAAAATCTAATCTATAATCAATAAACATTGGCCCCTTTTTAAAAAAAGATAAAGAACTGTCAAAAATGATCCCTGATAGACCTTTTTTATTACGTTCAGAAGAGCACACAATTTTTAAAGAATGCTAACTTTTGACCTTCCCTGAGACAATAAAGATAACGTTTTTAGATAACAAAAATGTTTTTTATTCATGTGGAAAATGTACAGTCGGTAAATGTAGTAAAAATGAAACTTTAAAACCAAATATACTGAAGAGGATTTTTATATCAAAGATTTTATTACGTGTTTTAGTACATTTTTTATTTATTAATGTGTCCTTGTGGTCTACAGTATGTAGGCCGAACTGTACATCCTCTTCATAAAAAAAATTATGAGCATATAAATAATGTCAAAAGAGGTTTTGAGCAACATAGCATTTCAACCCATTTTTAAAAGTACCATAAAGTCTAATCTTCTTAAGGATCCCAATAGTTACAAAATCCTGGAGAGGTGGTAACCATATGATTGCAATCAGGGCCGGATTAACATAGGGGCTGATGGAGCTGCAGCTCCAGGCCCAGGCCCAGGCCCATGGCATAGGCCCATTTAAAAAAAAAAAAACTTTTTTTTTTTTTTTTTTACACACACACTACTCTTAGGTTTGCCACCTGACTGGTATTTTACTGACACAGCCGGTATTTGAGGCTGCCTGGCCGTGCCGGTGTTGCAGTAATAACAGCAATACAAATGCAGGTATTTTTCTCAGAATAAGTGGAGATTACTCTGCAATACCAGCACCGGCCAATAGGGGTCACTGTGTGTGGAGAGAGGCAGGGATAGGAAGTTACAGCATATCCCCATAGACATATAATACCTAGACGCCGTATTAACCTCGGGGGGCCATGAAATGCGGGCGCCATTTTGGGCAGGTCACCCGGTGTGGTATTATATGTCTATATATTAGGACTTCTGTCCCTAATTGTTTTAATTTACTTTGACTTAGTGACAAATCTCACTTTAGTAAATAGTGATGTGATTGTTTAATTTCTCCAATTCTCTTTATGCTATCTCTAAGCGGACTTCAAAGTGCAAAAGACAGAGCTCACAATAATAAAGAGTTGTAGATATCTACATTTTATTTTGCACAGTTCCAAAATCCATATTAGTAAAAAATAGGTGAAAAGTAAATACATTACAAATCAGGCAAAGATCCAGTCCCACTTTAAAACATGTATATTAAGAGGATAGATTGTGGGGTTAGTTCACTAAACTTTTAATTTTAGCAAACCTAAATCCAAATGCAACGCATAGTTTCAATCTGGAAATTCAAATAATTTCAATGTATTGAGTAAACTTAGTCGATAACTTAAATAACCACAGAGGTCTTAAAGCAGCAAATGTCAGTTAAATTTATTTAATATCCCAGGATTAAACATCATGCTACTGGATCTATACACCCTCCGGGTGGATTTTAAGACTAACCATGTTTACTTTGAGGACCTTGCTCTGCAGATCATAGACATATATGTTCTATATATGTATATGCTGCAGATCACACTGTGACCGATCCAAAATGGCGGCCCCGCGGCTCATCAGCGCCAATAGGAAGTAGCGGTCAATGCGACGTCTAGGTATTATATGTCTATGCATATCCCTGCCTCTCTCTACTACTCACTGATCCGTGCGGAGCAGCAACACAGCACAGAGTCCAGACAGCAGCTCTACAGCTCAGGTAAGTGAGGGATGGGGGGAAAGGCAGCAGGGACACATAGGGACACTGAGACACTAGGGGACACATGTGGACACTGAGATACTAGGGGACACTGAGACACTAGGGAACATATGGGGACACTGAGACACTAGGGGACACATGGGGACACAGACACTAGGGGACACTAAGACACCAGGACACATGGGGACACAGACACTGGGAGACCTGGGGACACTGAGACACTTGGGCACACATGGGGATGCTGAGACACATGGGGACACTGTTTCTGCGAGTGTCCCGATGTCCCCCATCCAGTGTCGCTAGTGTATCAGTTTCCCCAAGTCTCCCAGTTTCTGTGTCCCATGTATCTCAGTGTGCCTAGTGTCCCCATGTCCCCATGTGTCCCAGTGTCCCCATGTCTATGTCCACAACTGTCCCCATGTCTCACAGTGTCCCCAAATGTCTGTCTCCCAGCCAGTGTCCCCTAGTCTCTCAGTGTCCCCTAGTCTCCCAGTGTCTGTGTTCCCTCGTCTCTGTGTCCCTAGTGTCTTAGTGTCCCCAAATGTTTCAGTGTCCCCATGTCTCCCAGTGTCTGTGCCCCTAGTGTCTCAGTGTGCCTAGTGTCCCCATGTCTCCCAGTGTTCCTATATGTCCCAGTGTCCCTATATGTCCCAGTGTCCACATGTCTATGTCCACAACTGTCTCCATGTCTCCCAGTGTCCCCAAGTGTCTGTCTCCCAGCCAGTATCCCCAGTGTCCTCTAGTCTCCCAGTGTCTGTGTTCCCATGTCTCTGTGTCCCTAGTGTCTTAGTGTCCCCAAATGTTTCAATGTCCCCATGTCTCCCAGTGTCTGTGTCCCTAGTGTCTGTGTCCCCATTTCATCCCAGTTTCCCTAAATGTCTCAGTGTCCCCATGTCTCCCAGTGTCCTCATGTCTCAGTGTCCCCATGTCTCAGTGTCCCCATGTCTCAGTGTCCCCATGTCTCTCAGTGTCCCCAGTATCCTAGTGACATGGGGACACACTGAGACACTGGGAGAAATGGGGACACTGAGACACTGGTAGACTAGGGGACTGGGCAACATGGAGACACTGACATTGTGATACATAGGGACACTGAGACACTGGGTGACTTGCGAGACTGAGACACTGGGAGCAATCCATCTATACAGCAGAATCAAACTGTGAGTAGTTTGTTGGTGATTTTACAGAATTTTCTCTGATGTCACTCCTTGTGATTATACAAATGATTAAGGCTGGTATTTTTTTTCCAAGAAAGGTGGCAACCCTAACTACTCTTCACATACTCTTGCTTAAAGTAGCACTATAGGGTCAGAAGCACAATCATGTATTTCTGACCCTATTATGTTAATGTGGTGGATTCTCAGTAAAAATAAATTTACTAGGACAAGATTGCCATGTGGCATATGTGTAAATGTTGGTGTATCAATTAGTCAGTTACACGTAGCTAAGATACAATCAACACTGTATTGAGCACGTGCAGGAATGTAGAAACTGAAAACACTTCCCCATCTCCATTGTTCTGGGTGAGCCATGTGGTCTAACAGGTAAGGGAAGTTAGGCTTTGTTCAGCTGATTAGGTAAAGAGTATATGTGGGTAGAGTTAACTATAGGAGGAGCTATATGTCTATATTATGCATTTACACAGTCAGTTCTGGGCTCAGATCTTGTTGTATTTTGGTGACATTAGTCCCTCTGAGCCCCGGTCGGTGAATCGAATAAAGAATCTCTTCCTTCCTGAAGAAACCTGTGTCCACTTCTCTGTGCTTGGCTTCCGTCAGTTTCTCCGGTATCATGAAAACCACCACCCTGGCCCCTTCTTGCCTCCCTAAGTATAGTAAAATATAATTTGTATTCAAGTCTGCAGCTGCTGGCTCTGCCTCTGAACTGACTGTCTGCTAACATCATTAGAAGTGTTGGTCTGAGCAAATTACAATACTTCCCCATAGGATTGGCTGAGACTGTCAACTAGGCAGATCAGGGGCAGAGCCAGCACAAGTCATAGCCCTGGCCAATCAGCATCTCCTCATAAAGATAAATTGAATCAATGTATCTCTATGAGGAAAGTTCAGTGTCTGTATGCCGAGGGTGGAGACACTGAATGGCAGTGCTCTAGCAGCCATCTAAGGAGTGACCAGTGGAGTTATTTTCTCTGAAAAGACAGTGTTTACTGCAAAAGGCCTGAATGGAATGATTCTACTTACCAGAACAAATAAAATAGGCTGTAGTTGTTCTGGTGACTATAGTGTCCCTTTAAGTTTGGAAGCTTAAGAGGGATGTATGGGAACAAAACTTGTGTAGACTGGCTGACAATAAAATTAGTTTAGGTAATGCAGACGTTGGTCTCTCTAACACTGTGGCATGTCCCCATTCTTCTACACTCACTACATCAGACTATATACCAGGAACTTCTGCCTGCTAGTAAGAAGGTAAGGAGACAAGTGGACCAGTGAGTGCTAGGGGACAGTCCTTAGAAAGCATCATTAGACGCATTTATGTCAAGGTCAGGGTGCTGCCTGCATAGTTTACCCTTAGTTGGACAGCCTGCATGATTGGCAGGCAGCCTGACATGCATTTATGCCAGGCTGTCCTTCAAATTCCTTGGGCAGACATGTCCCCTTTTTGGGCACGTTCTTCCCTTTTGGCAGGTCTGGTCACGTGATTCGCACCAGTGGCCCACCCTTTTACCCTGCTCATTGACTTCCTGCTTCACTGGACACTGCTGTTAGTTGGTATGGATTTACTTGAAAGATGAAACCACAAATTAGAGAGAGATTAGCATAGAGCATGTGTTTTCTTATAGCTGCATCTCCATCAGATACATGATGCTTGGGAGATATGGTTGTTTTAGTGTTTTTGGTCGATAAGATTCCGTAATTAGGCCCATCATAATTATCAGCACCAGGCCCAGTGTGCTCTTAATCCGGCCCTGATTGCAATAGGTAAAGAGGAGATGAGATGGGTGCATAGATTAGGGACATTGGAACCTAAGGGGCTAACTATAGAATTTAATTTATATAACTTTTTATAATTTTTCATAAAAGTTCACCTTGACATTTGTATTTTTTTAAGCATATTTTTTTAGAAGGTTCATTTTATAAAGATGAGGGATTTAAAAAAAACAACAACTTTTAAAGACATTGATATCTATTAAATGCCAATTTTATTTTTATTATAAAATAGTGTATTACAAAATGTATTATAAAATAGTTTTTAAATACTATACTGTTTCCCTTTTTTTCCGTGAATAGCGGGTTCCCTCCTTTTTTAAAAAACATTTTTTTTAAAAACATTAGATTTTTCATATGAAGTTTTTTAGAAAGAATTTGTTGGTAATGTACTATGTTACCACTTATATTTTTTCATTTGGTCCAGGAGTGTGTATTTGTGTACCTAGTTTAATGTTTGGGTGATGTACTACTATTGAAATTAAGAGTCAAGGGGACTTTTGTACAGAGACTCTTTACATAACATTTTGGATGATAGCCAATGATTTTATGGACTCTGGAGCAAACACACCCATACTGGCAGACTTAAAAGGATGACAGCAGCAAAAGGGGAGTGTGAACTGAGGAAGCCGATTACAGGTAAAACGCATCATCATGCGGTCATGTCCCATACGAAGCTCTGCCTCCAGGAAATACTTTGTGTCTTGTGAGTTAACACCAAGCCGGCAACAAAAACCGATGGGACAGTATTCAAGTTAAAAGGGAGGAAGACGGAGTGGGAGATGATGTGCCAAGAGGCTTGTGAATCTGTGAAGATTGTCACATAAAGTATGATATTTACTTGCTGCTGCCATCTGGTCCTTGTTTAAGTATATTCCAATGTGCTAAAAGCTCTCAACTTGTGAGTGGGATTCTATCTTTATACATTTAGTAGATACCCCCTACTGTATTACACTATATATTGTTTTATTTTTCTCTTGTTAGTAATTTACATATGTCGTGGATCAAATCAAGTGTTTGATAATTTTGTATATCTGCCCCTGTCTAAATTGAATTAAATGTGTGCATGCTCCCAAAAGTAATTCACACCAGACACAAGTTTCAGGTTAATGAAAAACTTGAGGAATGTTTAATCCAGGGGGCCAGTATGCCCCTTATAAAGCAGAAATACATCATATGCATAATTATAGATAACAGAGAAAATACATCAACAATTGGTTAGGTGTTAAGTGGTTCATCTAATGCACAGCCCACAGGGTGTGATGTCACTGACTGTCATCATGCAGTTTTCCTCCACATTCCAGCACCATCTTGTTAATTGGGTGGTTAGTCGATGGGAGGGGTAACTCCTAGCAGCCGGTTTGAACAGTTAATGAACACAGGAGGGGATGGGTTGCTCTAGCAGCCAGTTTGAGCAGTTAATGAACACAGGAGGGGAGGGGTTGCTCTCGCAGCCTGTCTACAGCCTGTCCCTGCAGGCGTTTCAGTGTAAACACTGCCATTTCCACGAAAAGGCTGTTTCTACAAAGAAGTAAGTAGAAGTATAGATCAGGGTGTTGATAGTATAGATCAGAAGTAAGTAGAAGTATAGATCAGGGTGTTGCAGTGGATGTGATCTATTTGGATTTTGCCAAGGCATTTGATACAGTTCCACACAGAAGATTAGTGTTCAAACTCAAGGAAATCGGTCTAGATCAGGGATAGGCAACCTTCGGCAAAGCATCATGGGAGGTGTAGTCCAAAACATCTGGAGTGCCGAAGGTTGCCTATGCCTGGTCTAGATGAAAATGCTTGTTCTTGGGTAGAACATTGGCTTAAAAACAGAGTACAAAGAGTTGGCGTTAATGGTAAATTTTCAAGCAGGACAGAGGTGGCAAGTGGTGTCCCTCAGGGGTCTGTTCTGGGACCCCTTCTATTTAACATGTTTATAAATGATCTTGAAGACAGCATTGAAAGTCATGTTTCAGTGTTTGCAGATGACACAAAATAATACAATGTGAGCAAGAAATTACTTTGCTGCAGAGGGATTTAGGCACTCAAATGGCAGATGAAATTTAATGTTGAAAAATGCAAAGTTATGCACTTCGGCGTAAAGAATACACAAGCAATGTATACCATTAATGGAAGCAAATTAGGAATAACAACACACGAAAAGGACTTGGGAATTGTTATAGACAACAAACTATGCAACAATGTGCAATGTCAATCAGCAGTGGCCAAGGCCAGTAGGGTATTGTCATGCATGAAAAAGGGCATTCATTCTCGGGACGAGAATATAATTTTGCTTCTTTATAAATCACTGGTAAGACCACACATTGAATATGCTGTGCAGTTTTGGGCACCTGTTCTAAAGAAGGATATTATGGCACTAGAAAAAGTGCAGAGGCGGGCTACAAAATTAATAAAAGGAATGGAACATATCAGCTATGAAGAAAGGTTAACAAATTTAAACCTATTTAGTTTAGAAAAACGTCGCCTGAGAGGGGATATGATAACATTATACAAATATATTCGGGCCAAGGCAAACCATTGTGTGGAAATCTATTCACAAACCGGACTTTACATAGGACACGAGGCCATGCGTTTAGACTTGAAGAAAGAAGATTTTGTCTAAGGCAAAGGAAAGGTTTTTTTACTGTAAGAACAATCAGGATGTGGAATTCTCTGTCTGAAGAAGTGGTTTTATCAGAGTCCATACAGATGTTCAAACAGCTACTAGATGCATACTTGCAAAAACAGAATATTCAAGGATATAATCTTTCAATGTAGGGAAATAACTGCTTGACCCAAGGATAAATCTGACTGCCATTCTGGCGTCAAGAAGGATTTTTTTTCCTAGCTTGTTGCAAAATTGTGCTTCAAACTGTTTTTTTTTTTGCCTTCTTTTGGATCAACAGCAAAAAACAAATGTGAGGAAGGCTGAACTTGATGGACGCAAGTCTCTTTTCAGCTATGTAACTATGTAACATTGCTGCTTAGTAACACCTCTAATGACAGTCACTCAGATGGCCACTAGAGAGTCCTGGGTCACTGCTGCACCACGTGCAGCACCCAGGTTCAGTGTCTTTAAGCTCTGCATGGAGGCGGTGAATGTTCCTCATAGAGATTGATAAATGTAATGCATCTCTATGAGGAGATGAAGATTGGTACATTTGCTGCGCATGCACAAAATCCGCCCAATGTTTTCCTAAGGGAAAGCATTGCCTTAGCTGAGATCATAAAGATTGATCATCTCAGCCATGGCGAAACTGGCACGGTGTAGGAAAATGGGAAGAAAGGTGAGTAAAAACACTTTTCTCATGCGATCGGAGGGGGCAGGTACCTAAATGCGCACACACTGACAGGCTCACACACACACAAACTCTTGACAGGCTCTCACACACTCTTACGCTGACAACAGGCTTGCACGCACACACTGACCGACTCGCACACACAAACTTTGACAGGCGATCACACACACTCCTGACATGCTCTCGATCTCACACACACATATATGCAGGCTCCATCAAAGCTCCCTCCCAAACTAGAGAGCTGGCAAATCCCAGACGCCAGGGCAAAATTTCTAGTCGAGCCCTGAGTTAAAAGAATGCCCATCAACCAATATGTTCTGTAGACACCCACCAATGAGGAGAAGGCATGGGATAGTGGTTATGTCCACTAGTTATTACTTAAATGAAGTGTATAGGTTGTTGGGGGATACCAACACCTATATTAAACTTTATTGTAAACCTAAGAGATTTTAATGAAGAATTACACTCTCTATTAGAGAAAGCGAAAAAGGAAGACATAAAGTTTGTTTCTTTTCTGTATCAAGAATCTCCAAAAATCCCAACATTCTACTTCCTCCTCAAAGTGCACAAATGTAAATCAAACCCTGGTGGGGGATACGTTTGGGAGAGCTATATAGAGAGGCAGAAGGGTGGTGTAGCGCCTACTATGTCCTCGAAGATATCAAATAAAAAATAAACCTTATGGTGTAGTATGTTGGTAATAATGATAAAAAATAGAAAAGAGGTAAATCACTCAAACTTTTTGGGAGCCTGAGTGTAGCTTCAACCTTTACACTTGGATGGAATAATCCCCGCCTAGGATATACCGTCCCATTGAGGAATCAATCTGGTGTCTGAAATGCAGCTGGATTTATGAGCACCTAGATCCTTGGTGGGGACAAAAAAAAAAAACACCTACACCTATTGGATTGAGCAATCTGTATTTGCTCTACTAAATGTGAGTACGTTTTCATCTTATCATCCATATTTTAGTTCCATAGTTACGCATTATTGTGATTTCTCTTTTCTTCTATGTCCACACACGGAGAGGCCAAAGCACCACTTGTATCCTAGAGTGGAGATTATACCACTCCAAGCCATATCTGGGGAGCTGACGTTCTGGCTCCATAATATATCTATGAGGGTACTGCTGTAGAGGAAGACTATTTGCATATCTGGTGACTACATTATATCCCTAGGCAGGATTATTCTACCCAAGCGTGAAGGTTGGAGCCACACTCAGGCTCCCAAAAAGTTTGAGTGGTTTACCTCTTTTTTATTTTTATAAATCATTATTACTCTATTACATATGTAAAATAAAATAAAAAAATAAACCTTATGGTGTAGTATGTTAGTAACGGTAGATGACCGGTCACCACTAGTGTCGGCCTTCAGGGTCAGGAAGGCCCCCACAGCACCCACGGACACACCCCATGACATTATAGTTGTCTCAAGAGACATTACAGTGAAAACCGCTGTCATGGCGCGATCTAGCAAAAAGCCAAATCTGGTGATCGCAAACAATAGGATTTTGATATATGATGACTTACCCTTCACAGTCCTCCTCGAACGGCGCAAATTCATGCCCATCACCCAGGCCCTGCGAGATCACGGCATCTAATACCGATGGGGGTTGTCCGGAACACTGGTGGTACCGCAGGGAGATGAGATACACACCCTGTTGGCCGCTGAAGACCACACAGAGTTCCTAAAAAGACTCAATATACCAGCATCGACCCCCTCGGAGCAGCTCACAACAGGGGACCAGAAAGCAGTGAACCCTGATGTGAAGCAGAAACGAGGAAACAGACTCACAGGAGACACCCCCCATAAAGAGACTCTCTTGTCCACACAACCTACGTTATCATCAACGAGGCTCCAGCGTTTCACAAGGCCACAGAAATTACATTTTATAGTACTGAATAGGTGGTATTTAGTTCCCTTTAAAACATCTAAATTTGCTACTTCAGTCTCACCAGTTTGCTGGAGGTGTAAAGAACAGGTGAGATTCTTTTTACACAAATAATGGTCTTGCAGTAGGATTGGTGTAATGTAGCAGAGCCTGTTTGATTGTATTTCAAAATGTACTCAAACCAAGGTCACTAAGCCGGAAAGAGCTCTTCTTCACTTAGACTTCAACATGCTGTCAAAGTGAAAAAGCAGAGATATGTCAATTCAGTTTTTCCTGGTGATGAAAGTTATAATTTGCTAGGAAATGTAAACAATATCTTGAAATATTGTGAGGTTATTAATCAGATTGGTTATCCATCCTTAATGGAAAATGAATATTATATTAGGTTTAGTGTATTTGAATAAGTATCAAATGAAGAATACTGTTTGTATAAGTGTCACATAAGCAGAGACACCATTAATGTGATGTTTTGTGATTTAGGATTGTATTGTAATTTAAGAGTAAATACTTTTTTTCTGTGTATTTTGCAAAATGTAACAAAAAAATTAATATTTTTTTTCACAATGTGCCTCCTGATAAAACAAACATGTTTAACAATGTGTTTCTCTGTTTGTAGGAAAGCTCATCTGGTACTTCGAAGACTAGAAAAAGTAAGCAGCCATTGTTCAGGTCTGCTCAGAAGCACACACATCCAACGTCGGATTGACAGCATGCCATACTTAATGTGCCATAGTGAAATCCTCCAAACTTCAGAAATTATTTCATACAGTATTCTGATGGACAATAAGGTCACATGTGAAGAAAAAATAGTTTCTATGCCACGCAATATGTATGGAGATTCAAAAGGACAATAAATGTGCCTGCAATATCCTAAAATGTTTTAGATTAACTGGTAGTAGCATCAAAATATAAAAGCTGAAGTCAGCAACTATAAAGGTTATAGAATGAAGGAACAGATACGGTGGACCTTAAGGAGACCTTGATTTTTTAATATGACAATGACCTCATTTACATTCCAGCTGATAATGGCCTCAGTTTAGGCCTTAATTTAATATGTTTGAATCATAATCAAACATGATCACAATCTGACCTCCATTTTATATTTTTGGATAAACGTTTCAAACAATTTGACTACATAAATTCCAATAAACTTGGATAAATAATTTGAAAGGTTGTAATCTTCGCTGAGGTCTATGTTTGGGCTTGATTTAATATTGTCAGACAAGCTTTGCAAATTATTATTTTTAACATTTTTCAATACATTTCAATTTTTTTTTTTTTAAATATATCATGAATATGAAAAAAAAAAAATATATATATATATAACCATATATACACACATGTATATACTCGAGTATAAGCCGAGTTTTTCGGCACATTTTTTGTGCTGAAAAATTCCCACTTGGCTTATACTCGAGTCAAGGTCTGTATTATGGCAACTTACATCCTGGGGAGGCCAGCAGCAAGCTGTTACTTACCTGTGCAGTAGCTCCGGTCAGCTCTGTTCACCTCCCCCGTTCAGCTCACAGCGTGGCACGCAGCCCGCGAGACTTACACTGTGAGTTGAACGGGGGAGGTGAACGGCTTGCTCCCGGCCCCTCCCTGCACAGCCCATGCCACTGGACCACCAGGGATTGAGATACCCTCCTCCCTGGCCAGGCAACAAGCAGGGAGGGGGGGCAAAAAAAGGGGAAAAAAATAAAATTAAAATAATATTAAAATAAAAAGATATTAAAATAACAATATTAAAATAAAATTTTAAAATGTAAATAATAAACATGCCCTCCCCCCACCCAGTTTACACACACTACACAAACACACACACACACACTCTCTGCATTATATACACACACTGCATTCATACAAACACACACACTGCATTCATACAAACACACACTGCATTATATACACACACACTACATTCATACAAACACACTGCATTATATACACACACACTGCATTCATACAAAGACACACTGCATTATATACACACACACTCTGCATTATATACACACTGCATTTATTATATACACACACTACACACAAACACACACACTGCATTCATTATATACACAAACACACACACACTGCATTCATTATATACACACACTGTAAATAAATATTCAATAAATGTAATTTTATTGGGATCTGTTTTTATTTAGAAATTTACCAGTAGCTGCTGCATTTCCCACCCTAGGCTTATACTCGAGTCAATAAGTTTTCTCAGTTTTTTGTGCTAAAATTAGGGGCCTCGGCTTATATTCGGGTTGACTTATACTCGAGTATATACGGTACATATATACACACACTGCATTCATACAAACACACACTGCATTATATACACACACACTGCATTCATAGAAACACACACTGCATTATGTGCAAACAGAGAAGTCGTCTGAATATCACCGAAAGAGGAGACCTTCGTTTGTTCCTTACGAAAATCGAACCAGATATCAAATATTTAGTCTCGCAACATCAACCTCAAGGATCTCATTAATCACTAGTAAAGGTAATTTCAATTTGCTTTATTGTTTTCTCATTAAACTTTATAAAGTTAAAAACATGTAAACATGCATTAAGTAGAAATAAAAAGATAAATGTACGTACTTTTTTTTTTATTTAAACGCCCTCCTTTCTAAAATATATTCTGCACTTGCGCGAAAACTGGTGGGCGGTAAGGCCATTTTTCTATCAAGAAAGATGCATTAGTGGGCGGTAGGAAGAAAAAGGTTGACTACCACTGATATACACACACACTGCATTCATACAAACACACACTGCATTATATATGCACACACTGCATTCATACAAAAACACACTCTGCATTATATACACACACACTGCATTCATACAAACACACTCTGCATTGTATACACACACACACTGCATTCATTATATACACACACTACACGCAAACACACACTGCATTAATTATATACACACACTACACAAACATACACACTGCATTCATTATATGCACACACTACACAAACACACACACTGCATTCATTATATACACACACTACACAAACACACTGCATTCATTATATACACACACTGTAAATAAATATTCAATAAATGTAATTTTATTGGGATCTATTTTTATTTAGAAACACACACACTGCATTATATACACACACACTGCATTCATACAAACACACACTTTGCATTATATACACACACACTGCATTATATACACACACACTGCATTCATACAAATGCACACTGCATTCATACAAACACACACTGCATTCATACAAACACACACTGCATTCATACAAACACACACTGCATTATATACACACACTGCATTCATACAAACACACACTCTGCATTACATACACACACTGCATTCATTATATACACACACACTACACAAACACACACACACTGCATTCATTATATACACACACTACACAAACACACACACACACACACACACACATACACTGCATTCATTATATACACACACTGTAAGTAAATATTCAATAAATGTAATTGTATTGGGATCTATTTTTATTTACCAGTATCTGCTGCATTTCCCACCCTGGCTTATACTCGAGTCAATATGTTTTCCCAGTTTTTTGTGCTAAAATTAGGGCTTATATTCGGGTCGACTTATACTCGAGTTTATACGGTACATATATACACACACATATATAAATTTTTTTTTTTCATAATATTAAATCACTTTAAAAGTTTATCCAAACGTTTTAAATCATTTGAAGATCTTTATGTGCAGTGTTTCAACTCCCAATAAGCCATTTAACAGATTGGATCATTTTATGCCTCAATTTGATAAACTTTCCAAATGACTGAATAATGTGGAATAGCTTTCAAAATAAATTATCTGCAGAATTTAACATTCAAGTCTACAGAATTTTTTTGAAATAAAAAAAATTGGAAAGATTTTCTAATTGTATTCAATCATTAGGAAAGCTTATTAAATCAAAACTTTAGTAATAGCAGTCTTAAATGCTGAAAAATATGTTTGCATATTAACCCCTGAAGACCGCAGCCAAATGTACAAGTTGTGAATGAAACAAAATGTAAACAAAACCTGGCATTTGCGCTATATGTCTGTCCAACCGTAATTCACCTCTTTCATATTAAATGCACCCCCCCCCCCCTTATTATATATCATTGTATTCAGGGGAAACAGGGCTTTCATTTAACATCAAATATTTAGCTATGAAACATAATTTAATATGAAAAAATGGGAGAAAATAAGATTTTTATTTATTTTTTTAGTTCTACATAACATTTTAACTGTCAATGTCATAATACTGTTTGCTTTTACTGCAATACAATACACATATTTGTATTCAGCAAAGTCTCACGTGTAAAACAGTACCCCCTATGTACAGGTTTTATGGTGTTTTGGGAAGTTACAGGGTCAAATATAGCGTGCTACCTTTGAAATTGAAATTCGCCAGATTGGTTACGTTGCCTTTGAGACTGTATAGTAGCCCAGGAAATAAATTTACATCCATAATGGCATACCATTTGCAATAGTAGACGACCCAAGGTATTGCAAATGGGGTATGTCCAGTCTTTTTTAGTAGCCATTTGGTCACAAACACTGGCCAAAGTTAGCGTTAGTATTTGTTTGTGTGTGAAAAATGCAAAAAACACCAATTTTGGCCAGTGTTTGTGACTAAGTGGCTACTAAAAAAGACTGGACATACCCCATTTGCAATACCTTGGGTTGTCTACTATTGCAAATAGTATGCCATCATAGGGGTAATTTTCATTCTTGGGCTACCATAGGGTCATAAAGGCAACGTAAGCAATCTGGCGAATTTTAATGTGAAAAAAATGACACAAGCCTTATATTTGACGCTGTAATTTTTGAAAACACCATAAAACCTGTACATGAGGGGTACTGTTGTACTCGGGAGACTTCGCTGAACACAAATATTTGTGTTTTTAAAACAGTAAAAAGTATTGCAGCAATAATATCGTCCGTGTAAGTGCTGTTTGTGCGTGAAAAATGCAAAAAAGTCACTTTTACTGGCGATATCATCGTTGTAATACATTTTACTGTTTTGAATCACTAATATTTGTGTTCAGCGAAGTCTCCCGAGTAAAACAGTACCCCCCATGTACAGGTTTTATGGTGTCTTGGAAAGTTATAGGGTTAAATATAGTGCTAGCAAATTAAATTCCCTATACTTTCGGCATGGGTTGTCAGGCAGGTCCCGCTAATTGTAATTAATTAGGATACCTAATTATGTAAAATTATTACATAAATATATGTGTAGAATTAATATATGTGTATATATACGTCTATATATATATAATTTTTAAAAAAATATTTTTATTTATATATAGGTATATATATAGTGATATATACGTATATATTTATGTATATAGATATATATATTATTTCGTTCTACGTGTATTTTGATATAAATATATATATATTAATATCACAATGCAGATAGAACGAAATAAAACACATCTATATATTTTTTAATATTTTATTTGTAATAATTTTTTTATTTTATTTTTTTACGTATTTACATATTTTTTTAGATTATATATAAATATATATATAACAATAATTATATATATATTTAATCAGTATCAGTCTACGTGTAATTTGATATTAATATATATATATATATATATATATATATATATATATATATATATATATATAATTATATATATATATTAATATTAAAATACACCTAGACAGTGTATGTGTATATATATATACACTTAGATCATATATATATATATATATATATATATATATATATAATATATATATATATGATCTAAGTATATATTTTTTTTTTTACACTTATTTAACTTAATTTTATTTTATTTCCAGCCAGCAGGGGGACCAACTGTCATTACAGGCAGTCCCCCTGCTGGCATTGCTGCAGCCAGCTATCCCGGCCATGTGATTGTGAGGTCCTCGCAAGGACCTCACTCTCACATGGCCCGGGGGGGCTGAAGAGGACGGAGGTGCCGCGGGGGGCTCCCTGGGAGTCCCCCCAACCGTGATCGCCGGCGTGGGATCGCCGGCGACCGGGTAAGTAACAAAAAAACGGAGGGCGTACTATTACGTCCTGCGGTGTTTAGAGCCGCTTTAAAAAGGACGTAATAGTACGCCCTCCGGTCTTAAGGGGTTAAATCTGAATCCTATATCTTATATAGAAAATATAGACTTTGTTGATTATGAACCATACTCTTAAGTGTACTAAAACCAAAATAATGATTTATAAGTTCATCTTCTACTTTTGCAAATAATTTATTAGAGGACCAAAATATACTTGTATAAGAGCGCAAAAAATTGTAATAAAATATCAATATTAGAACCAAAATAAAATATCAATATTAGAAGCAAAATTAGATAAGCAGCTATACACACAAAAAACTTCCCCAAAATTCAACAGTTTAACAATCAGGTGTCAGTGCTTAGTGGATACACCCCTAAAATAAAATAGGGGTGCCAAAAATAAATAATATTATAAATAATATAAAATAAAATGTGATATGTGTTCAAGTCCTATTTCAGTTCGATTTAGTAAAATTACTAATAGATAATGTTAAAAATTCTAAAGGATAAAAGGCAGGGTGCCTGTTTTCAGTATACAGTGCAACAAAGTTTTTCCTGAATTAAACTCAGGAAAACTTTGTTGCACTGGAATTTTTTGGCTAAAAATAAATAAATAAATACATATTAAGAAAGAAAGATGACATCTAATGTATTTTTTGTTTTTAATTGTATAAGTTTAATTATAGTCCCCAGGCTCTAACAGTGGGTGGGTGCTGGAGTGAAATTAGCAGTATTATTCACTTAAGTGAGAATTCAAAATGTTTTTCAAATTAACTGAACTTAAAGTAGTTGAACTGAGAGCATAGGTGGCTTAACAATAGTTCCAGTTCTGTTATATTGGAATTCAATTTGAAATTCATAATGAGTTTTCACTTTAGTTAATAACCCTCTAGTTTCCCCTGGTTATTATAATACTAAAAAAAAAATCACTGCCAATGGATGGGTCTGGGGGACTTCAAGTCCAATGCTGGGTTATTATAATGACAGCGCCCCCTCCACCCATAGGTGGGTGCTGGGGGTAGACAGTAACTTGTCCATTCCCCATCTTTTAATTTAAAGCCCCCACCCGGGGATCTGTTTCAGGGTCCCCTCTACTTTACTAGTGACTGGATTTGTGTTATCATTTAGTAGACATGCCTCCACCAGTAGCATGGCATAGGGGCATGAGGGAGATTTAAGTTCTCTGCTATACTAATATAGTGGTTATATTGACCCCCATATGATTTAATTTATTTTTTAATGTCTAACCGGATTAGTCATTTAAAAAGGCTGACAAATGTGCTTACGAACCACATTTATTATTAATTTTATTTCAAATAGCTGACCTGGTTATTAGGTTTGAATGTCTGGTGTGAACTCAAGCCACTATTATAAAGATTTTTTTTTTTACTGAATACAGTTGACATTTATAGGCTATTTTCTGTCGGAAGAATTAAATTGAGTTCAATATTGGAAACATTTATTTATTTATTTATACTTTTTAACAATATAATTTTATTTTGTAACAAACCTTCAACCATTTTTTTTAAAGTGAAAATTATTATGAAAATCCCAAATAAAAAGCTTTAACAAATTAATCTGAACACAATCTGTAGACATAAATGTAAAAAAATGTAAAAAATGTATGTTCATTTCACCAGTTTATGTTAACTCAATGCAGGAAAACCTTTTAACAGGCATAAGAAGGATACACACATTAAAGGTTATACTGTAGTGTCTAGTTGCTATTTCTCAGGGATCATATTTCAAGTAGAAGGATAAATACATAACATTACCTCTACATTTATGGTGCAAATTGCAAATGTTTCAGAGGGTATATAATATCGACTTCTGATAATTTCAGAACTAGTTTGTTTTATTCCATCTTATAAAATACTAAGTCTGGTTGCTAAGTGCCCTCAGAAGGTAGTCTTCAAAGAGCTGTGGTAGGTAAATCATCTGGGTACTGGGTACTTGAGCTACCTATGCATGAGTCACAAATACATACAGTATAAACCTTTATGCCTTGCAATATGTATGGAGACTCAAAAGGACAATGAATGTGGATAATAACACATAGACTATTTAAAAATAACTGGTGCTAACATCAAAGTTATCAGCAACCAGAAATGTAAGAGTGAAGAAAAAGATAAGTTGTTGCATAATAAATAACAATTTGAATATGTCTATGCTGGAAATATTGCATTTATTTTTTCAGTTTATTTTATAACAAAAAGTGAAAAATATCCAAAAAATCCACTGTTAGAAATCACTAATGCTAATTATGTTATGTAGACATGTCCATAAAATGTGTGTTCCCTTTACCAGTTTGTGAGTACTAATTGCAGGTAACCTTTAAACACCTACAGGATATATGCATTAAACATTTTGCTGTAGTTCTAAGTATTGTGTGTTTAGTTCTTCAGTTACAATGTGTCAAGTAGGAGAACTATTGTTTTGCCTACAATGTATATATTAATGTAATATTCACATAAAGCACCAATTTATTATTTTGGGTAAGATTTTCAAATGTTTTATCCCGTAAAAAGTTTATTGAATTTTTTTAAAATGAAGGTTATTTTTGTTTCAACCCACAGTTGCGTACACAATAGTAAAAATGCATTTTTTCTTTGTGCACCCAGTTTCTTTTTTCATTATTATTATTATTATTATTATTATTATATACTATAGTGTATCTATAGAAAAGTATTTCAAATCAATCTCTTTTCATAATTATAAGTCACACTTTACAATGAGTGCAATACTGTTTCAAAGTTTCAGAATTTTAAAACAGCATTGTTTTATGCAATAATATATTTTTATGAAGTAGACACCAAAGGGTATTTACTAGTTCTAGTTTGACACTTTAATGTGGTTGACACTGCTAAATGTATAGTTTTGCATTTTTCATTCACACACAGTCTATTTACTAAAGTCCAAATGTCCTTGTACTGAATTAGGCAAAACAATCTGGTTCCATACTGGTCCATTTGGACTACAAAATCTGGACTTTCTTCACAGTATTTAACAATGTCTAATCTTTATAATTTTTTCTCTGAACATGCCACATTTACGTCCAGATCAAATTGCGCTTGAACACTGTCAGGATTTGAAATGTCTAAACTATTTGCCAACTAACTGCATTAGGTTTTTCTCATGAATGTCCAGTTAAGTCTGAGAAAATAATATACAGGGAAAAAAGGGAGATGGGGGGCGCTATTTGAGCACAATGCTGAGAGTATATGATGGGTTTGAGCAGGGCCGCCATCAGAAATTTTGGGGCCCCTAACACGGCTTCAAGTCTGCCCACAGGGATGCAGTGTGTGTAAAGCAGATATAGGGTGTGTTGTGTATTGGATGCAGTATGCAGTACAGTGTGTGTTAGTGCATGTAGTGGATGCAATATATATATATATATATAAAACCAGGGGTATGCACTCACCTGAGCATGCATAAATGGGATGCTGCTGGAGGCGCTGGATCTTGTGTAATATATATATATATATATATATATATATATATATATATATATATATAGGAAACATGGGGGGGGGTGGTTGCACTCACCTAAACATGCTTAAATGGGGTGCTGCTGGGGGCCATATTATACAATAAACAATACACAAGATCCAGCGCACTCTCCTATCTACTAAACAGCAACTTCAATATTGACAGATTTTATTAGTTTGTAAAAGTTTTTTTTTAAAACACCTAATCTAGGCAAAAAAAAAAAAAAAATGGGGATTTAGTTACATTATATGATCATACATTGCATAAGCCTGCCACAACGTCAATGTACCCCATCTTTGGCAGGTCCTACTCTCACAGTCTAATGTCTGCTCTTATGAGATTAACCACTTACTTGGGGAAAAATTCCATCTGAGGCTCTCTGCAGTACAAGGCTAAATAGGGACCTGAGATGAGGCACCTGTAACAGGGAGGGGTGCAGAACCAAGGAGTTGGCTAGACTCCCAAATATATATAGGAAACATGGGGGGATGGTTGCACTCACCTAAACATGCTTAAATGGGGTGCTGCTGGGGGCCATATTATACAATAAATACACAAGATCCAGCGCACTCTCCTATCTACTAAACAGCAACTTCAATATTGACAGATTTTATTAGTTTGTAAAAGTTTTTTTTTAAAACACCTAATCTAGGCAAAAAAAAAAAAAAAATGGGGATTTAGTTACATTATATGATCATACATTGCATAAGCCTGCCACAACGTCAATGTACCCCATCTTTGGCAGGTCCTACTCTCACAGTCTAATGTCTGCTCTTATGAGATTAACCACTTACTTGGGGAAAAATTCCATCTGAGGCTCTCTGCAGTACAAGGCTAAATAGGGACCTGAGATGAGGCACCTGTAACAGGGAGGGGTGCAAAACCAAGGCGTTGGCTAGACTCCCAAATATATATAGGAAACATGGGGGGGTGGTTGCACTCACCTAAACATGCTTAAATGGGGTGCTGCTGGGGGCCATATTATACAATAAACAATACACAAGATCCAGCGCACTCTCCTATCTACTAAACAGCAACTTCAATATTGACAGATTTTATTAGTTTGTAAAAGTTTTTTTTAAAAACACCTAATCTAGGCAAAAAAAAAAAAAAACTAATAAAATCTGTCAATATTGAAGTTGCTGTTTAGTAGATAGGAGAGTGCGCTGGATCTTGTGTATTGTTTAGAGTGCAACCACCCCCCCATGTTTCCTATATATATTTGGGAGTCTAGCCAACTCCTTGGTTTTGCACCCCTCCCTGTTACAGGTGCCTCATCTCAGGTCCCTATTTAGCCTTGTACTGCAGAGAGCCTCAGAGGAAATTTTTCCCAAGTAAGTGGTTAATCTCATAAGAGCAGACATTAGACTGTGAGAGTAGGACCTGCCAAAGATGGGGTACATTGACGTTGTGGCAGGCTTATGCAATGTATGATCATATAATGTAACTAAATCCCCCTTTTTTTTTTTGCCTAGATTAGGTGTTTTTAAAAAAAACTTTTACAAACTAATAAAATCTGTCAATATTGAAGTTGCTGTTTAGTAGATAGGAGAGTGCGCTGGATCTTGTGTATTGTTTATTGTGTGTATATATATATATATATATAATGCATTAGGCTGCTAGAGTAGGACCTGCCAAGAATGGGGTACATTGACGTTATGGCAGGCTTATGCAATATATGTTCATATAATGTAACTAAACCCCCATTATTTTTTGCCTAGGTGAGGTGTTTTTAAATAAAACTATTACAAGCTTTAAGATTTGAAATCATTGTTTAATGAATAAGCCAGTGCGCTGGATTCTGTATTTTGGCCCCAGCAGCACCCTATAATGTATGCATGTTCAGGTGAGTGCAGCCCTCTTGGTTTCTTTTATATGTATTAAGGCAATTTGGCCTGGATTTGTGGGAGATGCTGGTATCCACTCCTAGCCTACTTAAGGCTTAACGTTAACGTTCGAGGTCAGCGTTAAATGAGGATCCACTTCTGGGTTCTCTCAGACGCCATCTTGGTTTTCTGTATCCATGAGTTTTTTTCCGCGGCAAGCTGTGTCCAGGAATCCTGTTGCAGGCCTTTCCGTCCGTCCAGCTTCTTCTGACCCCGGTCTTCGCCGTAGATTGCGTCCCAGGGACTCCTAAACGGTAAGTTAGACCTACCTGTCGCCCCAGGATCGGTTCCCACGGCGCACGGTACAGCACGGGTCCTCGCTTTACGTTTTTTCCCTGTTATGCCGCAATTGAACAAGCCGTTCGCGGCTTCATTTCGTACGGTTACTCGGCTAATCATATATATTAGTGAAGTGATCATTTTGCATATAACTGTGCTACATTGGAACAAGTTATCATTTCCGTTGTTTTGCCATTCGGCACTTAATTCATGATATGCTTAAATACACTTGCTGTTCGCATAAAATTCATACGTTTAAACTATTCGTCCCAGCTTCTGTTTCCCTTCACATTGGGTTTCGTTTTTCTTGCTATGTATTACGCATAAATCCTTTCGTGGATTACATTTCATGTGTATACCATTTGGTTAACGATTTGCTTGATTAAATACAAGATTATTTCCATTACTGTTTAAAAGTATCAGTATTCTATCAATGTTCATAAAAACCAGCTAACATATCTGTATGGATCATTTTGACACGCTTTCAGGGGTCATCCATACTTATCCATTTCATTCAAGTTGGTTCAGCCTACATTACAGGCCTCATTTCTGTGTTTTAAACTACGACACATACATAAGGATATAGTTTTCCTTTTCCAAATAATGTATTCTCGGGGTTGAATCACACGTACTGATCCAACCAAGCATACGTCTTTTACAGTACAGTAATATATATATATATATAACTTTACATCATTTTAAAGCATTGTGTTTTCCCTGCCATTTGTTATTATATAACACATATATGCTGTTTAAACATAGGCCACGGCCTCCCTCACCCCATCCTCTTATTTTACTTGACACCCATCATACATTCCCCACTGTTTTAGACAGAATGTTGTATTAAAGTCACGGCATCACTTTGCCTTGGTAACACATTTATATTCCCATGGTATATCACTACATTTCATTTACAAGTAATACAACAGCAAGCCTTAAAAAAACATCGCTGGTACAGGCTACACAGTCTACTTCTTCCTCACACAGTCCACACTCATTAAACTACTCTTTTTTTACCCTTTTCAGGCTGTCCGGGTTTAAATATATTTTCACCACACGATTTTTCCTGTGAGATTTTCATACTACCAGGTACGTAAACCTGCTCATATGGTATTCTGCCATACATTTCATTTCTCCCCCCTAGGTTAGAGTACTGGCAATAGGGTCATAGGCTTCCCAATAGGTATATACCCCTTCTTGGCAATTGCCATCAGTTAGTGGTCCCGCGAGGCCAACACCCCGCCTCAACGTTTCAGAGGAAAACACCCATCGGGCCACACGGTAGCTATCCGCCTCACATGTTGCATAGAGAGGGCCTCACCTGTCACTCCCTTTTTTTTTCTGTGTTACAGTCACCGAGAGGCCTAAAACTCCTGCCACTACGACGGGTGGCCTTAAATCCCCTCGCGCCAACGCATAGATAGAGCCTCTCAAGCCACTTGGCAACTAGTAGGGCCTCACCTGTCACCAAACAAGTGTAATGTTTCGCCATCCGGCTTAGCTAGCCTGCCAGTACGATTTGGTGGTTATCATACACTAATTAATTGTTTTGTTTGTAGAATATCTCAGGAAGGGGTAGAGGATTTCTCCCTGCCTAGCACTCCGGCTAGAGCTATCACTCCCACACAAGGAGGAGAGGTAACTAATCCAGCATCGATCAGATCCTGGACGATCCCTCGTATAACTACGGAATTGAGGAGACGGCAAATCCCCTACCCCGCTACAGCAAGGAAAGCAGAACTTTTCAAACTGCTACGCACTTCAACAAACAACATGGATGCCGGGGAAAGGACCTAGCCAGTCCAACCCAGGAGACATACATTCCATGTTGTCTTCACTCATGGCGTCCATGAGCAAGGTCAACTCCAGGCTGGAGAAACTTGAGTCGGTCACCACGCCCCTTACTCTAGCAGGGCCACCCGCTGCTGCTTCACAAGCACCAGCCGACTTGCTATTAGTTACTCCAGCCATCACCCTGGATGACCAGGAAGTTAGCCCTGCTCATATGATCCCTGAGCACATTAAAAGAGATATCCTGGAAGGTAAAGTCATCAACCTGGCTTCCCTGCTGATTGCCTCCCAGGATATTGTGGAAAATAAGACTTACGCCTATGATGATGTGTCTGTTGTTGTCAGATCTAGGGACGCCCGCCTAAACAGAAAACTGACTATCCCTGAGTTTGTACTGGCCTTTGGTTTTTACCGGGATGTCATCTGTGTGGTCTATCCCAATAGAAGAGAGGAGTTTGATCTTTATATGCACAAGCTGGTAGACCTGGGCAACAAATATGGTGGTTCAGCCTTATATGATTACCATCAGGTCTTTTTCTGCAAAAGTGTCTGGAGCCTTCTCCCAGTATGGAACAAGATCCAACTGGGGAAGGATTGATACCGTCATATTTTGCAGACACTTTGCAGGTCTAAGAACACCGGCTTGTGCATACTGCTCCTCTACAGCCCATACGACAAATTTCTGTCCCAACACGGCGGACGAACATGCCTCCGCGCAAGGAGCTAGTTCCTCTGGTGTTCTTGAGAAATTGTCAAGAGACAAATTGGGACGCCCAATCAAGTTTCTGGGCAAGTCCCAGATATGTAATAATTTCAATGTTGGGTCTTGTAATTATAGCGGTTGCAGATTATTGCATATCTGTTTAAAATGTTTTAGGGCACATGCAAAAACCATGTGTCCAAATAAAATGTACTCCAAGCCTTACCTAACGTCCATTAATATGCCGGTATTTACTGCATTTATGTCACATCACCCGTCTAGACACTTGGTAGACTTTCTTATCTCTGGTTTAACAGAAGGCTTCCACACAGGTATTCTACACATACCATCCGGGACTCTGGAATGCCCTAATCTACAATCCGCACAACACAACCCCACAGCGGTTGACACTCTCTTAGCCCAAGAAGTGGCTGAGGGTTTCGTATTGGGGCCTTTCAAAACTCCTCCATTCATAGAATGGCGCACTAACCCCATTGGTATTGTCACAGGGAAATCTTCCCTTAAACAGAGACTCATCATTGACTTGTCGGCACCACACTCATTGGCCAACCCCAGTCTTAACTCCCTCATACCCTCCGAGGAATTCTCCCTGCAATACACCACCATAGATCACGCCATTACAGCTATCATACAAGCAGGGGTCGGAGCCTGGCTTAGTAAGACCGAAATTACCAATCCACCCCACACTGTGGCACCTGCATGGCATCAAGTGGGCCGGGAACTACTATTTTTTCAACCGCCCAGCTATTTTCGACACATTTGCCGAAGCATTGTGCTGGTTACTATTGAACATAGCCAGATGCCCTACGGTATTACATTACCTGGACGATTTGTTACTGGTCGAGGAAAATACTTCCCCTCCTAGTAGCCTCAAAGCTACCACCAAGCTATTTGAGCAACTAGGTGTACCAATCTCCCCTAAGAAAACGGAGGGGCCAGACACAATTATCACTTTCCTGGGTATTCAATTAGACTCAGCCACAATGCAAGCAAGCCTACCACACGACAAGATAGAGAACATTCTTACTTACATTAACCGCTACCTTCAGCTTGGTACTTGCAATCACAAAGAGCTACAGTCCCTGCTGGGATCACTAAATTTTGCTATGCGTATCATACCTCAATATCACCTTCATATCACGACTCTTGTATCTTTTTCCACGCTTCCTACACGACACACATAGGTTGTCCTTAGATACCCAAGCTACGGCAGACCTAAACATGTGGAAGAGATTTTTAACCACTTGGAATGGTAAAAGTATGTTCCTCCCTCAATTGACTGACTCATCTCCCACCATTTGGTCAGATGCGGCATCTACCACAGGTTTTGCAGCAATTTTTGGGAATGAATGGCTTTGGGGCAGCTGGCCTACAGCAGTTCAGGATTTGGTTGGTTTTTCCACTACCTCAGCTCTATATGAGATTTATCCCATCGTGGCGGCTGCCGTAGCTTGCGGCAATTAATGGGCAAATATGCCAGTTCGTTGTTACTCAGACAACAAGGCAACCTGTCACATCATCAACAAAGGTCGTTCCAAATCACTTACGATCATGAGGTTTCTGAGGAAACTCACTTGGTTGGCAGTTTGTCATAATTTGTTTCTATATTGTTTCCATGTTCCAGGTATATGTAACACAGCTGCTGACAGTTTGTCTCGTTTTAAATTTCAGGCATTTCATCAAGCACGCCCGTCAGCTGTGCCCACAGCCACCACCACTCCAACATTTCAACAACTAATACTGGACTAGACACCATCATGCATCATAGCAGGACACTGTCCCAATTGGCACTATCAAAAACTACACACAAAACATACGACAGGGCTTTTACCCTATTCAAAAGATTCCTTTTGGAACATAACATCATGCAACCATTTGTTATGATATCTTTTGGGGGTTTTGCTTCTTTTTGCCACCTTAACCCCTTAAGGACACATGACATGTGTGACATGTCATGATTCCCTTTTATTCCAGAAGTTTGGTCCTTAAGGGGTTAAACTCAAAATGTCATATAACACCATCAAACTTTACCTCACAGGCATTCAACACCATATGCTAATCTTACAACCAAACAACACTAGTTTCATGGCCTCTCAACAGATTAAGACTATATTCAGAGGCATTCAGAAATCTGAACCCACACGTGCATCACAGAGGCTACCCATAGATAACCATATCTTCAAAGCATTATCTAATCTGCTTGATTTAAAACCTTTTGACACCACTACAAATTCTGTCATCAGAGCAGCAATGTACATATCTTTCTATGGATTCCTAAGACCTAGAGAGCATACATACATACATACAGCATACATACAGCATCATAATTGTTGCGAAACCGACCTCGCCACGTGTCCTTGGAGGGTGCCGCTTGCCCGCCTCTTGCCTTTGGACTATGGACCAGACTTTATGTGAATATGTTAACCCAGATAGCTATGCCATGGAGCCCATTCGTGTAGTTAAAGACTTCGGCTCCATGGCAATTGAACTGTGTGAATAGGATCTGCACGCTATTCGGTAGTTTTGTGCGCTCAGATCCCAGCTATCTGGGGATATGTGAAATGTCTGTGTGTTATGTGTAAAAGGGGACTTTATGTATTTTAAAGTGTTTTATGTCTTTTTGCAACCATGTGCTCAATGGAGTCTGCCTCTAGCCCTGGATAATTGGATTACTTTCCCCTTTGTCTCCAGGATAGAGGCCTCTGTAAAGCATGTTTGAGCCAGATTGATATGCTACCAGTCAGGGGAACAAAATATACTTTTACTAACTTTTGAACCCCTGGTCTGATTCCTGCCAATTTTGAATATGTTGTTCCCCTTAATGGATTGATTGTGGACATGTATTTTTATGTGAATGTGATGTATGGTTTTGAAGTTATAAATATTGTGTAAAAAGTATATTTTAAACTGTATGAATAATGGGATTATGTGTCACACTAAGGGGAGGGGATGTGTGGGTTGCACCCGTGATGCTATTGGTTATTTTCAACCTCCCCCTGGGTGTGTTCTGTTTGTACGTTTTTGTAATAAAAGCCAGGCTGGATGTGACAGTCCAGAGTTCCTGCTTAACCCTCAAAGTGAAGTGTCGTCTCATTATTAGGGGAAGGTTTTATTGTATGCTGTTCCAGTTTGACTGCTAGGAGTGTAAACCTATTCGCATGTTTTTTCCTATTCAGCTGTATACAGCATTCATATGCTAGAGAGGATTCCTATGCTTCTCAGATTCGGTGGTTGTGGTGTCTGCTGCAGTGCTTGAAGTCCTCAGGAGCGCTAGGAGCATCCTTTAACAGAGCTACCCAGTCGGGGTGCCCTTTGATCCGTTACATTGGTGGCAAGCGGTGGGATGGCGTCCTAGTGCGAGGTAAAGCAGCTGGGAGACACAGTTCGTTTGGAGTTACAAAGTGAGGTCGACGCTAGTGTTCATACAGCGTCCCTGTCTACATAAAGATTTGGGAAAATGGGGTTCGTGGACCCCTGGGCACTCACACCTGAGGAAGAGAATGAATTGGAATGGAGAGATAATGCCCGGAAAGAATTATGGTACGATGCCCTAGAGGAAGTTCAGTATCAACGGCAGCAGCGTCTTCCTGGTGTTGCATACCAGTTGGAGGAACAAATGGCCTGGCGGATGCCGCTTCTGGGAGACCAACACGGAGGGCAGCGGGTAAGACAGCTTGAGTACCTTGTGGAAAGGGAACTGAGCCTAGACGCCTCATACCGGACACTGTGGTGGTGCACCGTCCAGCCAGAGACGTGGAGGGCAGAGGGCATCCCGCCGGAGGGAGAGAACTACACTAGCCCTGGCCTGTTGTGGAAAGCCTTAGCGGAAGACGTCGACTTCGGCAGTCCAGCAGAGTCACGGTACTGGGCTATCTTTCATTACCGAAGGGAGATGTTACAGGGCCCGAGATCTATGGACTCCGAGAAGACCTCCGCCGTTTCGCTGCCATGGAACGAGAGCTGGAGATGGACTATGTGGAACTACTAAACTCCTGTCAGCCACAGAGCATGGACGCAGAACGGGAAAACTGGGTGACAGACCCAGACCTGCAAGCCTACAGGTGGGAAAACGTGGCCGAGGTACCCCCTGCTTCACTACCTGCTGCAGAAGTGGGGGACCTCATAGACTGGTCTTGGAGAGACCCACAGATGGCAGGTGGAGATGGGACCGAGATCTCTCTACCGGCCCTACAGGGATGCTGGGCAGTCGGCCCAGATTCCCAGCGGCAGTGTGTGTTACAGGGGGCTGAAGGTGCTGTCCTTGCTCCCCAACGGCAGTCTAGCACACCAAGGGGAGACAGTAAGCCCCACACCAGCGCAGATGGGACCGCAGTCTCTGTACCTACACCACTGGGGATAAGGACAGTCTGTCTTGATCTCCAACAGCAAGACAAGGTATTGGAAGGGGAGGCAGTTGGTTTCCTCCTCCAGCAGAGAGAACGTCAGGGAGAGGAGCCTGTTACCCCCTCTCCCCAGCGGCAGTCTACAGTTCAGGGAGAGGAGCTGGTTACCCCCTCTCCCCAGCAGAAGCATAACACACCAAGGGGAGACAGTAAGCCCCACACCAGCGCAGATGGGACCGTGGTCTCTGTACCTACACCACTGGGGATAAGGACAGTCTGTCCTGATCTCCAACAGCAAGACAAGGTATTGGAAGGGGAGGCAGTTGGTTTCCTCCTCCAGCAGAGAGAACGTCAGGGAGAGGAGCCTGTTACCCCCTCTCCCCAGCGGCAGTCTACAGTTCAGGGAGAGGAGCTGGTTACCCCCTCTCCCCAGCAGAAGCATAACCCACCAAGGGGAGACAGTAAGCCCCACACCAGCACAGATGGGACCGTGGTCTCTGCGCCCGAGTTACAGGGAGCTGAAGGGGCCTTCCTTGCTCCCCAGCGGCAGTCTACGGTTAAGGGAGAGGAGTTTGTTACCCCCTCTCCCCAGTACCGCTGGTCTCTGCCCACTCAGCAACCCACCAAGGCAGTCTACCAGCTCCCCGCACAGCCGTGGTGAGGAACCTGGACCTGGACAAGCTGCTACTTTATCCAGGTGGAGTAAACATTTATTGTGGGTGGGAGGTACTGCTGTTTGTGCTTCGTGGGTGGGTTGCTGGACTAACCAGGGCACTGACCGGCAGGAGGTCAGATACCCTGTTAGTCTGGGGGGTAAAGGGGAGAAGTGTGGCAAAACCGACCTCGCCACGTGTCCTTGGAGGGGGCTGCTTGCCCGCCTCTTGCCTTTGGACTATGGACCAGACTTTATGTGAATGTGTTAACCCAGATAGCTATGCCATGGAGCCCATTCGTGTAGTTAAAGACTTCGTCTCCATGGCAATTGAACTGTGTGAATAGGAACTGCGCGCTATTCTGTAGTTTTGTGCGCTCAGATCCCAGCTATCTGGGGATATGTGAAATGTCTGTGTGTTATGTGTAAAAGGGGACTTCATGTATTTTAAAGTGTTTTACGTCTTTTTGCAACCATGTGCTCAATGGAGTCTGCCTCTAGCCCTGGATAATTGGATTACTTTCCCCTTTGTCTCCAGGATAGAGGCCTCTGTAAAGCCTGTTTGAGCCAGATTGCTATGCTACCAGTCAGGGGAACAAAAGATACTTTTACTAATTTTTGAACCCCTAGTCTGATTCCTGCCAATTTTGAATATGTTGTTCCCCTTAATGGATTGATTGTGGATATGTATTTTTATGTGAATGTGATGTATGGTTTTGAAGTTATAAATATTGTGTAAAAAGTATATTTTAAACTGTATGAATAATGGGATTGTGTCACACTAAGGGGAGGGGATGTGTGGGTTGCACCCGTGATGCTATTGGTTATTTTCAACCTCCCTCTGGGTGTGTTCTGTTTGTACCTTTTTGTAATAAAAGCCAGGCTGGATGTGACAGTCCAGAGTTCCTGCTTAACCCTCAAAGTGAAGTGTCGTCTCATTATTAGGGGAGGATTTATTGTATGCTGTTCCAGTTTGACTGCTAGGAGTGTAAACCTATTTGCATGTTTTTTCCTATTCGGCTGTATAGAGCATTCATATGCTAGAGAGGATTCCTATGCTTCTCAGATTCGGTGGTTGTGGTGTCTGCTGCAGTGCTTGAAGTCCTCAGGAGCGCTAGGAGCATCCTTTAACGGAGGTACCCAGTCGGGGTGCCCGTCGATCCGTTACAATAATTTACTACCATCACAACCATTACTACTATTCCAAGGTTCGGTACTCACCACTACAACCTTCATGACCTACGTCAGGTCTTTGCTCACTCAACTGGGCCTCAACGCAGCTAACTACTCAGGGCACTCCTTCCGCATAGGAGCAGCATCCACAGCCTCCAGTGTCAACATTCCGATTCATGTTATAAAAACACTGGGGCGCTGGAAGTCATCCGCTTACTCACGATACATACCGAACCCTGTACAAGAATTAAGGGATGCTTTTAAAAAAATGTCTGGTTGATATATGTATCTGTATTGGTTGTCTGTAATAAATGTGATTACTTAATTTTTGCCCTCTTCTTTCTCAGGCCTACCTCATCGTCGGTTCCGGCACACCACAACCGACTTGCCCCTTTTTACTATCCTACATTTAATTATGGTATTTCACTCTGTACTATCATAAGCACCTAACACAAGTATTAAGGCAATTTGGCCTGGATTTGTGGGAGGTGCTGGTATCCACTCCTAGCCTACTTAAGGCACACCCCTTACCTTGCTCCTTACCGTTCGAGGTCAGCGTTGAATGACCCTCCCACCACACCACATTTTAACATTTATTTCCTTTCTATTTCTTCTTCCTGGGTAGGCCCTCTTCTTTCTCAGGCCTACCTCATCATCGGTTCCGGCACACCACAACCGACTTGCCCCTTTTTACTATCCTACATTTAATTATGGTATTTCACTCTGTACTATCATAAGCACCTAACACAAATATATATATATATATATATATATATATATATATACACACACACACACACACACAATTTATGCTTGAATTTAAGTGTTTTTGTATGGAGTATGTGTGTAAATGTTGGTGTTTGAATGTAGCTGTGCATGTGTGTGTAGTGTATACACTTCCACATGCACTTATACAGAGACACACACAGATACACAGACACACACTGACACACATGGAAATACATAGACACACAGATACACCCACAGTTACACACACTGATACACCGAAACACACACAGACACACATAGTTACACGCATACACACACATCCACAGTGACACACACAGATACTCATACATATTGATACTGAATACATACACACACAAAGATACACACTGATAAACAGACACACACACATGCAGTTACAGAGACATGCATACTGACAGAGACACATACTGAAACAAAGACATACACACAAACATACATACTAAAACACAGACATACATACAGACATGCATTCAGACACTCCACTCTGTCTCCCCTCCTTCCCGTGCAGAGTAAGCTGGGAGGAAGTGACCATCCATCACTTCCTCCCAGCAGTAATTGTGGTTGCCATTTTTAGAGGGCCCTGGTCACGCTATTAAAGGGCTTACTAAATGTAAGGGCCACCCGATGGGCCCCATCAGCGTACAGGTTGTCGTCGTGGTTGTCAACCCCTGATGGCTGCCCTGGACTTGAGCTCTAAATATTTTTCAGTGATTTTGAGAGTATTAAAATCTTAATCGACATTCTGCTATTGGCAAGATCCTTTGGCACCCCTCAGGCACCAACGATGTGTGTTCTTAGCACAAAGGCGATTATTGTGTTGCAGCTTTGCCCTCAGACTGGCCAGTGGCATACATAAGCACACTACCTGCACTACACAGACACTGCATCTACTACACACAGACTCTGCATCCACTACACTAACACAGACACATCAAATACATACACTATGTTCACTTCACACTGTATACAATACATACAGACACTACATCCACTACACACACTGCAAATAAAGAAATGTGGTAGCACTAGGTATAAAGGTCAATGGGAAAAAAGCGGGTTTAATGGAATTGATAATGGAAATAATACAAAAGATAATAAATAAACAAAGACACTCCATATAAGACAATAAAAATTATTGGCAAAACTGTGACAGAATTTAAAAAAAAAAAAGTGAAATAAAGTATATACAATACTAATCTGAATACATATATACAAGATCTGCTATATGTAGTGCTGTGAAGCCAGGGTGTGTAGTCTGATCAGGAAAACACCTGAGATGCTGTTCAGTGGTCAACAGAGCTGCTATACAGTGTCATCACATAAGAAAGCCTCTAGATCTGTCAGAATATCAGGCACAGAGTATTATGTTACATAATGACCCTGGCAACAAACGTATCAGTCAAGCTGTCAGGCATACCCTAGAACAGGGATAGGTAACTTTTAGCACAGATGTTTTGGACTTCATCTACCATAATGCTCTTACTAATATGGCACAGTACACTAAATGGTTCTCTGTGCCTGATAAAAACGATAGTGATGATGACCAAATAGCGAACGCTGGAATATTTAGTATAAATCAACATAAATGTTAGCAGAATGCGTTTATTAACCTAGATGCTTAACAAAATAAATGCCTCTGCCTTCGAGGGCACCTGTGCTTTAAAGTAAGCACTGTAAATATTATCTGTTATCTATCATCCATTACATATTAAGTTTTACTGCTGGTCAGGGCCTCTCTGTTCTGCTCTTGTTTTGTCACCACACACACACACACTCTGCATCCACTACACAAACACAGGCACTGCATTCACTACACAGACACTGCATAACTTAATGGATGTGGGCGCATTTTATCCTTGGACGCAGACAACACAATGTCTTGGGCTGGCCCTGTCGCAGCCACATTTATAATATACTGTAAAGGGCAAGTTGGGACCATGTAAGATCACTGAGGAGTGGATTGCAGTAGTCAAGGTGAGAGAGGATAGCGGCGTTGACACACAACTTAGCCACTTCCAGAGTTAAATACGTGCGGATGTGTACTATGTTTTTGAGATGAAGGCGGCAGGATTTGGCGATTGACTGGGCATGTACATTTATATATATTGTGACAGAATAAAAGGCATTGTTATGGATGGAGTATATATTTCTCCAAAACGATTGGAATATGTGAATTAATCCCTTAAAGGACCACTATAGTGCCAGGAAAACATACTCGTTTTCCTGGCACTATAGTGCCCTGAGGGTGCCTCCACCCTCAGGGACGCCCTCCCGCCGGGCTCTGGGATGAGGAAAGGGTTCAAACTTGAACAACAACAATTAAATATGCAAAGCAGTCTCAGTGTGAAAGTGAGACTACCTGCATAGTCTGGAAATATATACAGCGCGGTAGAGTCTAAATACAAAATCTGACTATCAAAATAATATGGTCAAAAGACCCCTATCAAACAAAGTATATACATGTGATCCTACAATCCCTTGCCAGTCCAGAGTGCTATAACTAAGGAGATAATTTGTACTTAATCAGTATCCTCACTCAGCCCTAGTAATAAGCTTATTGTAATCTGCTATAGGGATATGAGTGTCAAATAGCTAAATCTCCATAGTCTAAACACCCTAGGATATGTCAATGTTAGGGTAAATAAAGGCTCAAAAATTGAGCAATGTCCATTACAGAGAGAGAGAGAGAGAGACTAGTAGAAAAATGAAGCATCAGTCAAAATCAGACTAATAGTTAAAATTAAGAAAGCCTCTCTCCCTGTAAAACTAACTAGACAGGCAAAGGAAAGAAAAGAAGGAAATAAATTAAGTGGTGATCATGGTGCTACAAACACCAGTGCCCAGTGCAGGAAAAAACGCCCAACGTACGTTTCGGTGCTTAGGAGATGCACCTTCATCAGGGGCCAACATAAGACTGATAGGAAGTCTCTTAAATACCCAAAACGCCAATGAGGTGTGGGGGTGTGTGTTCACAGCTGTATGTGATATCCTGGTTATCAGACTGCAGCAGCTTCAACCACGTATTACGTGGTGATTATGGATGAGTCCGAGGCCGGTCACATGACCCTCCGTGCCGCGCGTCACATGACGCCTCTGTCACCTGACGTCTCCGTCACATGCCGCGTCCGACACTTCCCTATGTGGGCGGGGCCAAAACGTCATCCCCACTCAGCTCCACCCAACATGCTTATATGGGCGGACCAAATGACGTCCGAGCAGAACTGAAATGTATTGAAATAAAGCCGAGCCAGAAGTGCCCATCATGTAGATGTATGCATATATATACATGTCCATACCTTACCAGAACCTATCAAAAATATGTCAATGTGATGTAGTAGGTAAAGTATCCAGTCTCTAAAAGATGCCTAAGGGGTAATACACAGTAGTTAATCATGATAATACAAAAATGCATATAAATAAAGATATAATGATGCAGGGGAGATGAAAAAAATCTATATATATATATTACAACACAGGCAAGAATGTCCAATGCAGTGGTACATCCAGCCCATATGTACCCCCTGCTGTGTTTAATATATACCTATATCCAAGAGAAACTAGATGATAGTAGTTACCTAATGAGGGTATACCCCAAAGTATTTTAAAGAGACATTAGGAGATGTAATCAGCCAGCTAAAAGCCAGTGCAGATATATAAAGGCATAGATATTGTGGAGATAGTACATCTATCTTCTTATGCCAATAGTGGCATTCTGGGTTTGGTGGTCATTTTGTGGTATTCATGTCAGAATAATGTAGTAATCCAATATAATAAAAAAGAAATAAATTGTAATAATATGTACACATTGTGAAACAAAACACACGCTATATTTACAAATTTACAAGTATATCAGGCCAATTAATCGTGTCTAACGAAATACACATGTACATACATAACGTACAAGGAACCGGGACACAGGTAAGTCTATATGTCTCTACGGTGTCAGAAGTCTCAAATGAAAGGTGTATATGAGAAACCCTCATTTAATCCAGAGGGAGACAGGGTTTTAAGCTTATAGATCCAGAAGCTCTCCCTTTGGAGTAACTTCTTATCCAGATCCCCACCTCTTGGTCCCAGTGTAACCCTTTCAATGCCACTGAATATGATCCCTTCAGGTGAACCACCATGGTACAGTTTCAAATGTTTAGAGACTGGAGTGTCAATTTGTCTTCTAGGGTTGACTGAGTTAACATGTTCCCGTATTCTGAGTTTAAAGGGCCGGAAGGTTTTTCCCACATAGTTTTTTACATGAGCAGGAGAGCAAATATATAAGACCCTTAGGCTGACAGTTAAAAACGTGTTTTACTCTGAATTCCTGTGTTCCTAGGGAGTCTGAGAATGTTTTAGAGGGTCGACGGATAAACCTGCACGCCTTACATTTCCCACATTGATATGTCCCTAAGACTGGAGACTTTAGCCATGATGTTTTCTGCGGTGCACTTTTTAGATGGCTGGGGACCAAGATATCCTTAATATTGCGTCCCCTTCTTGCTGTCACTGAGGCCTTAGATGTGATTACCTTGTGTAGATGTGGGTCCTGATGTAAAAGGGGCCAAAATCTATCCAAGATTTGCATGATCAGTTCTGCTCGGACGTCATTTGGTCCGCCCATGTAAGCATGATGGGTGGAGCTGAGTGGGGATGACGTTTTGGCCCCGCCCACATAGGGAAGTGTCGGACGCGGCATGTGACGGACACGTCAGGTGACAGAGGCGTCATGTGACGGGTGTCACGTGACGCGCGGCATGGAGGGTCATGTGACCGGCCTCGGACTCATCCATAATCACCACGTAATACGTGGTTGAAGCTGCTGCAGTCTGATAAACAGGATATAACATACAGCTGTGAACACACACCCCCACACCTCATTGGCCACAAGGTATTCAGGTTTTCTGGCGTTTTGGGTATTTAAGAGACTTCCTATCAGTCTTATGTTGGCCCCTGACGAAGGTGCATCTCCTAAGCACCAAAACGTACGTTGGGCGTTTTTTCCTGCACTGGGCACTGGTGTTTGTAGCACCATGATCACCACTTAATTTATTTCCTTCTTTTCTTTCCTTTGCCTGTCTAGTTAGTTTTACAGGGAGAGAGGCTTTCTTAATTTTAACTATCAGTCTGATTTTGACTGATGCTTCATTTTTCTACTAGTCTCTATCTCTCTCTCTCTGTAATGGACATTGCTCAATTTTTGAGCCTTTATTTACCCTAACATTGACATATCCTAGGGTGTTTAGACTATGGAGATTTAGCTATTTGACACTCATATCCCTATAGCAGATTACAATAAAGCTTATTACTAGGGCTGAGTGAGGATACTGATTAAGTACAAATTATCTCCTTAGTTATAGCACTCTGGACTGGCAAGGGATTGTAGGATCACATGTATATACTTTGTTTGATAGGGGTCTTTTGACCATATTATTTTGATAGTCAGATTTTGTATTTAGACTCTACCGCGCTGTATATATTTCCAGACTATGCAGGTAGTCTCACTTTCACACTGAGACTGCTTTGCATATTTAATTGTTGTTGTTCTGCTTTCACTTGGGGTTAAGCCCCTCTGAGACATCTGGAGTCTCATATCGGTACATTTGTTCTTGTGTGACACCTGTAACCACTGCCCTTCTTTGGAGAATTAGGGGTGGTGTGCACGGGTGCTACACAGGGACATAGAACTTTTTGTTCTTTGTGTTTTTTCTGTTAAGGGTTCAAACTTACCTTTATTCCAGCGCCGGGCGGGGAGCTCTCCTCCTCCTCTCCGCCTCCGATCCTCCCTTTCGGCTGAATGCGCATGCGCAATGCTTGTTTACAATGCTTTCCTATGGAAATCATAGAGACAGCCACTAGAGTATTTGGAGGCTGGATTAACCCTATTATAAACATAGCAGTTTCTATGAAACTGCTATGTTTATAAAAAAAAAAAATGGTTAATCCTAGAGGAACCTGGCACCCAGACCACTTCATTAAGCTGAAATGGTCTGGGTGCCTAGAGTGGTCCTTTAACCCCTTAAGGACTGAGCCAAATGTACAAGTTGTGAACAAAACAAAACATAAACAAAACCTGCCATTTGCGCTATATGTCTGTCCAACCGTAATTCACCTCTTTCATATTAAATGCACCCCCCCTTATTATGTATCATTTTATTCAGAGGGAACAGGGCTTTCATTTAATATCAACTATTTAGCTATGAAACATAATTTAATATGAAAAGAATGGGAGAAAATAAGATTTGTTTTTATTTTTTGAGTTCTACATGACATTTTAACTGTCAATGTCATAATACTGTTTGCTTTTATTGCAATAAAATACACATATTTGTATTCAGCAAAGTCTCACATGTAAAACAGTACCCCCTATGTACAGGTTTTATGGTGTTTTGGGAAGTTACAGGGTCAAATATAGCACGTTACATTTGAAATTGAAATTCGCCAGATTGGTTACATTGCCTTTGAGACTGTATAGTAGCCCAGGAATTAAATTTACACCCATAATGGCATACCATTTGCAATAGTAGACAACCCAAGGTATTGCAAATGGGATATGTCCAGTCTTTTTAGTAGCCATTTGGTCACAAACACTGGCCAAAGTTAGCGTTAGTATTTGTTTGTGTGTGAAAAATGCAAAAAATGCCAATTTTGGCCAGTGTTTGTGACTAAGTGGCTACTAAGAAAGACTGGACATACCCCACTTGCAATACCTTGGGTTGTCTACTTTTGCAAATGGTATGCCATCATGGGGGTAATTCTTATTCCTGGGCCTCCATACGCTCTCAAAGGCAACATAACCAATCTGGCAAATTTCAATGTCAAAAAAATGAAATGCAAGCCTTATATGTGACTCTCTAACTTTCCAAAACACCATGAAACCTGTACATGGGGGGTACTGTTGTTCTCGGGAGACTTCACTAAACACAAATATTAGTGTTTTAAAACAGTAAAACATATTACAACAATAATATAGTCCATAAAATTGCCATTCGTTTGTAAAAAATTCAAAAAACGTCACTTTTACTTAAAATATCATCGTTGTCCCGGCACTACACACATAATGCCGATAAGCCTACATGCTCAACAGCCAGGAGCTGATGTTCTTTACTCATACAAAGCGTTTGATATAAGCATTGTGACTGATATATAAGCATCGCGTTTGAAATAAGCATTAAGTTTGATAAAAGCATAGAGTTTGATATAAGCATAACCCCTGAAACCAGCATTGTGACTCATACAATGCGTTTGATATAAGCATTGTGACTGATATATAAGCATTGCGTTTGAAATAAGCATTAAGTTTGCTAAAAGCATAGAGTTTGATATAAGCATAACCCCTGAAACCAGCATTGTGAGTGTTAGAAGTACATAGGCATCGTGTGTGACAGAAGCATTAAATCTGTGTTATCTTTTTATCTTATTTTGTTTTCGAACAATTTTACGTACATGAAGGGTGCAAAGATTTTTATAAGCATGTTTCTAAAAAATTATGCAGTGTTAACTCATTGTTCAGCCCTGAGCTGCTGGTATCTGCCGTTGTGGAAATACCAGTAAGTATGTACCTTCTATGCATATAAAAAAATAAAGAATTTAAAATATCATCATTGTAATACACGTTACCAGTTTGAAACACTAATATTTGAGTTCAGCGAAGTCTCCCGAGTAAAACAGTACCCCCCCCCCCCCCCATGTACAGGTTTTATGGTGTCTTGGAAAGTTACAGGGTCAAATATAGTGCTTGCGAATTAAATTCTCTGCACTTTCTCCCTGTGTTGTCAGGCATGTCAATCAAATTTTAATTAATCAAATCACCTAATTATGTTAAAAGATTACTTAAATATACATGTAGAATTTTATATGTATTAAGGCCGTTTGGCCTGTATTTGTGGGAGGGGCTTAAATTAATTCACTCCCCTATATAAGGGACACCCCTTACCTGACTCATATCACTTGAGGTCAGCATCAGAATGATTTCCACTTCCGGGTCATCCAGACGCCATTTTACCTGATTACTCCATAAGGTTTTCTAAGCAGAGCTGTGTCAGGAATCCAGCCACAGGCTTTTCCGGCCTACCACCTTCTTTCTTCAATCCATCACCGTGGATGGTGTCCAAGTGACTCACAAACCGTAAGTCGACCTACCCGTTACGCCAGGCATCAGTCCCACGGCACCATGCACGGGTCAGGTCCTCACTTTACGGCTGCATTTTGTCTAAGTCTGTTCTAAAACCATTGCAAGTTCATGCATATCATTTGTTTAAACCCCCTACCGGCCATTCAGTGTACTACAGGCTTTTCAGACATTATTGCATTTCATGTACAAACCATCGAACCACTGCATTTTCGCCTACACACTGACCCCTACCGGTCATTCAGTGTACTACAGGCTTCTCAGACATTATTGCATTTCATGTAAAAACCAACCAACCACCGCATTTTTCACCTACACACTGACCCCTATCGGTCATTTGGTGTACTACAGGCATCTTAGATGTTTTTTGCATTTTCATGTACAAACCAATAAACCACTGCATTTTCACCTACACACTGACCCCTACCGTTTTTTGGTATACTACAGGCTTCTTAGACAGTATCGCATTTCATGTACAAATCAACGAACCACTGCATTTGCGCCTACATACTGACCCCTACTGATCATTTGGTGTACTACATGCTTCTCAGACATTATTGCATTTCATGTACAAATCAACGAACAACTGCATTTTCGCCTACACACTGACCCCTACTGGTCTTTTGGTGTACTACAGGCTTCTTAGATATTATCGCATTTCATGTACAAATCAACTAACCACTGCATTTGCGCCTACACACTGACCCCTACCGGTTATTCGGTGTACTACAGGCTTCTCAGACATTATTGCATTTCATGTACAAACTAACAAACCACTGCATTTTTCACCTACACACTGACCCTTATCAGTCATTCGGTGTACTACAGGCTTCTAGGACGTTTTTGCTTTTCATGTACAAAACAATAAACCACTGCATTTTCACCTACACACTGACCCCTACCAGTCATTCAGTGTACTACAGGCTTCTCAGACATTATTGCATTTCATGTACAAACTAACAAACCACTGCATTTTTCACCTACACACTGACCCCTATCAGTCATTCGGTGTACTACAGGCTTCTAGGACGGTTTTGCTTTTCATGTACAAAAAAATAAACCACTGCATTTTCACCTACACACTGACCCCTACCAGTCATTCAGTGTACTACAGGCTTCTCAGACATTATTGCATTTCATGTACAAACCAACTAACCACGGCATTTTCGCCTACATGCTGACCCCTACCGGTCAATCGGTATACTACAGGCTTCTCAGACTTTATTTCACTTCAAAAGCAAACAAACTAACTACAGCATTTTCGCCTTTATACTGACTCCTATCTGTCAAACGGTAGGATTAACCCCTTAAGGACATATGACATGTGTGACATGTAATGATCTCCTTTTATTCCAGAAGTTTGGTCCTTAAGGGGTTAAAGGGTATTTTAACATACAATCAGCATTTCTGACCCCTACTGGTCAACAGCAAAACTGTCTTCACACGTCATATACAATTTACCAGCCAATATAAATTACACATAAGATTGTTTTAAACATAACCATAAACCATAAATTAAACTCCAGCACGGGCTCAACTTCAGGTTTAATTCACAATAATTTACATTTCACATAAAGACCAACAGTGGTTCTATCAACACTGCCACCTACAGGTCTGTCAAGTACGTTGACAATTTTCATGGGGTTTTACAAACACCAAAACACTGACACCTATAGGTCAACAGACAAACAACATTTCACATACCAATCAGTATCCAACTACACTGCACCTATAGGGCACTCGGCAGATCTCCAGTGCACTTGCATTTTGCAACACCATGTTCACTGACCCCTACCATTCAATAAGACATACAACAATTCACATAGCAAGCACTATATCAACATCTGGTATAAATACATATATTATTACACAGTAGCAGACGCATCTGTATATACGTCACTGGTAATATAGTTCACATACATTTTTCACAGCACGCTGCTCACACAACAGACTTTCCCCTAGCAAGGGGACATACAACTTACAAGGTGGGGACAGAAAAAACGAATTATGCAGACCACCTAACTTGCAAGAAGCAGGTATATGGGCTGCAAAGTGTCTGGAAATCGTCAAGTAGTCAAAAATAATAATAAAAATAATAATAATAATGTCCCCTTTAAATCAAGACGATATGGTATTTAAAAGATATATAGGGTAAATCTAGTTCTTCCAAAGTAATATTCGTATAGAGTCTATCAATGCATATCCTATATCAAATGAACTGAGCTTTAATGTGTCGGGCTCAAAATATTCCTTACTAGATATGCTGACTCATGGATTTAGAAGGAGGAAGAAAAAATGTGCAATCTTGCCACTTATTTAGAGTTACCAGAGTGGATACTTCTATATCTGAATAGAAATGTATATGCATAGATATGCCTCCGTTATTTAGGATAGAGCCAATATACGGAATGCATTTAAGTAATAAGCATATATGCAATACTAGTTCCACCTAGGACTCAGAGTAGTCGCTGTATATATCAAGAGACAGTAAAGAAATATTATGGATATCGTGATGCTTAGAATGCCCACGGCATATCCATGTATAGTATAGCAATAATATAGACAGAGAGATATATACAGATGCAGTCCTATAGATTTGCTAGGTTTTTGAATACAAAGTAATATTTACAATGGTAACACAGTCTCCAATGCATGTAGGTCTGCGTGAGTCAGACCTCCTCAAGTGGCAAAAGTTTGCTACTATCTAACCATACCAAATAAAGAAAAACATAAGTGCCAAAATTATCGTGTCATACTGTGAATAAGTGAGTACTGTCTATAGATGAGACAGAGAAAACGCCTGACGCGCGTTTCAGTGCTATAACAAGCACCTTCGTCAGAGGCAAATGAGCTGCTGCTCCAGGTATCAAATATATACCCTGTGTGTATATGCCGCTATCCAATAGGTGTCCACTCTCATTGTGGGGCGTGGCTATTTCTGGGCGCGAAATTCACTGCCCTATCATTTCGGGAACTGCGGATAGGGGTGGGGTATGCAAAGTATGTAGCCTGTAACAGGCTCCTCCCATTTTACTCCGTCATCATAGCCCATTCTGGGCTGTCTTTTACCACGTGATCGGCATTTTGCCGAGATATAGATTCATCTGTGTATACAGATATACGGTTCAACTGTATTCATATATATATATATATATAGGGATACCAAATTTAGTTTAATGTGTCCTTGAAATAGGTATATATATATATATATATATATATATATATATATATATATATGTATATATATATATATATATATATGTATAATAAACCAGCTTCATGTGATCAATGGAAAAGTTATTAATTGCATACTTTATAAGGGAGCAGACAGTTTAGGAAAGAAAGAAAGAAAGGGGGATAAACAATAAGACCTAAATAAATGGGTCAAAATAGAATAGAGAAGTAAAACATATGTTATGAGACTACTTGTGTATGTTAAAATAGTTGTCATGTTTTGCAAGGAGTTATATGCATTATCAATGAATTTCATAAGGTAGACACATATATATATATATATATATATATATATATATATATATATATGTGTGGTTTAGTCAGAGATGAATGGTGTGAATGAGAAGCCCTCATTCAAGCCCATCGGTGAAAGGGTTTTGAGTTTATAAATCCATATGCTCTCTCTTTGTAAGAGTTTTTTTTATCTAGATCACCCCCCCTCGGTCCAAGAGTGACCTTTTCGATTCCACAAAATCGTATGTTTTGTGCAGAACCTCCATGATGGAGTTTTAGGTGTTTTGAAATGGGGGTATCAACTAGTCTCCTGGGGTTTACTGATGTAACATGTTCTCTTATCCTTTGTTTAAATGCACGTATGGTTTTGCCAACGTACATTTTTTTGCATGAACATGTGAGTAAATATATTAGTCCGGTGGTTTGGCAATTGAAAAAGGTTTTGATCTCAAATTCATTGGTATTCATGGAGTCGGAGATCTTTTTGGACCTACGTAAAATGAAGTTACAAGCTTTACATCTACCGCATTGATATGTCCCAGATAGTGAGGATGTCAACCATGTGGGTTTGGTAGATGGAGATCGTAGGTGACTTGGGACTAGTATGTCTTTAATATTTCTTCCCCGTCTCGCTGTGACTGAGGCATATGGTGTGATGACTTTCTGTAAGTGTTGGTCCTGTATAAGGAGTGGCCAGAATCTGTTAAGAATCTTGAGTGTTGGATGCCAGCCTGCGTCAAAATTACCTATGCATCTTATCAGCTGTTTGTTTTCATTTCCATGTTTTTCTGCCAGGAGGGTATCTCTATCTGTCATTAATGCCCTTTTATATGCATTTTTCAGGCATCTGTTTGGATAGCCTTTCCTTTTGAACTGTCCTCTCAGGATCTTTGCTTTATTTTGGAAGTCTTCGATGGTGGAACAGTTGCGGCGTAAACGTAGGTATTGTCCTACCGGTATCCCTCTTTTTAGGGGTAGAGGATGGTAGCTCTCCCAATTAAGAAGGTTGTTGGTGGAAGTTGGTTTTCTAAAGAGAGTAGTCGTCACTTTTCCTTGGTCAGTAATCATGATATTAATGTCTAAGAAGTTAATGGACCTGCCTCCCATTTCGTGGGTCAGCCTCAAGTTTATGTCATTCTGATTTAAAATATGTACAAATTCCTTAAAGAGGTCAGTGGTACCAGTCCACACTATTATAATGTCATCGATGTAGCGCTTCCATGTCATGACATATTGAGTATATTCCAGAAGGGGTGTGCCAAATACGGTATTTTTCTCCCACCAACCCAGGTGGAGGTTGGCATATGAGGGGGCACAAGCCGTCCCCATAGCTGTCCCTCTCACCTGGTGGTAGTACTTCCCCTGGAACATAAAATAGTTGTGCGTAAGTACATATCTCATGAGGTCTTGTACAAATTGGTTATGTCTCTCTGATGTAGTTATATTGCTGTCAAGATGGGCCTTCAGATGTATAAGTCCTATATCGTGTGGAATGGAGCTATACAGCCCCTCCACATCTAGGCTACACAAGATGGCACTTTCAGGTAAATTAATGCCATCAAATGTCTTGAGAGTATGTTTTGTGTCTCTTAAGTAGGATGGTAAATCCATCACGGTCTTCCTAATGATTTGATCAATATATAAACTAACATTTTGTGTTAGGTTAGAATTGCCGGATACAATCGGTCTTCCACTCATTATAGTTTGTTGTTTATGTATCTTTGGTAGTGAGTAGAACGTTGCGACCACTGGATTTTTTATATACATAAAGAGATATTCATCTTTAGAAATGAGTGACAATGACATAGCTTCGTCCAGGATGGTCTTTAATTCGACCAAGTATTTCTTGGTGGGATTACCACCCAATAATTCATATGTGTCTGCGTCTTGGAGTGTCCTTTGTGCCATCGACACATATTCTTGTTTATCGAGAATGACCAGGTTTCCCCCCTTAGGTGGGGACAGACCACATTTTCACTTGTACATACGGCACTTAATGGGTTAAGATTTAACCAGTATGGCTACGATGTTTAATATTTACACATCACGGCACTTTACTTTTCACATATACTGTACGTATTAAGATAAGCTTGGTCTATGCCACATTTCCTTATGCCATACGGTTTTATCCATTCAGGTTACAGTTACTACTAAAAACTTATATGGATTGTCAGGTTCAATACCATACTACAGGGTGCATACACCTGCTCACGTAGTTATTCATCTCTTACCTTCCCTGGAATAGTAATAGTGTACTGGCAATTAGGGTTCTAGGGCCCAATAGGTATTACCCCCTTTTTTCTCTGCATTATGCTTCGGTTAGTGGTCCCGCAAGGCCAACATCCCGCCTCACACTCGGAGGCATACACCCCTCGGGCCACTCATGAGCTAGCCGCCTCGCATTGTATCATAGAGAGGGCCTCACCTGTCACTCCCCTTCCTATTTTCTGGTTACTGTCACCGAGAGGCCAACATCCTGCCACAACATTCAGTGGCCACAAAAAATCCCCTCGCGCCAAGCATAGATAGAGCCTCTCAAGCCACTTGGCAACTAGCAGGGCCTCACCAGTCACCAAAAAACACCAAGCCTAATCATTTCGCCTTACGGCTTAGCTAGAAAGCCAGTACAAGAACCCTGGGTACAAATAATAATTGCAATCTTTATTGTTATTTAAGTATTTCTCCAAAAGATGGTGAAGAATCACCTCTTCCTAGCACCCCGGCTAGAATTGATACACCTTCAAGCAGAGGAGATGTTGCTAGTCCAGCAGCAATCAGATCCTGGACGATCCCACACATTACCACCGACCTAAGGAGGTGACAAATCCCCTACCCTGCTACAGCAAGGAAAGCAGAGTTATTCAAACTCCTCCATACATCAACGGACAACACGGAGGCAGGGGAAGGCCCAGCTACATCAACTCAGGTGACACCCAGGCTATGCTAGCCTCACTCATAAACTCATGAGCCAAAAAAATAAAAATAAAACATTTATGATAGACTGGCAATCTCGAGTTGGTCACCACAGCCCTCAAAGGCTGGGCCTCACGCTACTCTACAACCAGCACCAACCGAAACTCGGTTACCTGGTACAATCAATTCTTATGACACACAAGTCGTTAACCCTGCACGTATGATCCCAGCACATTGGGGAAGCAAGGCATATATATGTATCGGTGATGGTCAGATCCAGGGATTCCAGGTAAATCGGGAACTGACCATCCCTTGGTTGGGTTGGCATTTGGAATATGTAGATATGTTTATTTGTGCAGGTACCCATACAGAAGGGAGTTTGTCCCAAACAAATGGACGAGCACTCTCAGGCTCCAGGTACCAGCACCTCTGAACTACCAGAGACCATTGATATGAGTAGTTGCATTGCATATAGACTGTTGCATATATGTTCAAATGGTTCAGGGCACATGACAAACCATGTGTCCCAATACAACTTATAAATAACGTACTCACCATCTGTACACACTAATGCATTTTCAACACTACTGACTCATCACCCTTCCAGACTTGTAGTAGATTTACTAAAGCTCTGGAGCTTCAAAGGGCTCCCATACAGGTATCATAAACACACCTTCAAGGAATATAGCATGCCCTCACTTACAGTCAGCACAACAAAACCATTGGCTGTAAACACATTCATAGCCAAGATTTGCAGAGGGGTCTTCCAATCTCCACCATTTACAGCATGGCACCAAACACAAACACATTGGTATTGTCACAAGGAATCTTCCCTTAAACAAAGACTAACCATAGACTTATTGGCACCACACACCTCCGCTACCCCAAGTCTCAACTCGCTAATACCCTCCGAGGAGTTTTCTTACTATACAACACCATTGATCTACCTTTACAGCTATCACTCAAGCATGGGTTGAAGCTTGGTTAAGTAAGACCAATATCAACAACGCAGTAAACGGCTACCATCTACCCTACACACTGGCACTTACATGGCATAAATTGGGCAATCCTTTCCCTGCTCATCTTTCGAGCGAGTAGATTAGCCTACTATCGATATTCGCAGATACTCTGTGCTGGTTATGATAACATATCCAGATGCCTTAGTCATACACTATCTAGAAGATATTTTTCACTAGAAGCCTCACGGCAGCTTAGTCTGGTTGACCACTTGGGCGTCCCAGTACCCCATAAAAACAGAAGGCTCAGACACTATCATCACATTACTGGGCATATGACTTGAGTCGGCATCCATACACGCAAGTTACCACAAGACAAATAGGGAACATTCTCAACTACATCATTCACTACCTCCTGCTTAGTACTTACAAATGCAAGGAACTACAATCCCTACCAGGTTCCTTAATTTTGCCATGCCAATCATACCACAAGACCACGCTTTCACATCCAGAGTACTTTCCCCTTTTTTCCACACTTCCAACATGACGATCAGAGGATGTCCCTAGACACCTCAGCAACAGCAGACCTGCACATGGGGGGAATTTCTTAACCACTTGGCATGGTAAAAGCATGTTCCTTCCAGGATTGTCTGACACTTCTCCAACCAGATGGTCAGATGCGGCATCTACCACGGGTTTGGCAGCGATCTACCGGGAACAATTGCTTTGGAGCTGTTGGCCATGGCATCCAGGTTTGGAATTTTTTCCACCACCTCAGCCCCTTTGGGAGATCTACCCCATTGTAGCAGCTGCTGTGGCATGGGGTAAATCATGGTCAGGGTCATCAATCCGTTGTTACTCAGACAACTAGGCACATGTCATATCATCAACAAACACCACTACTCATCCATAAGGTCATGATATTTCTGGGGAACTCACTTGGTTGGCCACTTATCACATTTCACTTTCATGTACCAGACGGGGGTATACATCCCTGCCGACAATTGTCTAATTTATATTCCAGGCATGTTCATCATACGCTTCCTACAGCCGCCCATACAGTCACGGCCACTCTTTTGTTCCAGAGACAAAATCATGGATTAGACATACTCATGCAGCATAGCATGCACTATCCCATCTAGCACTTTCATCCCATACTTGTAGAACACATAACACAACGTTTTACCTGGCTTAAAGAATCTAATTGGAACACAACATAGCTCAACCTGTGTCATAACATTTCTCCTAGGTTTTGCTTCTTTTTGCCACCTTAAACTATCTCACACACCATTTAATTATATATTTTACAGGCATTCAACAACACAGGATAACCTATGGCCAAAAAAACCATAACTTCATGCTATCATACCAGACAAGAATATACTCAAAGGTTTTCAGGAATCCATTCCCCCACGATACTCTCAGAGATTACCAATAGCCATTCAACTTTTCATCCTTATCGGACCTATTAGATCTACAACCATTCAATTATACTACCAAGTTGGGCATTACCAGCCATGCACATTGCCTTTTATGCCTTTCTTGGGCCAGAGAATCCACTACCATCACCACCACTCAGACAGATCATTGTCTTCAACGATCTCACGTACGTAAACACATATATCATTACCTATTGGCTCTACCACATTCCGAAACGAGTCAACACGGACCAACAGTAGAGATAACATACTATCCTACTCACAACAAATGGTGTCCACTTTCGGTCCTAGATTCCTACCTTCAAAATTCTTTCAGGAATTAAATACTGTAATGCATTTAAGGAAATGTCTGGTTAATTTGTATATATTTGTTGACTGTATTAAATCTTTGATTATTCATTTTGCCCTCTTTATTTACAGGCCTACCGTATCGTCGGTCTCGGCACACCACAACCGACTTGCTCCCTTTATATTATCCTACGCTTATGCTGGATCCTTACTCCACATACGGCTATTTGCCCCTTACACAAGTATTAAGGCCGTTTGGCCTGTATTTGTGGGAGGGGCTTAAATTAATTCACTCCCCTATATAAGGGACACCCCTTACCTGACTCATATCGCTTGAGGTCAGCATCAGAGTGACCCTCCCACCCACTCCTCATTTCAACACTTTCTCTTTTCTTTCCATTTACTTTACTTTCTTACTCCTTGGTGGGCCCTCTTTATTTACAGGCCTACCGTATCGTCGGTCTCGGCACACCACAACTGACTTGCTCCCTTTATATTATCCTACGCTTATGCTGGATCCTTACTCCATATACGGCTATTTGCCCCTTACACAAATGCATTTATAGGTATTTAAATTCTACGTGTATACTAATGTAATCTTTTATGTAATTGTAGATTATGCTAGCTTTAGTGTACCTATAATCTTAATTTTATTAATGACAGGAGGCGAGTATTTGCTTTAGTCTCTCTTTACTAGAACTCCACAGCAGCACAGAAAAACAACCAATCAGAAAAAAGTTAGGTACTATAAAACCCCCTTCCCATTGCATCATTTCCTCTTTCAAGCTACGACAAAACAGAACAAAGGCAGAAAAAATAATGGGAAGCAACGAAGTCCAGATACGAAGAATACAGCAATGTCCAACGTCTGAGAAGAACTGTCAACCAGATAGCGTTGATGGACTGAAAATAAATAAGTCAATGTCTACCATCCACGACGAAGTGCCACACTAGATAGCGCTGAAGGACTGGAAACTGAAACGTGAGAAACAGAATCGAACAGGTTGATTATCCAATGAAATGTATTTTGAATAAACTTGTAGATACCCAATGTAGCAAACAAAATTACCTTAATATGTAGATATCCCAACCCTACTTATGAAAAACAGACATAAGGACAGGTAGCAGAAACAACAAGCAGAGTTGTATACGTACCTGATTAATCCAAACTATAAAATTAAAGGGAGGGATAAGAACGGGTGGGAAATACTCGCCTCCTGTCATTAATAAAATTAAGATTATAGGTACACTAAAGCTGGCATAATCTACAATTTTATAACATGACAGGAGGCTTCGTATTTGCTGTTTTAACGCTCAGTCAACAAATTCCACGTTGTTTGTTTCGCTGGTACCCATTCTCTGAGCTGCCCGAGCAATCCCAAATGGACTTTCCAACTGTGATAGATGACAATACAGCAACCGATGGAGATGCCAGTTGATGAAGTATCCCAAAAACGGAAAAAACGTCCTCCGCTGATAGATCCAATGTACGTGGGGTCGCGACCTGTTACCTACCAGCCGGTCCATGAGCTGGCAAACTGACCTATTAGCCATTTCCCTGCAGTTATAAAATATCAAAGGTCATTTGCGGACTTAGGGCCGCGATAAGACACTGCCACCATGTCTCAACTCTTGGTGTATAAGGTTGCATCACCGATCGTGCCAGGGGCACCCGGCAATGTGGCCTTGCAGGCAGGTCTTCAATCTCAAGGAATGCGTCTAAGTCCACCACCAACTCGCAATAGAACCGAGAAGGATCTGTCGTTCCCTCCTGGTCTACCCGGTGAGATGTCTCCTCCGAGAATAAATTTATAATGCGGGCAAGAGTGTGGTCAAACTAGCCGTATCCTAAGTGATTCCAATATTCCAAGTGAACTGTGTAATCCTCGGACGCGGTAGAGGAAAGACTCCAAAAGGACGTCCATTCAGGGTTCCGAACTGAACTTGTGTGGAGGAACGGTGGTCGACTATTTTGGGAGTAGCGAATCCCAGGAATAATCAAAGTGATGGGAAGTGCCAACCGGAGTGCAGATTTCCATCCAGATATGTCCTCTTCTAACAGTGAAAGATGTCTGAGTAGGAGTCGGGGCACACCAGGTACTCCCATAAAGCCTTGTAGGTCTCCATGACGGTAGTTGAAAAGTAGGTTAGCGCAAATCCAGACAAAACGGCTCCCGTGAGGAAGAAATAGAGTATAAACGGAGGACCCCCATCTCCGAACCCTGATCACCAGGTATGCGTTCCGAGGAGATGGGGCAGTCCTGCCATCTCATCCCAAGATCGTAATGAGCGGGGAACTCAATACAACCGGGGTTACCGGTCTTACCATGTGATCCATGCGAACGGTTTACCTTCAGATCGGATAATAGGCCTTACTTAATCTTGTTACTCGAGCAAGGCAGTGCCCCTTTGCTCCATGAAGGTCTCCGTGTCTCCTGCCACCTAAATATGGGAGAAACTGTCTGCGCAGTTGTTCGCAATGGTCTGGATATCCAAAAACAGAAAGCAATCCTCTGTTTTATATGGTGCAGAATATACCAAAACCTGCACTCACGTAATACCTGAGGTCCATCCGTTAGCCGCCCTCTCCAGGAGTGTGTGTAAATAAGTGGGAGACTCCCCCCGTTATACCTCTGTGAGAATGTCTCGCGTGGGTTAGAGTGGGCCGGATCCAGTAGATCCATTACAGGAGATAGAATAGAGGGATCTAGTCTAAATATGTATATCTTGCATGACCAGGCAGTCCTCTATAACAAAATCAGTAGCACGGACGTCAGATCTAATTGAATGCAGGAGGGACGCCCCTCCATGTAGTCATCGATGTCTTGCACATGTACAAGCCTGTGTGATGAACAAATGGTCGGTATTGTAGAGCCTCGAGTGTATGAGAGAGCCGCACTCTCTATAATGTGATCGAATATCGTGATAGCGTCCAGCTCAGTCTCTGGCTGAGGATGAGGGAGGGTTGCACCCTCTAATAACAAATCAGTGTCCGGCTCCGTATCTGAGAGGGGATCGCTCTCTGTTCCCAAAGAGAAAATATTCTCGGATCGATGTGATGGAGACTCAGGGTGACCAACTGCAGGGCACACCAAATACTAGTATCAGCATAAGGCTGAGGGCAATCTACAGAACAACGATGGGAAAACTATCAACTGACCGTCCGGATCCCGTGCGCGCGCGCGGGGTCCAGGCTGACCGTTGGTAGTCTGAGGAAAGCTGGAGACGTTCTCCGCAATCCACGAGTGCCCAGGATGTCGGAGGAGGTCAAGTCAGGCCTCTCGACGACCCGAGTGAAAGGAAAAGGAAGTCACAAAAAAAAAAAAACAACAATAACGTAAAAACGCAAATTCTGTCTCAGCTAGAAGGCAAAAAGCAGGCCGGAAGGTAAGACAAGTAAGCCCCACTGAACAGGGTCAGGAGCTAATCTTACGCATGAAATAACTACCGATACCTATATGGATACCGGGAGGCAGATACGGAGTTAGTTGTTAAAGACAAGGAAAACACCGCGTACTCCTGTAGGTGTCTGAGCGCCGGTCCTTGCCTGTGCAAAGTTCTCCTTGGAGATGTGTGTCCGGAGTCTTCATACGAAACTCTGCCCTTCAGGCATGAGGTTTAGGGCCTTCACCCTTCCCACCATATTCAGATGGCCGTACATTGGTGTCCTCTTGGATAGTATGGCAATGGTACTTGTCTGGACACCTGCCTATTTCCATGCCACTGGTGGGCACTGGTTTTTCCTCAGTGATATTCCCCCAGGCCTGCGGCCAAAAGGGGTTCGGCTCCAATAGAGCAGGCCCGTCAGAAGGGCACAGGCCCAGCAGGCCAAATGAATGGACACAGAATAGTTGGCCAAGCAAATAGCCACGGACATAGCAGGCCCTTCAAATAGGCACCGACATAGTAAGCCAATAAATGGGGCACAGACATAGCAGGCCGTTTTAATGGGCACAGACATGGCAGGCCGTTTTAATGGGCACAGACATAGCAGGCCGTTTCAATGGGCACAGACATAGCAGGCCGTTTCAATGGGCACAGACATAGCAGGCCGTTTCAATGGGCACAGACATAGCAGGCCGTTTCAATGGGCACAGACATAGCAGGCCGTTTCAATGGGCACAGACATAGCAGGCCGTTTCAATGGGCACAGACATAGCAGGCCGTTTCAATGGGCACAGACATAGCAGGCCGTTTCAATGGGCACAGACAGAGCAGGCCGTTTCAATGGGCACAGACAGAGCAGGCCGTTTCAATGGGCACAGACATAGAAGGCCGTTTCAATGGGCACAGACATAGAAGGCCGTTTCAATGGGCACAGACATAGCAGGCCGTTTTAATGGGGCACAGACATAGCAGGCCAATCAATGGGGCACAGACATAGCAGGCCAATCAATGGGGCACAGACATAGCAGGCCAATCAATGGGGCACAGACATAGCAGGCCAATCAATGGGACACAGACATAGCAGGCCAATCAATGGGGCACAGACATAGCAGGCCAATCAATGGGGCACAGACATAGCAGGCCAATCAATGGGGCACAGACATAGCAGGCCAATCCTGGGTTTCATATTAAATGAGTAATGGGGACCTCTGAGTTTGGCAGAGTCCCCTAAATGTCTGTAAATCCTACGGGTATCCTGTGACCTAGGACCCTTAGACACTAATCTTAGACAGCGTACTACTGTGTGAATAAACCGTAACCGGGACTGGCGGTCCCTAAGTGCCCAGCAGGCAACCTAGAGGTAAAACCCGTTATATTGGGTTTAAGCTGGATATGTTCCAGTGATATAGTGTCCATAAAATCAAGCTCTGCTGAGCAATACCTTCTTTAAAGTGCAAATTGTAATGCACATGGACATACAGATCTGTATGATATATCTTATCTTTATTGTAGGTCATCATCATCATCGTACCGCCTGAAGGGTATAGTACTCATGGTCTCTTCAGGAGGTCTCTTCAACTCAATGAATCTTCCCAAGAAGCCTGATAAGATAGAATAGTATCGGCATAGACAGGACTGACATCTACCGTCAGTGAAACTCACAGCAATCTGTGATATCTATAGCACTAAGACTCACAGCAAGCCGTGCTATATACCCTGACATAGAACTCACAGAAATCTGTGATATATACATAGTCATAGAGCCCACAGTAGTCTGTGATATAAATATACATATGGAAACTCACAGTAACATGTGATATATCTACCTGAAACTCACAGAAATCTGTGACATTTACACATGGAAAGCTAACAGAAAACTATAAATAAACACATGGAAAACTGCCAGTAATCTGTATAAATAAACACATGGCAAACTACCAGTAATCTGTATAAATAAACACATGGCAAACTACCAGTAATCTGTATAAATAAACACATGGAAAACTTTCAGTAATCTGTAAAAATAAACACATGGAAAACTACCAGTAATCTGTATAAATAAACACAATGAAAACTACTAGTAATCTGTAGAAATAAACACATGGCAAACTACCAGTAATCTGTAGAAATAAACACATGGCAAACTATCAGTAATCTGTATAAATAAACACATGGAAAACTACCAGTAATCTGTATAAATAAACACATGGTAAACTATCAGTAATCTGTATAAATAAACACATGGTAAACTACCAGTAATCTGTATAACTAAACACATGGCAAACTACCAGTAATCTGTATAACTAAACACATGGCAAACTACCAGTAATCTGTATAAATAAACAAATGGCAAACTATCAGTAATCTGTATAAATAAACACATGGTAAACTACCAGTAATCTGTATAACTAAACACATGGTAAACTACCAGTAATCTGTATGAATAAACACATGGTAAACTACCAGTAATCTGTATGAATAAACACATGGTAAACTACCAGTAATCTGTATAAATAAACACATGGTAAACTACCAGTAATCTGTATAAATAAACACATGGTAAACTACCAGTAATCTGTATAACTAAACACATGGCAAACTATCAGTAATCTGTATAAATAAACACATGGCAAACTACCAGTAATCTGTATAACTAAACACATGGTAAACTACCAGTAATCTGTATAACTAAACACATGGTAAACTACCAGTAATCTGTATAACTAAACACATGGTAAACTACCAGTAATCTGTATAAATAAACACATGGTAAACTACCAGTAATCTGTATAAATAAACACATGGTAAACTACCAGTAATCTGTATAAATAAACACATGGTAAACTACCAGTAATCTGTATAAATAAACACATGGCAAACTATCAGTAATCTGTATAAATAAACACATGGCAAACTATCAGTAATCTGTATAAATAAACACATGGCAAACTATCAGTAATCTGTATAAATAAACACATAGCAAACTACCAGTAATCTGTATAAATAAACACATGAAAAACTATCAGTAATGTAAAGGAAACATTCCCCAAAGAAAATAAAAGAGCCAGAAAGGCACATAAATCTCACAACCAAGCATAGTTCATAACAATCATAAATAAATCACACTAAATCCCAAAGCCACCCACTAGAAGCAGGAGGCAGTGGTACTCTGACCTGTACTGATGCGGAGCAGCAAAGAAAGAGGAAATGATGCAATGGGAAGGGGGTTTTATAGTACCTAACTTTTTTCTGATTGGTTGTTTTTCTGTGCTGCTGTGGAGTTCTAGTAAAGAGAGACTAAAGCAAATATGAAGCCTCCTGTCATGTTATAAAATTATATATATTTATCTATATATATATATATATATATATATATATATATATCATTTGCGGTTATTTGTATTTTATATATAGATAGATATATATAGAATGTCATTCTAAGTGTATTTTGTTACATATATATATATATATATATTAATAACAAAATACAGTTAGAATGAAATTACATATGGATATATAATTTATATTAAATTTTGTTTCAATATTTTATTTATTATTGTAATTATATGTATATGTGTATATATATATATATAATGTAACGTCATTCTAAGTGTATTTTAATACTAATATATGTACTTATATTAGTATTAAAATACACTATGTATGACGTTAAATATATATAATATGTATATTATATATATATATATATATATATATATATTTATTTTATTTTTTTACAGATCCCACCAGCAGGGGGACTGTCTGATATTTCAGACAGTCCCCCTGCTGGCAGATCCACAGCCAGCTATAGGGGGGCATGTGATCGTTCTTTGAGAGCGATCACATGGCCCCCGGGGCCTGGTTTGCCGTGGGGGGGCTGCCTGGGCTGTGAGGCAGTCCTCCCAAAGCGGAGCGCCAGGAAGGTAAGTAACCCGGGCGCTCCAGGGCTCAAAGCCGTTACGGCGTTCTATGTCGCCGCAACGGCTTTAAAGCCCACTTAAAGCGGGACGGCATAGAACGCCGTAACGGCGGGAAGGGGTTAATTACAGAGGTTCACTTATTTCCCCAGTTAACAATTCATTGTTATTTATTTTTGTTCTGTTTTATAATTGTTGTTTTGTTGAATAAATGTTAATAAAATGCACTTTACAAAACCACAAATTTGTTCTTATTTTTCTCTAAACAAAACAAAAAAAAAACACCATGTTAAATATATAACTATAACATAATGGAGTGGTTTTGGTGAAAAGAGCTTGTCCCTGCAGTCTGACAGATGTAAATATTGCCTTTCATAAGAAAAGGCAGAGTTTACATTTGCTTCTAAGGACATCTCTAGTGGCTGTCAAATGGCTTTATCTAAAAAAAAAAAAGTGTTTATCTATCTAAATATCTTTACAATCTAGTGTTTTGTTACACCTCTAAAACATTTTAGAAACTGCAAGAAAAATATATGGGGGGATCGGTGGGGGCGGCGCAATGCTCCTTCGCTTGTGTAGATAAAATTCCTTGCACCGGCCCTGTGTGTAGGTGGGAGGGTTATGTGAAAATCTATCTTAATGTCTCCTCCTCCCTTCTTCTTACCTTTTACCAGGGAGGGGGTGCATAATGCTGCAACCCATGGTCCAGTGGTGGCATGTTCATTTTACCCTGCAGCTCCTTTGGCTGCAGGCTGACTCTCTTGTCCAAATGCATGCACCTCACTGTATCGAAGCGTTGCCATGGTCAGCCTGCTCGCAGAAGGAGCACTGAGCTTCACCGGCCCTTCCCTCCCTCTGCTGGAACTACGTACCAGCGGGCCAATGTGGAAAATATTTGATCTCCTCACCAGCCCGAGAGGGCTTTCAGCAAGACTGGCTCTGCATGGGCACATAGGGGAGATGAAAGGATCTCCCCTGCCAGCCTTGGTCCACGGCCATTGAGACTCACCTGGCATTTTCTACAGAACCCAACACCGCCCACCTGAAATCCTAAACCGCCCACAAGTGGGTGGTAGGGACCAGGTTAACTACCCATGGTTTAGAATATTGCGGGCTTTGCAATATCAAATTAATTTTGCATTGTATATATTTACAATGCTCTTACAACATATTATTAAAATTAGCCTCTTTCAGAATTGTAGAATTTGTGGTGGAACTGAATCCCCATATATGAGATTTGAAACTGTATTTTTATTACTACGCTGTGCCCTAATCTGTATTTATATACATTATTGCGGCAGCATATAGCTTTTAAATAAGCAATTATTTCAAGCATCATGTGTGGTTGACTGTGGACTTTCTAAAATCATTTTTTTTTTTTTTGATAAATCCGTTTCTGGCTCTGAGAGAGCAGGCTGCTGAATGCATGTAAATGCTCTTAATGCTTAGTCTATGTACATTTATTTATAAACAACATTGATATATTTATATATAAACAACTTTGACATTTAATCTTATTTTATGTTCTTTTATGAAAACCTAGTTTATGAAATTCAATGAGACGTGTCTGATCTGATTACAGTCAGTAGTATAATATCATTGTTCTAATTTCCTTACTGCTAGCACTCGAGGTACAGTGGGATAGTACCACTGATTTAAGTAAGCTTTCCCTTTTAAAATTGGTGGACTTTAATCCTTCTGTCATTGCAATAGACTAAAGACTGTACCTGAGTAAGCAAAGTCATTATGTGCAGGAATTGTGCACTTTAAATAGTAGAATACTTATGCTATTCTAGTGAATTGGGCTGGCTGCTTAACACATCATTTAGTATCTTTTGGTCACATTTAAAGCTGTAAATTTATTTAACATTTTATTTAAATAAGTCTTTAATAATTTCAGCTTAAAAGTTATCAGAGAACCTGTATAGTTACAATTTTATTTTGCCCTGATTTATCTTACATATATAATATTTTTAATTATTGTATATTTATTTATTTTTGCAGAGTATTTAGAGAAGCAAAGGATGTATAACCATCTGTTGCCCTTTTTTCTAGGAGGGTAGTATAATTTCAACTCTGTTTAGGAAAAAATATGAGCTAGTTAGCATATATTATATAAAATATGTGCTGCATTGTACTGCACTGAATGTATTTAAAAGCCATGTCTTTCTCTTTATGGCTGTATGTAATAATGTTGTTCATAATTTGGAATATAAAACGACGACTTCTCAATTCCTTGGAATGTTTACATGTCTCTGTATCTCCGCAACCTTGGCTGAAAACTCCAGACTCCAAAAATAGTTATGCTGTTATAATTCCCAATTTTTTTAATCAACAGCTAGTGTAACTGACTGTATGGAAATTATCACTGTTTTATAAAATAATGCAATTTTCTTTGCATTGTTGGAATTAGACTTTGAAATCTATTAGTAATATAATAGCAAGTCTTTCATCGCTCTGTCTTATCACTTTTCTTTTGACAACATTTTGCATTAATCTTTTTCCTGCGCATGCATACTAAGCAGCTACAAAGAGAACATATCCCCCTGCCTGCAATCCATTGTCCTGCAAATAATGGACCATGCTATGCTGGTGTATTAGGCATATTAGGGAGTTTATCAAACATGTATATTTGTTCTCTTATGATATTAAGATCCACAATTTCAGCATTGTATGCTAATTACAATGTACCTGGCACCTGAACTCAAAGTGCCTTGTACAAGTTCACATTAAAATCATCTCTAATGATGAAGATCTCTCTCTGAGACTGGGCTACAAATAGCTCATTAGATTCTTGATATTTCAAGACTTGAGCCATGACAAAGTATTGTGTCTTCTCTTACGTATAAGAGGTTACCTAGGTATTTATTATTTTATAATTAAAGCTTCCAAGCACAATGTCCCACGTTGGGCGCCAATTGAAACCGCAGCTGGTTCCCTTATTTACCACTATTACGTCTTAAAGCATAGAACTTAGCAGGGCTAACCATACAGATATCTTAGCTATCATTTTATATAGTTAGTGTAAGAGATCCTCTATTTAACATACATAAATAATTGAGAATACAATATAAAATAAGGATTGTCTTGGAAGCAATAAAGTTTTGTCTTTTAGATATTTATTATATAAAAATATAAATATAGACATATAAAATCCATTGCAATAATTTATAGCAGAGTTTATAAGATTAAACTAAATGCTTGCAAATATCATTAATAGGTTAACATACCCTTCTGAACATGTCATCACGTCAGCCTCTCTGACATTTTAAGATGGAGCAGCGTCTGTCTCCAAGTCTCTCCTCTGTTCCTTAACATTTAAAAGTACACCTATTTACACCTTAGGTGTTGTCATTTTAGGGTCACCTTAGTTCATATATGGAAAAAGTAACTTTTTTACCTTTTTTTTAATTTTAGGACCTCCCTTAACTTGGCCAAAATACAAGGCCATAACTAAAGGGTGTATATGTCATGGAAATTTTCCTGACTTAGGTCAAGATGGCATCTTACAGTCTGAACATCTTTATCTACTTAGGGTTACCCCAGTATATTGTGTACTGAAAGAGTCGTAGCATAGCCTTGAAGCTTATTTATGCATTATTGTTATTGTAATTCGTCTGGGACAAAATGGCGCAAACATATTATGCACTGAAGGTAGGTAAGAGGTTATTGCTTAAAGAAACAGTTATGAAAAACAATATTTTCCATTTCTAACACCTTGGCAGTTTGCAATATCTCTTAAAGACAAAGTACACAGTTTAACCCCTTAAGGACCAAACTTCTGGAATAAAAGGGAATCATGACATGTCACACGTCATGTGTCCTTAAGGGGTTAAGAAATACAACATTTCATTCTAAAACTTGTGATATTTGCATTTGCCCAGTTGCGTTGGCGACCTCTTCCTCCTCCTCTGCCTTCGCCTTGTGCTTGCACTGAGCTCCCGGTGTCAGTTAGGAATTCCCTCAGCAGCGCATCTACCAGCGTGCGCTTGTAGTTGCGCATCTTCTGATCACGCTCCAGTGAGGGAATTAAGGATGGCACGTTGTTCTTGTAGCGAGGATCCAGCAGGGTGGCCACCCAGTAATCAGCACAAGTTAGAATGTGGGCAGGCACTGCAGCATGTAGTCACTCATGTGTGCCAGGCTGCCCAGAGGCAAGGGCAAGCTGTCCTCTGTGGGAGGTGTATCGTCTGTGTCCTCCGTATCCCCCCAGCCACACTCCAGTGATGCCCACGAGCTGTGTTGGGTGCCACCCTGCTGTGAACACAGTTCCTCATCCTCCAGAACTGTGCCCTAGCTGGACAATTGTGTACCTGGCCTATGCTGGAGCAGGAACCCACCCTCCAAACCACTTGTGAATGACTGGCCAGATAACCATGGAAATGACCCCTCTTCCTCCTCCTCTTCCTCCTGTGCCACATCCTCTTCCATCATCGCCCTAAGCATTTTTTCAAGGAGACATAGAAGCGAGATAGTAAGGCTGAGAACGGCGTCATCGACACTGGCCATGTTGGTGGAGTACTCAAAACAGCGCAACATGGCACACAGGTCTCGCATGGAGGCCCACTCATTGGTGGTGAAGTGGTTCTGTTCCGCAGATCGACTGCTGCATCTGAAACTCCACTATTGCCTGCTGCTGCTCCACTATCACCTGCTACAGTCTCTCCAGCATGTGCAAGGTGGAGTTCCACCTTGTGGGCACGTCGCATATGAGGCGGTGAGCAGTAAGGTCGAAGTTACGCTGCATCGCAGACAGGCGAGCAGCAGGGTGAGAATGCCGTAAGCGCGCACAGACAGCCCGCACTTTCTGCAGCAGCTCTGATATATCTGGGTAGATTTTCAGGAATTTCTGCACTACCAAATTCTGCACATGCGCAAGGCATGTGCGTCAAACCGGCTAGGCCCAGAGCTGCTACGAGATTTTGTCCATTATCACACACCACCAGGCCAGGCTTGAGGCTCAGTGGCAACAACCACTTATTGGTCTGTTGTTCCATGCCCGTCCACAGCTCCTGCATGGTGTGGGGTTTTCCCCCCAAACATATGAGTTTTAAAACAGCCTGCTGTCATTTCCCCCTGGCTGTGCTGAATTTAGTGGTGAAGGTGTTACGCTGCCTGGATGAGGAGGTGGTAGAGGAGGAGGAAGCGGAGGAGGAGTCAACAGGAGGCAAAGAGAAATGCCCTGCAATCTTTGGTGGCGGAAGGACATGCGCCAAACAGCTATCTGCCTCAGGCCCAGCCTCCACTACATTTGCCCAGTGTGCAGTTAGGGAGATATAGCGTCCCTGCACGTGCTTACTGGTCCATGTATCAGTGGTTATGTGGACCTTGCCACAGATGGCATTGCATAGTGCACACTTGATTTTGTCTGCCAATTGTTTGTGCAGGGAAGGGATGACTCACCTGAAAAAGTAGTGGCGGCTGGGAACCACGTATTGTGGGACAGCCACTGCCATCAGGTTTTTAAAACGGTCCGTCTCCACCAGACGGAATGACAGCATTTCAAAGGCCAGGAATTTTGAAATGCTGGCATTCAGGGCCAGGGATTGCGGGTGGGTAGGGGGGTACTTCTTCTTTCTCTCCAGTGTTTGGGAGATGGACAGCTGAACGCTTCCATGGGACAGTGTGGAGATGCTTGGTGGACGGTGGCGGACGTGGTGGTGTTGCTATCACATCCTCTGTTTGCGGGGTGGCACGTGCCACTGTCACTCCAGAGGAAGAGGTCGAGACAGCAGCAGAAGAGGAAGCAGGAGGAGCCTGAGACCTTTCTTGTTTTTTGAGGTGCTTACTCCACTGCAGCTCATGCTTTGCATGTAGATGCCTGGTCATGCAGGTTATGCCTCGCTTCAGGCTCTGATTTCAGCGTGCAAACCACTCGTGTCTTGTCTTCAGCACATTGTCTGAAGAACTGCCACGCCAGGGAACTCCTTGGAGCTGGCTTTGGTGTGCTCGATCCCTTGGTGCGGTGGGCAGTAACAGGCGTACTGTCTAGGGGACAGCCGCTCTGCTTTTGCACCCTGCTCCCTCTTATGCTGTGCTGTTGCCTCTGTGCGACCACCGCCTCTTCCTCCAAACTGCACACGTCACTCGCATGACCTTGATTCCATGTGGGGTCCAGGACCTCATCATGCTCCACATCATCTTCCATCCACTCCTCAACCCTGCCCTCCATGCCGGTCTGCACACAGCAGAAAGCCACAGCAGTTGGCACCTGTGTTTCGTCATCATCAGAGACGTACTGCGGTGGTCCTCGCATGCCCACATCCTGAAACAAAAGTGATTGTGCATCAGTGCACTTAATCTCTTCCATTTCTGTGGCAGGGCTAGGTGGATGGCCCACGGAAACCCTGCCAGCAGAGTCATCAAAAAGCATAAGAGACTGCTGCATGACATGTGGCTCAGACTGCTTGGCTGATTTGCAGGGGGGTCAGGTGAAAGACAGATGGCCATGGGCTGCAGGTGCTAACTGTGAGCTTTCAGCAGGGGACCGGATGGGAGACAATGTGAAGGAACTGGAGGCACTGTCAGCCACCCAATCTACTATTGCCTGTACTTGGTCTGGCCTCACCATTCGGGCCTACCAAATAACGCTGAAGGTTCTGTTGCCTACTCGCACCTGAGGAAGGTGTTTCACTTGTTCGTGTAGCTGGCACAGATCGACCACGTCCTCTCTCTGCAACAGGAGCTCCACCAACACCAGCAGCACCACGACCAGGGCCATGTCCCTTATTTGACGCTCTCCTCATTCTTTGCATTCACCCACCAAACTAACAGATGGTTTATATCAGGCAACAATGTAACTGTCACGTATTCATCTGCTTATAAAAATGTGGTTAATGACATTTACTGTCCACACAGGAAAAGTTGTGCCGAGCAGCAACCTAATCCACAGAAGGGTTAATGCTGAGCAGCAATTATGCAAATTAAACCTGGTAACTGAATTTGGGGTCAAAGGCCGGTTACAGCCTTTCAGATCTATAGGAGGGGTATTTAGGCCCAGTTCTCATCCTGCTCAGTGCCCTGTCGTGGTTTCCCTTGTGGTTGTCCGAGAGTGCGTTCCTGTTTATAGTTTTCTACCTGTTTTTTTACTTTGGCTTTGTTTAGTGACTTCTCTATATTCTGGTATCCTGACTCTTGGCTTTCCTCATCGCTGTGTCCCTTTCTGTGTTCCCTGACCTCGGCTAGTATTTTTGACTATTCTATGTACGTTAAATCCGGCCATTCTAAGGACCGGTAATATGTTACTTATTTATCATCCGTGCTATACAGTTCTACGTGCTGGATCAAACAGTAATCCTGACAGTAACTGCCAATAGTCAACAATTAAGTTCACTGACAGTAAGGCAGTGCCGGTGTCCTAAAGAGAAAACATTTCTAGAGGTCACACAACAGTGTGACAGGCGTAATTAATACAGTTCCTTCACTGTCTTAAAAAATGTGAATTTGTCAAACAACAATGTAACAGTAGTATTTAAGGGTTTTATTGGACTGAAAGAAATGCATCAAAGGCCGCAAATGTACTATTTAGCACAAAAAAAAAATGTGAATTTTTCAAAGTGCGATGTAACCACAGTATTTGACGGCTCTATTTGACTCTCAGATATGAAGTGCACGCCCCAAATTTACTTTTTAGCACCAGAAAAAATTTGAATTTGTCAAACTGCAATGTCACAGCAGTATTTAAAAATGCCTAGATGTTGCCCACTGAGCTGCCAGAACAGGATTAACGCAATGTGCCTGGCACACATGAAGTTGCAAGTGCACTTGCAAAAATGGCCGCTGACGCCCACCTAAGAAACAGACTGATTGCTTATTTCTCTGTGGCACTGGGCTCAGGACAGGGTACAAAAATGTAGTATAGCACCCACAAAAATAATCGCTGTAGTTTGCAGATTCAACACCAGAATTCTTTCCTAATCTGTCCCTCACAGCTGCAGCATCCTCTCCCTACACTAATAAGAGCTCATGTGATGTGCGGCACTACATGACTCCAGCTCATATAGAGGCTTGGTCACATACTGCACTGGCCAATCACAGGCATGCCATTAGTAGGCATGGCTGTGATGGCTTCTAAGGGCACACGAGTCAAACGCTTGTTGATTGGCTGCCCTGCAGCTTATCAAAACGTGCCATTAAATCCCCGAACACCAAACTCGAACCCGAACTGTAACTGAAATGTCCGGGTTCTGGTTCGGGGTCATAAAATCGTAATGTTCGGTACGAACCCGAACTTTACAGTTCGGGTTCGCTCAACTCTATCTCCAAGTACAGAAAAATACACTTTTTTTCCAAACACCCCAAAAGTACCCAAACAAACACATAAACCCCCCACAAACATTATATCCCCTGATAGCCCTGATCTTGGTGACCAACATATCCAAAAATCACCAAGATCAGGTGACTGGTTCAGGAATTTCCTGGAAGTAATTTATTTGACCGACCGCACTAAACTAGTTCCAGAAAATCAGGGCTTGTGGTCAGCCTAGTTCGGTAGTTTAAAAATGATTAAACTACCGAACAGTGCCCTTCTAACTTGTATTGAACTAAATACAGACGATGATGGAAGTCCAGCGGTGTTCGGGAGTTTCTGTGTCCCATAATAGTTCCATGAGATTCAACACCTCTGCCTGCGTCCATGCAAACAAGATTGCCGCTACCTTGTGGTTGTCCATAGGAATTGCAGCCACCCAGACAAACAATTAGAACACTGCGGTGAGAAATGTTACAAGTTGTTAATAGGTGTTAACAAGCTCCCGGATAGTCCCTGGTTTGTGCGGTTGTTCCGTAGCCAAACAGGACAATGTTAAAATAGGAGCGGAATGCAAACTACTGAACAGAATACAATAAAATATGTGCACAATACGGAGGAGGGTGAGTAAGAAGCTCTAACACCTAAAAGTGGTATCCCCTACACCACTTAAAAACAAATAATATACATACATACATGCACAGAACACTTTAGAGAAGAAGGACCTGGACATCCTGAAATAGTCCAAAGGTGCATACTATCCGAGTCATATGAGGGTATAACTCCAGGCTTGTGAGTGACACCACTCTTGTATTTTACTTTTTAAGCCTTTTAATAATACTGTATTGCACTATTGTATAATTTTATTTTACAGAATATTTGTTGAAATACTACTTAGAAGCTCCATCTTTTGTATGTATGTATATGTACTGAACAGAATAGCCAAGGAGGCACAAACAAGGTCTTCTATGTGCCTTTGTGCATGGCCCATAGTCCTGAGGCAGGAGGCTGGCAAACAGGCCCCTCCAAGAACACGTGGCAAGGTTACTTTCACCACACTCCGGTTTGTTGGTTTATACTGATCTGGATCTGAATTCAGATTGCAGAGAGTTTCGTAAAATTAAGCACACTCATTGACAATCATTTTAGGATTAGTCAGTTAAATTTTAGCTTCTGTAATTATATAGTTTATTTTAATCTGTGAGGCCTTGTGTTTCATTTGTGAGGCCAAGTGACCTGCTCTATTTCCCTGTCCATAGTAATCGCATTTTAATTTTCTTAACGCCCTTTCCGCTTGCTGAAGTTGTTGAGTTTCAACCTCTAATCCTAACTTCTGGAGTGATTTTTGTTTGTTGCATTCGGTTGTAATTTATGTTGATCCTTTGCTCTTTTTAGATTAGCCATCAAATTATTGCTTTTGTCTATGATTTAACATTTTAGATGGGAACCTTATTTTATTAAAAACGTTATGGGCAAGCCACGTAGTAAAAACATTTGTTAACTGGTAAGGATTATCCTCAAATAAATTCATTATAGTTGTTCTGATTTCCTCTCTGTACTTATCAGTCACCAATAATGACTCATTTAAGCGCAATATGCCTCTACCTCTTGTCGGATGAAGAGTAGAAAATGTAACCATCATTGGAGAGTGATCAGACTAGGTTATAGGCAAGATATTAATATCCACTAATATATCTAATGAATTTCTATCTATAAGACACATATCAATTTGCAAATACTGGTTGTGATCTTTCCAATAATAAGTGTAGTTCCTAGTAGCAGAGTAAAGTTACTGTGGCGAAAGTAACCTCACCACTTGTACTTGGAGGGGCCTGCTTGCCAGCCTCCTGCCTAGAGACCATGGGCCCTGCAGGGAAACCTGTAAAAGACTACCAAACTTAACCGACTGTTAGCACTGATTTCCCTGGAACTGTTTTTGGCATAGGACCATGTGCATGGTCGGTCAAAACTATGACTTCCAGGAAAATCCTGAACCCCTGAACCGATCTGGATGATTTTTTTGGATGTTTTGTGGATATGTTTATGGGGTTTTATGTGTTTTTGAGGTACTTTTTGGGGTTTCATAAAATTGTATGTTTTTCTGTGCTTGGAGATAATTGGGTTAGATTAGTACAGTTCCTGATTACAGTCCAGGTTCGCTCAACTCTAAAGTTCGGGTTCGTACCGAACATTAAGTTTTTGGACCCCGGACCCGAACACGGACATATCAGTGTATGTTCGGGTTGGAGTTTGGTGTTCGGCGATTTTAATGGCGCGTTTTGAAAGGCTGCAGGCAGCCAATCTACAAGCGTTTGACTCGTGTGCCCTTAAAAGCCATCACAGCCATGCCTACTAATGGCATGGCTGTGATTGGCCAGTGCAGCATGTGACCCAGCCTCTATATATAAGCTGGAGTCGTGTAGCGCAGCACGCACATGAGGTCTTATTAGTGTAGGGAGAGGATGCTGCATCTGTGAGGGACAGCTTAGGAAAGAATTCTGCAAACTAGTACATTAGTGGGGTGCACTTCATATGTGAGAGTCAAATAGAAGCGTCTAATAGTGCGCTTACAGTGCAGTGGTAAACGTTCTAATTGTTTTGCTGCTAAACTTCTAAATAGTACATTTTGGGCGTGCTCTTCATATCTGAGAGTCAAATAGAAGCGTCCAATAGTGCGCTTATAGCGCAGTTGTAAAAATTCATATTTTCTGGGTGCTAATCTGCTAAATAGTACATTTTGGAACCTGCTCTTCATATCTGAGAGTCAAATAGAAGCGTCTAATAGTGCGCTTACAGCGCAGTTGTAAACATACTAATTGTTTTGCTACTAAACTGCTAAATAGTACATTTTGGGGCCAGCTCTTCATATGTGAGAGTCAAATAGAAGCATCTAATTGTGCGCTTACAGCGCAGTTGTAACAATTCTTATTTTCTGGGTCTAATCTCGCTACTGTGCATTGGAGGAGCCTAGTTGCCTGCCTGCTGCCTTTTGACTATGGAACGGCATTTAAATACTTTATTTTCCTATGCAGAAAGGTCTATTCATGTATTTCTGCCCGGGCGTTCGGTAGATTCTATCTACCAAACAAACAGCCGTCTATTGGCCTCCCAGGAGCCGGGGTTAGCTGGCAGGCGCCATTAATTGGCCATAAAGAAACCGGCAAGCGCCGCCAATTGACCGCCCAGTAGCTGCGGTATAATTGACTATATCGGGTGGCCTCCGCTATGCATACTGAACACTGGATGGCAGCAGTCTGCAGTTCACATGTGGCCGGTTCATTCACAGATTTACTGAATGAACTCATATAACCCAGAAAGCTATGCCATGGAGCCTATTCATGTAATAAAATAATTTGGCTCCATGGCAATTGAACTGTATGTGTGTTTTCTGAGCGCCATTCAGTAATAATGTGCGCTCAGACCTAAGCTATCTGGGGATATGTTGCATGTCTGTATTTTATGTAATAAATGTAACTCTGTGTATTTTATTGTATTTTACTGTCTTTTTACAGTGGTTAATGGAGTTTTGCCTCTGTCCTTGGAGATAATTGAATTACTTCTCAATTATCTCCAGGATAGAGGGGAGGGATTGTAATGTACTGTGGGAGTGTTTTAACCCTGTATGCCTGTGATTGGTCATTTTACCATTTGTGTCCCAGTCTTCCATCTGGTCCCCTAGGGGAGTGTCCACCAGGTGGAAGACCTGCATAAGTACCAGGCAGGTAGCCCCATTAAATCAGACCACTGCTTGACCCACAACACGGAGCCTTGTCTCGTTCTTGGGGAGATTTACTGTATGCTGCTTCAGACCGATTGCCAGGAGTGTAAACTGTTTGTATGGTTTTTCCTGTTTTCCTGTTTGCCTGTTTGCAGTATTCGTATGGTTCCAATACGGGAGTTTGAAGCATTCGTATGGTTCCGGTTCAGGAGTTTGAAGCATTCGTGTGTTTCCAGTTCGGGAGATTGGTATTCTGCAGTAGCTGCCTGTGAATCTGGAAGGGAATATCTCCTAAACGGCTTTTAACCCCTTTTTTTGCCTGGGGGGTGCCGTTACACTATTCAAATAGAAGCGCCTAATAGTGCGCTTAGAGCGCAGTTGTAAAAATTATTCTTTTCTGGGTGCTAATCTGCTAAATAGTACATTTTGGGTGTGCTCTTCATATCTGAGAGTCAAATAGAAGTGTCTAATAGTGCGCTTACAACAGTTGTAAACATTAAATTGTTTTGCTGCTAAATGGTCAATTTTGGGGTCAAATAGAAGCCTCTGTTTTGGATCAAATCAAGCGTTTGATTCTTTTGTCTATCTACTCCTTTTTATATTAATTAATTGCGTGCACACTTTCCTAGAAGTAATTCACACCGGAGACAAAGCTTCTGATTAGTGAAAAACCTGAGGAATGCTTTATTCCATGGAGTGGGAGCCTCTTTTAAAGCAGAAATATGTCATGTAAAGAGTCACAGTTAACATAAAGTATACATTCAACAATTGGTTAACAGGATGTAATGTCATCATTACAGAGTTCTCCCACCCACATTCCAGCTCCATCTTGCTTACACGATGGGAGGGGGAGTGAGTAGTTACTGAACAGAGAGAGGCTGAAGGGGAAATAGTGACTTTAACAGCGATTCTCCATTTTGTTTCACGTGGCACACAGCTGTTAGTCGCACAAAGGAAGTAGGGGAGGAGTTATGAAAGGAAGCTGTTCTTAACACAGGAATTTGTTACACGAGGCTTGCTCGATGGGAAGGGGGGAGGGTAGCCGGATGGGAGGAATTTACAGAGGAAATAGTTACTGAGCACACATGTACAGAGTAAAAAAAGACACTTTATCCATTCAAGTATTTCTGTCCATAACAGTCTCCCCTTAAATTGACTATTTTACTAACAACTACTATCTCTAACTCTAAAACTGTCCCTTTAGAAAAATAACAAAAAGGCTATCTTGCACATGAGTCTGAATAGGCCTCGAACGCTTCACTGCGCGGGTGACCCGTAGCAGCTTGCCCACTACTTCTCCCGCGACAGACTTCTGCCCGTAGAGACAGACGCTATCCCTGAATGTCCCTAAGATGAAGTAGCTGTTGATTTAGTGCAGTGGGACTGTAAGGATGTATGTGGTGTATCACGGTCTATGTCGTCAATCTCTTGGTGAAGGAAAGTTGGGGGGTGGTCTGGTCGATTGTCTGATCAACTGTCTTTTATAGGCATTTCTTAAGACAGGGTAACACACAACAAACAAGAAGAGCGAGGATGGCAACACCTATTTGGGCCAGAGCACCTTGCCATCCAGATATCCATCCAAACCATCTTTCCCATGGATCCGTGTCCCCAGAATTCCGTTTCAGTTCATTGGACAAACTCTTTAACTTTTCTATTGCCAACGTTACCTTACCATTATGGCCTGTATTATCTGGGATATAGGTACAGCATGTCATGGGGTCTGGGAGTATTTTACATACTCCCCCTTTCTCCACCAGAATCATGTCTAAGGCCATTCATTCTGGAAGGTCATCTGGGCAGTAGCTTGTAATTGTTCCGCCAAACCCTGGAGGGCATCTCTTGTATAATTTACAAAATGTTTTTGGTTATTGTGGCGGAACCAGCCCCGCCACTTGTGCCTGGAGAGGACTGCTTGCCAGCCTCTTGCCCTGTGACTATGGCCCTGGGATGTATTGTCCTTCTAGGAACTGATTTGGGCATATTGTATTTTATTATGCTGCTGGCCCTTTAAGAACCATCTGGGGACATACTGTGGAGTTACTGGGTGGCCACCATTTCATGTATCAGAGTCACATGTGTTGGGGAAAATATTATATATATATATATATATATATATATATCTGTTTAATATGTGCTTGATTAAGTCTGTGTGTATGGAAGGTCAGGAATTATCTTCAAAGGGAGTTTCTGTTTAGATAGTTGGAAAGATACAGCACCTGAAAGGCACCGATTACATTTACATATCAACTGGTCTTCAAATAGTCTCTATCTAGGAAATCACACCTTAGGTAAGAGGCAAAGGGATGGCTGGGAGAGTTAACACGTAAATAAAATAACAGGATAGACAACACTTTGGGCCTTGGGAAAGTAAATCACATTTACATATCAATTGAGCTGAGGAGTTTGCTATTTACAACATGGGAACCAATTCCTTTAAAAATAGAAGATACTGACATCACATTAGATCAGGTTTGGTAAGACACACATGCTGCACATAACATCTCACAGCACATACACAATGTAGCAGATATTATTAGATAGATGGAATGTATGAGTGTTATGAATGTATTTTAACTATAACTCTGTACCATTCTTCTTCTGTAATATTTAACTGGGCAGATTCTAAGTAAAGATTTCTCTCTGGTAAGAACTATGGTGTTGGCTGCTTATTTGTAATATCGAGTAGAATACCTTAGTAGTGCTAGTCATATATTTATCTGGACAAGGGGATAAAGACAGGGCCGGACTGGCCCACCGGGACACCGGGAAATTTCCCGGTGGGCCGGCACACTAGGTGGCCGGTGCGCGGCCGCCTAGTGTGCACCAGCCCGGGCCGCAATTACAGGGTGACCGGCAGGAGGGGATGCGCTCCCCTCCTGCCGGTCACAGAATGTAGCATGGCCGGGCTGGCAGACCGGGTTGGGGCAGTGGCACTGGGCCAGCCTCTTCTCCTGGGTCCCCCCCGAGGCTGGGCCCCCCGGCGGGCAGGCAGGCTGGCCGGTGCGCGAGGGAGCACTCTCCCCTGAGTGCTTCCTCTTCAGCTCCCTCGCGCACCGCACTGATACCGGAGCCGGAAGATGACGTCATCTTCCGGCGCCGGTATCAGTACGCGGCGCGCGAGGGAGCTGAAGAGGAAGCACTCAGGGGAGAGTGCTCCCTCGCGCACCGGCCAGCCTGCCTGCCCGCCGGGTGACCGGCCCCCCTGGAGCCCAGCAGCACCACTGGACCCCAGGGAATCCCCTCAGCACTCCAAAAGGTAAGGAGGCTGGGGGGATTAAATAAAAAAAAATGTGTTAGTGTGTGTGAGTGTTACTGTGAGTGTTGTTACTGTGAGTGTTGTTACTGTGAGTGTTGTTACTGTGAGTGTTACTGTGAGTGTTATTGTGTGTGTGTGTGTTACTGTGAGTGTTAGTGTTACTGTGAGTGTTAGTGTTACTGTGAGTGTTAGTGTTACTGTGTGTGTTAGTGTTACTGTGAGTGTTAGTGTGTGTGTGTGTTGGTGTTACTATGAGTGTTAGTGTGTGTGTGTTAGTGTTACTCTGAATGTTAGTGTGTGTGAGTGTTACTGTGAGTGTTACTGTGAGTGTTACTGTGAGTGTTACTGTGAGTGTTACTGTGAGTGTTATTGTGAGTGTGAGTGTTAGTGTTACTGTGAGTGTTAGTGTTACTGTGAGTGTTAGTGTTACTGTGAGTGTTAGTGTTACTGTGAGTGTTAGTGTGTGTGTTAGTGTTACTGTGAGTGTTAGTGTGTGTGTGTGTTGGTGTTACTATGAGTGTTAGTGTGTGTGTGTTAGTGTTACTCTGAATGTTAGTGTGTGTGTGTTACTGTGTGTGTTACTGTGAGTGTTACTGTGAGTGTTACTGTGAGTGTTACTGTGAGTGTTACTGTGAGTGTTACTGTGAGTGTTAGTGTGAGTGTTAGTGTGTTAGTGTGTTAGTGTTATTGTGAGTGTTACTGTGTGTGTTACTGTGTGTGTTACTGTGTGTGTTACTGTGTGTGTTACTGTGTGTGTTAGTGTTAGTGAGTGTGTGTCTGCTAGTGAGTGTCAGTGAGTCTGTTACTGAGTGTGTTTGTGTTAGTGAGTCTGTTTGATGTCTGTTAGTGAGTGTGTGTTTGTCAGTGAGAGTGTATGTTTTGTGAGTGTGTATGTATGCCTGTCGCTGAGTGTGTCTCTGTTAGTAAATGTGTGTGTCTGTTAGCTAGTGTGTATGCGTCTGTTCGTGAGAGTGTATGTGTGTCTTCAGCACTTACCTTTCTCCAGCGCCGGACTCCCTTGGCGCTGGGGATCCCTCCGCCGCTCAGCTCCGAATGCGCATGCACGGCAAGAGCCGTGCGCGCATTCAAACCGCCCATAGGAAAGCATTACTCAATGCTTTCCTATGGACGTTCAGTGTCTTAGAATCGCGGAAGCTCCTCTAGCGGCTGTCAGTGAGACAGCCGCTAGAGGCTGGATTAACCCTCAGTGAAACATAGCAGTTTCTCTGAAACTGCTATGCTTTTAGCTGCAGGGTTAAAACTAGAGGGACCTGACACCCAGACCACTTCATTGAGCTGATGTGATCTGGGTGTCTGTAGTGGTCCTTTAACCCCTTAAGGACATGTCATGATTCCCTTTTATTACAGAAGTTTGGTCCTTAAGGGGTTAAGTGTGTGTGCATCTGCATGCACTGGTGTACATACCGCGGTCGCAGGGGTCGCAACCCCTGCGACCAGGTGCCCGCCGCCATGTGTTGCGGCCCCAGCCTGCGCAGAGTAAGCATGCGGGGGGGCCCAGGGATCAATTTTCGCACCGGGGCCCCATAGGTCCTGTGTATGCCACTGGTCTATACCCGGTCTGACAGGAACCTGCAAGCTAGAACGCTCCTCCCGCGAGCAGGCAGGTTGGAGCGTTGCCGTGCGTTACCATGGCAACGCTCCGACCTGCCTGCCGTTCTCGCGGGAGAAGAGCGAAGTCAGCCTGCAGCCAGAGGAGCTGCAGGCTGAACAGCACGCACCACCACTGGACCACCAGGGATTGAAAAGTTCCCCCTCTCCCCTGGGCCCTGACCAAAGGTAAAGGGGGAGGGGATTAAAAAAAGGGTTTTTTATATAAATATATCAATGCTATAACCCCCCCCCATACACACACTACACTCCTCCCCCCCACCAACAGCACCCCTCCACACACACAGAACCCCCCCCACACACAGAACACCTTCACACCTTCATGCACGCAGAACCCCTCCACACATAAAAAGCACCCCTTCACGCACACAGCACCTCTTTACGCACACAGCACCCCTTCACGCACAAACAATTTCTTTCATGTTTGAGTGCTAGTTTTCAGTTTTTTTCCCGCTTCCATATCTGCGCACTATGCTGGCGCGATGCATTACGGGGCTGGTATGGAATTTTTTTCCAGGGCTGCTTTTCATTCCCAGTCCGGCCCTGGATAAAGATATGTTAGTTCTTGGAAGAGGTGACACAGGGATATTACATTCACTATTAAAACACAACGCAGAGTGGATTTCTCTCAAAATGATACCAATTGGAAGTATTGGTGGTGAGAGAAGGATTATACAACATAATTGGTGCAGTGACCGTGGCCGGAAGATTTCTTTCTTCAGAATCTGCCTAGGATCCAAGTTTTAACATCAACGTATTTGGTTCTGTGACTGTCAGCCAGAAGAGGTTTCCAGTGTCTGCATAAAGTTTGGTTAGTATATTTCCTATTTATTCTATTGTTGCAGTGTATATTTTTAATATGGCATGTGAAAAGGTAGATGCAAAAATGGCTTGTTCAGAAAATGTTAAACAATGGCTTATGAATTTTATTAAGAGACAAGGTGGTCCTTATGAAATCTCTCAGGACTGTAAACAGTCATGGGAAAAGATGCAGGAGTTTTTAGGAGAAATGTTATTTGATAAAAACGTGTCTGATAAAAAAAGAAAAGGGTGTATTATGCAAGCATTACTATCATGTTGTTTAAAATAAGAGGGAATTGTAAAAATAAAGGAGGATGAAATGGCAGAGCTTAATTCAGTAATGAACATGAAATCTGAGAAATTGAATAATAAGATTGTAGATCTAAGAGTGCATGCAGTTAAAACTGGTGAAGCTTTGATTGAAAAAGCCAAAATGTGTGAGGAGCTTACAGTGGAGAATGAGAGGCTGAATGAGAAAATTTTGAAGATGCAAAAAGAATTGGATGAATGCAGACATGCTACTAATATGGCTTTTAATAAAATGGCAGAAAGCATGGCACCTTTGAGTAGGTCTCCTGTATCTGAAATTCCAGGGTCTATTGCTAACCCAGGGATTGGAGATACAGGATAAAAACCTATTTATCCATTGGAGGATTTGAAACAAAAGTCAGTGACGAATCTCCCTGCGGCTCCAACTACAACAACCACAGTGTTGAATCCTGATAATTCTGGAGAGATTCAGCTGGTTACTAAGCAGTTGAAGCCACAAGAAATGGATGCCATAGTTAGAGAAATAGGGCAGGTCCCTCAGCAGGATATCAATCGCTTTTTGCAGTGGTTTTGCGGAATTCAAAGAGTGAAAGAGATGTATAGTTTGACAACTAGTGATATGGAGAGAGTGCTGCAGAGAGTTGTTGGAAATGCATTGTGGGTCAGGATTGTACAGACATGTGGTCAGCAGCGTAGAACTAGGGATATGTTGAAAGAGATCTTGAGAGCACTTTATGGAATTACATCAAATGTGTCATTGTCTGGAAAAATTAAACAGCTGAAACAAGAGTCTCCGTATGAATTGTCAGCTAGAATCTCCACAGTGATGGAACAGTTTGGTGTCAGTAATCCTGGTTTTGAACAGGGAGGCATAGATCAATGTTTTTTGATGCATTAGAGGAAGATATTAAGGATGAGATATTATCTGTAACCCCAAACCCATCAGAAATGTGTGATTTACTGTTAAGAGCTGATAATTTGTGGCAAAGAAAGGTTAAAAATGAGAGTTTTTCTGTAGATGCTGCCAGGATTTTCAGAGTAGAGAGGAGAGACAGACCTGCCATGTATCCTCAGAAACCAATCAGGGGAAATAGATTTCAGCATATGGGAAATTTTAGAGGTGAGAATGAATCTGGTAGTGACAAAAGAAGGAGAGATCCACAGAGGGACCATAGGAATAGTGCTAAAGGGAGCAATGTAATGGGAGATAATTGGAGAAATAGATGGGAGGAGCCTCAGGTAATCAACAATAATTGGAATAATAATAATAACTGGGAGAGGCTAAAATGGAGAGATAATAACTGGGAATATCTCAGTTGGGGAGAAAAACGGAGAAACAACAGGAACAGTTATTGGGAGAATATTTGGAGAAGGAACCATAGATGGGATGATCAGACCAATAGACGAAATTGTGATAATTGGAGGAATAAAGAAGGGAATAGCGAATACTGGGACCTGAAGAGACAGACTGAGAGATTGGAGGCAGAAGTAAAAGCACTTGGGGAACAGATGAGAGAGGAGGGAAAGACTGATCAATTGAGGGTCCCCACCAATTAATAACTCCCATAATATTTTGTTTTTTTTTTCTCTACATCTGTATGTATGTTTGTTTTTCTTTTGTGTCTATTTATGGTTACCAATAAAAATAGCCTTAAGCTGATTTTTGATTTTTATCTTTGTATGGCAACAGACCATTGTCAGTTTTCTATAGATTGCATGCTGACAAACATCTTTGATGGTTTGTCGTTGTGTTTTTTTTTTTTTTTTTTTTTAAAGGGATTTAACAGAGCTTCAGATTGGAAACGGAGTAATGTTGCAAAATTTTTTCCCCTACCATCCATTTCCATAACCAAAATGGAAAGGTCCATATATTGTGCTTGGCAAAATTGGCCCTTCTGTGTATTCGTTAGATGTGGGAGATGAGAACTTTAATGTAAATGCTAACATAGTCTCTTAGTTCTCTTTTCCAGATAATAGGAGATGGAGTGGATCCCTGGAAGAGCAGCCCACATAAGGAATATGAAGTGCAAGAAAACAGCAGTCGTGATGTGGTGGTTATGTGTATCATTTTTTTACTGTATAGCTTAGGAAGGAATGTCATGATGAAGAATAATAATAAAATGGTACATCAGAGTACTCCAGTAGAGGGTTATCATAGGGAGAAAAGGAATTCGGAAAATTCAGAGAATATCAAAGTAAGATTAAAAGTAAAGGAACAATCACCTGATGTTACATGTAAAGACAATCTTACAGTCGTTGGGCCTATAGGGGGGTGGATTACAATGTAATATTTCAATGCCTAAAACTAACTTTCCCTCTGAATTTGCAGGTTGGAAATATCCAGGAGGAAGTGATTTACATAAGAGTACCAGTATATTTTGGGCCAATGCCACAAAGGAAGTGAGGATAAAGATGCTGCTGGAGAGAAATTTTACATTTTCCCAGGATGGTGTTGTAACATGCAGCCCCCATCAGACTGGATTACGTAATACAGTTGACCCAGCAATTAACATAAGAATTATAAATTCTCAGGACTGTCCAACTACCACCCTGTGGCCACAGCATGGCCTTTTCTTACAACCAACTCAAACTGTTGCGTATACTGATGTATCTTATGTAACATTACCATTATTGTTAAATTTTTCATTATTTAATATACCAGAGAGTTGCCCAGAGATGATGAAAGAATGGTTTAAAAATGTATTTCAAGCACATATTAATCTATTCTGGGATGCAACACAAGGGCTCAAGTTTAGAGAGAGAGAAAAAAAAAGGGATCTGGGTACTGATATAATCTCAGGACTCAGTTTGGGAATATCAATTTGGAATAGGGCAGACATAGAGGGTCTTAACTCACGAGAACAAAATTATGTTAATGGGTGGCAGCAAATTATGCTTAAAGAGGGACGAGTGGATTTTAACACTCTCTAGCTGAAACTGATGTCACAATACAGAACATTCACACAGTTGCTGCAGATTTGCAGTGGATTAATATATTGGTGAATGCTCTCAGAGAATCAGTTAATAACAATAATGTATCTAAAGCTATGGTATGTGGTATAGTTGTAAATTTACTAGACGAACATCTAAATTTAGGCCTTCAAGAAATAAAACGAGGGAATGACCCAGAATAATCAATTCTACCCTAGTCTTTGATCTGGTTAGGGAATATGGCATAGATTGTCAGAATTTAGACCTTTCCAAAATTAAAGGTCTGCAGAGTTGGTGCAATAAGTGAAAATTAGGAAAAAAGGTAATTCCATTAATAATTGACATTCCAGTTTGGACAGAACAGCCTGTACCTGTTTATAAGATGACTATGGTTGGTGAGTTGGAAGTGGCTAATCGCACTAATGTTTTAAAGCAATTCCTTCCACAAACTCGCTTAGTACTAAAAGAAGACCAGTTCTGGAAAGTTATCAACCCCAGTTGCTGTGACAGACGTGGTAATGCTTGGCTTTGTTCCTGTGTACTAGAACCACTAGTCCAGGCAGATGGGTGCATGGTGGAAAACTCAGGGAGCTGCCCTGTTCACCTTCACAAACCCATAAATGGTTGGAAAAGAGTGGTGCACGGACAGGGTCCCACGATCTGCGCACTGGGAGTATCTTCAGTTCTGTGGCAGCAAACTATACAATGTAGGGTACCCCAAACAGGATGGTGTGTTAATCTTACCTATGGCTCCATGAAAGTGGGCAAGGAGGTCATAAGAGCCAATATCCAACTCGCACAAAGATCTATGGACGTGGTACAGGATGATCTAGGAAATTGGAATAAAATGGCTCCCTCACTTTTTAAGAAAATCCCACCACTTAATGTAGATTTGTATACATTATTTAAAAGAAATAATCAAATGGTTGTGCAATTGCAAGAGCTGGTGAAGGAAAATGTAGCTAGCCTTAATGATTTAACAAATAGTTTTCAAGAGCCCTGGTGGAGCATACCCTATAATACTTACACACACCCAGGATTAAGAACTGCTTCTGTAGTATTTGTTTGTCTACAATTTGTTTTAATCTGCTCTTTATTCATTTTATATTGCTATTGGAGGAAAAAAAAAAATCCATACAAAGCAGGAAAAATTAGAGCTCACATCCATTTTAGGGGTATAAAATATATGTGTGGGTTCATGTCTTGCCTTGATTTGTTTTAATAATATACAGAAATCAGAGTGGGTGGCGGGGTTGTATGTGAATAATCTCCTTATTAGATCTTATTCAAGTGGGGGAGTGTTGGGGAAAATATTATTTATATATATATATCTGTTTAATATGTGCTTGATTAAGTCTGTGTGTATGGAAGGTCAGGAATTATCTTCAAAGGGAGTTTCTGTTTAGATAGTTGGAAAGATACAGCACCTGAAAGGCACCGATTACATTTACATATCAACTGGTCTTCAAATAGTCTCTATCTAGGAAATCACACCTTAGGTAAGAGGCAAAGGGATGGCTGGGAGAGTTAACACGTAAATAAAATAACAGGATAGACAACACTTTGGGCCTTGGGAAAGTAAATCACATTTACATATCAATTGAGCTGAGGAGTTTGCTATTTACAACATGGGAACCAATTCCTTTAAAAATAGAAGATACTGGGGGCGGAGTCTGACCGCCGAACTGACTGGAAGCGGGGGGAAAGAGCTCCCGTCAGGCGAGCAATAAACGAGGTGATTTCAGCGTTTATATCGCCCAGAACCCCTCCAGAGTGCGACACCCACGACGGGGGTGCACCGGAGAACCGGGGGATACCCTTCTTGAACGAATCGGGGCTCCCAGACCGCAACGCTACCTGGGGCCTGCGGGAGTTGGAGCCGGGGAGAGGCGGCCGCTCTCCTCGACGCCGGACACCCCAGAAAGCACTACAGACCTCCTACCCCCCCCCTCTGGACCGGGGGGGACATCCCGGTCCCCACTAGACCGGCGGACCAGAGCCGAAAGCTCATGAGACAACCTACCTAGCCGACAGAAAGCAAGCCAGCAGTGGCAAAGATGGCCGCCCGACGTCCGCCGAAAAACAAGACTGAGGAAAAGCTCAGGTACCCCCTCCCCCTGGCGGCACTGGACAGGCTCTACTCGGCCTTCTGTGAGATGCTGCACCTCAGGGGTATGCCCTATCCTCAAGCGGCCCGAGCGGTAGCCTCGTGGATCCGCCCGGAGACCCGCCGTCGCCACTATGGAGCCCCACTACAGGCCCTCAGAGCGGCGGTCCAGCTCCGATACAAGAAGAAGCGGGAAACTGGCCACGCGGACCCAGATGCTGGCACCCGCATCCACAAACGCAGTGAGGACAATAACGGACCACCCCACAACCCCAGCTACGTACCCAAGCAAAGCTCATCAGACCGCCAAGTTTCCGTGAGACGACCCAGAGCTGGGACTGAGCAGAGGGCTGCAACAAGGGGGACAGCTAAACCTCACAACCAGCCTCAACAACCGGGATCAGAGGCATCGAGACGGCTACCCCCAACTAACAACCCGACGCAAAAGAATAACACATGGGTGCCTCGACGGGCCGGTGAAATTCCACAGGCTGGCGTGGGTTAAACGGGACATTTGCCACTAGCGATGAGTAACTAACCACATTGCTCCTGCTGACTCTATTAGTGACTGTTGGTGACAAAATGTTTTCAGTCTGATTCCACAACTTTTCTGTAGTTTATTTTCCTTGCACTTGGTGACAACTACCTGTTTCTCGGAATGCTTATTGTTATGCCTACACTCATTAGGCATGTGTTTAGACTACCTGCTCCCATTTAATCTCACGTAACTAGATGCATTGGCCTAGCGCATTCCGCATTCTTTAACTCATGTGTTCCCATAAGTTGTTAGTTTGCTATTTACCTATGAATCTATATTTGTTAAGCGTTGCTTGCTCTCAGTTGTATTAACCATGTCTCCGCTGGCAGTATAATCGTCTAACTCAGCTAGTTAATATTCTAACAACGTGCAAACACTAATACTATTACCTAATGTGTGTGAACTTTGCAATGTGCTTAGCATGTTTGTTTAATTATGCACCATATAGCATAACATTACAACTTCATACTACACACGCTAGGCATACACATAGCGCAACGCTTAGATAGAAATATTTTATCCTGTACCAATCGACTACTAAACGACATTTTTTTATTTTTTTTTTGTTTTGTTTCTCTGCATGTATAATCTTACTTACGTATCATACAAAAAAAAAAAAAAGCGCACAACTTCTTGACCTTTTCCGCATATACCTGTGACTACACTTCTTGTGAAATCCATTTGTATTATCTTGTATTTGTACTTAACATTGCGCTTTCAAAAATAAAGAATTCAAAAAAAAAAAAATAGAAGATACTGACATCACATTAGATTAGGTTTGGTAAGACACACATGCTGCACATAACATCTCACAGCACATACACAATGTAGCAGATATTATTAGATAGATGGAATGTATGAGTGTTATGAATGTATTTTAACTATAACTCTGTACCATTCTTCTTCTGTAATATTTAACTGGGCAGATTCTAAGTAAAGATTTCTCTCTGGTAAGAACTATGGTGTTGGCTGCTTATTTGTAATATCGGGTAGAATACCTTAGTAGTGCTAGTCATATATTTATCTGGACATGGGGATAAAGATATATGTTAGTTCTTGGAAGAGGTGACACAGGGATATTACATTCACTATTAAAACACAACGCAGAGTGGATTTCTCTCAAAAGGATACCAATTGGAAGTATTGGTGGTGAGAGAAGGATTATACAACAACATGGTGAGAACAATGGATGAAGCACATGGTGAGAACAATGGATGGCGGCCATTTTAACTCACAGACACTGTTTGGACTTTTCTACACGGTGCCATCTTGCCGGTATTTGGTGCACAAAGACATTGTGCAGTAGTTTTAAACTATACAACAGGGGACACATTATACAGTAATTATTTTTCATATAGCCTGTATATGTTCGGCTGAATCTGCATTAAACTGTATCTTCCAAACTACTGAACGGATCTGGGTGGATTTTGGATATGTGGTTCACCCAGATCCCCCAGTTCCGAGGATATATTTTATGGGGTTATTGCATGTTTTGGGATCCCTGTGATATGTTTTATAAAACTGTATTTCTCTGCCTGTGATAATTATATTACCCATTGTTGTGTTCAGTAATCATATCACAGGCAGATGGGAGGATTTTGTGTGGGAGTGTCTGTGTTTATTGTACGGATTGATTGGTTGTATTTCAAAACCCTGTGGGCAGTACTATGTTTGTGGACTGTGAATAAAAGAGACTGTATGTGCCAGTACAGTCAGTTCTGCTTGACCTCAAAACGAAGTGTCGTCTCGTTATTGGGGGAATTGGATTGTATGCTGATTGCCAGGAGTGTAAGCTGATTGTATGCTTTTCCTGTTCAGCTGTTTACAGCATTCTTGAGAGCATTCGTATGCTTCTCCGGTTCGGTGGTTGTGGTGTCTTCTGCAGTGCTAGGAGTCCTCAGGAAGCGCTAGGAGCATCCTTCAACAGAGGTACCCAGTCGGGGTGCCAGGTGATCCGTTACAGTTATAATAGATGTAATTAATCCAATTTAAATTTTTATTGCCCGTGATGATTGGAAAAATAGATTCAAACCCTGCGGACACTTCATCTCTTGCTTTAAATTCATTCGGCACCCCCTTGGCACTCCTATGGCATCTATATAAATATGGGGATCAAAACTGCCTTTTACAGGAGTACCTCTCTTTATTCTAGAGTATTGGTGTGACGTACCTGGGGTATCTTGGTGTCCGTCAGAGATTATGTGTATAGGCATAATTACCTAAGCTAGAGCATTCTTCCTACCACACGCCTTCCAATCTGGTTCTAATCTGCATATCCCTACAAATCCAATATATGTCTAAAAGGGATCTTACATGTTGCTGGATTAAGGCGGGTGGAATTGGGCTATATGCGGCACAGTACTTACCAGTGAAATTACCAAAGAATTGGCCTACCCCATCATATATACCGTAACAAGTGTAGTTTTCTGGATATATGGTGATACCTTTATCTGGCTTAACATCTTTAACCCCTTAAGGACCAAACTTCTGGAATAAAATGGAATCATGACGTGTCACACACGTCATGTGTCCTTAAGGGGTTAAGGATAATTGGGTATTCCTTTGCCATGATTCACATTCCGTCCGGTCAGTTTTAAGTATAGTATAGAGACTTATGAAACACATCTCTATCTCCGGAGGTATGTTCAAAGGGGCCTCGCTCCTCCACAGACATAGCAGTTAGATCTGTTGTGTTTGTTAGCGTTATATTTCATCCACGCAAGCCATAAGTTAGTTAGAAAAACCAAGAAAACGCTGAATGGCTTTCAGACCCTGAGGTAGAGGCCATTCTATGACAGCAGAAAGCTTCTTGGGATCCATACGAAAACCCTTAGCAGAAATTAGATACCCCAAGAACTGGGCTTCGGATTGATCAAATAAACATTTTTCTAGTTTACAATAGAGACCATTAACAAGAAGGGTTTTCAAAACTAATTTAACATGCATGTGATGAGTATGCAAATCGGTTGAATATATTAATATGCCGTCCAAGTACACTATTACAAATGTGTGAATGAACTCTCGTAGGACATCATTAATAAATTCTTGAAACACTGCTGGGGCGTTACAAAGACCAAAGGGCATCACAGTGTACTCGTAATGACCACTCCTAGTATTGAATGCAGTTTTCCACTCATGGTCCTTTTTTATACGTATGAGATTGTATGCGCCTCTAAGGTCCAGTTTAGTAAACACAGTAGCTTGTTTAACCCCTTGAGGACGCCGGACGGTTCAGGACCGTCATCGGCATTTTTGCGTTGCCGACCGACGACGGTCCTGAACCGTCCTAAATTTAAAATGTACTTACCCGATCGCCGTCGTTCCCCCGGCGGCGATCGGCGGTGCTCCCGTTGTGGGGAGACTGCCTGCAGCCCAGACAGTCTCCCCATGGCGGTTTAGGACCCCTGGGGCCATGTGATCGCCCAACAGGGCGACCACATGGTCACAATAGGTGTCCTAGACTCTGCCTGCAGGGGGACTGTCTGTGCTGACAGGCAGTCTCCCTGCAACTGTAAAATCAAAAAAAAATTTAAAGTTATAGTTAATAAAAAAAAAATATATATTATTATATATGTGTATATATATGATATATAGACATATATTATACCTATATAATATATGTCTATATATCATATATATAATGTCATGCTAAGTGTATTTTTATATTAATATGTACATATATTAATATAAAAATACACTTATAATTAATTTGCACACGTATATATATAATATATATAATAACTATATATATTGTATATATATATTATTATAAAATACGAATAATAAATAATTTAAATTAAATTAAAAAAATTAAAAATAATAATAAAAAATTGAAAAAAAATTATATATCTATACGAAATTTTATTATAACTGTATTTTGATATTAATATATATATATTTATATCAAAATACACTTAGAATGAAATTGTATATATATCTATGTATATTTAAATAAATAAAAAGAATGCGAACTATTCATATGTCGATATACAAAATTACATAAATAATTATATAAATATACACGTAGACTTCAAATATATAAATATGCATATATATTTAAATTCTACGTGCGTATTTATGTAATATTTTTACATAATTAAGTTATTTTATTGATTGCAATTTAAGGGACCTGCCTGCCAACCCAGGCCGAAAGACCAGAGAATTTAATTTGCTATCACTGTATTTTACCCTGTAACGTTCTACGACACCCTAAAACCTGTACATGGGGGGTACTGTTTTACTCGGGAGACTTCGCTGAACACAAATATTAGTGATTCAAAACAGTAAAACATATCACAGCGATGATATTGTCAGTGAAAGTGACTTTTTTTGCATTTTTCACACACAAACAGCACTTTTACTGATGATATAATTGTTGTGATACATTTTCCAGTTTTGAAACACTAATATTTGTGTTCAGCAAAGTCTCCTGAGTAGAACAGGACCCCCCATGTACAGGTTTTATAGCGTTTTTGAAAGTTACAGGGTCAAATATATAGGCCAAATATTTTTACATTGAAAATGGCCAGGTTGGTTACGTTGCCTTTGAGAGCGTATGGTAGCCCAGGAATGAGAATTACCCCCATGATGGCATACCATTTGCAAAAGAAGACAACCCAAGGTATTGCAAATGGGGTAAGTCCAGTCGTTTTTAGTAACCACTTAGTCACAAACACTGGCCAAAATTAGCGTTCAATTTAGTTTTTTACTTTTTTCACACACAAACAAATATGAACGCTAACTTTGGCCAGTGTTTGCGACTAAGTGGCTACTAAAAAAGTCTGGACATACCCCATATTGAATACCCTGGGTTGTCTACTTTTAAAAAAATATGTACATGTGGGGTGTTATTTAGCAATTTATGACAGATAACAGTGTTACAATGTCACTATTGATACATTTTAAAAATGTATGTTTTGAAACCGCAATATCCTACTTGTACTTATAGCCATATAACATGCAAAAAAAAAGCAAAAAGCATGTAAACACTGGGTATTTTTGAACTCAGGACAACATTTTGAATCTATTTAGCAGTTTTTTTCATTCGCTTTTGTAGATGAGTAAAAGATTTTTCACATAAAATTCAAAAAACGTGTATTTTTTTTCAATTTTTCATCATATTTTTTCATTTTTTTTAAATTTAATTAGATGAGATTATATAAATAATGGTATGTAAAGAAAGCCCCTTTTGTCCTGAAAAAAACAATATATAATTTGTATGGGAACAGTAAATGAGAGAGCGGAAAATTACAGCTAAACACAAACACCACAAAAGTGTCAAAAAGATGCCTGGTCGCAAATGTACAACATCGCAAAAAAAGTCCTTAAGGGGTTAAGCTTGTCAAATAATTCCGTGATTAAACGTATAGGGTAAGCATTTTTTATGGTGATTTTATTTAAGCCCCTATAATCGATACAAGGTCTTAAATCGCCCTCCTTCTTCGACACAAAGAAGAACCCAGCCTCTGCCGGAGAAGAGGATCTCCTTATAAACCCCTTTTGCAAAGATTCTCTGATATATTCTTCCATGACATGATTTTCTTGAGGAGACAAAGGATACACCCTCCATTTGGGAGGTATAGCGGCAGGTAACAAATCAATAGCACAATCGTAGGGTCTGTGAGGCGGTAATTTTTCAGCCTCCCTTTTATTTTTATCGAAGACAGACTTAAGAGACATGTACTGAGGAGGTATAACAGTAGACAAAGGGGGAGTAGTAGGAACATTAATTTAAAGTGGTGATTTTAGCAATACAAGACTCTTGATAGGCATCACTCCAAGATACCATTTGTCCTGACTCCCAGTCACGATGTGAGAGGAAGGAGAGGTGATGATCTGAAACTGAATGGTTTCTGAGTGTATCAACCCTGTATACATATGCAACGGTTCAGTTTCATGTGTGATAACTGGGGAGCATAATGGTCTACCATCTATGGCCTCAACGATCAAGGGTGTCTTCTTCTCTCTAATTGGTATGTTGTGTTTTTTAACAAAGTCAGAATCTATGAAGTTCTCGGCTGCACTGCAATCAACCAGGGCTAGTATGTTCCCTGCTATGCTATTCTTTTCAAGATGCAGAGAAACAGGGAGAAGTAATCGGTTAAAAGGCAAATGTGGGGACTCAGATGTCACACCCAGGGCCAGTCCCCTATACGAACAGAATATAATAAACAGTATGGTGAGAGCAAAATATGTGGTAAATAAACCAAATGTGGATAATTTATAAAACATGCAATATTACCATGTGTCTGTATGTGTCCTAGAAATATTGTCATGGAGTAACACTTCCGGATTCGGCACTCAGCTGTGAGGAGCCGGTCCCCGCCCCCCTCTGACACAGCTCTGACAGTATTTAGGGAGACTGGGCCAGAGAGAGGGTGCTTGGTGATTGATTGTGTGAGCTAACGTGTGAGCTGCCTCCGCGAGACCGCGGGCTCCACAGGCTCAGCTATACTGTGATCTACTTCCACCGGACTTGCCTCTCCACAAGCTCAGACAAGCCGTTCCAGCCTTTGAGCAAATGCAAGGATTGCTGCATGCAATAAAGGATTACTGGAGAATGGATACTTAGCTACTTTACAAGTGGACCATATCTCTGAACTATTGGAGGACTAACCATATTAACCTTAAGTATATATTTCAGCTAAGAGGAAACCGAGAGAAAAATACCAGTAGATCCCCAAAATAGGGGATATATCGGATAATTCCAAAAAACACCCACCTATTATCCTCTAATGCGGGAATAACCCACTAGAAAATGTTAGAAAAAAGAAAACGGACAGAGGTCCAATGAGGAGGATAATAGTAAAAAAAAAAAAAGGGAAGCCCTACCTTTAATAATACTAAGGAGAAAATCAATTAAAATAAAAGGATGTATATACCAAAAGAAAGGAAGGGGGTGTCAGGGTACCTGTAGTCTCTACCCCTGAGACGGGTAGAGACTTAGACGTTTTTCCATCCAGACGGCATGATTCTCCCGTTCCTCGCGGTCCCCTCGCGCATGTAAATGCCGGCCGCGAGAGAACTATGCCTTTTTGTAACGTGACGCCCAATAGTCGACGTCATGACGCTATTCTAGCCCGACCTGTCAGTCAAATCCTGGACACGAATCAGGTCTCGGCGGAGGCGTGATTAGTCTCTAGAACCAGGGTATTTAAGGGAGCTCTCAGCATTTGCTCATTGCCCTGTCGTGGTTCTAGCCAGCCTAGTCACACAGTGCTCTTGTATTCTTCTGTCTTTTGGTTCTGACCCGGCTTTGTTATTACTTACCTGTCTTCTCTCTTATCCTTGACCCGGCTTGTCTCTCGCTTACCTGTCTTCTCGTTCCCTCGACCTCGGCTTGTCCCTGACCATTCTATACGTAGTATTACGTTAAGTCCGGCCATTCTAAGGTCCGGTATACGTATCTGCTACTCTTTGTACTCTGCGTGTTGGATCCCTGTCCCGATCCTGACATTACGACAGGGCCAATGGATCCTGCAGGTACAAACTGTCAGCTTGGTTCTCCTGATCCTAGGTTTGACGCCATGGATCATAGAATGGATCAGATGGCACTAGCACTACAGGCGTTACTATCACGTCCTAATAATTCACCTGAGGAGATGCGTAACACTTCTATTCCTCCTGTGAGTTCAGGGCTAGAGGTAGCCACTGTAGGTGCTTCTTCCCGAGTTACCCCACCTGTACGTTATGCTGGTTCTCCTGAAAGGTGTCGTGGCTTTTTGAACCAGATCAGTATCCATTTCGAGCTACTACCCCGTTCCTACCCTACTGATAGGGCAAAGGTGGGATTTATTATCACCTTACTCATTGAGAAGGCTCTGAGATGGGCTAATCCGTTGTGGGAGAATGATAATCCGTTAGTCTATAACTATAATGCCTTTGTAGCTGCTTTTAGAAGAACTTTTGACCCCCCTGGCAGAAAGGTCAATGCAGCTAGATTACTGTTGCGCCTTAGACAAGAGAACCGAACACTTGTGGATTACGCACTAGAGTTCAGGTCTTTGGCGGCAGAGGTTAAGTGGAATGAACAGGCTTATATAGACGTATTTTTAAACGGATTATCCGATGTAATACTTGACGAGGTAGCGACGAGAGAGCTTCCCGAGAATTTGGAGGACTTAATTTCCTTTATCTCTCGCATTGACGAACGTCTAAGAGAGAGGCAGAACACTCGAGATAGAACCGGTAGACCTTCCTTTAGACTAGCTCCTCCATTTCAAAGTCCTGAAACCAAAACTCCACAGTTTCCAGAACCTATGCAGATAGGCCTTACTCGCCTCTCAGAAGAGGAGAGACAGTACAGGAGAAGGGAGGGACTGTGTATGTATTGTGGAGTCAGAGGTCACTTACGTTTGAATTGTCCCAATCGCCCGGGAAACGCTCGCACCTAAGTTTCTCTAGAGGACAGGCCTTGGGTGTTTCTATTTTGTCCTCTACTCATAACTACAAAGAACACAGGCTTCTATTACCCGTCTCTTTAACTTGGGAGAAGGGAACTTTAGAGACTGTGGCATTGATAGACTCCGGAGCTGCTGAGAGCTTTATCGACCAAGTTTTTCTCACCAAACACGCTATCCCATCCCAGTTAAGGAAGACACCTTTGGCTGTTGAGGCCATAGATGGTAGACCTTTAGTTGAGCCTGTAATTTACCGGGAGACTACACCTCTTAACTTAACTACTGGCATTCTACACAAGGAGGAGATATCTCTACTACTCATTTCTTCTCCTTCTGTTCCCATAGTCCTGGGATACTCCTGGCTGAAGAGACATAACCCCATTATAGATTGGAAATCAGGGGAAATAGTCTCGTGGGGTCAGGGTTGTCAAGAGAGATGTTTAAAGAGAGTGTCACCCCTTTGTATTGTTAACACACTTAATAACTCTACCGACTCTACCAAAGTACAGATACCGTCCTTGTATCTAGATTTAAAGGCGGTATTTGACAAAGGAAAGGCTGATACCTTACCACCACACAGGCCTTTTGATTGCAAAATTAATTTACTTCCTGATACTATGCCTCCCAGGGGCCATGTATACCCTTTGTCTACGAATGAGAACTTAGTCTTAGAGGAGTATATTCGTGAAAACCTAGACAAAGGGTTCATTAGGAGATCCTCTTCCCCTGCTGGGGCTGGATTTTTTTTTGTTAAAAAGAAGGATGGTTCTTTAAGACCTTGCATTGACTACCGAGGTTTGAACAAGATAACCATTAGAAATGCCTATCCGATCCCCTTGATCACCGAGCTTTTTGATCGTTTAAAGGGTTCCAAGATTTTCACTAAGTTAGACCTCAGAGGTGCTTATAACTTGGTGAGAATTCAGCAGGGACACGAGTGGAAGACTGCGTTCAATACTCGTTATGGGCACTATGAGTATACTGTAATGCCTTTTGGTCTCTGTAATGCCCCGGCGGTATTTCAGGATCTAATTAATGAAGTTCTTAGGGAGTTTCAACATGACTGTGTTATTGTATACCTTGATGATATACTTATACATTCCAGGGAGATTGAGACTCACCACGGACAGGTCAGAAGGGTTTTGCACAAACTTCTTCAACATGGCTTGTACTGCAAATTAGAGAAATGTAGCTTTGACCAATCCCAGACTACCTTTCTTGGTTACGTGATTTCTGGAGAGGGGTTTGAAATGGATCCGGAGAAACTCCAATCCATTTTAGATTGGCCTTTACCTAAGGGTCTCAAGGCCATTCAGAGATTTATTGGTTTCTCTAATTATTACAGACGTTTCATTAAGGGTTACTCCTCTATTATTGCTCCTATCACCAATATGACCAGACAAGGGGCTGACACTAAGAATTGGTCTACTGAAGCACTTCTGGCTTTTAAGACTCTCAAGGAGCTGTTTGCTTCCGCACCAATTTTAGTTCACCCTGATACTACTCTGCCTTTCCTACTCAAAGTTGACGCTTCTGAGACGGGTATAGGTGCCATCCTGTCCCAAAGGTTGGGTGTGGATAAACCATTACATCCATATGGGTATTTTTCCAAAAAATTATCGGGTACTGTCACATTGGTGACAGGGAACTCCTAGCGGTTATCATGGCTTTAAAGGAGTGGAGACATCTATTGGAGGGGACTTTGCATCCTGTTACCATTTTGACGGATCATAAAAACTTATCCTATATTGGGGAGGCTAAACGATTATCATCGAGACAGGCCCGTTGGTCTATATTCCTCACTCACTTCAATTACATACTCACATATAGGCCTGGTTCTAAGAATTCTAAAGCTGATGCCTTGTCTCGCCAACATGAACCTTCTGCCATATCTGAGCCGGTTTTATCCTCTATAGTACCTAAGTGTAACATCATCGCTAACACAACTCTCAAAATCCATTCTCCGCTCCTGGATCAGATCAGGAGCTTGCAGCATCTGGCACCTAGACTGACTCCTGCGTCTAGACACTTCGTTCCTCCTGAACTCCAACTGGAGCTCTTACAGTGTCTTCACGAGAGTAAGGTGGCTGGTCATCCGGGCGTTCGCAAAACATATTCCTTGATCTCTAAGGATTTCTGGTGGCCTTCTTTACGGAGGGATATTAAGGATTTTATCGGAGCCTGTGAGGTCTGTACTAAGACTAAACTACCTCATTCGCTTCCTTGTGGTCTCTTACATCCCCTGGAAGTTCCAGAAAAACCTTGGTCCTGTTTGGCGATGGATTTTATTGTGGATTTGCCTGTTTTGAAAAAGCACACTGTTATTCTCACAGTGGTGGATAGGTTTACCAAGATGGCTCATTTCGTGCCTTTACCTAAACTTCCGACTTAACCTGAATTAGCGGAGATTTTTGCTAAAGAGATCTTTCGCTTACATGGGATACCTTCCGAGATTACTTCTGATAGAGGTTCCCAGTTTGTTTCACGTTTCTGGAGATCATTCTGTTCTCAACTAGGCATTAAATTGAATTTTTCTTCTGCTTATCACCCTCAGTCTAACGGAGCCGCTGAACGTACCAATCAAAAGATTGAACAATATCTGCGTTGTTTTGTTTCTGAACACCAGGACGATTGGGTCGGTCTGATTCCTTGGGCAGAGTTCGCACACAATAATCTTGTTTGCGATTCAACTCGCTCTAGCCCCTTTTTCATGAATTATGGTTTTGATCCTTCCATTCTTCCGTCGGTTCCTTCTTCCCAGGGGGTACCATCGGTTGATACTCATGTTGCCAATCTGAAGAAGTTGTGGGATCAGACTCGACAAATTCTCCTACATAATTCTATACTGTATAAATAAGACGCTGACAAACGTAGAAGGCCGGCTCCTAGTTTTATCCCTGGTGATAGGGTATGGTTGAGTACTAGAAACATTCGTTTGAAAGTACCGTCTATGAAATTCGCTCCTCGCTACATTGGACCCTATAGGATCCTGAATCAAATTAATCCTGTTGCGTATCGCCTAGCGCTTCCCTCTGCCTTACGTATTCCTAATTCCTTTCATGTTTCCTTGCTAAAACCCCTGATCTGTAACAGATTCTCCTCCAAGGTCTCCTCTCCTCACTCTGTTCAGGTTGAGGGTCAGGAGGAGTACGAAATCAACTCCATCATCAATTCTCGAATCTCCCGGGGGAAAATTCAATACCTGGTTGATTGGAAGGGATATGGTCCAGAAGAGAGGTCCTGGGTACCACAGGAGGATGTCCATGCTCCTCGTCTTCGCAGGGCTTTTCATTCCCGCTTTCCATCTCGTCCCGGTTCCTTCCGCCCGGTGGGCGTTTCTGAGAGGGGGGGTACTGTCAGGGTACCTGTAGTCTCTACCCCTGAGACGGGTAGAGACTTAGACGTTTTTCCATCCAGACGGCATGATTCTCCCGTTCCTCGCGGTCCCCTCGCGCATGTAAACGCCGGCCGCGAGAGAACTATGCCTTTTTGTAACGTGACGCCCAATAGTCGACGTCATGACGCTATTCTAGCCCGACCTGTCAGTCAAATCCCGGACACGAATCAGGTCTCGGAGGAGGCATGATTAGTCTCTAGAACCAGGGTATTTAAGGGAGCTCTCAGCATTTGCTCATTGCCCTGTCGTGGTTCTAGCCAGCCTAGTCACACAGTGCTCTTGTATTCTTCTGTCTTTTGGTTCTGACCCGGCTTTGTTATTACTTACCTGTCTTCTCTGTTATCCTTGACCCGGCTTGTCTCTCGCTTACCTGTCTTCTCGTTCCCTCGACCTCGGCTTGTCCCTGACCATTCTATACGTAGTATTACGTTAAGTCCGGCCATTCTAAGGTCCGGTATACGTATCTGCTACTCTTTGTACTCTGCGTGTTGGATCCCTGTCCCGATCCTGACAGGGGGCAGCCCAGAAAAGGCTGCTATTAGACAGTGAATTTGACTGCAAATGAGGCTATAGAGGTACTAAGGAGGATGTCAGTCTACTTACAGTGAAAAGAAGGCTATCTGGGTAAACAAAGAGAGAGAAGAAGAAATCCTCATAAACAAGAGGATGGAGCAAGTCCCCCCTCCTCCCTCCTTGCAAAAAATCCCCAGAGATAGCTATAAACTGAAAAACCAGTCTGACCCTAAAGTACCTCGGCACAGTGGAATCTCCACTAGTGCCTACAGGAGCCCCTGTCCCTTCCTCTACTAGAAAGTAATCACACACTTAACTTGCTAACTAAAATACGTGCATAGTGCTACCTAGTGAGTAAAGTGCAAAATAAGTAAATAAATAAAATAGCTCAACGCGCGTTTCGGCATGTCAGCACGCCGTCGTCAGGCAATAGTAAGGAGGAAAAAAAAATATAAAAAAAAAAAAAACACAAAATACAATAAAAAAAAAAAAAAAAAAAAATTTAATGGGAGGGAGGGAAGCATAAAGAAAAGGTTAAATTAAAACACACAAAAAAATTAAAAAAAAAAAAAAGAGGCGCATTACCGAGGAGCAAGTAACTCACCTAACTCCACAGCATTAAAATTGGGTCAAGGAGTCCCGGGCGGCACAACAAATAGCCGTAGGAGGTAATACATCAGGGTATAATATATGTCCACGTAATGAGACTTGGTAAATCAGTCAAGAACAGCTGATATGAGCCATGGGGGGAACAAGTACTCACCCATCAGTCAGATAGGGAATTGAAAGGACGTATCGGGCCTTATACTGGTGGGAATTACTCCACACCTCACTTTCCGAGCTAGTGTGAGGATGTGCCTCACCTTGGTCTCGGCATTACACTCTGCTGGACGCAGAGACAGTTCGCTTTTATCCCTAGTTTTGTGGGATCCCCAGTTAATCCCATTCCCTTTACCCCTCTACCCCTCACGACATTTCACGTCACGGTTCCTCAATCGAGGGAAGTACATTAAAATCAGACTTCAGACACGTAGACCAAATCCAGGTACCGCAACAGTCTTGTCACGGGATATCGTCAAAAGAAATAACCACAGTATGCTTTCATGCAGTCACAAGCATAAATCTAATCATGGCACAATCTACATTTAAAGTCCTATCCTTGAACGTCAAGGGACTGAATAGCCCACATAAACGAAGCTTAGCCATCAGAGACATGCACAAATCACGAGCAGCAGTAGTCTGCCTCCAAGAGACCCACCTTTGCACCCACAACCCCCCAAAGTTCACATCTAAGAAATATCCCCAAGCATATCACGCCTACTCCCAAACCAAAACTAAAGGGGTCTCAATACTCTTTCACGCGGACTGGGTATTCCAGCTGGACACGCAATTTGCCGACACCGCAGGGCGACTTTTAATTCTGGTGGGCAAGCTAAATGGCATCATTATGACAGTAGCGTCGCTTTACGCTCCGAACGAAGGGCAAACACACTTTCTCCGGAAAGCGCTAAAGAAAATAGACGCAATTAAACAAGGCCATGTTCTCATTGGGGGTGACTTTAACTGCAGTCTAGACCCCAGTTTGGATATCAAACGCGAAAAGAACAAAGACCCCACTGCTGTCGCGTGCGGGCATAGCAAATCTCTGACTTCTCTAGCGTTTGAACTAGACTTATAGGACACTTGGCGAAACAAATTCCCGACAGGTAGGGACTACACATACTTCTCACCGACACACTCCACGTACTCTCGCATCGATCTGATCATGGTTGACAAGCTCACGCTTACGAACTTAGCTGATGCAGAAATTGGTCTACGGACCTGGTCGGACCATGCACCTGTCACAGCCACCTTCAATAGCTTATACCCAGCAAGAGGAAGGGGGAAATGGAGACTAAATGAGGAACTGTTAGATGACGAGGTAGCTTTCCAAAAAATCTCTCAGTCTGCGACTGCTTACTTTAAAGAAAACGCAACGGAAGACACCACTATACAAACCCAATGGGCCGCACATAAGACGGTAATTAGGGGGGTTCTGATACAATTAGGGTCCCGCAAAAAAAGGAAACACAATGAAGACACAGCTCGTCTAACCCATGAACTCACAATTCTGGAGGAGCAAAACAAAGTTAACCCATCCAATAAATTAACGAAACTCATTACCCGCACTCAAAACGACCTGAATGTACTCTCATTACAGGTCATAGAAAAAAGAATGAGGGCATTACGACTGTCTTACTACACACAGGGCAACAGGGCAGGCAAGATATTGGCCGGCAGACTGAAGGCCCAAAGGCTGCAGTCGAAAATCCCGTATATTGACTCACCACAAAACACAAAAATCTTTAATCCAACAGAGATAGTAAATACACTATCTACCTACTACACAAAATTATACAACCTGAAATACGATCCCACAACGCACCAACCATCACATGACTCTATAAAACAATTTCTTGACAAGGTAGTAGTTCCGCATCTTTCACGCACGCAAATAGACTCACTAGACAGTCCATTTACAGAAGAAGAGGTATCTAGGGCTATACTTTCCCTCCCAAAACACAAAGCCCCTGGGCCAGACGGATTCTCCAATTACTACTACCTGAAGCTAATGAGCATCTTGACCCCCTTCCTCACTAAGTTGTTTAACAACATCAAAGCCACTGGTAGGTTGGTCTGGTATGCCTAAAGCAACACTCAGGGATGAGGGAGTCTGACTTGGAATGGAGTGCTCAGAACTGGGTGTAGGCAGAAATTTCACCAAAAATCTGTCCCAAAATGTAGAAATACAATTATATCATTGTGGGTGCAATGATATAGGTAAACCCAGGAGCTAGTTCCACTTAAAAAGGCTTGAGTCACCAGTATGGATATGCAGTGTGAATACCAAGCAACTGTTATATATATGGTGTGTATACCTTTAAATCTGTCAGAAAACAGGATAGGGTTATAACACACCAATTGCTTATATTTAGTGAAAAGAAAAAAAGTCTTTGTATACAAAGGAACAGTATAAAGGACTGTTCCCTATATTGGTGTGGAATTAGTGCAACATCAAGCATATATCTAGTGTATATCCCTTTAAATCTGTATATGTCAGAAACAGTATGCTCATGAAGATAAAACTTCAAAGTATATGGATGACTGTATTCTATATGGAAAATTAATTACCGGAATCCAATAGGTTAAAATTGATATAGAATTTATTAGAAGAAAAATAATAATAATAGCAATAACTGTGTCAAACCATAATAGCTTATATAGAGTGACAACGAGGAATTAAAAATATGTATATCGAAAAATGTAAAAATATATATAAAAATATCAATTGGGGATGATTTGCAAGAATATTACCAGCAAGTCTGTGTTGGTATTTCAGAAAAAATCCTTAGGACCGATCAGGATGGCTGTGGATACGATGTTGCTAAAAATGTATCATTTGCTGCCGGCTGCTTGTGAGGTTGGCGTGCGTCCCAGACCTCACTCTGGGTGATGCACGCTGCAAGCCGGTCGGTCGGTCCTCAGATCTCGGAGTGCTCTGTGCTCGATGGAAGAGAGCACAATAGTCAGCTGTGTGTATTCTGCGTCCCGCTCGATTTCTGCCTTACGCGTTTCGTGGGTGTCAGCCCCACTTCATCAGAGACAAGTCTTGTCTCTGATGAAGTGGGGCTGACACCCACGAAACGCGTAAGGCAGAAATCGAGCGGGACGCAGAATACACACAGCTGACTATTGTGCTCTCTTCCATCGAGCACAGAGCACTCCGAGATCTGAGGACCGACCGACCGGCTTGCAGCGTGCATCACCCAGAGTGAGGTCTGGGACGCACGCCAACCTCACAAGCAGCCGGCAGCAAATGATACATTTTTAGCAACATCGTATCCACAGCCATCCTGATCGGTCCTAAGGATTTTTTCTGAAATACCAACACAGACTTGCTGGTAATATTCTTGCATATCATCCCCAATTGATATTTTTATATATATTTTTATATTTTTCGATATACATATTTTTAATTCCTCGTTGTCACTCTATATAAGCTATTATGGTTTGACACAGTTATTACTATTATTATTATTTTTCTTCTAATAAATTCTATATCAATTTTAACCTATTGGATTCCGGTAATTAATTTTCCATATAGAATACAGTCATCCATATACTTTGAAGTTTTATCTTCATGAGCATACTGTTTCTGACATATACAGATTTAAAGGGATATACACTAGATATATGCTTGATGTTGCACTAATTCCACACCAATATAGGGAACAGTCCTTTATACTGTTCCTTTGTATACAAAGACTTTTTTTCTTTTCACTAAATATAAGCAATTGGTGTGTTATAACCCTATCCTGTTTTCTGACAGATTTAAAGGTATACACACCATATATATAACAGTTGCTTGGTATTCACACTGCATATCCATACTGGTGACTCAAGCCTTTTTAAGTGGAACTAGCTCCTGGGTTTACCTATATCATTGCACCCACAATGATATAATTGTATATCAAAGCCACTGGGACTATGCCAAAAGAAATGCTAGAGGCCCATGTGATAATGCTCCCCAAGCCAGGTAAACCTCCCTCAAAATGTGAAAACTTAAGGCCTATATCGCTGCTAAATGCGGATGTTAAGCTGTATGCCAAACTCCTAGCTTCCCGTATAAAACCACTCCTCTCACACTTAATCTTGGCGGAACAAGCCGGTTTTGTCCCAGGGAGACAAGCGGGTGATAATACCAGACACTGCATGAATTGGGTCAGCTGGGCGAGCTCCACACTCCAGCAGGGCGTGCTTCTGGTGCTCGACGCTGAAAAAGCGTTTGATCGGCTAAATTGGGACTACCTAGAGGCTACCCTGCTGAGGATGGGGTTCTCCCATTCATTTTTGGGGGCGATTATGGCTCTATACCGAGCTCCTACTGCCAAAATATTCAATACAGGATTCCTATCGGAACCCTTTGAAATAAGTAATGGTACAAGGCAGGGATGCCCACTGTCGCCTATACTCTTTATCCTCTGCCTCGAGCCATTAATTCACAGCATCAAAAATCATACCGGAATATTAGGTCTAGATACTCCAGCTGGCACGCAAAAATTAGCCCTATTCGCGGACGATATTATATTACTCCTCACGCACCCAGACAAATCTATCCCGGCGCTGATGCCTTTGCTAACACAATATGGCCAGGTATCCTATTATAAAAACAACGTCAACAAAACTCAGGTGCTTCCAATTAATCTACCTGACAGGTTTTTACAACAACTGAAGGATAGCTACCCTTTTGACTGGAGGAAATCATCACTAAAGTATTTGGGGGTCAACCTGACAGCCTCTTATTCTAAAATAACTAGGGAAAATCACATTCCCATGCTGCACAAACTGCAGATGCAACTGGAGAAATGGCAGCCCCTAGAAATCTCATGGTTAGGACGGGTTCAGACAATAAAGATGATGGCCCTCCCACACGTCCTATACCTGTTTAGAACACTACCTATTGCATTACCAGATACCTTACTCAAAAAATTCCAATCCATGTTTAACTCGTACATCTGGAAGAAAAAACCTACAAGAATCCCACGTAGGTTCACATGGCTCCCACCGTCAAAGGGGGGACTGGGAACCCCAGACGTTAAAACCTACTATAAAGCATCAGTCTTAGCACAAGGCCTAGAGGTTCTAACATGCCCCACAGCACCAGTGTGGCTGCATCTGGAAGATGCGTGCATAAACCCTGACACAATATGCAAAAACCTGTGGTCATCAAATGTATCTAGGAAGCCATCCTCACCAGGTCTGCCCAACACCAACTTCCTGCTCACTAGTTGGAGAAGGTGGGCAGGGGCCTTGTTTGGGCATGCACACCCACTATTCTTTGCCCCTCTCACCCGTCTACTCGATCTCACAAGCGATCTACAGCTAAAGGCGTGGATAGCGAGTGAGATATCCACCATAGGTGACCTGATCACGCCACAGGGCATAAAACCATTCCCTGAGCTAGTTACCGAATACGCACTCCCTACCAAGGAAATTTTCTCCTATCTACGTATTAAACACATCTTAGCTTCAATGAAGTTACAATACTGCGAGGTCGACCAACTGACAGCATTCGGCAAGCAGTGTATCTTCCCCAGTCTCACACTGAAATCGTTATCCCTTTGTTATAACGCAATTAATAATGCTGACAGCGCCAAAAAACACCCCTACATGTTGCAATGGGAAACTGACGTACACACCACATTCCCTCTCCCTATGTGGCTGCACACACTGCAAACTACGCGCTCGTCTTCTCATAATTTAGCACATTGGGAGACATATTGCAAGCTTCTGATGAGGTGGTACCTAGTTCCTACAAGACTGGCCCAGATGTATCCATCAATAACGCGTTTCTGCTGGAGATGCGGAGGTGGGGAGGGCACGTTGTTGCATATATTTTAGGAATGTACAGAACTAGAGCTTTACTGGCAACAAGTAAGGAAGTTGATCCTAGAAGTAACTGCAGTGAACATACCAAATCGACCAGAAAGTTGCCTACTACACATATACGCTGGGCTACTGTCCTCACGTCACAAGGTGGTTATATGTCATCTACTCATGGCCGCTAAATCCGGAATAGCCGGAAGATGGAAAAAAAAATCCTCACCAAATATCCAAGAGGTGAAAGATAAGGTACACATGACATGTGAATATGAAAGGCTAGCTTACAAACTCAAGGGACAGATGGGAAAACACACACTACTTTGGCAAAGTTGGCTAACCAGACCGGCAGTAACCACTGAGGTAATCAAAGTTTCTAACCCAGGTCACTCAACATCCAACCATCTAGCTAACTAACCACCCGTCAGAATATCACATATCCCCACCCAACTAAAATGGTAGAAGTAATAATGCAGTGTGAAAGCAGCGGTCGGTGGCGGGTACACAAAGATTCTTGTGCTTGTGGGGCCAGGTATATGGGCACTGTACCGTTAACTTTGTGTCAATCTTTGTCTACAACACAAATTGATGTCAATTGTCAATGTTGATGAAATGTTCCCCCTTCCCCCTTTTCCCTTCTGTACCCCGTTACTTTATGTATGATTTATATTAAATGTCAATAAAAACGAGACATTGAAAAAAAAAAAAATATTGTCCTTACATCCTCCTCTCTAATGTACTTGAATTTTCTCTATACCTAAGAATGAAAGACCTTCTGGGCTACCTCCATGATATTCTGCAAAACATTTAGAGACACTATGGTTCATAAATAGTGTTGTCGCGAACCCGAAATTTTCGGTTCGCGAACGGCGAACGCGAACTTCCGCGGCGAACCGCGCGAACCGCCATTGACTTCAATGGGCAGGCGGATTTTAAAACCAACAGGGACTCTTTCTGGCCACAAAAGTGATGGAAAAGTTGTTTCAAGGGGACTAACACCTGGACTGTGGCATGCCGGAGGGGGATCCATGGCAAAACTCCCATGGAAAATTGCACAGTTGATGCAGAGTCTGCTTTTAATCCATAAAGGGCAGAAATCACCTAACATTGACACCTGTCCTCAAAGCCCTGCCCTGATACACACTGACACAGAGCAGAATAGAGACTGTTCCCCGTCCACAGAGACCATGATACACACTGACACAGAGCAGAATAGGGACTGTTCCCCCTACATAGGGTCACTTGGCAGATATGTATTGACACCTGTCCTCAAAACCCCTGTTACACACTGACACAGAGCAGAATAGGGACTGTTCCTCCTACATAGGGTCACTTGGCAGATATGGATTGACACCTGTCCTCAAAACCCCTGATACACACTGACACAGAGCAGAATAGGGACTGTTCCCCCTACATAGGGTCACTTGGCAGATATGGATTGACACCTGTCCTCAAAACCCCTGATACACACTGACACAGAGCAGAATAGAGACTGTTCCCTGTCCACAGAGACCATGATACACACTGACACAGAGCAGAATAGAGACTGTTCCCTGTCCACAGAGACCATGATACACACTGACACAGAGTGTCCGCGTGAAATAGGTCCGTGAGTAATGAGGTCACGGGTAGCCTGCCCATAGTATCGCATAGGGTGGAAGAGCTGATAGGACATCTGAAACGTATTGGGATGGAGATGCTTAATTGTTCTCCAAAATGCTTGACACCACCACATAGTGAATCTCTGCAAACTTTAATACCATCAGAGGAGGAAGAATGTGGCAGCCCACTGGGATTATTCGAAAAATTTCAAATTGATGATTTTCCAGACCCTGGGGTTGACATTAGTCCAGATTTACATCTAGTGACCCATGAGGATGTTCCAGGCACTACTTGTGAAATAAAGACAGATAATAAAGTGAATGATCCTTCTCCTTGGGACTTGCACCCTGTCGTTGAAGGTGGAGTAGGCAATGGCAAGAGCATGCTGTGGGTAGTCAGTGCAAACACTCTCTTCCCGGTGAATAATGAGGAGACTAACTATGATGACGTTATTTGCGTTGAAAGTAATGATGCCAGAGATCTTTTGAAACCATATGGAAGGAACGAATTGGTTAAAAGAAAGGCAAGAGACCACCTGCATATAGACAAGAATACGCATAAGAGAAAGAAGAGAACAGGTGAAAAAGAGAAGCTGCAGACTGCCTATCTGCAAATAGTTGAGTTATGTCCTGAAGATGTCCGTGTTACCACAGTGCAGACTCTGTTTGATACACTACTGAGGAGAGTCAGAGAAACCCCAGATCTTCACGTATTGGATGAGTCGGTGCGTGGAGTTGCAGAGAACGTAGAACAAGAAATATTTAAACTTTTCCTGTGTACTGACAGCAGATATAAGAATAAATACCGGATCCTCCTTTTCAATTTGAAGGACCCTAAAAATCAGATCCTGTTCCGTCGTGTGGTCCTTGGTGAAATCACCCAACAGTGTTTGGTTCTAATGAGTGCAACGTAAATGGCTGCACAGGAGCTGGCCAACTGGAGAATTCAAAAGAGAAAACATGCACTGGAACTAATCGAGAAAGAGGAAAGACAGCCATACCAGATTCAGATGACAAAGCTGACACACAAGGGGTTAATTGAAATTGATACCGTGCCCGATCAGAACTTGACCCTAGAGGATCTGTCTGATTCTGTGTGGCAGCCTCAGGATTCTCAGCAGGATTGCATCTCAGAGAAAAGGGACACAACATCCCAACACAAGAGCCACCTTTTAGATCAGGACTGCCTTATATGCAAAGGGATGATAAACCCCCCAGGTGATGCTGACTTAAGCCAATGGGTAATTACCAAGAAACCAGAGAAAATATGGAAACACCATATAACTAATGGCAATCAACATTCTTCATGCATTGAAAAGAAGAACAAGAAATTGTATGATCCAGATACTAGACTCACAGATCCAGCAGACTCAAGTGTGTGGAAGGGATTCCTTCACATGTTCTCTATAAAGCAGTTTAAAGTTACAGCCACGCCAGAGTCTGGTTATAGCAGTCATCTTTGCCAGGATTTACCAAAAGTGTTAACATCCGAAGGATGCATTTTGCAAGAGTCTGTTTGGGAATATGTGGATCGTATCTGGCCAGAGTGCACCAAGGACATGTGTGTGATCCGACTGAATCAAAGAACGTCAAGTGATGCAGTTTCATATGCTCGGCTGTATTCTTATCTTAATCGGAAGCTGAGATATGCAATCATCAGAAGTCATGGCATGGAGGTGTTCCTAGTGCCTCTACCTGCCGGCCAACCCATCCCTCAAAGATTGCGTCCTTTGGGAGGTCCAGGTTTGGAAGACAACCATCCTATTCTGCTTCTGATCTTGCTTCTTCCAAGCCATCCTTCCTGGACAGCTTATCCCAAAAAATCTTCCAAGAAACATAAAGAAGGTTTGGATATCCCAGATGATATTTTCTCTGACATATTAGCAGATGTTGAACGAGAGGAGAGACAAATGGCCGAGCAAGGGCTCCCTCCTCCAGGTTTCCCAAATTTTGAGCAGTGGAATCAGAATTCTGAGGATACAGGAGAGGAAGTTGGCATGCCTGAGATCATGAATATGCTCCAAAATTTGAGCAATGGCCTTCAGTTCCCAGGAGAATTCTCTGTAATTATAGGAGAGAGTCAGGGTGCTAATATTATGCCACCTCTCCATGTGCCAAATACTGTTCCAGCAGGTCTCCCATATCCATCTTTTCCATTGTATCCAGAAGCAGCCTACCCTGGCTGGCATGGTATGTTGCCCCCTACTCATGCAGTAAATCCATTGTCCATTGACCCAGCCAATCTCTTCTCTTACCCGCTTTCACAAATAATACCACCTAACTTCTTATCTGATCAACATTTTACTGCAGGACCTCAACCTTTTGCATAAATGTTGTAGTTTTGTTATATTTACGTTTTTTTTTTTTTTTTAACTGTTATGTTTTAGCGAAATATTGAAAAAAATACATGTAATGTGCTGAACATCAAAGCTGAAATTTTAATTTGTCTCAGTAAGTTGAAAGCCATACTTTCTATGGGAGTTTCAAATGTTCAATAATTGTTTTCTGAAGAAAGCATAACTGTCTGTTTTTAGCAAGCAACAACCCCATATTAAGCTGTTTATTCACTGAACATCTATTTGTACTGAATTGAAAACTGAATGACAAAATGAAGGCAGAAAACGAATGATTTAAATATATTCTTCAAATACCAGAATTTTTTAATTTGTTTTTTAGTTCACTACTATTCTGTGTTTAGTAATGTGAAAGTGTGCCATATGTGACAAGTTTACATAGGTTAATTATAGCCACTGTTATATCTGGTCTACAAACACATGCATTTTGGCAAACACCTCAAAGCCCATGTAAGCTTTGTGTTGTTGAATTTCAGTGATTTCTTTTCTGTTGCATGTGTACAGTTGTACTGTAAAATGGGTAAAGCATGGGATATGTTTTTACATTTGTATACTAAAAATTTTAATATACGTTGAAAGAAAAAAAAAAAAAGGACGCATGAGCCTACAGGCATTGCGCATGAGCGTCCAGTAACGTGGCAAAAAAATTCCAAGCTCCCCAGAGGCTGTCCTAGCACCCCAGTCATACAAATATTCATTAACAGCTTTTTCTTGTTGGAGCAGGCGGTCGAACATTAGGAGTGTTGAATTCCAACGTGTAGGGCTGTCGCAAATCAAGCGCCTCACTGGCATGTTGTTTCGCCACTGGATATCGGCAAAGTGAGCCATGGCCGTGTAGGAACGCCTGAAATGGCCACACACCTTCCTGGCCTGCTTCAGGACGTCCTGTAAGCCTGTGTACTTATGCACAAAGTGTTGTACGATCAGATTACACACATGTGCCATGCACGGCACATGTGTCAACTTGCCCAACTTCAATGCCGCTATCAAATTTTTTCCGTTGTCACACACCACTTTGCCGATATCCAGTTGCTGCGGAGTCAGCCACTTTTCCACCTGTGCGTTCAGGGCGGACAGGAGTGCTTGTCCGGTGTGACTCTCTGCTTTCAAGCAAGTCAAACCCAAGACGGCGTGACACTGCCGTATCCGGGATGTGGAATAGTACCTGGGGAGCTGGGGGGGTGCCGTTGATGTGGAGCAAGACGCAGCAGCACAAGAGGACTCAGCCGAGGAGGTTATGGAAGAGGATGGAGTAGGAGGAGTAGAGGAGGTGGCAGCAGGACTGCCTGCAATTCGTGGCGGTGTCACCAACTCCTCTGCAATGCCATGCATTCCTTGCTTGTCAGCCGTCAGCAGGTTTACCCAATGCGCAGTGTAGGTGATATACCTGCCCTGACCATGCTTTGCAGACCAGGTATCAGTGGTCAGATGGACCCTTGCCCCAACACTGTGTGCCAGACATGCCATGACTTCCTTTTGCACAATCGAGTACAAGTTGGGGATTGCCTTTTGTGAAAAGAAATTCCGGCCGGGTACCTTCCACTGCGGTGTCCCAATATCTACACATTTTTTGAACGCCTCAGACTCAACCAGATTGTATGGTAAAAGCTGGCGGGCTAATAGTTCGGACAAGCCAGCTGTCAGACGCTGGGCAAGGGGGTGACTTGGTGACATTGGCTTCTTACGCTCAAACATGTCCTTGACAGACACATGACTGTGGGCAGATGAGCGGGAACTGCTCAAGGCGGGAGACGGAGTGGCGGATGGTTGAGAGGGGGCAAGAAGGACAGCAGTGGTTGACGTGGCTGAAGATGCTGGACCAGGAGGAGGATGGCGACTTAGAGTAGGCGTGCTGCTTGTACTCATGTGTTGATCCCATAGGCGTTTGTGATGTGAGATCATGTGCCTACGCAAAGCAGTTGTACCTAGGTGGGTGTTGGACCTCCCACGACTCAGTTTCCTTTGGCACAGGTTGCAAATGGCATCGCTGTTGTCCGAGGCAGACACACAAAAAAAATGCCACACTGCTGAGCTCTGCAATGACGGAATTCTGGTGGTGGACACAGCATGCGTTGATTGGCGTGCTGTCGGGCTGACCCCGGGTGCCAATGCATGCTGTCTGACTGTGGCACTAGCTCCTTGCGACGACCCCCCCCAGCTTCCAACTCGTCTCCTCCTCCTCCACTCTGTCTCCCCATCTGAACTTTCGCCCTGTTCTTCTTCTTGCCGAGCGGGCACCCACGTGACATCCATGGACGCATCGTCATCATCAACCGCTTCGCTTGTATCTGACAACTCACAAAAGGAAGCAGCAGCGGGTACAACATCATCATCATCACACCGTACCTCCATGTGTTTAATGCTGCCTGCCTGAGACATATCCCTGTTATCTACATCCTCTAGCAATAATGGTTGCGCATCACCACTTGAAGACAAGTAACTGCTATTCAATCTATAACAGTGAAAAATAAATTTTGGTTTTAAAAGCACGCTATAGAGACACCAGATATGATTGGCAATGTGCACTGGAACAGTTCTGCAGAGCACACGCTGAAGGAAGGACTGACACACCCGCTTGAAGACAAGTAACTGCTATTCAATCTATAACAGTGAAAAATAAATTTTGGTTTTAAAAGCACGCTATAGAGACACCAGATATGATTGGCAATGTGCACTGGAACAGTTCTGCAGAGCACACGCTGAAGGAAGGACTGACACACCCGCTTGAAGACAAGTAACTGCTATTCAATCTATAACAGTGAAAAATAAATTTTGGTTTTAAAAGCACGCTATAGAGACACCAGATATGATTGGCAATGTGCACTGGAACAGTTCTGCAGAGCACACGCTGAAGGAAGGACTGACACACCCGCTTGAAGACAAGTAACTGCTATTCAATCTATAACAGTGAAAAATAAATTTTGGTTTTAAAAGCACGCTATAGAGACACCAGATATGATTGGCAATGTGCACTGGAACAGTTCTGCAGAGCACACGCTGAAGGAAGGACTGACACACCCGCTTGAAGACAAGTAACTGCTATTCAATCTATAACAGTGAAAAATAAATTTTGGTTTTAAAAGCACGCTATAGAGACACCAGATATGATTGGCAATGTGCACTGGAACAGTTCTGCAGAGCACACGCTGAAGGAAGGACTGACACACCCGCTTGAAGACAAGTAACTGCTATTCAATCTATAACAGTGAAAAATAAATTTTGGTTTTAAAAGCACGCTAAAGAGACACCAGATATGATTGGCAACTGTCAAAGCACGCTGGAACAGGTCTACAGAGCACACGCTGAAGTAGACCTGACACCCAGACGCTTGCAGACAACTAACTGCTCTTCTATTACAGTGAAAAAAAAAAAATTCTTTTAAATCTAAAGCTTAAGCTATTGTAAAAACAGATATGAGTGGTGGCACTGTGGGGATATTTATGGGATAATAATTGTAAACAGAGAGAATTGCCCACGATTTCAATTCTCAGATCCCTAAGAACGTTTATCGTTATAAGTGAAAATGTAAAACCATATACCGGTAATTAAAAATTACAAATTTGTTAAAAAAATAGATATTTATTTTTATATTCAAATGATAATAATATAAGTAATATGCATGATAATAATCAATGGAATTTTCAGTATAACATGAATATGTAATACAATATGGTAATTTAAAACAACATTTCCTAATGACTAAGACGTAGTTTAAGTCTAAAGCATTAGTTGTCAAGATTGATTTACGATGGGCTTCACAGAAGGAATGTGATGTTTCACACACAGAGCTACAGTGTAGGGCAATAGAACTTAGCTAGCAGTTAGAAATAACCCTTTCAATGCTGGTTAAACCTCTTCTCGGGATTTAAGATCTACTCCTATGTAATATTAAATAAAAATAATATTTAAATAGTCATAGTCTTTAATCATTTCCTTGATTCATCCAATTAAGAGAAAATCTACATGTTTAATAAGCTGATATTTTATTAATTTGTCTAAACAGATATTTTATCTTATTTATAGCAAATCAACACAGCTGGATAATATCACGATATTCTAATATGTGATTAATCACATAAATACATTATTATTGTTTTTATCTGCAGAATAAAAAGCTTAATTATGTATTTCTTATTTAGCTAAGATTTCTAAATCGAAATCTGATCGTGAATTATTCAGTCATTTATCATGCTATTAATTTTAATTAATTTTAATTAATTAATTAAATGCTAGTATATTTACCAGTTACGTAGATATTTTCTCATCAGATGTTCTCAGGTAGCTTAGTGTCATCGATCTCTTTCTCTGTATGGAGTGTGAGAGTTTCTTGGTTACTCTGATCACCCGATTCTGCCTGGACCTCTCTGAATCCCCAGAGTGTCGTAATGTGTTTCTCTTCAATCTTTGAATCTCCGACCTTTTCTCTTCCCTTGTCTTAACTTTTTAAAGGGAAAAATTCCTTAGGTGATAGCCAATCACAAATGTGGGGTGTGGTTGCCTTCTAGGTAATCATTTTAGTATTTGAACTCAAGAGGGCAGCCTTGTTCCACTACACATACCTATCCAGGAAAGAGTTAACTTTTCCTGGTGGCTATTTTTGACATCATTTACGTTATCTTTATGGTGGCTATAACTTTATTTTATCTGTCAGATCAAGAGAATTTCTTCAGACTATGCGTCTGCAAATTCTGCTATAATTCCTAAAATTGATAGTTTGTGAACTAAGTTTCACCTTAAACTATAATGGGACGTTGTACAATATCGAAAGTAAAATTTAATTATTGAATCTCCTCTGTCACCTAAGTCTGGGAATAGAATTTATACAGTCTGTCCATCCCCCGTTCTCAATGTCTTATCTATTTGGTTTGGTTATATACACATTCCATTCAGCTTGGGCAAAGCAGTCAGTTTCAGAGAAAGGATAGAAATGTTGTGTCTTTGTTAACTTGAAGATACAAAATGGAGTCTGGTCTGTTCAATAATGACTTCAGAATATACACTTTGTATTTCTATCATAGCACAAATGTCTGCCGATATAAATACCCTGACATAACCCCCCTTTAGTGGATATCATAGCCAAGTAATTTAGCTTATGAGTAGGCACTATGGAAGTCACAAGACATATTGTGCAATCACATCATTTCTAACATAGGCTCATGCGTGGAATGAACATCTTTGTATATTTTCGTACCTGTAAGTGTTTTGAACTTTACGCTTAGTACAATCAACCATAATATCATTATTATCATAACACACCCAATAACAATCTTAACATGGATGAACCAGTCAACACGATCAATAAGGTCAGTATCTAACTCAGAGTATTTAAATGTGTCCACAGAAATATTATCTTTCTTGATCGACATTTGGATAGTGTGGTTGGGCTTATGGTCCAGCAAGAACTTTAGATTAGGATCTAGAGGGATATCTAGATTCTGGAAGGGATCCACCATCTCAATAGCACTTTCGAGGACGTCAGTGTACACTGGGTATAGCGTAACGTCACCGATGGTTATACGAGAGTCGTGGGGTACCTTGATTAATGATACAGGTGCTGGTAAGGCAATTACTTTATTAGTCACCTGGTCCCTGCGAAAAACACTCATGTTTTTAAGACACGTGCTTACCAACCATTTATCTTTTACTAAGATAGCATGTACTAACGCATTACTGTCGGTTTTTGACATAGTCACTTGACATGTTTCAGAGCCATGTTTAACCCCTTAAGGACACATGACATGTGTGACATGTCATGATTCCCTTTTATTCCAGAAGTTTGGTCCTTAAGGGGTTAAGGTACTCGATTCCGCACAAAGCATTGGTAGAATCGTACACAAAAGGTTTTCCATCACATTGGAAATTATTGTCTTTGAATTTCTCACAGTCATTCAAAATGGGTATTGAATACCAATCTGGTATCCACGGTTGAAAAGCCAAAACATCTGGGGTTTGGACTTTTACATGGATATTTTCCTTCCATGTACCAACGTTGTAAATTGTTTTCATTTGAAAAATGTTTTTGGGGGTTACATATGGTATGGCCAATAAAAAGCAAATCTCCATACGTTCTGGATCAATTAAGAGAGGTATAGCGCTCCCCATCTCAAAGGCCAGATTTAATTGCATAGGCTCAATTGTTTCTCCATCCACATTGGCAAGCATCGCATGAACAATATCCTTGGATACAAAATACAGAGGTATGCGTCCCCCTGCCAATTCGATCATTCCAGTTTGCACTTCGTCGAGAAAAGCAAGTGTGTGGAACAATATTGGGTCATGCAGAAATAGAAGTTCACGCTTAAATAAGTCATGACTTTGGTGCAACTCAGTGGATTTGGCAATTAACTCCGAATGCAAATTTGTTGTAACAACTGTGTCTTCCACAATAGTTAACACGTCTTGGAGAAGTGTTCTTTGCTCTTTTATCACCTGATGAATATCGTTAATGTGTTGTTTTAGTGCATAGATTTCCATATCCAGCTTTTGGACAGTAATAGAGTTGGCTGCAGACATTCCAGTTGCGACAACTGCACCAACAGTGGCACAAACTAATGCAACAATTATAGCGGTGAGGAACCTTTTGGGTCGGTTGCTCATCGAAATAGAACTGGATACAAATGGTTTCCGGGCTTGCTCCAAGATGTTTCGCACACGGTCCTGTGCTCTTTGGAGGTGCATCTGGTACCAAGTCTGTAACTCAGGAAGCTGCATCGATGAAATGTTGTACGCCTTCTCGATGGAAATTTTGGGGTCCAAGCTGACGAACACACGTCGGGTAAGGATCCTCTTCTCTGTTAAGATGAACCCTGGTGTCTCTTGAATCAGGATGCCGGAAGATGGTCCCATCTCTGCGATCGGGTCAGTCCGTAGCTCTTGGCACAGGAGCAGTACGATCCAGAAACACGCCACATCCTTCTTGGACATCTTTCGACAGTCACGGATCAGGAACTCGTTTCAGACTTATCTACTAATGATTCAAGGTTTGTTAAGTATACAAACTTATAACAGTGTGACATCACTTGGCCTAGGACAACACATTATTATGATTCATCAACATATGTATTTTCTCTAATTCTATTTTTATAACTTCATCCCTCACTACATTTATTACTGACTCCTCAGCAATATGCCTATAGCAGTAAAACTAGCTAGTAACCTGCTTAGAAAATGTAGTTATTGGATGGCAAGGAAATGGCTAATGACATAAACGTACATGAGATCATGGCACATCACAACATGTCACATCATACTATACCACGTGAATCAAGCATTCATCCAGGTTAGTCGTTCACCCTTCTGCATCCGAATCCACACCTATAATCCTTAATTGAGATTTAGGATGACAAGCACGCAACTGGTTAATGTGAACCCACTTTTCAATAAAATCACCATCCTTAGGAATTTTTATTCTGTACGCTACTGGGGAAATTTTGTCAATGATGACATATGGCCCTTTCCAAGAAGGTAAAAATTTCTTTTCCTTGACTTGATTTCGCGCAAAATTATACAGATAGACTTGATCTGTTATCTCATATTTCTTTTTCAAGGTTTTTAAATCATAATAGGTTTTAACCCCTGTTGCTGCTTTCTCTAGATTCTTTTGGGCAAAAGCAAACGCATGTTGTAAATGCTTGCGCAAATCTTCGATATACTGATGCGTAGTGGCAGCATTGATCAAATTATGATCCGAAGTACGATATAGTAAATGCTGTGGTAAAACCATCTTTCTTCCTGTCATCAATTCAAAAGGTGACAATTTGGTAGCAGTGCTAGGTGTAGCTCTAATCGCCATTAAAACTAGGGGCAATTTAATGTCCCAGTCTTTACCAGACTCCGTAACGTACGGTTAACATGTATTTGTTACCTCTTGAAGATCTTGTTACAGGACCTATAAAGTCAATTTGGATATCAGACCAGGGTAATGACACCCCCCTCTTCTGAAGTGGTGCACGATGGGTTGGACCATGGGGTTGATATTGCGGACAAATCAAGCATCCCTGACAGTATGTCTTAACATCTCTTAACATGTGTGGCCAATATGCATAATCACGCAATATCTCATATGTGATCTTATCACCACGATGTCCAGATGTAGGTGCATTATGTGCGTGTTGGAGCATTAACCCTCGGTATACAGTTGGGACTACCCATTGTTGAATACCATGTTTAGAAGTTCTGACCAGCAACCCATCCATGATACTAAATTGGACTTTATATCTCGTCAGGATTCGTAAATCTTCATTATCTTTGCAATCCTCATCTGTGATGGGACTTGCAGTAGGGTCTTCTATATGTTTATAGAATATACCTATGACAGGATCGTTCTTCTGACTGGTAATCAGGTCCTCACTAGGAGCTTCTTGACTCCATTGCACGACATTTAAGTCGGCATTATCTCTAGCCTGTCGTCTAGTTATGGCTTCAACGTGAATTGAACCCATAAGATCATCAATGTTTAGGGTTTCACCATTGATGGCTGCTTGTTTTGCCAGTGAATCGGCTAAGTCATTACCATCCTTGTCAATACCTTCTATCTTAGAATGGCCTTTGGTTTTCTTCCAATATATGGTTAAACCATGTTCCTTAACCAACTCATCGATTTTACAAAACAATTTCCCATGTTTAACAGGTTTGTTATTGCTTTTCAGCATTTGGTTACGTTTCCAGCTAGGCAGATATTCAACGAAACTGTTGCGAACATAGTTGGAATCAGTTATGATAACAAATTCTGTGATACTATATTCTATTGCCATTTGAATGGTCTTATATACTGCACAGAGTTCGGCTATCTGACTGCTTTTAGGACCAATATTGTATCCTATAGATACATTGGGATAATCACCTATCCACGCGATTCCGATACCTGCAACTAACTTCCGTTCAGCACCAGCGACGTGGTGATATGAACAACCATCAATGTATACCCACGGTAGTGGTCGACAGTATTCTTCGTCATAAACTTTATAAGGGGATAGCAATTGCTCTTCTAGGAAGTCATCTCCGGTGTCATTATCATCCAGAGATGGAGCAGTACAGTCATGTAATTCTGCTAAACCTTGGGCAACTGGGCTTCTCTTATTATGTTTATAACGGACTTCTAACGGCCATCCCTGTAAGGATAGAGTCCATGCAGTAATCCGACTGTTAGAGAGATTACCGTCTCTAATTCTTTCACTCTGCAGATACTGTAGAGGTTGGTGAGCTGTTTCTACAATTATTTTCTCACCTTGGATGTAGCTACGAAAATTTTGTAGTGCCCAAACAGTCGACAATAACGCCTTCTCACACGCGTTGAATTTAACTTCAACAGGTGACAAAGTCTTGCTAGCATATGCAATAACTTTGTTTAAGCTGTCCTGCTTCTGATACAGTACAGCACTTATGCTTAAATCGGTATATCCTGTCTCCAGATAGAAGGGTTTACCCCCCTCTGGGTATGCTAAACAGGGTGCCTGAGTGAGCTTCCTCCTCAGTTCACTTACCGCTAGGTCCTGAGGCTCCCCCCAGTTCCAGGTAGTTTCCTTTTTAAGCAGGTGTAAGAGTGGTTTCGTTATTTCTGCATAGTTATCTATAAACTTACGGGAGTAGTTAGTCATACCAAGGAACGATCTTAATTCCCTGATGTTTGAAGGTGTTTTAGCCTTTAGTACGGCTTCAACCTTCTTCCTCTGGGGATTTAATCCTTCAGAGGTTACCTCATGTCCGAGGAAATTGACATGGGTGCGACACCATTGCGCCTTATGTAAAGACAGTTTAATCCCTGCCTCTCTTAACTGAGTGAGAACATGTCTAATCTCTATGATATGCTTATCAAAGGAAGTGCTTTTCAGCAAGACATCGTCGACATATGATAACGTTCCTCTCTCGAGTGCGTCAGGCATAGCTTTATGCATGAACACAGCGAATTCATGACCAGAGTTTATGTAACCGAAAGGCATACGGGTCCAGGTATACTGCTGCTTTCCAAATGTAAAGGCCAATTTGTATTGGTCTTCATTATGGACTGGTACAGTCCAATATCCCTGTGCACAGTCAATGGTAGTGAATATTTTGGATCCCTGCATTTGTACCAAACATTGGTCTATGTATGGCACTGGCCAACCAGACATATAGACGTGTTTATTTAGCTGTCGTAAGTCAGCGCATAAACGCCATTGTCCATTAGGTTTCAGAATCCCCAAGATCGGATTATTATACGAACTGTGCACTGGACGTATAATGCCCCTTTCCTTTAAATTCTGAATGATGTCTTGTAGACCATCGTATGACGCTAATGGGAGTCTATATTGTTTGATAAATACAGGTGATAAATTTGCATCAGTTTGTATTCTGGCTACGTGGAGGTTAGTTAACCCACAGTCGTAGGAATCTTTGGCAAAAATATCTTGGAATTCCAAAAGGATTTCCTTTAGCTGTTGCCGCTCAGCATCGTTGGAGCAACCGTCAGCTAAAGATATTTGCTCTTCTAGCCTTTCCTGAAATCCTGGAAAGATTTCAGGCTGGCCTATCTCATAAGCTTCTTCAAGCCTAGAAGTTAGGTCAGTTCGGTGTTGACTTACCTTTTCTCTTTGGTCGTGATACTCTTGTGATTCCTGCTCATTGAGCGGATGATCGAAGGTGATTGATGCTTCTTCGATTTTACATGAGCCGTCTTCAACGTTGAAGGGATATACAGATAGGATAGTGAATAATCCCTCTGGGGAGGAATGGAATATTTGATCGACAATTTCGTCCTCAGTTAAGTATTCTTCAGGGATGAGGCCTATAATTTGATTTTGGAAACCAAATGTATAGTACTCAGCATCCAATGCTAGACCTAATAATGTTCCTTTTGGTAAAGTAACACTATTGGGTGTAACATTGTTGACCATGATATAGGTGGGATTCTTACCAATACTTACCATTGGTGTATGTGTTACCACCATCCCTAATTTTTGTATCCTGTTGGATAAACAGATTAGGGCATCAGAGTTTACTAATCTCTGACCCTCGTTGACTTGTAGGGGTAAAAGAAAATTACTTGTCCCTTGTGGAATGGTTATGTCACCAGGAACTTGGATACTTACCGCATATGGGAGTATTTGTCCTGATTTCAGGGCGTTTTCCTCGTGAAGGTATCCACAAGGATTACCTTTTAACCTTGTCCACAAGTTGGAATTAATCAGGTCAAGGTGTATGGCAAAGCGATGTATGACATCATTGCCAATGTAAACCTGATAGCAAGGTTCGTCTATCACTAGGAATAGATGTTTAACTGTCTTATTTCCGATGGAAATAGATAGTAAACATTTTGCTATCACATTGTGACTCTCTGATTCGCCATCCAGGTTCTGGATCCACCTGTCATGTGGGGAAGCGTACCTGATCATTTTAGTACTAGCGATCTGCTTTAACAGACCTCTGCTAATATAGCTGTTCTCACTCTGTAAGACCAGCTTTGCATTCCTATTTCTTCCTAAGTCATTTATCTGAATAGGAAAGAATAAGTTGTTATTAACCCTTTCAATTCTGGCAAGGAATTGAGCATGACCTGCCAGATCTACAGATTCAACATAGTCCCTGTGGAGAGAAATGGTTAAAACATCACCTTCCAGAGAGACATTCTGGATCCTCTCTGGAGCAATTCTTACGGAAGGCTCATCTACAGGTGCGATTGCATCATTCACCTGCAGGATAGTCACGTCAGGTGACTGACTATTCCTAAAATGTACCTCTATCGAGTCAGGTCTTTCTTCTATCACATGGCAGTTACGATCAGATTGTACATGTGATTTCTCATAGGTTATAGGAAACTTAGCTTGCGACCATACAATTCCATTTACACAGTCAATAATTGTGTTAAGTCTTCTGGGTATATCTATACCTAGAATCAGTCGGTTATAGGGGAGATCTACCACTATCACCGGGTGTCTAAAGGTTTTGTTACCTATTTAAAACTTTAACCAGGTATTGCCAATAACATGAAGTGCATTTCCTCCAACACTCAACAGAGCATTGGGGAAATCTCTTAGCTTCGGCTTATCCGTTGCTAAGTCCATTACCTGCTGGAAGTAGGTATTGGATAAGATCGTGGCTTGTGAACCAGTATCTATTAACCCTTTGAAAGGCTGGGGTAGCGAATCCTGTATTTCTACAGACATGTAGTACCTTCCTTCATGTTCTTCTAATTCACATAAGAATTTAGAATGTGTCAACATATTACTTGTTTTCCATACATTACCGTTCACAGCAGTAGTTTCTACCTGTACTGAGGAATGCTCAGTCTTACCCACAGGCCCATCCCTTTTAGGAATATCTTGAACTGTCAAGCGGGAACTAGTGGTCGGCATCTCATCAGTTAACCCTTTCAGGGCTGGATCCTGGAAACTAGTGGCTGCTGGGGCTATTTTAGCCTTTGGCTGAAATGAAAAAACAGAGGAACACGTTGCGCCTCCTTCACCCGGAAGTGAAGTGACGGGATTGGCAATAGGTTTCCTAACACAACTATTGTTTATTTGACTGTTAGTACCTGGAAAGGAAACAGGGTTAGGTATTACATCTACTGACAACCTATCCTGTTTAGTCCCTGTAGCTATATTTGCTGCGGCACTTGTTGTTGCTGTTGCAATTGAACAGGTGTCTCTGCAATTTGAGCTGTCCCTAAAAAAGGATTGATAGCAAAGGCTTTGTTAATCTTTGTTATTTGCTCCATTAATTTGCCCATCTGATCTGTCAATTGACCAACCTGACGACGCAAATTATTTCCCCCATTGCCGTTTTGTCTTTGCCCATTAGAATTTGGCTGGGATGGCTGAGACTGTTGGGAGTTATTGGAAGCAGATTGGTTGTTTCTGTTTCCATATCTCCTATTTCCCTGAGGATTCCTTCTCCATTGGGAATTGCCTTGGTTTTTATTAACCCAGGGGCGTTTATTCCCATTGGTATTGGATTTTTCAGAGTTATTGTCAGAGGAGTTTGCAGAATTGCTTCTGGCGTTTTCCTGTTTCTGAGGCTTTGGTGTTTTCAAAACCTCAGAATAGGTCCTCTTTTTCTGTTGGGTTTCTAAACCTAACTGAATTTTAGTCTCTGATACCATTTTATCACCAGGTTTCTTAACCTTTGGCTGATTTTCGTCATGTGCATGGTGTATGGTATACAATTTCATGCACTGACTGACTAGCCATTCTAATGGTAGTTTACAATCATAATCTCTTGCTAGATTCATTTGTATACTTACCGGCATGGAATGAAAATACAGATCTTTGAAATCTGTGCTTTCATACCTGGGTTTTCTTTGGGCCACGGAGTATGCATTTTTAAGAATTACTAAAAATTCTCTGGGGCTTTGATCTGGACGGCACTTTAAGTTATAAAGCGCCTTCTTTGCAGAAGCAACGGTTTTATACTTACCATATTCCATGATTATTTCATATTTCATCTTGGACCAGGACATTAACTGCATAGCTTGAAGACTTTCAAGATGAACACGGCACATTGAATCAAAGGTCCATGTAATGAACCATTTCTTTTGAATGTCATCATACATGCCCAATGAATTAATTGCTCTATCATAATTTTCCAGATATGTTTCCTGAACCTCTAGAAAATTGTGGGACAGTCTCTCTAAGGAACTTAACAACCTTTGGCGATTCATAAACAGGCGTCGTTGATTTACGACTTCTGTTTCTTTTTAAACGTCTATGCGATCTGTCTGCTGAAGAGGAATTAGACCCGTACAACAGTGCAGATGGCATATCAGTCACATGGCCTTCAGAGTGGACAGTGCAATCACTTTCACTCCCATCACTCTGAGCTTCTTGTTCACTGTCACAATTCTGATCAGCATCAGAATCCTGACAGTGTACAGAACCATGTCTGTTTTCATTCCTATCATCTTGGACTGGACTCTCCCTCTCAAGTTTGGCCAAGACAGCTTTTTCAAACTGTTCTGCCCAAGATTGCCAAGGTTGTTTGGCAATGCCATGAGATGGAGAATTATGTTTTACAGGTGATATTCCTGAATTACTCACCTCATTCCTTACAGACTGTTTTATGAAAACCTGGTCTGGTGTGGGAAAATCATGACAAGGAGGGGATTTATAGATAGTCTTTTCTTTCATTTTTGTGCAACTTTTTGGCACAGAATGATGGCTATCAACCTCACTGCCTGATTTCAGACTCTCCTCTTCATATTTATCCAATTGCATTTTGAGCTGATTTATTTCCTGTGCATATTTATCCATCAAAGCTGTCATTTCTTTTTTATGATCAGCCTGACGGGTTTTATGCTCAGCAAGTAAATCTTGGAGTTTCCCATCTTGAATGCCAAATTGTTCACTGTACGTGTCCAGTTTGGTATTCAATACCTTGTTTTCATCTAACGCCTTAAGAAGTGCTGTCATAAAGAAAGGCCAAGAGTGTATTATGTACCCCATCTTTTTCTCTATGTTCTTTTGTTCAGCAATTACTTTAAGTTGTTTCAGTATGTGTTCATCAGTTATCATTGTGCATTTAGCATCCCATTCAATACTTTTTAACCAAACATCATAGCTTAAATCATTTTTCATATGTTTATGAATATTGATAAGAGCATTTTTTCTTAAGTCTTCAATTATTTCAGTATTATCTGTTACAGATGTATCGCTGCCGCTGGCCATATTTTATACAGTGATTTCATCTCAATACAAAACTCTTTTCTATATTAAGATTAATTGCATGAATTACACAAATATTATTATTGTATATGAAATATAATTTCAACTTAAACGATCTCAGCAGCGGCTCCAATTTGTGGGGATATTTATGGGATAATAATTGTAAACAGAGAGAATTGCCCACGATTTCAATTCTCAGATCCCTAAGAACGTTTATCGTTATAAGTGAAAATGTAAAACCATATACCGGTAATTAAAAATTACAAATTTGTTAAAAAAATAGATATTTATTTTTATATTCAAATGATAATAATATAAGTAATATGCATGATAATAATCAATGGAATTTTCAGTATAACATGAATATGTAATACAATATGGTAATTTAAAACAACATTTCCTAATGACTAAGACGTAGTTTAAGTCTAAAGCATTAGTTGTCAAGATTGATTTACGATGGGCTTCACAGAAGGAATGTGATGTTTCACACACAGAGCTACAGTGTAGGGCAATAGAACTTAGCTAGCAGTTAGAAATAACCCTTTCAATGCTGGTTAAACCTCTTCTCGGGATTTAAGATCTACTCCTATGTAATATTAAATAAAAATAATATTTAAATAGTCATAGTCTTTAATCATTTCCTTGATTCATCCAATTAAGAGAAAATCTACATGTTTAATAAGCTGATATTTTATTAATTTGTCTAAACAGATATTTTATCTTATTTATAGCAAATCAACACAGCTGGATAATATCACGATATTCTAATATGTGATTAATCACATAAATACATTATTATTGTTTTTATCTGCAGAATAAAAAGCTTAATTATGTATTTCTTATTTAGCTAAGATTTCTAAATCGAAATCTGATCGTGAATTATTCAGTCATTTATCATGCTATTAATTTTAATTAATTTTAATTAATTAATTAAATGCTAGTATATTTACCAGTTACGTAGATATTTTCTCATCAGATGTTCTCAGGTAGCTTAGTGTCATCGATCTCTTTCTCTGTATGGAGTGTGAGAGTTTCTTGGTTACTCTGATCACCCGATTCTGCCTGGACCTCTCTGAATCCCCAGAGTGTCGTAATGTGTTTCTCTTCAATCTTTGAATCTCCGACCTTTTCTCTTCCCTTGTCTTAACTTTTTAAAGGGAAAAATTCCTTAGGTGATAGCCAATCACAAATGTGGGGTGTGGTTGCCTTCTAGGTAATCATTTTAGTATTTGAACTCAAGAGGGCAGCCTTGTTCCACTACACATACCTATCCAGGAAAGAGTTAACTTTTCCTGGTGGCTATTTTTGACATCATTTACGTTATCTTTATGGTGGCTATAACTTTATTTTATCTGTCAGATCAAGAGAATTTCTTCAGACTATGCGTCTGCAAATTCTGCTATAATTCCTAAAATTGATAGTTTGTGAACTAAGTTTCACCTTAAACTATAATGGGACGTTGTACAATATCGAAAGTAAAATTTAATTATTGAATCTCCTCTGTCACCTAAGTCTGGGAATAGAATTTATACAGTCTGTCCATCCCCCGTTCTCAATGTCTTATCTATTTGGTTTGGTTATATACACATTCCATTCAGCTTGGGCAAAGCAGTCAGTTTCAGAGAAAGGATAGAAATGTTGTGTCTTTGTTAACTTGAAGATACAAAATGGAGTCTGGTCTGTTCAATAATGACTTCAGAATATACACTTTGTATTTCTATCATAGCACAAATGTCTGCCGATATAAATACCCTGACATAACCCCCCTTTAGTGGATATCATAGCCAAGTAATTTAGCTTATGAGTAGGCACTATGGAAGTCACAAGACATATTGTGCAATCACATCATTTCTAACATAGGCTCATGCGTGGAATGAACATCTTTGTATATTTTCGTACCTGTAAGTGTTTTGAACTTTACGCTTAGTACAATCAACCATAATATCATTATTATCATAACACACCCAATAACAATCTTAACATGGATGAACCAGTCAACACGATCAATAAGGTCAGTATCTAACTCAGAGTATTTAAATGTGTCCACAGAAATATTATCTTTCTTGATCGACATTTGGATAGTGTGGTTGGGCTTATGGTCCAGCAAGAACTTTAGATTAGGATCTAGAGGGATATCTAGATTCTGGAAGGGATCCACCATCTCAATAGCACTTTCGAGGACGTCAGTGTACACTGGGTATAGCGTAACGTCACCGATGGTTATACGAGAGTCGTGGGGTACCTTGATTAATGATACAGGTGCTGGTAAGGCAATTACTTTATTAGTCACCTGGTCCCTGCGAAAAACACTCATGTTTTTAAGACACGTGCTTACCAACCATTTATCTTTTACTAAGATAGCATGTACTAACGCATTACTGTCGGTTTTTGACATAGTCACTTGACATGTTTCAGAGCCATGTTTAAGGTACTCGATTCCGCACAAAGCATTGGTAGAATCGTACACAAAAGGTTTTCCATCACATTGGAAATTATTGTCTTTGAATTTCTCACAGTCATTCAAAATGGGTATTGAATACCAATCTGGTATCCACGGTTGAAAAGCCAAAACGTCTGGGGTTTGGACTTTTACATGGATATTTTCCTTCCATGTACCAACGTTATAAATTGTTTTCATTTGAAAAATGTTTTTGGGGGTTACATATGGTATGGCCAATAAAAAGCAAATCTCCATACGTTCTGGATCAATTAAGAGAGGTATAGCGCTCCCCATCTCAAAGGCCAGATTTAATTGCATAGGCTCAATTGTTTCTCCATCCACATTGGCAAGCATCGCATGAACAATATCCTTGGATACAAAATACAGAGGTATGCGTCCCCCTGCCAATTCGATCATTCCAGTTTGCACTTCGTCGAGAAAAGCAAGTGTGTGGAACAATATTGGGTCATGCAGAAATAGAAGTTCACGCTTAAATAAGTCATGACTTTGGTGCAACTCAGTGGATTTAGCAATTAACTCCGAATGCAAATTTGTTGTAACAACTGTGTCTTCCACAATAGTTAACACGTCTTGGAGAAGTGTTCTTTGCTCTTTTATCACCTGATGAATATCGTTAATGTGTTGTTTTAGCGCATAGATTTCCATATCCAGCTTTTGGACAGTAATAGAGTTGGCTGCAGACATTCCAGTTGCGACAACTGCACCAACAGTGGCACAAACTAATGCAACAATTATAGCGGTGAGGAACCTTTTGGGTCGGTTGCTCATCGAAATAGAACTGGATACAAATGGTTTCCGGGCTTGCTCCAAGATGTTTCGCACACGGTCCTGTGCTCTTTGGAGGTGCACCTGGTACCAAGTCTGTAACTCAGGAAGCTGCATCGATGAAATGTTGTACGCCTTCTCGATGGAAATTTTGGGGTCCAAGCTGACGAACACACGTCGGGTAAGGATCCTCTTCTCTGTTAAGATGAACCCTGGTGTCTCTTGAATCAGGATGCCGGAAGATGGTCCCATCTCTGCGATCGGGTCAGTCCGTAGCTCTTGGCACAGGAGCAGTACGATCCAGAAACACGCCACATCCTTCTTGGACATCTTTCGACAGTCACGGATCAGGAACTCGTTTCAGACTTATCTACTAATGATTCAAGGTTTGTTAAGTATACAAACTTATAACAGTGTGACATCACTTGGCCTAGGACAACACATTATTATGATTCATCAACATATGTATTTTCTCTAATTCTATTTTTATAACTTCATCCCTCACTACATTTATTACTGACTCCTCAGCAATATGCCTATAGCAGTAAAACTAGCTAGTAACCTGCTTAGAAAATGTAGTTATTGGATGGCAAGGAAATGGCTAATGACATGAACGTACATGAGATCATGGCACATCACAACATGTCACATCATACTATACCACGTGAATCAAGCATTCATCCAGGTTAGTCGTTCACCCTTCTGCATCCGAATCCACACCTATAATCCTTAATTGAGATTTAGGATGACAAGCACGCAACTGGTTAATGTGAACCCACTTTTCAATAAAATCACCATCCTTAGGAATTTTTATTTTGTACGCTACTGGGGAAATTTTGTCAATGATGACATATGGCCCTTTCCAAGAAGGTAAAAATTTCTTTTCCTTGACTTGATTTCGCGCAAAATTATACAGATAGACTTGATCTGTTATCTCATATTCCTTTTTCAAGGTTTTTAAATCATAATAGGTTTTAACCCCTGTTGCTGCTTTCTCTAGATTCTTTTGGGCAAAAGCAAACGCATGTTGTAAATGCTTGCGCAAATCTTCGATATACTGATGCGTAGTGGCAGCATTGATCAAATTATGATCCGAAGTACGATATAGTAAATGCTGTGGTAAAACCATCTTTCTTCCTGTCATCAATTCAAAAGGTGACAATTTGGTAGCAGTGCTAGGTGTAGCTCTAATCGCCATTAAAACTAGGGGCAATTTAATGTCCCAGTCTTTACCAGACTCCGTAACGTACGGTTAACATGTATTTGTTACCTCTTGAAGATCTTGTTACAGGACCTATAAAGTCAATTTGGATACCAGACCAGGGTAATGACACCCCCCTCTTCTGAAGTGGTGCACGATGGGTTGGACCATGGGGGTTGATATTGCGGACAAATCAAGCATCCCTGACAGTATGTCTTAACATCTCTTAACATGTGTGGCCAATATGCATAATCACGCAATATCTCATATGTGATCTTATCACCACGATGTCCAGATGTAGGTGCATTATGTGCGTGTTGGAGCATTAACCCTCGGTATACAGTTGGGACTACCCATTGTTGAATACCATGTTTAGAAGTTCTGACCAGCAACCCATCCATGATACTAAATTGGACTTTATATCTCGTCAGGATTTGTAAATCTTCATTATCTTTGCAATCCTCATCTGTGATGGGACTTGCAGTAGGGTCTTCTATATGTTTATAGAATATACCTATGACAGGATCGTTCTTCTGACTGGTAATCAGGTCCTCACTAGGAGCTTCTTGACTCCATTGCACGACATTTAAGTCGGCATTATCTCTAGCCTGTCGTCTAGTTATGGCTTCAACGTGAATTGAACCCATAAGATCATCAATGTTTAGGGTTTCACCATTGATGGCTGCTTGTTTTGCCAGTGAATCGGCTAAGTCATTACCATCCTTGTCAATACCTTCTATCTTAGAATGGCCTTTGGTTTTCTTCCAATATATGGTTAAACCATGTTCCTTAACCAACTCATCGATTTTACAAAACAATTTCCCATGTTTAACAGGTTTGTTATTGCTTTTCAGCATTTGGTTACGTTTCCAGCTAGGCAGATATTCAACGAAACTGTTGCGAACATAGTTGGAATCAGTTATGATAACAAATTCTGTGATACTATATTCTATTGCCATTTGAATGGTCTTATATACTGCACAGAGTTCGGCTATCTGACTGCTTTTAGGACCAATATTGTATCCTATAGATACATTGGGATAATCACCTATCCACGCGATTCCGATACCTGCAACTAACTTCCGTTCAGCACCAGCGACGTGGTGATATGAACAACCATCAATGTATACCCACGGTAGTGGTCGACAGTATTCTTCGTCATAAACTTTATAAGGGGATAGCAATTGCTCTTCTAGGAAGTCATCTCCGGTGTCATTATCATCCAGAGATGGAGCAGTACAGTCATGTAATTCTGCTAAACCTTGGGCAACTGGGCTTCTCTTATTATGTTTATAACGGACTTCTAACGGCCATCCCTGTAAGGATAGAGTCCATGCAGTAATCCGACTGTTAGAGAGATTACCGTCTCTAATTCTTTCACTCTGCAGATACTGTAGAGGTTGGTGAGCTGTTTCTACAATTATTTTCTCACCTTGGATGTAGCTACGAAAATTTTGTAGTGCCCAAACAGTCGACAACAACGCCTTCTCACACGCGTTGAATTTAACTTCAACAGGTGACAAAGTCTTGCTAGCATATGCAATAACTTTGTTTAAGCTGTCCTGCTTCTGATACAGTACAGCACTTATGCTTAAATCGGTATATCCTGTCTCCAGATAGAAGGGTTTACCCCCCTCTGGGTATGCTAAACAGGGTGCCTGAGTGAGCTTCCTCCTCAGTTCACTTACCGCTAGGTCCTGAGGCTCCCCCCAGTTCCAGGTAGTTTCCTTTTTAAGCAGGTGTAAGAGTGGTTTCGTTATTTCTGCATAGTTATCTATAAACTTACGGGAGTAGTTAGTCATACCAAGGAACGATCTTAATTCCCTGATGTTTGAAGGTGTTTTAGCCTTTAGTACGGCTTCAACCTTCTTCCTCTGGGGATTTAATCCTTCAGAGGTTACCTCATGTCCGAGGAAATTGACATGGGTGCGACACCATTGCGCCTCATGTAAAGACAGTTTAATCCCTGCCTCTCTTAACTGAGTGAGAACATGTCTAATCTCTATGATATGCTTATCAAAGGAAGTGCTTTTCAGCAAGACATCGTCGACATATGATAACGTTCCTCTCTCGAGTGCGTCAGGCATAGCTTTATGCATGAACACAGCGAATTCATGACCAGAGTTTATGTAACCGAAAGGCATACGGGTCCAGGTATACTGCTGCTTTCCAAATGTAAAGGCCAATTTGTATTGGTCTTCATTATGGACTGGTACAGTCCAATATCCCTGTGCACAGTCAATGGTAGTGAATATTTTGGATCCCTGCATTTGTACCAAACATTGGTCTATGTATGGCACTGGCCAACCAGACATATAGACGTGTTTATTTAGCTGTCGTAAGTCAGCGCATAAACGCCATTGTCCATTAGGTTTCAGAATCCCCAAGATCGGATTATTATACGAACTGTGCACTGGACGTATAATGCCCCTTTCCTTTAAATTCTGAATGATGTCTTGTAGACCATCGTATGACGCTAATGGGAGTCTATATTGTTTGATAAATACAGGTGATAAATTTGGATCAGTTTGTATTCTGGCTACGTGGAGGTTAGTTAACCCACAGTCGTAGGAATCTTTGGCAAAAATATCTTGGAATTCCAAAAGGATTTCCTTTAGCTGTTGCCGCTCAGCATCGTTGGAGCAACCGTCAGCTAAAGATATTTGCTCTTCTAGCCTTTCCTGAAATCCTGGAAAGATTTCAGGCTGGCCTATCTCATAAGCTTCTTCAAGCCTAGAAGTTAGGTCAGTTCGGTGTTGACTTACCTTTTCTCTTTGGTCGTGATACTCTTGTGATTCCTGCTCATTGAGCGGATGATCGAAGGTGATTGATGCTTCTTCGATTTTACATGAGCCGTCTTCGACGTTGAAGGGATATACAGATAGGATAGTGAATAATCCCTCTGGGGAGGAATGGAATATTTGATCGACAATTTCGTCCTCAGTTAAGTATTCTTCAGGGATGAGGCCTATAATTTGGTTTTGGAAACCAAATGTATAGTACTCAGCATCCAATGCTAGACCTAATAATGTTCCTTTTGGTAAAGTAACACTATTGGGTGTAACATTGTTGACCATGATATAGGTGGGATTCTTACCAATACTTACCATTGGTGTATGTGTTACCACCATCCCTAATTTTTGTATCCTGTTGGATAAACAGATTAGGGCATCAGAGTTTACTAATCTCTGACCCTCGTTGACTTGTAGGGGTAAAAGAAAATTACTTGTCCCTTGTGGAATGGTTATGTCACCAGGAACTTGGATACTTACCGCATATGGGAGTATTTGTCCTGATTTCAGGGCGTTTTCCTCGTGAAGGTATCCACAAGGATTACCTTTTAACCTTGTCCACAAGTTGGAATTAATCAGGTCAAGGTGTATGGCAAAGCGATGTATGACATCATTGCCAATGTAAACCTGATAGCAAGGTTCGTCTATCACTAGGAATAGATGTTTAACTGTCTTATTTCCGATGGAAATAGATAGTAAACATTTTGCTATCACATTGTGACTCTCTGATTCGCCATCCAGGTTCTGGATCCACCTGTCATGTGGGGAAGCGTACCTGATCATTTTAGTACTAGCGATCTGCTTTAACAGACCTCTGCTAATATAGCTGTTCTCACTCTGTAAGACCAGCTTTGCATTCCTATTTCTTCCTAAGTCATTTATCTGAATAGGAAAGAATAAGTTGTTATTAACCCTTTCAATTCTGGCAAGGAATTGAGCATGACCTGCCAGATCTACAGATTCAACATAGTCCCTGTGGAGAGAAATGGTTAAAACATCACCTTCCAGAGAGACATTCTGGATCCTCTCTGGAGCAATTCTTACGGAATGCTCATCTACAGGTGCGATTGCATCATTCACCTGCAGGATAGTCACGTCAGGTGACTGACTATTCCTAAAATGTACCTCTATCGAGTCAGGTCTTTCTTCTATCACATGGCAGTTACGATCAGATTGTACATGTGATTTCTCATAGGTTATAGGAAACTTAGCTTGCGACCATACAATTCCATTTACACAGTCAATAATTGTGTTAAGTCTTCTGGGTATATCTATACCTAGAATCAGTCGGTTATAGGGGAGATCTACCACTATCACCGGGTGTCTAAAGGTTTTGTTACCTATTTAAAACTTTAACCAGGTATTGCCAATAACATGAAGTGCATTTCCTCCAACACTCAACAGAGCATTGGGGAAATCTCTTAGCTTCGGCTTATCCGTTGCTAAGTCCATTACCTGCTGGAAGTAGGTATTGGATAAGATCGTGGCTTGTGAACCAGTATCTATTAACCCATTGAAAGGCTGGGGTAGCGAATCCTGTATTTCTACAGACATGTAGTACCTTCCTTCATGTTCTTCTAATTCACATAAGAATTTAGAATGTGTCAACATATTACTTGTTTTCCATACATTACCGGTCACAGCAGTAGTTTCTACCTGTACTGAGGAATGCTCAGTCTTACCCACAGGCCCATCCCTTTTAGGAATATCTTGAACTGTCAAGCAGGAACTAGTGGTCGGCATCTCATCAGTTAACCCTTTCAGGGCTGGATCCTGGAAACTAGTGGCTGCTGGGGCTATTTTAGCCTTTGGCTGAAATGAAAAAACAGAGGAACACGTTGCGCCTCCTTCACCCGGAAGTGAAGTGACGGGATTGGCAATAGGTTTCCTAACACAACTATTGTTTATTTGACTGTTAGTACCTGGAAAGGAAACAGGGTTAGGTATTACATCTACTGACAACCTATCCTGTTTAGTCACTGTAGCTATATTTGCTGCGGCACTTGTTGTTGCTGTTGCAATTGAACAGGTGTCTCTGCAATTTGAGCTGTCCCTAAAAAAGGATTGATAGCAAAGGCTTTGTTAATCTTTGTTATTTGCTCCATTAATTTGCCCATCTGATCTGTCAATTGACCAACCTGACGACGCAAATTATTTCCCCCATTGCCGTTTTGTCTTTGCCCATTAGAATTTGGCTGGGATGGCTGAGACTGTTGGGAGTTATTGGAAGCAGATTGGTTGTTTCTGTTTCCATATCTCCTATTTCCCTGAGGATTCCTTCTCCATTGGGAATTGCCTTGGTTTTTATTAACCCAGGGGCGTTTATTCCCATTGGTATTGGATTTTTCAGAGTTATTGTCAGAGGAGTTTGCAGAATTGCTTCTGGGGTTTTCCTGTTTCTGAGGCTTTGGTGTTTTCAAAACCTCAGAATAGGTCCTCTTTTTCTGTTGGGTTTCTAAACCTAACTGAATTTTAGTCTCTGATACCATTTTATCACCAGGTTTCTTAACCTTTGGCTGATTTTCGTCATGTGCATGGTGTATGGTATACAATTTCATGCACTGACTGACTAGCCATTCTAATGGTAGTTTACAATCATAATCTCTTGCTAGATTCATTTGTATACTTACCGGCATGGAATGAAAATACAGATCTTTGAAATCTGTGCTTTCATACCTGGGTTTTCTTTGGGCCACGGAGTATGCATTTTTAAGAATTACTAAAAATTCTCTGGGGCTTTGATCTGGACGGCACTTTAAGTTATAAAGCGCCTTCTTTGCAGAAGCAACGGTTTTATACTTACCATATTCCATGATTATTTCATATTTCATCTTGGACCAGGACATTAACTGCATAGCTTGAAGACTTTCAAGATGAACACGGCACATTGAATCAAAGGTCCATGTAATGAACCATTTCTTTTGAATGTCATCATACATGCCCAATGAATTCATTGCTCTATCATAATTTTCCAGATGTTCAGATATGTTTCCTGAACCTCTAGAAAATTGTGGGACAGTCTCTCTAAGGAACTTAACAACCTTTGGCGATTCATAAACAGGCGTCGTTGATTTACGACTTCTGTTTCTTTTTAAACGTCTATGCGATCTGTCTGCTGAAGAGGAATTAGACCCGTACAACAGTGCAGATGGCATATCAGTCACATGGCCTTCAGAGTGGACAGTGCAATCACTTTCACTCCCATCACTCTGAGCTTCTTGTTCACTGTCACAATTCTGATCAGCATCAGAATCCTGACAGTGTACAGAACCATGTCTGTTTTCATTCCTATCATCTTGGACTGGACTCTCCCTCTCAAGTTTGGCCAAGACAGCTTTTTCAAACTGTTCTGCCCAAGATTGCCAAGGTTGTTTGGCAATGCCATGAGATGGAGAATTATGTTTTACAGGTGATATTCCTGAATTACTCACCTCATTCCTTACAGACTGTTTTATGAAAACCTGGTCTGGTGTGGGAAAATCATGACAAGGAGGGGATTTATAGATAGTCTTTTCTTTCATTTTTGTGCAACTTTTTGGCACAGAATGATGGCTATCAACCTCACTGCCTGATTTCAGACTCTCCTCTTCATATTTATCCAATTGCATTTTGAGCTGATTTATTTCCTGTGCATATTTATCCATCAAAGCTGTCATTTCTTTTTCATGATCAGCCTGACGGGTTTTATGCTCAGCAAGTAAATCTTGGAGTTTCCCATCTTGAATGCCAAATTGTTCACTGTACGTGTCCAGTTTGGTATTCAATACCTTGTTTTCATCTAACGCCTTAAGAAGTGCTGTCATAAAGAAAGGCCAAGAGTGTATTATGTACCCCATCTTTTTCTCTATGTTCTTTTGTTCAGCAATTACTTTAAGTTGTTTCAGTATGTGTTCATCAGTTATCATTGTGCATTTAGCATCCCATTCAATACTTTTTAACCAAACATCATAGCTTAAATAATTTTTCATATGTTTATGAATATTGATTAGAGCATTTTTTCTTAAGTCTTCAATTATTTCAGTATTATCTGTTACAGATGTATCGCTGCCGCTGGCCATATTTTATACAGTGATTTCATCTCAATACAAAACTCTTTTCTATATTAAGATTAATTGCATGAATTACACAAATATTATTATTGTATATGGAATATAATTTCAACTTAAACGATCTCAGCAGCGGCTCCAATTTGTGGGGATATTTATGGGATAATAATTGTAAACAGAGAGAATTGCCCACGATTTCAATTCTCAGATCCCTAAGAACGTTTATCGTTATAAGTGAAAATGTAAAACCATATACCGGTAATTAAAAATTACAAATTTGTTAAAAAAATAGATATTTATTTTTATATTCAAATGATAATAATATAAGTAATATGCATGATAATAATCAATGGAATTTTCAGTATAACATGAATATGTAATACAATATGGTAATTTAAAACAACATTTCCTAATGACTAAGACGTAGTTTAAGTCTAAAGCATTAGTTGTCAAGATTGATTTACGATGGGCTTCACAGAAGGAATGTGATGTTTCACACACAGAGCTACAGTGTAGGGCAATAGAACTTAGCTAGCAGTTAGAAATAACCCTTTCAATGCTGGTTAAACCTCTTCTCGGGATTTAAGATCTACTCCTATGTAATATTAAATAAAAATAATATTTAAATAGTCATAGTCTTTAATCATTTCCTTGATTCATCCAATTAAGAGAAAATCTACATGTTTAATAAGCTGATATTTTATTAATTTGTCTAAACAGATATTTTATCTTATTTATAGCAAATCAACACAGCTGGATAATATCACGATATTCTAATATGTGATTAATCACATAAATACATTATTATTGTTTTTATCTGCAGAATAAATAGCTTAATTATGTATTTCTTATTTAGCTAAGATTTCTAAATCGAAATCTGATCGTGAATTATTCAGTCATATATCATGCTATTAATTTTAATTAATTTTAATTAATTAATTAAATGCTAGTATATTTACCAGTTACGTAGATATTTTCTCATCAGATGTTCTCAGGTAGCTTAGTGTCATCGATCTCTTTCTCTGTATGGAGTGTGAGAGTTTCTTGGTTACTCTGATCACCCGATTCTGCCTGGACCTCTCTGAATCCCCAGAGTGTCGTAATGTGTTTCTCTTCAATCTTTGAATCTCCGACCTTTTCTCTTCCCTTGTCTTAACTTTTTAAAGGGAAAAATTCCTTAGGTGATAGCCAATCACAAATGTGGGGTGTGGTTGCCTTCTAGATAATCATTTTAGTATTTGAACTCAAGAGGGCAGCCTTGTTCCACTACACATACCTATCCAGGAAAGAGTTAACTTTTCCTGGTGGCTATTTTTGACGTCATTTACGTTATCTTTATGGTGGCTATAACTTTATTTTATCTGTCAGATCAAGAGAATTTCTTCAGACTATGCGTCTGCAAATTCTGCTATAATTCCTAAAATTGATAGTTTGTGAACTAAGTTTCACCTTAAACTATAATGGGACGTTGTACAATATCGAAAGTAAAATTTAATTATTGAATCTCCTCTGTCACCTAAGTCTGGGAATAGAATTTATACAGTCTGTCTACCCCCATTCTCAATGTCTTATCTATTTGGTTTGGTTATATACACATTCCATTCAGCTTGGGCAAAGCAGTCAGTTTCAGAGAAAGGATAGAAATGTTGTGTCTTTGTTAACTTGAAGATACAAAATGGAGTCTGGTCTGTTCAATAATGACTTCAGAATATACACTTTGTATTTCTATCATAGCACAAATGTCTGCCGATATAAATACCCTGACAGCACTGGGCAAGAGGGCACAGTATCCACTGTGAACCTCACACAGAAGCTGGCAGGCAGGCAACTGCTCTTCTATTATAGTGAAAAAAATTATTTCTTTAAAATCTAAAGCTTAAGCTATTGTTAAAACAGATATGAGTGGTGGCACTGGGCAAGTAGGCACAGTATCCAATGTGAACCTCACACAGAAGCTGGCAGGCAGGCAACTGCTCTTCTATTACAATGAAAACAAATTATTTATTTAAAATCTAAAATAATTTGTAAAATACGGGAGAGCGCACCTTTTAAAAAGTAAATATAAACAAGATACAAATAGTAAATAATAAAAATGTTATAGTGTAAACGTTAGCAGCTAGACTTAAAGCAAAACTCCTTAATGATCATGCCCTAGTATATGAAAATAAAAAATGTCAGCGCTATATATGGTAGCCTATACAGTGAGGCAACCTATAAAAATGTGCAAAAAAAAATCACCAAACAAAACTCTGTGAGTTTAGTAGTAAATGGATAGAAACACTTAAATCCCACAGTAGTCTAGATTTATGCACAAAAAATATATAAAAAACTTGCTTAAGCGTCCATATAGTCTTATAAGGGAGTCTTGAAGGGGTTAATCCTGTGTTGAGATGGGAGATACACTGTAGCTTTTACCTTTAAAAGATACAAAAGAAAACTTTCATAGTGTAAAACCGTTTTATTAAATCACAAGATACCCTTCCCCCCAAATAGGAACCCTTACTTGAGCAAGTTGTGATATTTGTTTCCAATATATCACGAAATACACATTTGTAAAATCAGAGGCTGTGTAGCCGTTTACCGTCCGCTGCTCTCAGTAGTTTCAAAATTCCCGCCCGATCTCAGCGCTGATACGGTGGGTTCTCTCCTGCAGCATGGGAGCATCAGTGTGTGGACGATTGTAAGCCGGCTATGAGCATCAGACCTCTGCACCCGATATCACATCAACGCGTTTCGCCCTCTACACCGGGCTTTGTCAAGATAGTGTATCGGATAAGAACAGCATCTTTAAATACATTTTCTTTTGATCAGCTAATAATCAACTGCTGATCAAATAATAGTCTAAAACATATTCAAGGTGGAGGATAAACAGGATCCTCTCATTACTTAACAATTTAGAAATGTGTATAACATACACGTACTTCATCTTAATTAAAAATATTAAATCACATCTAAAATCATTATGGAGGAAACATTATAGTGTAAAGAATTGTACTAATGTCAAAGACAATAAAATATATTATAAAACATGAGGTAGATGATATAAGTCCTTTAGACATTTATGCACTTATAAGTGCATAAATGTCTAAAGGACTTATATCATCTACCTCATGTTTTATAATATATTTTATTGTCTTTGACATTAGTACAATTGCATAAATGTCTAAAGGACTTATATCATCTACCTCATGTTTTATAATATATTTTATTGTCTTTGACATTAGTACAATTCTTTACACTATAATGTTTCCTCCATAATGATTTTAGATGTGATTTAATATTTTTAATTAAGATGAAGTACGTGTATGTTATACACATTTCTAAATTGTTAAGTAATGAGAGGATCCTGTTTATCCTCCACCTTGAATATGTTTTAGACTATTATTTGATCAGCAGTTGATTATTAGCTGATCAAAAGAAAATGTATTTAAAGATGCTGTTCTTATCCGATACACTATCTTGACAAAGCCCGGTGTAGAGGGCGAAACGCGTTGATGTGATATCGGGTGCAGAGGTCTGATGCTCATAGCCGGCTTACAATCGTCCACACACTGATGCTCCCATGCTGCAGGAGAGAACCCACCGTATCAGCGCTGAGATCGGGCGGGAATTTTGAAACTACTGAGAGCAGCGGACGGTAAACGGCTACAAAGCCTCTGATTTTACAAATGTGTATTTCGTGATATATTGGAAACAAATATCACAACTTGCTCAAGTAAGGGTTCCTATTTGGGGGGAAGGGTATCTTGTGATTTAATAAAACGGTTTTACACTATGAAAGTTTTCTTTTGTATCTTTTAAAGGTAAAAGCTACAGTGTATCTCCCATCTCAACACAGGATTAACCCCTTCAAGACTCCCTTATAAGACTATATGGACTCTTAAGCAAGTTTTTTATATATTTTTTGTGCATAAATCTAGACTACTGTGGGATTTAAGTGTTTCTATCCATTTACTACTAAACTCACAGAGTTTTGTTTGATGATTTTTTTTGCACATTTTTATAGGTTGCCTCACTGTATAGGCTACCATATATAGCGCTGACATTTTTTATTTTCATTTAAAATCTAAAGCTTAACCAATTGTTAAAACAGATATGAGTGGTGGCACTGACTGTGCAAATGGGCAAGGCATCCAACCTGACACAGAAGCTGGCAGGCAGGCAACTGCTCTTCTATTACAGTGAAAACAAATTATTTATTTTAAATCTAAAGCTTAACCAATTGTTAAAACAGATATGAGTGGTGGCACTGGGCAAGTAGGCACAGTATCCAATGTGAACCTCACACAGAAGCTGGCAGGCAGGCAACTGCTCTTCTATTACAGTGGAAACAAAATTTTGGTTGTAAAAGCACGCTATAGAGACACCAGATGAGTGGCAACTGTCAAAGTACGCTGGCAGGGTTGTGCAGGGCACACGCTGAAGGAAGGCCTGACAGAGCCGCTTGAAGGACACTGACTGGCTGCTATTAGCTTACACTGGATACCTTTTTTCTTTGTAAAAGCACGCTAAAGAGACACCAGATATGATTGGCAACTGTCAAAGCACGCTGGCACAGGTCTGCAGAGCACACGCTGAAGTAGGCCTGACACCCAGACGCTTGCAGACAACTAACTGATCTTCTATTACAGTGAAAAAAAATTATTTCTTTAAAATCTAAAGCTTAAGCTATTGTTAAAACAGATATGAGTGGTGGCACTGGGCAAGTAGGCACAGTATCCAATGTGAACCTCACACAGAAGCTGGCAGACAGGCAACTGCTCTTCTATTACAATGAAAACAAATTATTTATTTAAAATCTAAAGCTTAACCAATTGTTAAAACAGATATGAGTGGTGGCACTGACTGTGCAAATGGGCAAGGCATCCAACCTGACACAGAAGCTGGCAGGCAGGCAACTGCTCTTCTATTACAGTGAAAACAAATTATTTATTTTAAATCTAAAGCTTAACCAATTGTTAAAACAGATATGAGTGGTGGCACTGGGCAAGTAGGCACAGTATCCAATGTGAACCTCACACAGAAGCTGGCAGGCAGGCAACTGCTCTTCTATTACAGTGGAAACAAAATTTTGGTTGTAAAAGCACGCTATAGAGACACCAGATATGAGTGGCAACTGTCAAAGTACGCTGGCAGGGTTGTGCAGGGCACACGCTGAAGGAAGGCCTAACAGAGCCGCTTGAAGGACACTGACTGGCTGCTATTAGCTTACACTGGAAACCTTTTTTCTTTGTAAAAGCACTATGATTGGCAACTGTCAAAGCACGCTGGCACAGGTCTGCAGAGCACACGCTGAAGTAGGCCTGACACCCAGACGCTTGCAGACAACTAACTGATCTTCTATTACAGTGGAAAAAAATGATTTCTTTAAAATCTAAAGCTTAAGCTATTGTTAAAACAGATATGAGTGGTGGCACTGACTGTGCAAATGGGCAAGGCATCCAACCTGACACAGAAGCTGGCAGGCAGGCAACTGCTCTTCTATTACAGTGAAAAAAAATGATTTCTTTAAAATCTAATGCTAAGCTATTGTTAAAACAGATATGAGTGGTGGCACTGACTGTGCAAATGGGCAAGGCATCCAACCTGACACAGAAGCTGGCAGGCAGGCAACTGCTCTTCTATTACAGTGAAAAAAAAATGATTTCTTTAAAATCTAAAGCTTAAGCTATTGTTAAAACAGATATGAGTGGTGGCACTGACTGTGCAAATGGGCAAGGCATCCAACCTGACACACAAGCTGGCAGGCAGGCAACTGCTCTTCTATTACAGTGAAAAAAATGATTTCTTTAAAATCTAATGCTTAAGCTATTGTTAAAACAGATATGAGTGGTGGCACTGACTGTGCAAATGGGCAAGGCATCCAACCTGACACAGAAGCTGGCAGGCAGGCAACTGCTCTTCTATTACAGTGAAAACAAATTATTTATTTTAAATCTAAAGCTTAACCAATTGTCAAAACAGATATGAGTGGTGGCACTGGGCAAGTGGGCACAGTATCCAATGTGAACCTCACACAGAAGCTGGCAGGCGGGGCAACTGCTCTTCTATTACAGTGAAAAAAAAATATTTATTTTAAATGTAAAGCTTAACCTATTGTTAAAACAGATATGAGTGGTGGCACTGGGCAAGTAGGCACAGTATCCAATGTGAACCTCACACAGAAGCTGGCAGGCAGGCACCTGCAATTACATTACACAGGAAAAAAAAAAAAAGCTGCCTGATGTTATAGCCCTAAAAAGGTCTTTTTGGGGTGCTGTCCTTACAGCAGAGATCAGATGAGTCGTTCAGGATTGTAGTGGACACTGAATACCCTAGCCTAGCTATCAATTTCCCTATCTAATCAGCAGCAGCTAAACTTTCCCTCCTCTCACTAAGCATGCAGCTTCAGAATGAATCGAAAATGGATGCTGGGAGGGAGGTTGGAGGGTGTGGAAGGGAGGGAGTGCTGCTGATTGGCTGGAATGTGTCTGCTGACCGAGAGGCACAGGGTCAAAGTTTGCCCAATGATGACGAATAGGGGGCAGATCGAACTGCGCATGTGTCCTCCCGCCGCGGCGAACGCGAACACGCTAAGTTCGCCGGGAACTGTTCGCCGGCGGACAGTTCGGTACATCACTATTCATAAATTTTATTTTTTATATTGTTAATATGTTCACCCATTCTTATCTTTAATTTTCTGGTGGTTTTCCCAACATGGACAGGTTAAAAGGTTTATAACATTAGTTGTATTGCACGTGATTAATGTATGGATTTTGTAATCTTCTTCTAAATTACTCCTGGATGTGAATTGTTTTATTCTTCTACTTGGACTTTTCCTTAATCTACATCCTGTGCAATTATTGCAATAATAACAACCTTTCTGTCCATCTAAGAAATTAGCTTCTCTTTTCTCTTTATCTAAAAAACTTTTGGTTAAAATCTGCCTAAAATTCTTAGCCCCTCTAAAAATAAATTTGGGCTGTTCATTTACAAAAGGTAAAATATCCGAATCTTCTTTTTAAACATGCCAGTGTTTTTTAAAAATATTACAGACTGACTTATTATTAGTACTGAAATTTAAAATAAGGGGAATAGACTCATTATTTTTCTCTTCTTTATTTTTATTATTATATTTCAAAAGTTGATTTCTGTCCTTCCTACCTATCTCTTCTATAATATTTTTAATAGAGGTTGGATCGTATCCCTTATCTATAAATTGTTGTGCTAAGTCCGTTGATTGATTCTGATAGTCTTTAAGGTCCGTACAGTTTCTTCTTAATCTGAGGAACTGTCCTTTTGGTACATTTGCAAGTCAAGGTTTAGAATGGCAACTTTGTAATTCAATAAAACTATTAACATCCACTTTTTTAAAATGGGTTTGCTTTTAATTTGGTCAGACTCTATAAAAACATCCAGATCTAGAAAGGTGATACTTTGATCACTAATATTATAAGTAAGTTTTATATTCCAGTCATTAGAATTCAAATTATCCAAAAAAATCAACCAGGGAACTTTTATTACCTTTCCATATGATAAAAATGTAATCTATATAATGCATATAAAGGACCAGGTTTGCTCCCAATTCCATGCTGGGCTGAACAAATAATTCCTCCCAATGTGACATGAATAAATTCACATAGCTAGGAGCAAACCTGGTCCCCATCGCTCTTCCCTGGATCTGCAAATAATAATGGTTTTCATACCCCAAAAAAATATGTTTTAAAATAATCTCAATTCCCTTTAAAATGAATTCTACTTGTAATTCGTTAAAATTGCTAAACTTTTGTAAAAAATGTCTGGCGGCCTTACAACCTTACAACCTCTGTCATGGGCTATATACAAGTAGTCATAGTATATCCTTTTTCCCATTTAAATTCATTTAAAATGTTAAGTAGACTGATTGTGTCTTTAAGATAGGTCAGACATTGCTTCACTATGTTCTGTAAAAATCTATCAATGTATTGTGACAGATTAGATAAAAGTGATCCTATGCCAGATACTATTGGCCTCCCTGGTAAATATTAAAAAATATTTTTGTGGATTTTAGGTAATACATAAATCACTGGAATTTTCAGATATTCAATTATTAGAAACTTATATTCTCTTTTATTTAAAATACCTATTTCTAAACCTTCTTTAAGAAAATTCTCGTATTCTTTTTTTATCCTACTTAAAGGGTTGTCAACCAATTTAAGGTAGGTGAGGGCATCATCTAGTTGTTTCTGTATTTCTTCTACATATTTTGTTTTTTGCCAGATGACCACACCACCACCCTTATCTGCTGGTTTAATCACAATAGACATATATTCTTTTAATTATTTTAATGCTTGTTTTTCCTTTAATGATAAATTATTTTGATATTTATTTAGAGGTTTTAATTTCTTCAAGTCTTTTAAGCATAATCTTTAAGAGACTTTCATTTCTTCAGATTTTTTTTTTTTTGTCAATCTGTTTTTATTGAAACATTTATGAAATGGGGTACAAAATGAAGAAAAGGGAGTGTACGTTTTCCATACAATTTGGTGTCTTAATGTTACAGTATAGCTTTTCTAGCGCGTTACATCCTCATTTTATATTAGATGCGCCAATCGCTGCAACACAAGCCATGTTTCAAGAAATGGTATAAAGGTTAGTCTATGTTTGCTCCAACAGTAGATTACATGCGTACAGTATAACTGAGTAAGTATGCTATTCAGAAACAGTACAGGTACAGTAATAGTACATCTAGGCATGGCATGGTTATCCTATCACAATACAGGTTCGGTGAACGTGAGGCTGCTATGGGGTAACCGCTGTCCAATTTACGTGTACATGTTAAGCTTGACTGTCAAATGTTACTGTAAACACGTAGTCTGACTACGCACGTCTAAGGTCTCAAATAATGGGTTGCAGGTGTGCCGTCTAGCAGTCTGACTTGTTATGAACATACTGAGATAATTAGCAGTGTATTGAGCACCAAAATGTAAGTGTACGGAGTCTTGGTAAGTTTAACTAGGGGGGGATTGGGAGTACTGCTCGGGAGGTAGATCTCAATTGTCGGCGCTATCAGTGGGCGTTATTGGATGTACAGTCTCTGGTCTGTCTGGCTTTAGTATTTGTAAGTCTTGAGATCCCTATCTGGTGACCTGTAGGGTGTAGGGTAAGTACCTATGTGGATTTCAAGGGTCTGTCCTCTGCCAGCCCCTTGTGTGGTCCAGGGGCCTCTATGCCTCCCAGTATGCGCCCATGGACATCCCATATTTCCATGTTTCTCCTTGTATTATCAGGAATTAGCTACCAACTAAACTGGCCGATCCTAGGCGCCTGACCTAGGGTCGGGGTGTTCCTTCGGGGGGGGAGAGGGGGGAGGGAAGGGGGTGAGAGGTCACAGTCGCCATAGGGAATGCGGTCCCCCCACAACCTACTCCAGTATCCAGCCGCACGCCTCCTCGGGGTCCGGAGGAGGTCCCTCACGGTTCTGTCACCCGGTGCGGTCCAAGTCCCGATTCCGCGCCGGACGCTGGTGCAGGTGGTAGGGTCGGTCTACCCGATATGTGTAGTATCCACGGTGTCCAGACCTGCATGTATTTTTCTGTGGTGCCACGTAACGCGGCAGTCAGTTGTTCCATTCCGTGTATTTCCTCCACCTTGTCCATCCAGTTTTGCAGGGTGGGTACCTGTGAGGTGCGCCATCTCGTGGGGATGAGTATCTTAGCTGCATTCAGGAGGTGCTTGACCAGAGTCTTTTTATATTTTGAGATAGGGAGCGGTGTGTGATGAAGAAGCATCTGGAGTGGTCGCATAGGAATATCTGTGTCCGTGATATGTTTGATCTGGTTTCGAATTTGACTCCAGTATGGGGTTATCTTCCGGCAGGACCACCAAATATGGAGGGTTGTGCCAATCTCGTTTTCGCAGCGCCAGCAGGTCGCCGAGGCGTCTGGTATCATTTGTTGGATCCGCTCGGGCGTCCTGTACCAATTGGTCAGCAGCTTGTAGTTGAGTTCTTGTTGTTTGGAGCTTAATGAGCTTTGGTGGGTCAGGATATGTATGTTAGTCCATTGATGGGCTGTCAGCGTGACTCCTGTGGCTTCCTCCCAGCGCGCTATGTGTTTCAGTGGTTCCCTCGGTGTGGAGGTTATCAGCATCTCGTAGAGGTGTGAGATTCCCCTGCAGATGTGTCGTCTCTGTGTGCATAGTTTCTCGAACTTAGTCAGAGGTCTGTGTATCAAGTTTTTGCCCGGGAGGGCCTGGTAGTAAGATTTGACCTGGAAGTATCGAAATCTGTCCAGCCCCGTCGGTGTCCGATCAGGTATTAGGTCGGGTAGTTGCTGCATTGTGTCGTTCTTGCACCACTGTTGCATATCCGTCCAGTCCACGGCCCCAAAAGCCTCGATATCACGTGGTGTGAGTCCTCCAGCTAGGTCTGGGTTGTGCGTGATCGGTGTCAGCGGTCCCGGAGTAGTCGTCAGTGCCAGTCTAGACCTGATGGCGTACCAGACTTTCAGGGTGGCTCCGATAAACGGGTGCTTGTGGGTTCTCGCGATGGTTAACGGGCCTCCCAGCCACAGTGTCGCTGGTAGTGAGCCATTCAATTGGTTCCGTTCCATATGTATCCATTGCTTCTGTGTTTCTGAGACATGCCAGTCAACGATCCTGTGGATGTGTACCGCTCTATAGTAATCTAGAAGCGATGTTAGAACTGCTCCCCCTTGCGACTTTGGCAGACTGAGTTGTGTCCTCTTTAGTCTAGGTGCCTTGGATAGCCAGATGAACCGAGTAATGGCCGTGTCCATGGCTCTAAAAAAGGGCTTCGGTATAGCGATCGGTATGGTCTGAAACAGGTAAAGGAGTCGAGGCAAGAGATTCATTTTTATTCATTCTCCCGAACCACGAGACGCTAAGTCCGGCCCATCTGACCAACTTTACACTTTGGTGTAAAGTTGTGAGCGTACAGCTGGGACAGGTCTGCAGATAACCAGATACCCAAGTATCGTATTTTGTCACGGCACCATGTAAAGGCATATTGGGTTTCAAGGTGGGTGGTCAACTGATCCCCCGTGGATATGGGTAGAGCCTCTGATTTGTCAGTATTCAGTTTCAAGTTTGATAGTTGTCCATATTCCGCAAAGGCCTTCAGGAGATTCGGCAGCGAGACAATCGGATCGCTGACAAAGAACAGCATATCATCGGCGTATGCCGCCACCTTATGTTCTCGACCATGCATCACAAAACCCTTTACCGCCCCGTCCTGTCTGACCGCCCCCAGGAAAGGTTCCAGGGAGAGGGCAAACAGAAGGGGGGACAGCGGGCATCCCTGCCTTGTCCCATTGCGTATGTGTACCGGGTCCGACAATGCACCGTTTACCCTAATCCTGGCTGACGGTATTGTATACAGGGAAGAGATCCATGCTAAGATGTGGGGGCCGAAGCCCATTGCTCGAAGTGTCGCCAACATATACCGCCAATCTACGCGGTCAAAGGCCTTTTCCGCATCGGTAGAGAGGAGAAGGACCTTCTGGCCCGATTGTTTCGAGGCATGCATGACATTCAGGGCGCGGATGGTATTGTCCCTTGCTTCCCTTCCCGGTACAAACCCAACCTGGTCGGGGTGGATCAGGTCCGGCAGGACCCAGCCAATGCGCGTTGCCACAACCTTCGTGAAGAGCTTCAGGTCTGTGTTCAGCAGCGAGATTGGTCTGTAGCTAGCGCAGTTGGCTGGGTCCTTGCCCTCCTTTGGGATCACTGTAATCGTTGCTGACAGGGTGTCTCGAGGGAGTGTGCCACCATCTAGCAGCGAGTTGAGTCCTATCAGGAGCTTAGGCATGAGTATGTCACCTAGTTCTTTATAGTATCGCACAGGAAGGCCATCTGGGCCCGGTGCTTTGTTTGGCTTGGAGCTTTTCAAAGCTGCTTGGAGCTCCTCAATTGTGATGGGGGCTTCCAGGGCTTCCGCCTCTGCGCGGCTAAGGGTCCTGTCGAGATGCCGTAGTAGGTATTCCGCTATACGTGTGTCCCTAAGGCGGCCAGCCTCTGTGGCGTCGTCGGCAGGTAAGTTATACAAGTCGCTATAGAACCCTCGAAAGGCACCTAGGATTTCGTCCGGGAGTTGAGTGGTCTTTTGGTCTTTGTTCGTGATCTTTGTAATCTGGCACATCCTGCGTCTCTTCTGCAGGGTCCGAGCGAGTAGACGGCCACATTTGCCCGAGTATTCGTAGAAGAAACGTTGTGATTTGCGGATCGTGTGTTGGAGTTTGCGGTGGAGTATGTCCCTCAGTTCCCGCCTAGCGTCTAGGAGGGATTTGTAGTCATTGTCCACCTGGGAAGTTTTGTGTGAGGCTTCCAGAGCCGCAATCCGCGCGGTTAGGTTGGCCACCCGCTGGCGCTGCTGCTTCTGTCTATGGGTGCACAGTTTAATAAGATGTCCCCGAATTACGCATTTGTGCGCTTCCCACACCGTTAGGGCTGGGACTTCTGTGGAGTCGTTCTCTTCAAAGTACGTTGCCAGGACCGTCCGGAGTTCCGTGACCACTAGCGTGTCATTAACCCCTTAAGGACCAAACTTCTGGAATAAAAGGGAATCATGACATGTCACACATGTCATGTGTCCTTAAGGGGTTAAGGATCGACTCATTCATCCGCCATTGGCGGTCCCTCGGTCTGAATAGGGGGGATTTGAATTTCGCAAGTATTGGAGAATGGTCGGACCCGACCATTGGTAGTATCTCCGCTGAGGTCAGCATAGACAGGAACTCCTGGGATACAAGTATGTAATCCAACCTACTGTATGATTTATGTACCGCGGAATAGTATGTGAAATCTTTTTCCCCGGGGTGCATTGCTCTCCAGCTGTCGATAAGGCCGTTTCTCCGTAGTGCCTGTCGGATGGTTTGAAGGTCCTGTCGTGTGAGGGAGCTTGTGCCTCTGGAAGTGTCACATCGAGGTTCCAAGGCCACGTTCAGGTCTCCCGCCACCACCAAGAATCCTTCTCGGAATCTCTCGATCTTCTGTAGTGTCTGTCGGACAAATCTGCCCTGTTGGGCGTTTGGGGCATAGATGCTCGCAAAGGTATACATGCATCCGGCAATCGTGCCCTTGACAAGCAAGTAGCGTCCCATGTCATCCGCTAGTGTTGCTGTGCAGTTAAAGGGGATCGTATTAGCGAACAGAATTGCCACCCCAGCTTTCTTGGCTGTCTGATGGTTTGCGAAAAACCCTATTGGGTATCGTGCGTCCCGTAGTGCAGGGCTAGTCGTCCCCTTGAAATGAGTTTCCTGCAGAAAAGCGATCAACACTTTCTCGGCCCATAGGGCGCGCAGCAGGCGAGATCTCCGCTCGGGCACGTTCAGACCCCGGGTATTACACGGCCAGAAATGGAGAGGTGCATGTGTGAACCCCGTCCCCATGGCTCTGTGTCCCTTGGGGGGAAGGGGAGAAGGATAGACAGGGAGAAGGATAGGAGTTATGGGGTATGTGAGGTCTAGGATGGACCTGTATGACTCAGCACCTGTGGCGGGGGAGCCGCGCTTAGTGCCCTCGGGGAGCGTCTCGCACCCCCCCCGCCAACCTTCATGTGGCGCCTGTCTAGGGGGAACTGGACCTGCAGAGCCTAGGTGCAGGCTATCTTCCTTTTATACTGAATCAAACTAGCAACAGTAACTGTCCCTTATTCAAGGGTAATTAAATGAACTTTAAATGTGTACCTACTACCTTCCGTCCCCCTGGCCTAGGGTGTCTTGGCTTTACGGGAGGCATAAGGTTCCGGGAGACCTGATCAAGCTTGGGATCGTCATGTGGGCATCAGCGGTCTACGTGGGCCCTAGCCTCGTCCATCCTGGGGGGGCCTGGAGGACCTGCGGGGGCGGGTCTGCTTGCGGGGGGGCAGGCGGGTCAGGGGTTCAACTTGCCTCGTGAGCACTGTCACTGGGGGGGGTCGGGTTTGCCTCCCTGTCTCAGCAGCCTTACGGAGCGTCGCTGCCAGTGTGGTGATAGGGTATGCGTCTCCATGGTCACACAGCAGTGGGGGGTCTAGGGTGATTAGCATTAGGCATCATGGTCGGGCATCTCTGTGGCAGGCGTCTCAACTATGTGGCTGCGTCTATTGTGGGTCCTCGGGCCTGCAGTCTGGTGCGTCGTCTCTTAGGGCCTCTACCATCAGTTGTCTGGGGAGGCCCGACATGTCAGGGTTGCCGGTTAAAGCTGTCAGTGTCTCCCAGCGGTGCTTATCGGTCTGAAGTCTGAGGCCCGGTTACCTCCCCCCCAACATACACCCCTGCACGGTAGATGATGGGAGAAGTCCGTTTAGCAGGTCTCCTGAGTGTATTTCCAGCAAGTGCACATGTCGTTAGGGGCCGGACTCTCAGACCCCGGTGGAGCTGACCCTGGGACCTGTGTCTGGCACCCCGGCCTTCTCCCCAATATGGGAGGTTCCCTGCAGGCCCAAGCCCATCTTCTGCCTGTGCCAGCCTAGCGTGTCCAGGACCATGATAGGTCATCGTATGCAACACTGAGTCCTTCAATAGTACCCAGCATCCCCCCTCCCAAGCCTGCCATCTCAGGGTCATGTGCTTTTAGTCCTTCACCTTCCGCTCACATCAACTGACGATGGCTGTCCAGGATAGTTCCCCACCCAACACCCCGTTGCCAGATACTAGGTGGCCTATTAGTCCCCATAAGAGTGTGGCTGCTGGCCCCCCTTGTCAACCCCCCTCCCCAAGTGTCCACTTCCCTCCCGCTGTGTCGTTGTCCCCTTTGTCTTATAGTGTATGTATGTCCCCAGGAGTGGACTGGACTCACCACATCCCGCTGTGCTTGACCGCCTTTCAGGGATTACTCCTCTGGGCCCTCCGGGCCCCCTCGCCGGCTCGGTACGGCGTTGTTGCCTGGGGCTGGCGCCATTGGGTGTATCGGTGCCAGAGGATCTCTTCGCGCTGCGACAGCTTCGTCCAGGATCCAATTTCTGATTCTGATGGAGGGTAGGCCCAGCGTCCGCAGCATGCGGGGGATATCTTCTGGCCAGCGGGCCGTAAGCCACGAGTTACCGTGCTTCACCTGAAGACTGAATGGGAAGCCCCACCTGTACGGTATGCGCTTGTCGCGGAGGATTCCAGTCACCGGTCTCAGGGCCCTTCTGGCATCGAGAGTGAGGCTGGAGAGATCTTGATAGAGAGCAACTTCAGCGCCCCGGAATCTTATTGGGGACTGCACTCTCGCGGCGGCCATTATTTGATCTTTTACACCATGCGATGCGATGTGGCATATCGCGTCTCTAGGGCTGCCATCTTGTCTCATCGGGCCCAGAGCTCTGTGTGCCCTTTCAATATGGAAAGTGTCAGGGGCCTGGTCCCCCAGCAGTTGTTGAAACAGAGCGCTCAGGGACGCCTGCAGCTGGTCTGAGTCCGACTCCTTTAGGCCCCAGACTCTGATGTTATTTCGCCTGCTCCTATTCTCCAGGTCCTCTACTTGCCTGCGCAGCGTGAGGAGCATGTTACCTTGTCTGGTAACCGCCACCTCTGTCGCTCTATGTTGCTCCTGGCAGCCCTGGGCAGCAGTTTCCGTTTCTTCCACCCGGTTTTCAAGCGCTGTGATGTCGGAGCGCATGTCAGCTAGCTCCCCTCGCAGGGCTGTGCGGATCTCCTGAACTAAGGATCCAGTGTCATCCTTAGTGAGCATCCTGGCTGATATATGGGCCAGTTCTGCCCTGATCTGGGCCAGCTCACTAACCTGGGCATCTCCTGTGTGGGATTCTCCCGCGTATTCGGAGCTCGGGGAGACGGGCGCCATCTTGCGCTCACTTTGCGGCCCTCGCATGTCGGGCGTTGTAGCGACAAAGCCGTCCATCGGTCCCGTGTGTCGCCTGGGTGAGTCAGCTCCCGATGCTTCAGCAGCTAACTGCCGCTTTCGGACCATGCTTTCCCCGCTGAAAAAGACAGATTTTCGCGTGTTAGGCGGCCAGGGGTGCGGAGCTCCTTCACCTTGCGTCCTGCACCATGCTCGGTCAGGCCACGCCCCCTTCAGATTTTTTATTCAACGGATAAAATGAAGATTAGAGATGTCCCGAACAGTTCGCTGGCGAATAGTTCCCGGCGAACATAGCATGTTCGCGTTCGCCACGGTGGGCGAACATATGCGATGTTCGGTCCGCCCCCTATTCGTTATCATTGAGTAAACTTTGATCCTGTACCTCACAGTCAGCAGACACATTCCAACCAATCAGCAGCAGACCCTCCCTCCCAGATCCTCCCACCTCCTGGACAGCATCCATTTTAGATTCATTCGGAAGCTGCATAAATTTTTTTTTATTTATTTATTTTTTTTTTTTTATTCTTTATTTTTGTAGTGCATGGAGGTATAATAAATGAGCATGTGGTACCCCAACGGCATTCCTTATGCTTTTCAAGTAACAATTGTAACAATTGTAACAATAGGGTATATGTTAATACGTGCACATTTTATATGTTAAATTATTATGAGGTTTGTCAGTCAGATTCAACAACTTGGTAGTGTTTAGACAGGCTTAGACAATTTAAGAACATCTTTGAATTCAAACAGGCTTAAGCTTACGTCATAGTGAATACGTTATATTAAGCAGTGCGTGAGTATATAAATCTACATACTGAGAACCAGGGTGAGGCTATCTATGTCTGAGGTGGTTAACCATGATTGGCCCTGGCATGTTTGTTAGTCTAGCCTGCATGGTTGTCTGGCATGAAAAAAGTAGCATGTTTCAACTATATTAGTAGTTAGACTAGTTTGCACTAAAACATGGAAGACATCCTAGTATGAATCGTGATCAACCGCTCTCAGAGACTATGCATTGCGACATGTATATGATGTGGAAAGGTTAACTGTTATGACTGTCTATAGACGAAGTGGCTTCAGCTGCACCTTAAGGATCACCAGTCCGTGGGTGCTGTATCTCTGCGACTGCTATTCAGGAGCCATAGATTGCCGGGTATTGTTGCCAATGCTATTCAGGAGCCATAGATTGCCAGATATTGTTGCCAATGCTATTCAGGAGCCATAGATTGCCGGGTATTGTTGCCAGTGCTATTCGGTGGGTGAGTCCTATAGCCTCCTGGTGGGCTAGAGTCCATAAAGCCCGGTGCTGGCCCTCCAAAGTCATGGTACTGCCCAGTCATCCTTTGCCCGTTCGGTGCCTGGGTCTGAGGCTGGCGCATGGAGCAGCACTGCAGTGCTTGGTAAGGATGCCGGTCCAGTCTCGTACCTGCAGAAGGGGCTGTAGCATCCTGTGAAGGGTTTGTAGTCCGACAGTGCTCTGGGTCGGCCCCGGTGTTTTCGGCTGCTGGGCCCAGTCAGTACGTCTCGCGGGTCCGGTCCGGTGCCTCTCGTCTCTCCGCCGGTGCCTTAGAGGCCTTTTTATCTTGGGCTTGGGAGCTCGTCTCCTCTGGTGGCGAGGGGTTCGCTTGCGGCGTGTGCGGTACATCGGGGTCGGCCCTCTGCCACCCTTACGACTGGGTGAGCTGTCTGTTTGTACAGCAGGAGCTTGGGGATGAAGTGTGCTCATGGTGTGTCGCCCTCCCGTTCCCTGCTCCTTTACCACCTGGGTTGTTGGGGGTGGCGGTTATTCCAATTGCTTGTATAGTTTGACCCAGAAGTCATTGAATATCTTGTCAAGGCGTTTGAGCGCATCTTCCACGTAGTTGCCATCTAGAGGATGAGGAGTTGGCCTAACCGACCAGGACGCGGCCGCCATTTTATTTGTCTCAGTGCCGTTCCCATCGGCTCCCCGGGGGATGGAAGGATGCGGTATAGTCGTGTGCTCTTGGTCGATGGGGACCGGGATGACCCCCGCCGGTCCATGGGGGGGGGGGGACGGGGGTACCACACTGGCATGTTCAGCTTGGTGTGCTGGTCGGGGAGCAGCCATCTCCCTCACACCATCCCTGCTGGTAGGTTGCGGCTTCCAAGTTCGTGGGTCCAGTGAGTAACACCACGTTTGGTATCTACATATAGTACTCCCAGTCATCTGTCGTTTGGGCTGCAATTTGAGTCCGGTTTTGGCCTTTGTCAGTGCGGATTACACAAGATTGGGCTTAGCAGACAAGCACATCTGTTCAGCTCTGCAGTTATGCCCCGCCCCCCTGGAAACTGCATTCTTAGTGAGAGGAGGGACATTGTAGCTGCTGCTGATTTAACAGGGAAATCGATAGCTAGGCTAGTGTATTCCGTGTCCACTACAGTCCTGAAGGACTCATCTGATCTCTGCTGTAAGGACAGCACCCCAAAAAGCCCTTTTTAGGGCTAGAACATCAGTCTGCTTTTTTTTTTTTCCTGTGTAATCTAAATGCAGTTGCCTGCCTGCCAGCGTGTGTGTCAGGCTCACAGCGTATACTGTGCCCACTTGCCCAGTGCCACCACTCATATCTGGTGTCAGTATAGCTCGCATTTAAAAAAAATAAAAAAAAGTGCAACTCATATCTGGTGTAACAGTAGTGTACATTTAAAAAAAACAACACTTTTTTGACTGTGAAATAATAGCAGTCAGTTTCCTTCACACGTGTGCGTTTCAGGGCCTGCCAGGGCACAGTGTCACATCAGTGCAACTCATTTCTGGTGTAACAGTAGTGTAAAAACATTTAAATGTAAAAACATTTAAAAAAATTATAATTTTGACTGTAATAGATTGGATAGCAGTTAGTTGTCTGCAAGCGTGTGTGTCAGGCCTACAGCGTCTACTCTGCCAACTTCTGCCAGTGCACAGTGCCACTCATATCTGTTGTCACAGTAGCTTGCATGCATAGTACTACTAATCGAAAAAAAATGACAGGCAGAGGCAGGCCACCCCGCAGGGGCCGCCGTGGTCGTGGTGCTGTGATTCCCTTTGGCCCTAGAATAATGCCCAGTGTTCAGCGGCCATGTACCCTGAACTCGAAAAGTTCTGAGGACATAGTTGACTGGCTAACACAGGACACCCAATCTTCTACAGCTTCCACTCGGAACCTTGACACACCATCCTCCTCCAGCTTAGCTTCGGGCACCTCTTATGTTACCACTCGCCCCGCCGGCCGCCACCACCCACAGTAGTACCACAGCTGCTTCACTTGATCTGTCAAGAGGAGTTATTTACACATCAGTTGGAAGAAATGAGTGATGCGCAACCCTTATTGCCAGAGGATGTAGATAACAGGGATATGTCTCAGTCAGGCAGCATTACACACATGGACGTACGGTGTGATGATGATGATGATGATGATGATGATGTTGTACCCGCTGCTGCTTCCTTTGCTGAGTTGTCAGATACAAGTGAAGCGGTTGAAGATGACGATGCGTCCGTGGATGTCACGTGGGTGCCCGCTAGAAGAGAAGAAGAACAGGGGGAAAGTTCAGATGGGGAGACAGAGGAGGAGATGAGTTGGAAGCAGGGGGAGGTCATAGCAAGGAGCTAGTGGCACAGTCAGACAGCATGCATCGGCACCCTGGGTCAGCCAGACAGCACGCCAATCAACGCATGCTGTTGCCACCACCAGAATGCCATCACTGCAGAGCTCAGCTCATTTTTTTTGTGTGTCTGCCTCTGACAACAGCGATGCCATTTGCAACCTGTGCCAAAAGAAACTGAGTTGTGGGAAGTCCAACACCCACCTAGGTACAACTGCTTTGCGTAGGCACATGATCACACCTCACAAACGCCTATGGGATCAACACATGAGTACAAGCAGCACGCAAACTCAAAGCCGCCATCCTCCTCCTGGTCCAGCATCTTCAGCCACGTCAACCACTGCTGTCCTCCTTGCCCCCTCTCAACCATCCGCCACTCCGTCTCTCGCCTTGAGCAGTTCCTGCTCATCTGCCCACAGTCAGGTGTCTGTCAAGGACATGTTTGAGCGTAAGAAGCCAATGTCACAAAGTCACCCCCTTGCCCGGCATCTGACAGCTGGCTTGTCTGAACTCTTAGCCCGCCAGCTTTTACCATACAAGCTGGTGGAGTCTGAGGCGTTCCAAAATTTTTTAGCTATTGTGACATCGCAGTGGAAGGTATCCCCGGTCGAAATGTCTTTGCACAAAAGGCAATCCCCAACCTGTACTCGATTGTGCAAAAGGAAGTAATGGCACACAGTGTTGGGGCAAGGGTCCATCTGACCACTGATACCTGGTCTGCAAAGCATGGTCAGGGCAGGTATATCACCTACACTGCACATTGGGTAAACCTGCTGATGGCTGCCAAGCATGGAATGCGTGGCTCTGCAGAGGAGTTGGTGACACCGCCACGACTTGCAGGCAGGCCTGCTGCCACCTCCTCTACTCCTCCTACTCCATCCTCTTCCATAACCTCCTCGGCTGAGTCCTCTTCTGCTGCTGCATCTTGCTCCACATCAACGGCACCCCCCCAGCTCCCCAGGTACTGTTCCACATCCCGGATACGGCAGTGTCACACGTCTTGGGGTTAACTTGCCTGAAAGCAGAGAGTCACACCGGACCAGCACTCCTGTCCACCCTGAACGCACAGGTGGATCAGTGGCTGACTCCGCAGCAACTGGAGATCGGCAGAGTGGTTTGTGACAATGGAAGAAATTTGTTGGCGGCATTGCATTTGGGCAAGTTGACACATGTGCCGTGCATGGCACATGTGTGTAATCTGATCGTACAACGCTTGGTGCATAAGTACCCAGGCTTACAGGACGTCCTTAAGCAGGCCAGGAAGGTGTGTGGCCATTTCAGGCGTTCCTACACGGCCATGGCGCACTTTTCCGATATCCAGCGGCGAAACAACATGCCAGTGAGGCGCTTGATTTGCGACAGCCTGACACGTTGGAATTCAACACTCCTAATGCTCGACCGCCTGCTCCAACAAGAAAAAGCGGTTAACAAGTATTTGTATGACCAGGGTGCTAGGACAGCCTCTGCAGAGCTGGGAATTTTTTTGCCACGTTACTGGACGCTCATGCGCAATGCCTGTAGGCTCATGCGTCCTTTTGAGGAGGTGACAAACCTAGTCAGTCGCACCGAATGCACCATCAGCGACATCATACCATTTGTTTTCTTCCTGGAGCGTGTCCTGCGAAGAGTGCTGGATCAGGCCGTGAGCGTGAAGAGGAAGAGGAAGAGTTGTGGTCACCATCACCACCAGAAACAGCCTTTTCAGCATCGCTTGCTGGACCTGCGGCAACGCTGGAAGAGGATTGTGAGGAAGAGGAGTCAGAGGAGGAATGTGGCTTTGAGGAGGAAGACCAACCACAACAGGCATCCCAGGGTGCTCGTTGAAAAATATTTTTTATGTACTTTAAATGTATTTAATGTATTGATATAAATATTATAAGTTTTATTCAGATTGCTTCCAGAACACTGAAATTGAGAAGCCATACCTTGGCCTATAGAGTATTACAGACTTTCATTGTATAGGAATGGAGACCACATCTGGTTCACTTTAAGAGTGATGTTGAAGGGCTTGTTTATAGTAACCTTTGACCTAGCCTTGAAAGCCTGAATTCCTTTGAAGACTCACATTTCTACAGGCAATTATTCATTACATCATGTATATAGAAGTTCTTTGTCTTACATATCTTGCCTCCAAATATAACGTATGACTTTAATCATAGATTTCAAATGATGCTAAGTAACTCCCCTTTTTCTAAGATAGCCACTTATTTTAAAGTAAGGCAATCTTATGTATACTCCCCTCTGTAACTGAATTTTAAACCCATAAAACTAATTGTAGTTTAGAATTCGTGGCCAATACCTTTAACATCAAAAATGGATAACACCTGGAACATTGCTCTGTATTGGACAAAGACTGTTAAAGACATATGTTATTACCAGATGGATGATAATTGTTATGTTTGAATAAACATAAGTTAAACTGCAAGATACTTGATTCGATTGTTAAGAAAACTGATATGTGACAAACAAAGATTTCACGGAATGCCAATTTCCTACACTTGTTGTCACCTATCTGGTACCCGTGGTGTTGTACGTGGCTGGGGGGAAGAACATACCTTCAGAAAGATCACTGAGGATGAGGAACAGGACATAAGTAGCTTGGCATCCAACCTTGTGCAAATGGGGTCTTTCATGCTGTTGTGCCTGTTGAGGGACCCTCGTATAAAAAGGCTGAAGGAGAACGACCTGTACTGGGTGTCCACGCTACTAGACCCCCGGTATAAGCAGAAAGTGCCTGAAATGTTACCGAATTACGGCAAGTCGGAAAGGATGCAGCGGTTCCAAAATCAATTAAAAAGTATGCTTTACACAGCGTATAAGGGTGGTGTCACAGCACAACGGGAATCTAACAGGGGAAGAGGTGAAAGTAATTGTGAAGAAATGACTCTTGTATTCGGTACTTCTGCATGTTTCCCTTCTATTTCTTCATGTTTCCAGTCGGCAGATGAAACTGCCGAACAAAGACTGTGACAAAGTGCCCTTCGCCACTTGGACCCTGGGAGATTTGGCCCGTTCAATTCAGTATGATAGGGGTTATGTATTTTTGTATCCTTTTGAGTTTTACTGGTAACATGTGCTCAATGGAGTCTGCCTCTATCCCTGGATATAATTGGATTATTTTCCCCATTGTCTCCAGGATAGAGGGCTCTGTAAAACCGGTTTGGGCCAGATAGCCATGCTGCCAGCCAGGCCCCAAAAAATACTTTACTAACTTCTGAACCCCTGGTCTGATTCATCCCATTTTTTGATTTGTTGTTTCCCTGAATGGATTGATTGTGAATGTATAATTTTTATGTTAATGTGATGTATATTTTAGAAGTTATTAATATGCTGTAAAAACTGTATTTATCCTGCCTGTGATAAATTACATTAACCCATTGTGTTTAGTAATTATATCACAGGCAGAGGGGAGGATTTTACGTGTTTGTGCTGGGTGTGCCTTCTGTTTTACTGTACGGGATTGGTTACCTGTTGTCCCTCCCTGTGGGATGTCCCCTTGCACGGGGACTTGCATAAAAGTCTGTGTGTGTTAATTAAAGGCAGTTCATCTTGTATCCTGATTCTTGACTTCGGCTGTTTTTTGGAATTCATATGCTATACTAAGGGAGTTATCTTGTGAAGCTATTGCTATTTCATATGGATTTCGTTTATTGCAGCTACCGAACGGAGAGCTATATATTCTAAGCTCTGGCGGTTCGGGAGGAAACTACCGAAGGAGGTTTAAATACACTTGGTTTCCTTACAGTAATCCTCCTCCTCCCACAACCACGCCGGCAAGGACAGGACGCTTTACAGACGTGTTGTTGAAGGAGGACATGCAGAGCTTTTTAAGTCCTATGCATCGCCACAGCCCTTCGGGGTCCACCCTCAGAACAACTCGACCGACAGGTAGCAGACTACCTCGCCTTAACTGCAGATATCGACACTCTGAGGAGCGATGAACCCCTTGACTACTGGGTGTGCAGGCTTGACCTGTGGCCTGAGCTATCCCAATTTGCGATAGAACTTCTGGCCTGCCCCGCTTTAAGTGTCCTGTCAGAAAGGACCTTCAGTGCAGCAGGAGGTATTGTCACTGAGAAGAGAAGTCGCCTAGGTCAAAAAAGTCTAGATTACCTCACCTTTATTAAGATGAATGAGGGATGGATCCCAAAGGGACTGACAGTGGGCGATACATTCGACTAAAAAAGGCCTGATGAGGGGGACTACTTAACACACCACTCCTATCTGGTGGCACATTAGATTGCATGCGCAGTGCCCCAAATTTGAAGTAGGAGGACCGACCAAGCATGTTTTTCCATCTCCCGCTTCCTAAAATCGATGCCTTATATACACGTCCCCTGATAGGAGACGTAACAGGGATTAAACTGATAGGAATAGTACTACTTAACACACCACTCCTATCTGGTGGCACATTAGATTGAACACGCAGTGCCCCAAATTTGAAGTAGGAGGACTGACCAAGCATGTTTTTCCATCTCCCGCTTCCTAAAATCAATGCCTTATATACATGTCCCCTGATAGGGGACGTAACAGGGATTAAACTGATTGGAGTGGTGTGTTAAGTAGTACTATTCCTATCTGGTGGCACATTAGATCTGAAGAAGAGGAGTCAGAGGAGGAAGGTGGCTTTGAGGAAGTGGAAGACCAAACACAGCAGGCGTCCCAGGGTGCTTGTTGTCACCTTTCGGGGACCCTTGGTGTTGTACGTAGCTGGGTGGAGGAAGAGACCTTCAATGACATCAGTGAGGACAAGGAACAGGACATGGCTAGCTTGGTATCCAACCTTGTGCAAATGGGGAGTTTGCGGTTGTGCAAATGGATTGTTTGCGGTTGTTTGTGGTGCGTTAAACGGGGAGTTTGGTCTGTCACTGTGAAGCGGGCGTAACCTTTACACTACCTGATCGATACCTGATGTTTTAAAGTAGGTTATTCCAAACAATTTAGGATTGTTAGGTGATTTCTGCCCTTTATGGATTAAAACCAGACTCTGCATCAACTGTGTAATTTTCCATGGGAGTTTTGCCATGGATCCCCCTCCGGCATGCCACAGTCCAGGTGTTAGTCCCCTTGAAACAACTTTTCCATCACTATTGTGGCCAGAAAGAGTCCCTGTGGGTTTAAAAATTTGCCTGCCTATTGAAGTCTATGGCGGTTCGCCCGGTTCGCCCGTTCGCGAACATTTGCGGAAGTTCGCGTTCGCCTTGCGAACCGAAAATTTTATGTTCGCGACATCACTAATGGTAATATTGCATGTTTTATAAATTATCCACATTTGGTTTATTTACCACGTATTGTGCTCTCACCATACTGTTTATTACATTCTGTTGGTTTTATTTTGTGTGATTTGGAGTGACACACACTTGGTGATTTTGAGCAATTTTCTTCTCCCCTTTTTCTTCTCCCCTTTTTTTTCTGTTTTCTATTTACTGTTATCAGTCCCCTATACGGTCTTAGGTGCGATAGTTTTCCGGACGCACGGGACATTCTTGTCACATATGACCCTTCCTACCACAGTACAGGCAAAGTCCCTTCGTTCTCCTATACAATTTTTCAGCATCAGAGAGCTTAGCAACCCCTAATTGCATGGGTTCCTACTCTGATACCTTGGAACTCTCAGGATTAGAACTCTAGGAGTATTAAGTGTAACTAGGCATCTATTCCTAGTCTTGGTGTAGAGTCTGTCACGAAACCTATTGTCTATATCAATGAGATGGTCGATGAGATCTTCTAATGGTATAGGAAGATCCCTGGCCACTACCTCATCCAATATAGTTTCAGATAGACCTTCCATGCAGTAGTCAGTCCATTGTTGGTCCATTCTACCTGTGAAGCAAGGGTACGGAACTGAATAGCATAATCGGCAACAGACTTAGATCCCTGTTTAATTCTCATTAATGCCCTGGCGGCATTCTTCAACATTTTAGTTGTGTCAAAGGTTCTAGGAAAAGCCGTAAGGAAGCTATTGAAATCATGCACCATAGGTCCATTAGCTTCCCAAATAGGATTTGCCCACTCAAGTGCTTTATCTGTAAGTTGGTGCATATGGAAACCAACTTTAGACCTATCACTGGGAAATGAACGTAGATACATTTCCAAGTGGAATTCCACTTGATTAATGAATCCCCTGCATGTCTTAGCATCCCCTCCATACCTGGGCGGAGGGGTTAGATGTGCAGAAGCATTAGGCATGGTAGATGTATCTGGAACAAGGGGTGCAGGAGGAGCTGGTACGGGTACTGGAGCAGTTCTAGATAAGAGTGTCTGGATGGCCTGAGCCATCTGATCCATACGATGATCATGCTCTACAAATCTAGCCTCATGAGAAGCCATTTGCTGACCTAAATCTGCGGGGTCCATGGACCTATCATAATGTCACGGTAGTGTACCCTAACATGCAAGATTTAATCCAACAATTGACAAGATAAAGCAGATACGTCTTACCGGACCTTAGAATGGCCGTACTCGACGTAGAACAGAGAAGTGACAGAGTTAGGAACGAGCCGAGGTCCAGGGAACAGAGAGACAGCGAAAACAAGAACTAGCCAAGGACTGGTTCACAGGAATCAGTAAGCCGGCAAACAAGACAAAGCAGGGATAAAGAGAAAAACTGAGTCAGCTACAAAGGTCAAGCACGCAAAATCATAACTGAATGATACAAGCGGTAAAGGGAACTGAATCAGAAACCACGATAGGGCAGGGAGTTAAGGGAGAGGTAAGTATAAATACCCTAGTATTTAATTTGATTGGCCCCTGTCATATCCTCGCCCCCAAAATGTGAGTGTGTGGGGAATGTGGAATGACAGGGTCCAATGGGAGACCATTTTACATTTCGGCTCCCACTGTCCGTTTAAGAGCGTGCCCGAGACGTGCGGTGCGCTCTTAGAGCTAGGTGGGACACGTGACCGCTTCTCGCGGTCAGTGCCCGCCTTCGTCTGAACTTTGAGTGAGCCGCGCGCGGCTCATGCAGGACCGTGCGCGGTGGGAATAGAGGACCTCAGCCGGCCCCCGGATAAGGTAAGTACCTGTTACGACACTCACCGCCAGGGGAACGAAGCCGCTGTTTAGTGAATAATCCCCTTTCTCCAGAAATGCAGTTTTAATCCAGCCGATCGTCAAACTCCCGAAAGGAGCATACGAACGCGGCAACTCCCCATCAGCAATTCAGTCGAAATCCTTTCACCGCTAGAAATAACGAAAAGTACTGTCCCAATAATAAATCCCTCCACAAATGAGACCAAGCTCCGTCTTGAAGGTCAAGCAGGAATGTGTTTAATGCGGGCTACCTGCCCGGTATTTATGCGGGTCTCCACAAGGTGGACACTCCCCTAGGGGACCTTGTGGAAGACTGTACAATATATTGAACAGTAGCCAATAACAGTGGCTTCAACATAAGCCCTCCCCATCTTACCCATAAATCCTTCTTCTCTATCCCGGAGATAATTAGGAAGAAACCTAATTATCTCCCAGGATAGAGACAATCGCCATTTTAAAATACAGTAGGAAAAATACAATAAAATACATGACTTGAGAAGTACCGAATGCATATGGTTCGTGTAACGTATCCCCAGATAGCCTGGATCTGAGTGCATATTTCTACCGAATAGCGCTCAGATCCGATGTACCTAGTCCAATCGCCATGGAGTCAAAGTCTCTCACAGTCCTTCGGTATACAAATGACTCCATGGGATGGCTATCTGGGTAAAGTCCATATGAATGATATAAACTCCCGAACTGACCGGTGTTCGTACGCCTCGACGAAATAGAAGGCGGGCGGCGGCTTGCAGCGGTGTTCGGCAGAGAGAGTATCCATTTTTAGTTCCATGGGATTTGCACCGAACACCGCTGATTCTCCTCGTGTCCCAAAATGGCCGCCGCCTCATGGTCGGCATACGAACGACGACCACCCGTACGAATGGAATGGAGAGGTGTCTGCGGTTAACCGCAACGTTCTAATTGAGGCCAATAGGTTAACTAGCAGCACACTCCTCTCCTGCGTGGCCGTCCGTTCGGTAGTTTAATCGGTACTTGAGGTAACACACGAACAGGGGCATACGGACAGGAAATCCAGTGGAATGAAGGCAAACAGATGAACCAACAATATAAGTCTATACATATAGATCTGTCACAGTACCACTACAGCTGCCTTCCATGAACTACACTCATATCCCCAGTAGTCATCAGTCACACATATGTATGGGTCCTTGATGTTAGGTATGTCTTTGTACACTGTTGACGACAATGACGGTGGAAATGTACAATTTACGACATCGCAATAATCAAATGCAAATGTGGCTACCCGTGTACTAGAGGAATTGTACCAAAATGTGTAAACATGATTGTCTTTGGTTATAGCGACTTGTTGGGCCTTTATCAGACCTAGCAAAATACACAAAATTCATGATATAACAGGATATGCTTCCTCTGGAGCTGGAACTTTCTTGCAATGTGAAGCATGTATCCAAGTGTTCTTTCCGGCCAATTTAACTGAGATAGTCGTGGTTAGAAGAACTTGGAACGGACCATCATATCTGGGTTCTCAGGAACTTCTTAACCAGAACCCAATCGCCAGGAAGCAACTTGTGTGGGCCTGTATCAGACTCTGGATCTGGAATGGAAGAAAACACTTAGGCATGTATCTTGTTTAAAGCTTGGGAAAGAGCAGTCACATAATTAATCATAGTATCTGATTGCAGTTGGAGTTGTTGAGGAAAGTAACAACCTAACCTAGGGGCTGAACCAAACAAAATCTCATAGGGGGACAGGTTAAACTTTCCTCTTGGTGTGTACATGACACTAAACAGAGCTATGGGGAGACTCTCTGGCCAGGGCAGGTTAGTTTCTTGAGCCATCTTAAGCATTCTGGCTTTTAAGGTGCCATTCATGCGTTCTACCTTACCACTACTCTGTGGGTGATAGGGTGTGTGGAATGCAAGGGTCACACCCAGTGCTGCCCAGACTTCCTTAGTCACTAGTGCTGTAAAAGCCGGGCCCTGGTCCCTTTCAATCACTTCAGGAACTCCATATTTATAGACAATTTCAGTGAACAACCGCTTGGCAGTTGTCTTGGCAGTCATATTAGTAACCGGGAAAGCTTCTGGCCATCCTGAGAACATGTCCACCATAACTAGGGCATATTCATACCGGCCACTCTTTGGCATTTGAATGTGGTCAATTTGGACTCTATGGAATGGGTAGTGTGGCTTCGCCAGATATTTGGGGAAAACTTTCTCCAATTTTCCCGGATTGCACTTGGCACAGATAGCACAAGACTTACAGTAGGTTTTAGTCAGAGTGGTAATACCTGGTGCTTCAAAATATTTTGCAATTAGAGTTCATGAGGGTCTTAGACAAGTGCGCTGCTCCGTGGGCCCACTGAACCACAGCCGGATACATACTTTTAGGTAGACAAAATTTGAGATTGCTAGTATACACTCCATCCTGTAAGGTCACTCCTTTCTGTTTCCAGCTTTTTCTTCATGACTTACAGCTGCTTGCTGTTCTTTCAAAAACTTGAGGTCCGTAGGTAAGGTTTGCATGGTAAAGATAGGAACTTCCTCACCGGACACTCTTCTGTCCACTTCCCTTGATTGACATGCAGCATCTTTGGCGGCTTGGTCAGATTTATGATTGCCACACGTTTCTTCTGAATTCCGTCTTCCATGGGCTTTTATTTTCAGTATGGCCACTTCTTCAGGAAGGAGTAAAGCATCCATCAGTTCCTGTATAGCTGTACCATGTTTAACTGGTGTACTGGTTGCGGTCAGAAAACGTCTTGTCTTCCATATCAGTCCAAAGTCGTGTGCTACGCCCAGGGCATATCTTGAATCAGGGTAAATATTAACTTGCTTCCCTTCAAACATTTGGCATGCTACAGTGAGAGCTTTTAGCTCAGCTTCTTGAGCAGACATGGACGGGGAAGTGGGAATGCTTGAAGTACCTGATCCACTGTAGTCACGGCAAATCCAGTGTGGTATCTTCCTTGTTCATCTGCAAATCTGGAGCCATCCACAAACAGTGTGCAGTCAGGATCTGGCAAAGCCATTTCATGTACTGTGGGAAGATGGGTTGTTTCCATCTTCATCTGTTCAAAACAGTCATGGGGGACATCTGGGTCAGGATCTATGGGAGGGGCATCTTCACATATTTCTGTGTGATGTTGCGGGTAACCAGTAGTCTTACAAGTCACAGTTCGCTTGGTAACACCTTCTGTGGAGAGTTGGTCTTGATCTGTTGTACTCCATGCTTTGGCTAATGGACCAAGTTCCTTCCATGAGATATCTGGAGATTTAGTAATAGCGACACGAGGAACTGCCATCTCCCAATGGTGGTACATATGAGTCACTTCTGTGGGTAATTGGACTAAAACCACAGTGTTGCCTTTTGTATCACAGAACATGTCAAAGTGAGACGTACTTCAATCAACTGAAACAGTTCTTCTTCATACTGAGGGTCAGGCCCCGGAACATCTCTGAACCACAAAGTGCAATGCCATAGCGGAGATGGCTGTTCATCGTGTGGTACTGTGGGCATATGGAAATCCAGATCAAAGAAGACATCAGGATCTATGTCCAGACTGTACCAATAGTGTGGTACTCCCTCCTTGGGAAGTGGTAGAAGAGTGGCAGGATTCAAAGTGTAACAACGTTATAAAGAGACATTATCGGGTAACAATAAAGTTGTTTGGAGACGAAGATGTTTAGGCTGAACTTGATTGAGTATTGCAGAAATATCATGGGGAGCGAGAATGGTAAGCCTGTGACCAAGAATTAGGTCATTTGTTTTGTCCAGTAGAGCACTTGCTGCAAACACAGCCCGAAGACAGGAGGGTCCTCCTCTGGCCACCGGATCCAATTGACAGGAGTAATACCCTATTGGACGCTGACGAGACCCATGAGACTGTGTGAGAACACCAGATGCATGACCCATCTTTTCGTAGACAAAGAGCTTGAAGGGCTTCTGGTAATTGGGAAGGCCCAGTGCAGGAGCAGAAACAACAGCATGTCGTAATGCAAAGAAGCTGGTAAGGGCTTCAGGAGATAAAGCAAATGGTTCAGTTTTGAGGGCATCGTAGAGAGGCTGCATGAGGGTAGAGGCTTCAGGAATCCAGGGTCTGCAGTAAGAGAGAAGACCCAGGAAGGCATGGAGGGGTTTGTGAGCTGATGGAGGACAGAGAGATGTTATACCCCGCACTCTGTCCCTAGTGAGATGCCGGGTGCCATGAGAAAGACAATGTCCCAAGAAGATCACTGAGGGTTGGCACCACTGCAATTTCTTCTTAGAGACCTTACAACCTTGGTCTTCCAGAAAACAGACAAAATCTTCAGAGGCATGTTCTGCAGTTGGGAGATCGTCAGCACACAGAAGGAGATTGTCCACGTATTACAGAAGGACCACATCCGTGTGAGACTTCTGCCATGGTTCCAGGATGTATGCCATTGCTCTTGGTGAATTCTGCGCTCCCTGGGGCATGAGAGTCCAGGTATACTGTTGGCGGTCGTGGGTAAATGCAAACATATATTGACAAGAGGGATGCAAAGGCACGCTGAAGAAGGCATTTGCCAAATAAATAACTAAATCAATAATAATATATATTTATTTATTTTACCACAATATAAACAGTCACTTTGCATGCAAAGATCACACTACGGATATTTTACTGTTACAACAATGATCAAAGATGCTGGGAGCACAAAAAACCTAAAGACTGTTGGAGAACTTTGGTTCACTAATTTAAGGAAGACATGCTCTACAATGCCCACAATTTAATGGAGAGGGTGTTATGGGCAAATGCAAATATTACAAGTTTTAGAATGAGTTGTTGTATTTCTTAAACTGTGTACTTTGTCTTTAAGAGATATTGCAAATTGACAAGGTGTTAGAAATGGAACATATTGTTTTTCATAACTGTTTCTTTAAGCAATAACCTCAGTGCATAATATGTTTGCGCCATTTTGTCCCAGACGAATTACAATAACAATAATGCATAAATAAGCTTCAAGGCTATGCTACAACTCTTTCAGTACACAATATACTGTGGTAACCCCAAGTTAATGTAACTTCCCCAAATCCGGGAATCTCCCACGACTGTGCACTTACGTCTTACTATAAACAACAGATAAGCTATTCAGACTTTAAGATGCCATCTTGAACTAAGTCAGGAAAATTTCCATGACGTGTGCACTTGCTTTTAGTTATGGCCTTGTATCGAAAGGGAGGTCCTAAATTGATTTAAAGTAGACAAGTTACTTTTTCATATTTGAACTATGGTGACCGTAAAATGACGACACCTATATATAGGTGTACTTTTAAATGTTAACAGGGAGGAGAGACTTGGAGACAGACGCTGCGCCATCTTAAAATGACTGAGAGGCTGACATGATGACATGTTCAGAAGGGTATGTTAACCTATTAATGATATTTGCAAGCATTTAATTTCATCTTATAAACTCTGCTATAATGAATTTTATATGTCTATATTTATATAATAAATATCTAAAAGACAAAACTATTGCTTCCAAGACAATCCTTATTTTATATTGTATTCTCAATTATTTATATATGTAAATAGAGGATCTCTTACTAACTATATAAAATTATGGCTAAGATATCTGTATGGTTAGCCCTACTAAGTTCTATGCTTTAAGACATTATAGTGGTAAATAAGGGAACCGCCAGCGGTTACATCACCACTGTGAAGAACTTAGCTGAAGGAGGGACCTGGGACAGAAGAGTATGAGGATTCGGGACAATGGGAGTTATGGTAACATCATTGACTACTCTGAGATCTTAAACGATCTTGTACTTGTCCAATTCACCCTTCTCGGTCTTTTTCTTAACTGGAAACAAAGGAGTGTTACATGGCGATACACTTTTAAACAGAGCACCCGGAGCAAGTAGACTTTCAACTTGTTTCGAGATAGCGAGGGCCTGAGCAGGTGTCAATGGATATTGAGGTCTTCTGGGCGCACTTGCTCCTTGGAGCAACTGCACAAGTACTGGAGGGACCTTAAGACGTCCAATATCATCGGGACCAGTAGACCACAGCTTCTCAGGAACTCTGTCAAGATCAGTGGGGGAATTGTCTGGGACCCTTGCATTCCCATGGGGCGACTCCATGTGGAGTAGGAGGGGTAAAGAACAGAGGGCTGAGGTATCATCACTGGAGAGAGGGGTTAATAACTGAACCTGGCCATCTGGAGTAAAGGAGATAGAGGCTTGCAGGCGGGAAAGGACATCAGCTCCGAACAGGTTAAGAGGACAAGAGGAAGACACTACAAAACGAGTAAGGAGATCTGGGAAAGTAGCCACCCGTAAGGGCTTAGTTAATGGGTTACTATGAGGGGTACCATCTACACCTATACAGGAAACATCAATATTAGAGAGGAAAGAGGTGTCAGGCAGGTCTCGTTCTCTAAGCATGCTACGGGCTGCGCCTGTGTCAACTAAGAAGGTGGTTGGGCAGCCTTTCACAGGTAGGACTACTGTAGCTAAGGGCCCCCCTTTATCCCCTGTAAACACTGCCATGACAGGAGCATTGGACACAGGTTTGCCTGTTACCTATTGGACAAGATCAATATGAGAATGGTCTGCACCAGGGTATGGACGTGTAGGTGCAGCTGCATAGTAAGATTGTTGAGCATGCTGCGCAGGATGTCTGTGTAGGTACAGGATGGTTACCGGGCAGATAATTGGCAGAGGCTAGGTCATCAGGAGAATAATTAGCATAGTTAGCATAATGAGAACCAGTTGTTGGATAACCTAGCGCCTGGGCAGGAGGATAACCGGCCACAGGATATGGTGGTCATAGAGCATGTGTTCACTGCTTAGGTGCTTGAAGAGCTGGACAATCGTTCTTAAAATGACCTAGTTTCTTACAGTGAAAACAAGTTCTAATCTGTGGTCTTGGGGCCTGAGCCATTAAAGGGCCTGGAGGTGTGGGAATAGGGTACCCACCAGGGGCAGGCTGAATTGCAGGGTTATATAAGGAAAACATTAAAGGATTGGATTTCTTGTGCTGGGGCAATTGGACCAACTCCAGGCCTTTAGCGACCAGGAGGAGAGTTTCCAGGGGAATAATCCTGAACTCGGGGCGGGACAGGACCAGGCCTTTCCTTATGGGTTCTTTAAGGCCTGCAACGAAAGCAGCTGACAGCTTCTGGGTATGGGCCTTATTACATGTATTGAAACCCAGATCAGAGAAGGTTTGAGTTAACCTAGAATGAAATCTCTCAACCGTTTCTGCTTTTTCTTGAAATATATCATTAATAGAAGTAGCTTGATCAGGTCCCAAAATGTACTATTATGCAGATCAGCACCCAGAAAATAAGAATGTTTACAACTGCGCTGTAAGCACACTACAGGGAGTGCAGAATTATTAGGCAAATGAGTATTTTGACCACATCATCCTCTTTATGCATGTTGTCTTACTCCAAGCTGTATAGGCTCGAAAGCCTACTACCAATTAAGCATATTAGGTGATGTGCATCTCTGTAATGAGAAGGGGTGTGGTCTAATGACACAAACACCCTATATCAGGTGTGCATAATTATTAGGCAACTTCCTTTCCTTTGGCAAAATGGGTCAAAAGAAGGACTTGACAGGCTCAGAAAAGTCAAAAATAGTGAGATATCTTGCAGAGGGATGCAGCACTCTTAAAATTGCAAAGCTTCTGAAGCGTGATCATCGAACAATCAAGTGTTTCATTCAAAATAGTCAACAGGGTCGCAAGAAGCGTGTGGAGAAACTAAGGCGCAAAATAACTGCCCATGAACTGAGAAAAGTCAAGCGTGCAGCTACCAAGATGCCACTTGCCACCAGTTTGGCCATATTTCAGAGCTGCAACATCACTGGAGTGCCCAAAAGCACAAGGTGTGCAATACTCAGAGACATGGCCAAGGTAAGAAAGGCTGAAAGACGACCACCACTGAACAAGACACACAAGCTGAAACGTCAAGACTGGGCCAAGAAATATCTCAAGACTGATTTGTCTAAGGTTTTATGGACTGATGAAATGAGAGTGAGTCTTGATGGGCCAGATGGATGGATTGGTAAAGGGCAGAGAGCTCCAGTCCGACTCAGACGCCAGCAAGGTGGAGGTGGAGTACTGGTTTGGGCTGGTATCATCAAAGATGAGCTTGTGGGGCCTTTTCGGGTTGAGGATGGAGTCAAGCTCAACTCCCAGTCCTACTGCCAGTTTCTGGAAGACACCTGCTTCAAGCAGTGGTACAGGAAGAAGTCTGCATCCTTCAAGAAAAACATGATTTTCATGCAGGACAATGCTCCATCACACGCGTCCAAGTACTCCACAGCGTGGCTGGCAAGAAAGGGTATAAAAGAAGAAAATCTAATGACATGGCCTCCTTGTTCACCTGATCTGAACCCCATTGAGAACCTGTGGTCCATCATCAAATGTGAGATTTACAAGGAGGGAAAACAGTACACCTCTCTGAACAGTGTCTGGGAGGCTGTGGTTGCTGCTGCATGCAATGTTGATGGTGAACAGATCAAAACACTGACAGAATCCATGGATGGAAGGCTTTTGAGTGTCCTTGCAAAGAAAGGTGGCTATATTGGTCACTGATTTGTTTTTGTTATGTTTTTGAATGTCAGAAATGTATATTTGTGAATGTTGAGATGTTATATTGGTTTCACTGGTAAAAATAAATAATTGAAATGGGTATATATTTGTTTTTTGTTAAGTTGCCTAATAATTATGCACAGTAATAGTCACCTGCACACACAGATATCCCCCTAAAATAGCTATAACTAAAAAGAAACTAAAAACTACTTCCAAAAATATTCAGCTTTGATATTAATGAGTTTTTTGGGTTCATTGAGAACATGGTTGTTGTTCAATAATAAAATTAATCCTCAAAAATACAACTTGCCTAATAATTCTGCACTCCCTGTACTAGACGCTTCTATTTGACTCTCAGATATAAAAAGCAGGCCCCAAAATGTACTATTTAGCAGATTTGCACCCGGAAAAATAAGAATTTTTACAACTGCGCTGTAAGTGCACTATTTGACGCTTCTATTTTACTCTCAGATATAAAGTGCATCCCACTAAAATACTATTTAGCAGTTTAGCACCCAAAAGATTTTAAGTTTTAAAACTGCAATGTTACAGCAGTATTTGACGCTTCTATTTGACTCTCAGATATGAAGGGCACCCCACTAATGTACTATTTAGCACAAAAAAAAATTGCCTTTTTAAAACTCTGATGTAACCGCGGTATTTGACGCTTCTATTTGACTCTCAGATATGAAGTGCACCCCACTAATGTACTAGTTTGCAGAATTCTTTCCTAAGCTGTCCCTCACAGCGGCAGCATCCTCTCCCTACACTAATAAGACCTCATGTGCGTGCGGCGCTACGCGACTCCAGCTTATATATAGAGGCTGAGTCAAATGCTGCACTGGCCAATCACAGCCATGCCATTAGTAGGAATGGCTGTAATGGCTTCTAAGGGCACATGAGTCAAACGCTTGTTGATTGGCTGCCCTGCAGCCTTTCAAAATGCACCATTAAATATGTCCGTGTTCGTGTCCGGGGTCCAAAAACTTAATGTTTGGTACGAACCCGAACTTTACAGTTCGGGTTCGCTCAACTATACTCAAGATGCTTCTAGGGGTGTGCCATGACCTTGATGTGGAGCGAGAATCCTTTCTATTGGTCGTATAGTTTGAGTCTGATTCAGAGCAGTCCGTGTATCGACTCCTCGAGTTTGGTCTCGTATTAAACAGTCTTTTTGATTGTTTTTTGACTCGGAAAATGTTTCCCTCTTTGAAATCATTATAGTCTCTCAGAAACATTTTGTGCTTTTTTTCTTTAATCAAGGTTTTGAATGATTCTAAATTACTCTACAGTTTTGTTACTCTAAGTTAAAAGTTACCCTCTCCATTTTATTTTTTCTTCCTGTGCGAAAGGTTTGTTCTTGTCAGGGTGGAAAGGTTAAGATGGTAGTGGTCAATCATTGATTATCATGAACAATAATTAAAAGTATACACCGTGGTTATGGTCAATATGCTCTAAAACACTCCCATGTTATGTCCCCTTAATCCACACCAATGTACTTTAAACAATACAGACTGAATTATACTAAATAGAAAGAAGTTCACCCATTTTCTGGAAGGGGCTGGGATGATGGATCTCCACAACATGGTTATCACAATAGAGTATTGGTACTAGAAATGTCCTCTACAAACATTAGGATATTTGAACTTATTAAATGTGGCATTTTGTTTAACGTTTAACACCCACAAGGTAAATTACACAATTTTTTTTGGTTGTGGAACCATTGAGGTTATTGCATAAACCCTCTTGTTTTCTGGACCCAAATTACGTTTTTATTTTTTGACTCAATAAAAAAGTTTGGATTTTTGGAATGCGTGGTGCGTTCCACACAAACAATTTGATCTGATGAGAGACGATGATGTCATCAGGCACCGGAACTCAACGTGTATTTCAAGGACAGAAAAATGCAGGGAAAATACATCATTAGGCGCGTCTAAAGTTATTGGTACACACTATGCATTCCAGAAAGAGCAAAAATGCCTGGGAATTTTATCTATTTAAGGTACTTCATTATATATTGATTTTATTTCGTTATCAACCAACTGAGGAAGCCAATAAGTGAAACACGTTTTGGAGACGGCTACATTTTACTTCCAATTTGTAATGTTATCTACATTTTGTTATATTTATTTTAATTACTGAGTTGTTCACAAAAAACTATGGATTATTATATCCATTTGGTTTAAGTCCATGTTTATCCCGGCCAGCCATTATCTGAAGAAGGTAAAGAAATAGGGTGTTGGATGCCCTTTTAAGATCCACAGATGTTTTCCTATCACAGCCAAGTGTGATTGTTGGCTCCATCCTTGTGAGTGCTACATATCACCTTTATGTTTATTTATTTTGTACTGACTTACTTGCACTATTATCTTTTTTCCATTAGACCTTTCAGGCAATATATTAACATATGTATTGATACACTGCTTATTTAGCTCCATCCCACTTTTTGCGTTTGAATAATTGATTATCATGTTTGAATAAATCAGATGTTTTTCACTTATTTTGACTCATTCTCTCCATTTTTCATAATGTAAGACAGCAGAAAGAATGGACTTCTCAAAATAAGTTTCCTCACTTTCTTCTTCTTTTTTTATTTTTTTATTCAGATACATAATCTAATTTTGGAAAATCAGAACTGGCATTGCAAAAATGGCTGAAATTGCATATCCATTAGTCATATGCAGCATTTTTCTGCAGTTCTGGCTGTCTGAATAGCTTTCCTGAATATTTTTCATTACTGAAATTGAACAACAACTGAAACAAACAGGAAAAGGCTGAAACAAGCAGCAACATGAACTAAAAATTTTTGACCCGAAATAATGTTTTTTTTTTCTCATAGTGTTTTAGGAGAACCAATATTTTTCACTCTGTACAAGTCTACTGCTTATCGTCCTTCCCTTCTTTTCAAAGTGTCAACATTTTTCAGACGGGCTGGCAGGTGATAAATAGCCCCTCGTGGGATTTTTATCTCGGTGGAAAATGGTTAAATACAATTATAATTTAGTGCATGTTATATAACACTGATTATAATCATTTGTAATGCATACAATAATGCAAGTTATATGCAGTATTCAATCCAAAGTTCAAATCTCTGCAGAGTCAATATTTTTAAGAATTACCTTTTATTTGAGGGGTATGGTTCTGAAAGTCTACATTACCTGACACATCTTTGTACCCGACGCTAAAAAAGACAATCCATCTTCACCCAGCGAGGCCCCTGCTCAGACTGAGCTCCACAGGGTGGGGAAAGGCTTATAAAGCCTTCCTATGCCCTGCAATTTGAGTAACAGCACTCTGATTGGTTGGTTTAAGCCAACCAATAAGAGTGCTCTGATAGGTAAATCTTGAGCCTTGCCTGAATGGTAATTTGCAAGGCTCAAATTTACCTATAAGAGCACTCTGACTCAAATTGCAGGGCATGGAAAGCCTTTCCTCGCCCTGCGGAGCTCAGTCTGCGCAGTGCCCTCGCTGGGTGATGATGAACTCATTTTTATTTTCGTTGTGTTTTTCTTTTTTTGCCATGTGTTTTTTGCACTCAAATATTTTATAATTTTCAAAGTTCGATGGGAATTATGGCTTTTTATTTGGCTTTTCTTGTAAAAAAAAAGGTTTAAGAAAAAAGAAAACATCTAATGGTAAGTGTAACGGAGCTTCCTGTACCCCGGTTGGGTACCTCCGCCGATGGATGCTCCTAGTGCTCACAGAGGACTCCAAGCACTCCACTAGACACCATCAGCACTGCAGTCCCCACATCCAGCGTTACAGCTTGGCTGGGAACTCGCCGTCCTCTACCCACCATGGACCTACGACAAGGCTCTAGGTTCCAGTGGGTGAACCTCTCCTCCAAGAGAGAGTAGCAGGAACAAGCTCTTAAAAGAGCTTAGTGATTATAATCCCTGGGAAGTATAGTGATATAGCAATCCCCAGGGTAGATGCAGCCTTTCCCCCCACACATAGGTTAGGTTTTTAAACTTGTTAAATGACAACTTCATGTCACAACTTGTACAAGCACCAACTAGAATGGACGCTTGTCTGGACCTGGTTTTAACAAACAACGTTGATCTTTTGACCAACATTCAAGTAGGTGAGCACTTGGGAAATAGTGATCACAATATAGTGTCCTTTGAAATAAACTCAAAAAAACAAAAGCACATGGGGTATACTAAAACATATAATTTTAAAAAGGCCAAATTCAATAAGATAAGGGAAGCTTTACAATATATTGACTGGCATAAACTCTTTAGTGAAAAGAACACTGAGGATAAATGGATCATCTTCCAACAAATATTAGAAAGGTACATTTCTCAGTATGTACCATTGGGAAATAAGTATAAAAGAAACAAATTAAAACCAATGTGGCTTAGTAGAGAAGTAAAACAAGAGATTAAAAATAAGAAAAGGGCATTTAAAGCATTTAAATCAGACAAATCAGATGCATCTTATAAAAGATATAAGAAAGCAAATAATGCGTGCAAAAAGGCAATTAAACTTGCTAAACTTCAAAATGAAAAAATGATAGCTAAAGAGAGCAAAACCAACCCCAAAGCATTTTTTAAGTACATAAATTCCAAAAAACCCAAAAATGAAAGTATAGGTACACTTAAAACTGAAACGGGGGTGTTAGTTAATGAAGACCAAGAAAAGGCAGGAATTCTAAATAACTATTTCTCCTCCGTATATATTAAAGAAGAACCCATGTCAATAGATGTGCAAATGATTGCTACTAAAAACTTGCAGAATAATTGTAATTGGTTAACTCAAGACAATGTGCTGCAGCAACTAAAGAAAGTTAATATAAACAAAGCTCCAGGGCCTGACGGTATCCATCCACGTGTACTTAAGGAACTAAGTGTAGAAATAAGTGAACCTCTGTTTTTAATCTTTCAAGATTCTTTTCTTTCAGGAAGTGTTCCGGAGGATTGGAGGAAGGCAGATGTGGTTCCTATATTCAAAAAGGGTTCAAAATCCTTGCCTGGAAATTATAGACCTGTGAGCTTAACTTCTGTGGCTGGTAAAATATTTGAAAGGTTATTAAGGGATAATATTCAAGAATTCCTTGAGAAGAATATGGTTATCAGCAAAAATCAGCACGGTTTTATGAAGCACAGGTCATGTCAAACTAACTTGATTGCGTTCTACGAAGAAGTAAGTAGAAGTATAGATCAGGGTGTTGCAGTGGATGTGATCTATTTGGATTTTGCCAAGGCATTTGATACAGTTCCACACAAAAGATTAGTGTTCAAACTCAAGGAAATCGGTCTCGATGAAAATGCTTGTTCTTGGGTAGAACATTGGCTTAAAAACAGAATACAAAGAGTTGTCGTTAATGGTAAATTTTCAAGCTGGACAGAGGTGGCAAGTGGTGTCCCTCAGGGGTCTGTTCTGGGACCCCTTCTATTTAACATTTTTATAAATGATCTTGAAGACAGCATTGAAAGTTATGTTTCAGTGTTTGCAGATGACACAAAACTTTGTAAAATAATGCAATGCGAGCAAGATATTACTTTGCTGCAGAAGGATTTAGATAGACTGGAGGACTGGGCACTCAAATGGCAGATGAAATTTAATGTTGAAAAATGCAAAGTTATGCACTTCGGCGTAAAGAATACACAAGCAATGTATACCCTTAATGGAAGTGAATTAGGGATAACAACACACGAAAAGGACTTGGGAATTGTTATAGACAACAAACTATGCAACAATGTGCAATGTCAATCAGCAGTGGCCAAGGCCAGTAAGGTATTGTCATGCATGAAAAAGGGCATTCATTCTCGGGACGAGAATATTATTTTGCCTCTCTATAAATCACTGGTAAGACCACATATTGAATATGCTGTGCAATTTTGGGCACCTGTTCTAAAGAAGGATATCATGGCACTAGAAAAAGTGCAGAGGCGGGCTACAAAATTAATAAAAGGAATGGAACATATCAGCTATGAAGAAAGGTTAACAAATTTAAACCTATTTAGTTTAGAAAAACGTCGCCTGAGAGGGGATATGATAACATTATACAAATATATTCGGGGCCAATACAAACCATTGTGTCGAAATCTATTCACAAACCGGACTTTACATAGGACACGAGGCCATGCGTTTAGACTGGAAGAAAGAAGATTTCGTCTAAGGCAAAGGAAAGGTTTTTTTACTGTAAGAACAATCAGGATGTGGAATTCTCTGCCTGAAGAAGTGGTTTTATCAGAGTCCATACAGATGTTCAAACAGCTACTAGATGCATACTTGCAAAGACAGAATATTCAAGGATATAATCTTTCAATGTAGGGTAATAACTGCTTGATTCAAGGATAAATCTGACTGCCATTCTGGGGTCAAGAAGAATTTTTTGTCCTAGCTTGTTGCAAAATTGTGCTTCAAACTGGGGTTTTTTTTTGTTGTTTTTTTTTTGCCTTTTGGATCAACAGCAAAAAACAGGTGTGAGGAAGGCTGAACTTGATGGACGCAAGTCTCTTTTCAGCTATCTAACTATGTAACTATGTAACATGAGGCGAGACTCTGTGTGGGGGAAAAGTTTGCATCTACACTGGGGGATTGCTATACTCTGTATACTCCCCTGGGCTATAATCACTAAGCTCTTTTAAGAGCTACTAACTCTCTGGAGGAAGATAAGGTCATCCACTGGAACCTGGAGCCTTGTCGTAGGTCCAGGGTTGGTAGGAGATGGCGAGACCCCAACCAAGCTGCAAAGGTTCGTGGGGTTTGCAGTACTCATGGTGTCTGGAGAAGTGCTTGAAGCCCTCGGTAAGCACCAGGAGCATGCGTCGGCGGAGGTACCCAACCGGGGTACAGGAAGCTCTGTTACAGTAAGTATTATTATTTTTTTTTTTATTTCCAGGTATTTATTTTTTTGGTCCCCCTTCACTATTTTTAGGGGGAGGGAGGAGGTAGGGTTTATTTTATTGGTGGGGTAGACTAGGCACTTGGGGACCACTAGTCACCTGTGTGGGGGGGGTATTTTTTACATTAAGCCTATGGGTGGAGGCTGGCAGGGACAATAGGATCCCCCTGTAGCGGTCACCCCGATAGAGTGAGGGTTTTTTTCTGCCAAGAGATGTCCTTTCTCCCCTGTTGTGAGAGGGAGGCTGTAGAGCAGAGTGGGTGGGGGCCAGTGGGGAGACAATGAGTTACATAGGGCCCCTACCAGCCACTCATGGGTGGGTGCCACGGGGGACCTAAGTAACCCATTCAGTTTTAACAGCCCCCACTCGCATGGCACGGATGGGGGCTCGGGAAGGGGGACACTATATCCCCTGTTAATTATTTGCATAGGAGCCACCAGCTGCTCGCTGTTTAGTATACATGCCCCTACTGGTGATATAGCTTTATTCACCCAGTTACTTTCCCTGCGTTCGATCTACTGAACACCGACCACCCCCCTGGCTCATTAACTTCAAATAAACCACAAACTTAAGTGCTATCTCTCGGCCATCTTGTCGCATGAAAGTAGACAGCGGGACTTGGTCGTCGAGTGTCTGGAACTCGAAGTCGAGCTCTCAACCTCGAGAACACTGGCAAATTCACACGAACGCCTGCTTCTTTCCGCGACAAGCCAGGAGGTTCGGTTCGCACGAACAAGGCGAACAATCGGTACCTATGAGCCAGAGAACCATTTGTCTTTTTGTTCATTTTGGAACTCCCGAAATTGACCAACCACTACCACTGATTCTATGGAACTAATGGGCAGACGCTACGAGTGCAGTCAGTCAAAACTTGGCGATTAGGCTGTGTTTGTGGGATCTGAGCGCTATTTGGACATGGGAACTCAGATCCAAGCTATCCAGGGATATAATATTTGTTGTGGTTCCTCTATGTATTATGTGTTTTTTTTTTACTGTTTTACGGTTTTATGTTTTTAAGGTTAGAGGATGTTAACTCCCCATAAGAATTAACTTAATCATACTCCATAACCTTAAGTTCTTTAACCTTGAGCCCTGTCCTTTCCAGTATTATGCATGCCTAACCCTAAGCCAATAACCCTTAGTTCCTCTAACATTACCTCAACCTCTTAAGGACACATGACATGTGTGACGTGTCATGATTCCCTTTTATTCCAGAAGTTTGGTTCTTAAGGGGTTAAAGGGACACTATAGTCACCAAAACAACTTTAGCTTAATGAATCAGTTTTGGAGTATAGATCATGCCGCTGCAGTCTCAATTCTCTGCCATTTAGGAGTTAAATAACTTTGTTTATGAACCCTAGTCACACCTTCTTGCATGTGACTTGCACAGCCTTCCTAAACACTTCCTGTAATGAGTCGTCTAAAGTGTATCCTTCCCTTATTGCTAGTTCTATTTAATTTAGATTTTCTTATCCCTGCTGTATTATTAGCTTGCTAGACCCTATAAGAGCCTAGTGTATGTGATTAAAGTTCAATTTACATAGAAAGAGATACAATTGTTTAAGGTAAATTACATCTGATTGAAAGTGAAACCATTTTAATTGAATGCAGGCTGTGTCAATCATAGCCAGGGGAGGTGTGGCAAGGGCTGCATAAACAGAAACAAAGTGATTTAACTCCTAAATGGCAATGAATTCAGCAGTGAAACACAAGAAGCATAATCTATATACTAAAACTGCCTCATTAAGCTAAAGTTCTTTAGGTAACTATAGTGTACTTTTCAATGATGCATTTTGTTTGTTTGTTGATTTCTTTATTGCAATGCCCTTTTGCGTCATCCTAGCTGGCATGGTTGTTTAAAGTGTATAGAATGTAGCAAGACAAAAATACATTATTTGCAGGTAAGTCCAATAGTTTAATGCATTTTTATAAAGTCAAAAACGCAATCCTTTTAAATACTTAATCTCAGTATATATCAGTTTAAAATATTGGCTGTCAAATGTTAAAACTAAATAGTTAAGTAACAAAATATTTTATCAAGGAAAGAATAATATCAGCTAACTTAATTGACTTAATTGTAAGAAGTAGCAGTTACAGGAGAAAGTGAGTGCAGGAATTAGCTTTAGAACATAAGTGCCTATTAAGGGGTTTGAGACTGGTGGGTATACTTATAGCACATAAGCTAAAATATGTACCCATGCCTAAACAAAGGTTTACATTTAAGATTATGGAGATTTTGGGAACCACATCTGCAAACACTTGGTCAGTCATACCAAACTCCAACATAAGAAACAAAGCACAAACAAACGTACAAATGCCTCCTTGGAGGTACGCTTCACAGTGAATACATTTATATAAAATGTTATCTCCCTCACCACCATAATGTTCCGTCTGGTAGATAAGAGGTTTATCTCCCCTTATAGTTAATGAGCAAATTGAGAGAGCTAAAATCAATTACTTGGGAATCATGCCTTTGATAGCCGACTCTCGATTGACATATGTGGCCCAGTAGACTAGATTGAAAATGGCAAAAAGCACAGGGAAGATTATGCGAGATATCTTGTCAATGCGGCTCACGCTGTTATAGGTTTTCTTGCCATCCAGATGTTTGTGCTCAAGGCATTGTGTTGGAACACTAGGTAGAGGAAGTGTTGCACTCTTGGCAATGGTAGTAAGAACCGGTTCCTTGACGCTCAGTGTATATGTTGTTCCCACTATGTTATATGTTGTGTTAGACTTCTTAGACAAGATTATGGGGTCCTTTTTCTATTAAAAAAAAAGAAGACAAGATTGTAGTCATTTCTTTGATATTTTAATGTACAGACAAGTTAATGTACAGACAATAATTGTTTGGAACTCAAAGTTAATTTCAAACATAAAGCCAAAGTAGCAGAGCTGGAAAAATCAGTTATGTTTCTAGTTCAGCTATTCTGCCCTGAAATGTGAAATTCACTTTGAACTCCTGGCAATACTCACCTGAAAATAATAATAAGTACCCTGAAAATATTTTGAGCTGTCTGCTTACAAATAAACTTTATTTTTACATAGCATGAAAAATATGTTTTTAGTAGTATCTTTTTATTTTTATTTTTTTTTTACTTAGAAATGGAGTGTTCTCAAACAGCACAAGTCTACAAAAACGAGAATTAGAAACATTTAAAGCAATTTAAGATACAATAATTCAGACTTGAAATGTTCTTTTAGAGATCCATACAACAAACAAAGATAAAGCAAAGACAGGCAACAAAGATGTCTACATGCTATTGTAGACACTTTTTAGTGTATGTATACAAGTTATTTTGATCCAAAAAGGCTTGTAAAGGATCCTGCTATCCCTGTCGGACCGATCCTTGTAGCTTCTCCCGAAATCCCAGCTGAATAAAAGCACAGTAGTGATTACAGTTCCCAATCCCCCAAACATGAGTCGAGACTTCATGAAGGGATAAATCTCATTTAATGCTGGCCACACTAGCCCTTTTATGATGGTCTTCAAGCAAGGGTTACTCCAACAGGGACCTTGTGGAAGACTCTTACACAAAATACAGTAACCAATCATTTTACAGTACAATATTAAACACACCCATATAAACAGTGAAATCCCTCCTCTCTATCCTGGAGATTATTGACTTAAGTGGTTGGAGTAAACTTAATTATCTCCAGGTAGAAACATTTTCTTTTTACATTATAACAAAACATTATTAAAATCCATAACACATATTTCGCTGAAGGAAGTCATATTATAGTCGAATAGCGCTCAGATCCTACGAACACAATTCAAATGCCATCGGGTTAAATATTTAGTTCACTGGTTGTTCGTGTAAAATGTATCCGAGAATGGCTCCATGCTTTCAGCTACCTGGGGTCGGTATTATTTTGTCTGTTAAAAGTCCCAAAAGGTATAGTGTTTGTGCATTATAAAACGAATGGGATGGATGTTGGTAAACCTCAGCGGTGTTTGTCGGAATATGTGTCCGAGAATAGTTCCATAGCGTCTACGACAATTTACAGCTGAGCGTTCGACGATTTAAAATGGGCACCGCCACGTGTTCAACAAATGAACGCGGACAACCCAGCCGTTCAACACATACTTGTGGTTAACTGCAATGGCTGGGTGGTTAATTAGCTGCACATGACCATTGCAGGTGGTCTGGTTGTTCGATTATTTTAAAGGGACACTATAGTCACCTGAACAACTACAGCTTAAAGTAGTTGTTCAGGTGAGATCTATAGCTCCCTGTAGGCAATCTAATGTAAACACTGTATTTTCAGAGAAAATACAGTGTTTACATTGATTGATAGGAATACCTCTAGTGGCCGTCACTCAGACGGCCACCAGAGGGACTTCCTATCATGTATGGCCCTAAAAAGGCCATGTACACATCAGACATATTAAAATACGTCTGACGTGTGCAGGAGAGAGAAGGCACTGTGTGCACGCCTTCTCTCTCCTGCCTGTCAGCAGAGGAGAGGGGGCGGGCAAAGACCGCAAGCTGAGCTGTCGGTCAGCTCAGTTCGTGGCTGTGCACACCGCACGCATGCGCAGTAGTGCACTCAGGACTTCATAGGGCGGCATGAATGCCGCCCTATGAAGTATGTGCGCATGTGTGGCGAAGCGTCGTATTGCTCCCTGCTTGCACCCGCATATTTCGTAATTTTGATGAAATAGGGGGCGCGGCTTCACGAGGCTCCCGGCGCTGGAACAAGGTGAGTAAAAAGGGCTGCCTGGAATGTCCCTTTAACAAAAGCATGAAAAAGGCCAAACATACGAATGTCATACGAAAGTAAATGTCTCCAGTGATTCGGCAAAACAGGGGTTTGTCACACGGCTTTTTTAATACAAGGACGAATTTGAGAAAACATAGTATTTTGGCCCTGAGCTGCGTAAGACCCACATTTTCCCTAATCTATTGACTGTATATAGTAATGTGGACAGGCAAGATTTGTATAGATATATTATTTCAATATATATATATTTTATGTTCTTTGTTCAATAGCATGACTGCAATTTCCACCAGAATTTACATAATATGAAATAGTTGAGTCCAACCTGATGTGCGAAATAGAGCAGAAGAGAGAGTCACAAGTAGTCATGTGCAAAAATTTTACATCCAATCGTATTGATTTGTCCATTTATTTCCCAGATAAATTTATTAATTTGTGTGTGGATTGCTGATGGTGGATTGGGGAACATGACTCCTCATCCTACGCCTTCTTAATTTCGGCTTTTGATTAGTCCATGACATTGATTAAGAAGAGTTTGTTTTTCTTATTTCAATAAATATATGAATGATTTACTGTTGTAGCTTTATTGCATTTGATGTTAAACACTGCTCACACACTTGCACAGTGTACACTAAACTAAACAGTGCAAGAAAAATAAAATAGGATTTTCTTTCTTAAGCAACTAACACAATGTTTAACAACTGTATACTGGTAAGTATGTTTCTCACAAGGATGCAAAATGCCTGACAAGTTTCTATATCCTACTCAAAGTTGTGCCTCTGTCAGTATCTGCTAACTAGATACAGCAGAAAGCTAAACCTACCCTTACACTAACACCAATGAACCAGGCTAGGAAAGATAAACTTGTTTTCTTAGCTATTGCACTCCCTAAATGGATTGTCTTTCCTCCAAACAGTTAAAAACCCTAGAAAAAAATATTTTAACAACTCTCTCACACTAGGATCTGGGCTATCTCCCACTCCCACACAGGCTGTCATGCTTATTTCTCTCTGTCCCTCATTGGTGGGTTAATACACTGCGTATTGGGTTGTATATCAGTTGTGGCGGAAACAGCCCCGCCACTTGTGCCTGGAGAGGACTGCTTGCCAGCCTCTTGCCATGTGATTATGGTCCCTGGGAGGTTTGGCCCTTGAAATAACAGATTTGGGCATAATGGATTTTTGTTGTGCTGCTGCTGGCCCTTTAACTCCCAGAGAAAGGATTTGTACTTTGGCACTTCGGATGCCGTCGAAGTGCTGAAGTAGTCGAAGTGGCTGGCATTCGAAAACCGAACACGTGGTGGCGGCCATTTTAATTTAGTCGAAAGCGGTCAGCGGTGCGTGCCACTGAATATATGGAACTAAAGTTGGTTACACATTTGCATAAACACCGCTGACCGTTACCTTCTCAGGAACTTCGACGCTTCGACTGGAATCGAAGTGCGTTTTACAATTCGAACGCACTGTTAGACTGAGCTATTCGAATGGGACTTGACCGACCGCACAGCCCAAATCTATGGAACTCCTTTGGGCATGAAAAGGTGCTTGCGGTCGGTCAAATAACTTTCCCTTAACTTTTTAACCCATGAACTGATTGCCTTGATTTTTGAGTATGTTTATATTTCAAGCATGCTGATTATGAAAATGTATGTTTTATCTGAATGGCATGCATATTTTGGAAGTTATTAATATTTTGGTAAAAAAATTATTTCTCTGCCTGCGATAATTATATTACCCATTGTGTTCAGTAATCCTATCACAGGCCGAGGGGAGAATTTTGTGTGGGAGTGTCTGTGTGTATTGTACAGATTGATTGGTTGTATTTCAAAAGCCTGTGGGCAGTACTATGTTTGTGGATTGGGAATAAAAGAGGCTGTATGTGCCAATACAGTCAGTTCTGCTTGACCCTCAAAACGAAGTGTCGTCTCGTTATTGGGGGAATTGGATTGTATGCTGATTGCCAGGAGTGTAAGCTGATTGTATGCTTTTCCTGCTCAGCTGTTTACATCATTCATATGCTTCAGAGCATTCGTATGCTTCTTCGGTTCGGTGGTTGTGGTGTCTACTGCAGTGCGCAGTGCTTGGAGTCCTCAGGAAGCGCTAGGAGCATCCTTCAACGGAGGTACCCAGTCGGGGTGCCAGGTGATCCATTACATTGGTGGAAGTGGTGGGATGGCGTCCTAGTGAGAGGAGACGCAGCTCAGAGACACTGGTAATGTTTGGAGTTACAAATTGAGGGCAACGCTAGTATCCGTACAGCGCCCCTGACTACAGCAGGATGGAATTGGCTAGTTTTCGGACAGCGTTCCATGATGAGGAGGAGGAGGCGGCCGTGGACTACAGGGATGCAGACAGAAAGGAACTCTGGTATGATGCCTTGGAAGATACCCAGTGGCGGCAAGGTGAGAGTCTCCCCAATGATGAGCAGTGGCTACAGAAGCGTGTGGCGATGCGGATGTATCTATTGGGAGAGCAGCCCCTGGATGAGTGGGTGACAAGACTAGAGACCCTGGTATGGCGAGAGATCTGGCTAGATAACGCATACCAGGCCCTCTGGTGGCATACCATTCGACTTACCCCCTAGACGGCCGAGCACGACTTACTGGAGGGGGATGATTATGATGGCCCGGGTTTATTATGGGCTGCCTTGGAGGACGACATTGATCTTGGCAGCACGGAGGGGTCTAGGGTTTGGGACATCTACGACTACCGAATGGGCATGTATGTCAGTGCTGACGAATGCGAGGTGAGCAAAGACATGACCTGGTAACAAGGGAGTGGGAGCTGGAGCAGGACTACCAACACCTGCTCAGCTTCGTGCAGCCCCAACCTACCCAACAAGCAGAACCAGACCTACTAGACTGGTCCTGGGAAGACCCACAGATGGCAGGTGGACATGGGACGGTGGTCTCTCTACCAGCCCTACAGGGATGCTAGGCAGTCAGCCCAGATCCCCAGCGACAGTGGGAAGTGCAGGGAGTGGAGAGCATTGTTTCTTCTCCCCAGCGGCAGTGTACCTTGCAGGGAGAGGAGAGTTGCGTCCTCCCTCCCCAGTGGCAGGGTGAGCTACAGGGATGCTGGGTGGTCAGCCCAGATCCCCAGCGGCAGTGTGAAGTGCAGGTAGTGGAGAGCATAGTCTCCCCTCCCCAGCGGCAGTATACCTTGCAGGGAGAGGAGAGCAGTGTTCTCCCTCCCCAGCGGCAAGGTGAGCTACAGGGATGCTGGGCGGTCGGCTCAGATTCCCAGTGGCAGTGTGAATTGCAGGGAATAGAGAGCAATGTCTCCCCTTCCTAGCGTCTGAAAGTGTGTAAGGGAGAGGAGCTTGTTACCCCCTCTCCCCAGCGGCAGCTTAGCCCACCAAGGGGTGACACTAAGTTCACCACCGGCGCAGATGGGACCATGGTCTCTGCGCCCAAGTTACAAGGAGCACGGACAGTCGGGGAACCTCATCCCCCCTCCCCAGCGGCAGCCTAGCCCACCAAGGGGAGATGATAAGCCCCACACCGGTGCAGATGGGACCGTATTCTCTGTGCCCAAACCACAGGGGGTAGGGACGGTCGGTCCTGTCCCCCCCAGCAACAGGACTGTTTAGCCAAAGGGGAGACAGTCAGTCTCCCCCATAGCAGCATGGTGCTTTGTCCAAAGGGGAGACGATCAGTCTCCCCCTCCAGCAGCACAGCTATGTATCCAAAGGAGAGACAGTTGGTCTCCCCCTCCAGCAACCAGGCTCCCATCAGGCTACTCCCGTGGTAGCGCTGGCACCAGGGCAGAGTACCACTGGTCTCTGTCCACCCAGCAACTCACCGATCCAGAGTGCTTGTACCCCCCAGAGCCGAGGTGGAGCTCCTTGACCAGGACAAGCGACCCACTACTCCAGGTGTAGTAACCAATTTTCGTGGGAGGGTTATACTGCGGATTCTGTTTTGTTGGTGGGTTGCTGGACTAACCAGGGCACTGACCGGCAGGAGGTCAGATACCCTGTTAGTCTGGTGGGTAAAGGGGAGAAATGTGGCGGAAACAGCCCCGCCACTTGTGCCTGGAGAGGACTGCTTGCCAGCCTCTTGCCATGTGATTATAGTCCCTGGGATGTTTGGCCCTTGAAATAACAGATTTAGGCATATTGGATTTTTTCTGTGCTGCTGCTGGCCCTTTAACTCCCAGAGAAAGGATTTGTACTTTTAAATTGGCACTTCGGATGCCGTTGAAGTGCCGAAGTAGTCGAAGTGGCTGCCATTCGAAAACCGAACACGTGGCGGCGGCCATTTTAATTTAGTCGAACGCGGTCAGCGGTGCGTGCCACTGAATATATGGAACTAAAGTCGGTTACACATTTGCATGAACACCGCTGACCGTTACCTTCTCAGGAACTTCGACGCTTCGACTGGAATCGAAGTGCGTTTTACAATTCGAACGCACTGTTAGACTGAGCTATTCGAATGGGACTTAGACATTTTTCTGTGTGAAATTGACCGACCGCACAGCCCAAATCTATGGAACTCTTTTGGGCATGAAAAGGTGCTTTCAGTCGGTCAAATAAGACTTTCCCTTAACTTTTTAACCCATGAACCAATTGCCCTAATTTTTGAGTATGTTTATATTTCAAGCATGCTGATTATGATTTATGTGAATGGCATGTATATTTTGGAAGTTATTAATATTTTGGTAAAAACTGTATTTCTCTGCCTGTGATAATTATATTACCCATTGTGTTCAGTAATCATATCACAGGCAGAGGGGAGGATTTTGTGTGGGAGTGTATGTGTGTATTGTACTGATTAATTGGTTGTATTTCAAAACCCTGTGGGCAGTACTATGTTTGTGGATTGGGAATAAAAGAGGCTGTATGTGCCAGTACAGTCAGTTGACCCTTGACCCTCAAAAGAAGTGTTGTCTCGTTATTGGGGGAATTGGATTGTATGCTGATTGCCAAGAGTGTAAGCTGATTGTATGCTGTTCAGCTGTTTACAGCATTCATATGCATCAGAGCATTCATATGCTTCTCTAGTTCGGTGGTTGTGGTGTCTGCTGCAGTGCTTGGAGTCCTCAGGAAGCGCTAGGAGCATCCTTCAATGGAGGTACCCAGTCGGGGTGCCAGGTGATCCGTTACATCAGTCACAGAGTAGTCCTGTCTATACATGAGTATAGACAGACAGATCAAAGACAAGCCAAGGTCAATGAGGAGCCATTAATCTGGGCTGCAGGCAGTCTCCCCACAACGGGAGCACCGCCGATCGCCGCCGGGGGAACGACGGCGATCGGGTAAGTACATTTTAAATTTAGGACGGTTCAGGACCGTCGTCGGTCGGCAACGCAAAAATGCCGATGACGGTCCTGAACCGTCTTGCGTCCTTAAGGGGTTAATGACACGAAGGCGAAGTGAGGCCTTAAGGAAAAACGTAATCGTAGTGAGTAAGATTACCAATACCTGATACTGCAATGCAGGGAACCAGGTAGCCTGTAGGTTGTCGATGGCGTAGGACTTGGCGAGCTGTGGTAATTACACAAGTCTAAGTAATGATATGTAGAAATGAATGACAAAACATGTACCATTAAATATAGTAGTAGTACGGTGGATTATGATTATGAGATTGTTTCTGACATTTGTGAGGATTCTTAGACCATGTACGTTTTGAAGTTTAGAACCCACTTTGGGAGGTGGGGGGCTGTATGAGGCCGTGGAGGCTTAATGAGGCCTCTTACCTGTTACCAAAATGCGGGATACTGGGTACCCTTTCTTGGAGCTTTGTTTGAAAAAAAAAAAAGTAGTAGAACCTAAAACATATGCATTCTAAGTATAAGGAACCAGAGTATAATGTTTTTTGGATACAGAGATTTGCTAAATTGTGCTAATGGTCTGTAATGAGCCTGGTGAAAAAGGAAGTAAAGCTTAAAGGGAAACTCCAGTGCCAGGAAAACGATCCTGGCACTGGAGGGTCCCTCTCCCTCCCACCCCCCAATCCCCGGTTACTGAAGGGGTGAAAACCCCTTCAGTCACTTACCATCACTTACCATTTCAATGCTTTCCTATGGGGCTTTGAGCAACGCTGGTGGTCCTCACACAGCGTGAGGACGTCCAGCGACGCTCTAGCACAGGTTTCCTGTGCTATGGACCAGGAAGTGACCTCTAGTGGCTGTATAGTAGACAGCCACTAGAGGTGGAGTTAACCCTGCAAGGCAATTATTGCAGTTTATGAAAAACTGCAATAATTACACTTGCAGGGTTAAGAGTAGTGGGAGTTGGCACCCAGACCACTCCAATGAGCAGAAGTGGTCTGGGTGCCTGGAGTGTCCCTTTAATTAAAGACATGATAAACTAAGAAAAGATGTAGTGAGCGGTAAATAGTGATGCTTGGGGTTGTATTTAGCTTGCCGAAACAAATTAATTATGCTGAACAGGGTCTTTTAAGAAGATTCCGCTGACTAAATTAATGGCCCGTATTTAAATATAATCTATTGGACGGGAAGTAGTGCCACAGTGATGTTGTCATTATATTTAGTGGTGACTGGAAAACCATATACTACACGTAAATCTATGTAAGGTAAAGAATTGAGAAAGGGGGTGAGTGCTATTGTTATAGGTAAATGACATGACAAAGGTATAATTTATGACAGTTTGTGAAAATGAAAACGTATGAAGCCTCCTGCATTCGGCTAAGTGAACGAACGAAGGGAATATAAACGGGACCGACCGCCTGTGGTCGGTTAAGTGATGATGTGAAAACAGAAAGTTTTAGCCGTTTAAGTGTGTTCGGCTGTGCTGGCATGCAAACGGACAAACGAACGTAGGTAAATATAGTGCGGTCGGTAGATATTTAAACGAATATAACGAAGGAGTGTGTACTCTGCGATCGGCTGTTAATCGTACGAGCGCAGAAGTACACGAACAGAGAAAAGTGCACGAACGGGTAAGTATAATACTAATAATAAAAGGGAGCCTATCCCTGCGTTTTTAGGCCCGAAACGTGGGAAATAGCCGAACGCTACTTCCCACGTTAAGCTTACGTGGACGTGCCGGTCTTGTGACCGGAAGTAGAGTAGCAAGCGAGGAAGGATAGAAGCCAGTTGATGGGCACTGAGGACGGAGGCAGGAGCTGCTGGCGAGGGACTGTTTGCTGGAGACTGGATTCTGGCGTGAGCAACGGACCGGAAGTGCTGGTTGCTATGGAGAAGACAACAGCTTGCACAACAAAGGTAAGTAGGTGGGGTAGGGTTTAAATAGGATCATAACTCCTCCCACAAATTCAGGCCAAATGGCCTTCCAACGTATATATATACACTCTGTTCCAAATTATTATGCAAATTCTATCTAAGTGTCACGAAGATTAAATATTATATTTTTCTAGTTTAACTCATGGATGGCATTGTGTCTCAGGGCTCTTTTGATCACTGAAAACAATCTCGGACACATGTGATGATTAGATTGCCAGGTGATCCCAATTTAACCCCTTAAGGACCAAACTTCTGGAATAAAAGGGAATCATGACATGTCACACACGTCATGTGTCCTTAAGGGGTTAAAGAAAAACTACTAAAGGAGGGTGTTCCACATTATTAAGCAGAGGACTATTTTCATGCAATATGGGGAAGAAAAAGGATCTCTCTGCTGCCGAAAAGAGTGAAATAGTTCAGCCTTGGACGAGGTATGAAAACATTAGATATTTCACGAAAACGTAAGCATGACCATCGCACTATTAAGAGATTTGTGGCTGATTCAGAGCACATACAGGTTCGTGCATATAAAGGCACATTGAGGAAGATTTCTGCCAGATCCATGAATCGGATCAGGAGAGCAGCTGCTAAAATACAATTACATAGCAGCCAACAGATATTTGAAGCTGCTGGTGTCTCTGGAGTCCCACGGACATCAAGGTGTGAAGTCCTCCAGAGTCTTGGAACTGTGCATAAACCTTCTACTCGGCCACCACTAACCAATGCTCACAAGCAGAAATGGCTGCATTGGGCAGAAAAATACATGAAGACTAATTTTCAAACAGTCCTGTTCACTGATGAGTTATGTGCAACCCTGGATGGTCCAGATGGATGGAGTAATGGATGGTTGGTGGACGGCCACCCTGTTCCAACAAGGCTGCGACATCAGCAAGGCGGTGGTGGAGTCATGTTTTGGGCCGGAATTATTGGAAGAGAGCTGGTCGGCCCCTTTAGGGTCCCCGAAGGTGTAAAGATGACCTCTGCAAAGTATGTGGAGTTTCTGACTGACCACTTTCTTCCCTTGTACAGAAGGAAGAAATATGCTTTCCGTAATAAAATAATCTTCATGCATGACAATGCACCATCTCATGCTGCAAAGAATACCTCTGCATCAATGACTGCTATGGGGATAAATGGAGAGAAAGTCATGGTGTGGCCTCCATCCTCCCCTGACCTCAATCCTATTGAGAACCTTTGGAGCATCCTCAAGCAAAAGATCTATGAGGGTGGGAGGCAGTTTACATCCAAACAGCAGCTCTGGGAGGCTATTCTGACATCTTGCAAACAAATTTAAGCAGAAACTGTCCAAAAACTCACAAGTTCAATTGATGCAAGACTTGTGAAACTGCTATCAAATAAGGGGTCCTATGTTAAAATGTAACGTGACCTGTTAAAATGTTTAAAAAGTTTAAATGTTGTTATAAGTTTGATTGAAATAGCTTTTGATTTCAGTAAACATGCTGCAAACACAATGACAATTTTCAGTTCTTTATAACCTATAAAGAGTTTTGAAACTTACTGTGCGTAATAATTTGGAACAGTGCATTGTAAGTTTTTTATGTTTAAAAAAAAAATACTGTTGTCATTAGGAGGTTTGTTCAATAAAATTTGAATTGTACTCTTAATAGTTGATAACATTAGAATTATGCTAGTGATAAAATAAAGAATAGTGGTGAGAGCACTCAAATAAAAAACAGATAATATTACCCACTTGTAGGATAACACTAAAAGGGAAAAACAAACACAATATAGGGTAATAACGTCAAATTGAATAAAATAAAAAAAAGGAGCAAATTACACTCACAAACGAGGAGCCAATTAGAAGCTGGCCCAAGCTACACGCCTTGAACAGAAGAAATCTCCCAGAGACTGGAACAGGGACGAATTAAAATGGGTGTCTTCCCAGGGTAAGTGCAAAACACAGGAACGCAGGTTGTAGATTGCACACCAAATTTAATATAAATTGTTAAAACAAAACAAAATAAAATTGATAATAAACTTGAATTAGGAAAGTCCCATAATACTTGAAATAAATGTCCCAAAACGTACTCCGGGTCCACCTTACGCGTTTCGGCACAAAGCCTTCATCAGAGGGGAATTTTATTTTATTTTGTTTTGTTTTAACAATTTATATTAAATTTGGTGTGCAATCTACAACCTGCGTTCCTGTGTTTTGCACTTACCCTGGGAAGACACCCATTTTAATTCGTCCCTGTTCCAGTCTCTGGGAGATTTCTTCTGTTCAAGGCGTGTAGCTTGGGCCAGCTTCTAATTGGCTCCTCGTTTGTGAGTGTAATTTGCTCCTTTTTTTTATTTTATTCAATTTGACGTTATTACCCTATATTGTGTTTGTTTTTCCCTTTTAGTGTTATCCTACAAGTGGGTAATATTATCTGTTTTTTATTTGAGTGCTCTCACCACTATTCTTTATTTTATCACTTGTGTTCTTTCTAGTGGTTTATTGTGGCCCACTAGGGTGATTGTAGCACCAGAGTGCAGATTATTTTTTCACCGTATACCTTTGTATTTTATATTAGAATTATGCTGACTGTTATTTACATCAATTATTTAGGTAAATTAGAAAAATATAATTTGCAAAATAAAAACGCAAAAAAAAATTTGACATACAATATTGAAAAAGTGGCGGCATGTTTATGCACAATATATACTATATATATATATATATATATATATATATACATATATATATATATACATATATATATATATATACATATATATATATATATACATATATATATATATATATATATACATATATATATATATATACATACATATATATATATATATATATATATATATATATATATATATATATATATATATATATATATATATACACTTTTGTATGGCAATCTTGTTTTCTGTGATGGCTATTAAACTTAAAGGGAAACTCCAGTGCCAGGAAAACGATCCATTTTCCTGGTACTGGAGGGTCCCTCTCCCTCCCACCCCCCAATTGCCAGTTACTGAAGGGGTGAAAACCCCTTCAGTCACTTACCTGTGGCAGCGGCGATGTCCCTACTGGCTCTGTCGGTCGGCCGGCGGGCGAGACTGATCCCGCCCACCGGCCGAGGAGACCTAATGCGCATGCGCGGCAATTCCGCGCATGCGCATTAGGTCTCCTCATAGGAAAGCATTGAAAACTATTTTCAATCCTTTCCTATGGGGATTTGAGCGACGCTGGAGGTCCTCACACAAGATGCTTGCACTCCTGGTAAAGATACTAATATTGCCCGGTGCTAAATAAAAAAAATATACATCAACGTTTCGGCTCTCCTCTGGAGCCTTCTTCAGGATGTCAGACACATGCATGATTTGATGTATATTTTTTTTATTTTTAACATGAATTAAAAGTTAAATTTTATTTTCATCTGAAAGACCCTGGAGTGCTATCTATTTATTGGAATCTCTCTCAATATCTCTCTCTCTCTCTCTATATATATATATATAGTAATTATATTGATATGCAACTATATCAATATTTACTCCAATAGTAATTACCGTATATACTCGAGTATAAGCTGAGTTTTTCAGCACATTTTTTGTGCTGAAAAACCGGAACTCGGCGTATACTCGAGTCAATCGTCTGTATTATGGCAATTTGCATTGCCATAATACAGACTGAGGGAGAGGGGGCTGGCAGAGATCTTACTTACCCGTCCTGCAGCTCCTGTCAGCTCCCTTCTCCTCTGCGCCGTCCGTTCAGCTCCTTGGTCAGCTCCCACTGTAAGTCTCGCGAGAGCCGCGGCTCTCGCGAGACTTACAGTGTGAGCTGACAGAAGAGCTGACCGGACGGCGCGGTGGAGGAGAGAGCTGACAGGAGCTGCAGGACATGGTAAGTTACAGCTCTGCCAGCCCTTTCTCCCCCCCACTGAACTGCCAATGCTGGACCACCAGGGAAGGAGCCCCCCTCCCTGCCATGTATCAAGCAGGGAGGGGGGACGAAAATAAAAATAATAATTAAATAAAAAATAATAAGAAAAAAATATATTAAAATAATAATAAATAAAATAATAAAATTGCCCACCCCCCCACCACTGCAACACACACACACACTGCACTCATACACATACACACACACTGCACTCATATACACACACACACACACACTGCACTCATATACACACACACACACTGCACTCATATACACACACACACACTGCACTCATATACACACACACACACACACTGCACTCATATACACACACACACACTGCACTCATATACACACTGCACTCATATACACACACACACTGCACTCATATACACACACACACACACACACACTGCACTCATATACACACACACACACTGCACTCATACACACGCTGCACTCATACACACGCTGCACTCATACACACACGCTGCACTCATACACACACGCTGCACTCATACACACACGCTGCACTCATACACACACGCTGCATTCATACACACACGCTGCATTCATACACACACACACTGCATTCATACACACACACTGCATTCATACACACACACTGCATTCATTATACACACACTGCATTCATTATACACACACTGCATTCATTATACACACACTGTAAATAAATATTCAATTAATATATTTTTTTTAGGATCTAATTTTATTTAGAAATTTACCAGTAGCTGCTGCATTTCCCACCCTAGTCTTATACTCGAGTCAATAAGTTTTCCCAGTTTTTTGGGGTAAAATTAGGGGCCTCGGCTTATATTCGGGTCGGCTTTTACTCGAGTATATACGGTATATTGATATGCAACTATATCAATATTTACTCCAAGTAGTAATTATATTGATATGCAACTATATCAATATTTACTCCAAGAAGTAATTATATTGATATGCAACTATATCAATATTTACTCCAAGATAAACCAAAGACACAGATCATCTACACTCTCCCTAAAATTCACAAGGATAGCACCAGACCACCAGGCCACCCAATTGTTTCAGCCATTGGGGGGATTCTCGAGCCTGTGGCAAAATGGCTGTATTTCCTATTCAAAGACACTATTGAGAACCTAGATACAGTCCTGAAAGATACTCCTACCTTCCTCAGTCTTCTAGCCACTCTAACACTTCCGACAGTACCTGTAGTGTTGGTAACATGTGATGTAAGGAGCTTATATACCGTAATTCCACATCAAGACGGTATACAAGCTATGAGAGCACTTCTATCTCAGTCTCCCTACTATACCGGACCACCCGTGGAGTTTGCACTGGAACTCTTGGAGATCGTCCTATCTCAGAACTACTTTAGGTTTGAAACGAAATGGTACCGCCAGATTGCAGGTACTTCCATGGGTGCGGCGATGGCACCTATGTATGCAAATGGATACATGCATCAGTTTGAGAGCTTATATATTCTACAGCCCTTTAATGAACAGATTGTAGCACACACACGCTACATCGATGACATCTTTATGATTGTTAAGGGCACTACTACAGATGTAGAACAAATAATGCGGTCCATCAATAGAGTGTCTTCTAACATTGAGCTGACTTCAGCAATGAGTACGGATCAGGTCGATTTTCTGGATGTCCGAGTTTACCGTGAAGGGGACAAATTGGCACATACATTATTTACAAAAACAACAGACCGCAACACAATTGCTGCATGCAACCAGTTTTCACCCGTCTGCCTTAAAGGAATCCCTACCATACTCCCAATTTTTGAGAGTTTTTCGAAACAATTCTGACCTTGAGAAGGCACAGATTCAAATTTCAGCTAGGTGGCACAAGTTCAAGATGAGAGGGTATAAGGATAGCACGCTTCAACGTGCGTTATTGAAATGCCAAAGTGAAGATTTGGCTGTTAAGGAAATAACACATGCCCCTCGTACAGTATTCCCAACTACGTACACTTCGGCATCGATGGAGTTTAATAACATTATTAAGAAGAATTGGATTGTTTTAACCAACGACCCATCATTACCAGCTGAGTTCAAAAATCCCCCCATGATATGCTATAAAAGAAATAAAAATCTAAGGGATCTCCTGGTATGCACTGACCCCATTCATTGCTATCAACCTCCATCTAGCAAGATTAATTACGGATGCTACCGTTGCTTAGGTTGTGTGACCTGTGGACATATGCTGTCAGGCAAAACATTCACACACCCTCACTCTGGGAAACCCTACACCATTCGACACCGCTTAACATGTACATCGGATTTTGTAATATACAAACTTACTTGCCCATGTGGACTGGCCTATGTGGGCAAAACCGATTTACCCTTACGTGAACGAGTCCGTAACCACAGATCCACGGACTGCTTATAGTGATAACAAATCTGAGCAACACGTGGCAAAACATTTTCTTGAGAAGGGACACTCGTTGCCCACCCTGAAACTGATGGCCATAGACCATGTTCCACTTTTGCGCAGAGGTGGAGACCGCAGTAAGCTGTTATTGCAGCGTGAACTTTACTGGATTAGGACTCTACACACCATTCAGCCATTTGGTTTGAATGAAAAATACTCATTGGCAGTATTTTTGTAAATATTGGTATCGTGGTTTTGGTTGATAGGGGAACGAGAAAGCCCACCCAGGGGGATAGGCATCTCTAATTTCCTTCCCATTATACCGCTTTGCTATTTACTTATTTAGCAAGTTGTTGGCACTTATTGGCAACTATTAAGGGCTTGGAGGTAGCCCACCCTGGGGGATAGGCATCTCAGCCATTCTTAATTTCAGCCTAAGGCTCTAATGCATTTTGTGCTCCTTATTTAAAAAAATCTTTAGGATGATTCATGTTATCTGTCTGATGGTGGACGGGCTTAGGGTTAAGAGACAGCCCACCCTGGGGGATAGGCGTCTCATTTACCCATTCCACCCAGTGCTAATAGGATTATTACTATATATCTATAACAATGTGATTTTGTTGAGGACCTTTGCTTTATGTCCCTCGCTTGCATTATTTTGTATTCTGTATATATTATGTGATGTATGCCGGTCTATTTAGACTCGGGGATGTATTGGTTCTTTGCTCTGCTGCTTGAATGTTTGAGTTATTTATGTATTTATTTATGTAGCGCACCTTATTATTTTGGATTTTAGTAGCGCACCTTATTATTTTGGATTGTACATTTAGTGGTGTTTGGAGCTATTCTACACTCTAAGGTGCAGCTTCAGTATTTAAAATATTGCTTCACTTTTATGTTCACTGTCACTGCCAACATATAGCACCTTTTTTTGCTTGTATATATTTGTAATTTATTTATGTGTTCATGTTGGACGAGACTGGGAGTACACCAGTCATTCTTGGTACCCTCTTCTCTTTAGATCACTGCAGCTCTTCTTAGTGGCTATACTTGTATCTCGTTGTTATTGTGCATTAAGTTCTTTTCCCCATAGGTTTAGTTGGTGGATATTTAATCACCCTTTATCTGGCATCGTCTTTTCATGTTTTCTCCCTTTTTTGACTAAGAAGTTCTGACATATATCCTTTACTACTCTTTTTACCTTTATAATGATATCTAAGGATTAGGAGTGGTACAATTATGCTTTCAATTGCTGTTTGTTGGTACTTTGCTCCCTGTAGTTAGATTGGAATCTCTGCAGGTTTGATTGCTCATGCCTGCATTCTATATTTGTATTTGTAGTATAAGTTACATGTCTTCTTTATGCATTATCTGATCCTTAGGTAGTACAGTTTGTATATCTATATCTTGTTAATAGGTTGCTACAGGCTAATTGCAGTTTGATCGCTTTTCGATTAGTTCTGCCTGCTGTCTATCTCTAACGAGTTCTTTATGGACTTTCTCTGTATCTAAATGGCCCCTGATGGGGTGTATAGGTCTTTCTTCCACATTTATAATTTATTCCTGTATGCAGGCTATGTTTTTAGTTATATGTATATGTATTATTTTGTTGGTTATACTGGGTTGCTATGGGAACGACCCCGGGAGGCGCACGTCTATGACATCATCAGTGTCAATTGTTTGACCTGAGCAGGCTGCTGGTCAGATGCCCCTGGGATCACTCCTATTCTCAACCTGGGTAAGTTAAGGGAATATTGGGGGTATATATTCTTATGGATTTGATTTGCAAGCTCATCCTGATGAAAGTCTGTGATACAGACTGAAACGTTGATTTTTATTTTGAGCTAATAAAAGCTAAGTTTTATTCATTCAACTTGGAAGTCCCTGGAGTGCTATCTTGTACTTTTGGCTGTATCTGTTTGCTGATAAGCACCGGGCAAGTACATCAAGGAAGGTGGAGTGCATTACTATTTTTGTTTTATATATATATATATATCTTATATATATGTGTAACGGGGTTTTGGGGATGCCCCCTAGTGTCTTTGGGGTCCTTAAACCTAGTTAATTCACTATGCCTGACAGGCGGATCCTGAGCCTCCGCTATCTGGGAGCTGGGGTACATGTCTGCGGCAGCGCCTCCACCCAGTGGAACATCCGGGGTAGGGATGTGGGGTCCTACTGGGAACATACTTGGTGCAATAAGACTGACACAGCCTAACTGGAACTAACTTTATATGGTAAATAACAATTGAACCGACACACATAGGAAAATACAATGGCGTAACAGATAACAATGCAAATGTGGATTTTCCCCACTCACCCACCAGCACACCTGCGTCCCACCCCCTTATCTTCGCCCTAGCGGCCGTTGGTGCACATAGGAGAGTTGGGGCCCTAATAAGTCCTGCTCCACAGAGTCACTGACACAGCCTCAGATGTGTAATGTCTGTACGGGACATCAGAGTCTTTACTGTGAGTGAGAAGACAGGTGCCCTGTGGTGATACAGGGAGAGGTTTGGCTTACCCTCACAACACAATTAACCAGGTAGTCAGTAGCAGTCTCCTCTCACTGGATTCACCAAACGTCTGGGCTCAATGCTTGTCTTTGCCAGCAGGTCCCTCTCTCATCTGGTGTGATCTTGGGTGAAACAAGTTCTCTCTGCCAGGTTCCATCTCTTTTTACAGTCTCTCACATGTCCTCCATTTCAGCTCAGCATGTCATCCTTCTAGAATCATTTTAGGCCCTCCTTCCCCAGAGCTGTGCAGGAAAATCCTCCCAGGAACTGATGATGCCACACTCCTCCCACTGATTTCAGCAAGTCATGTGATCAATGCTCAATGTTTTATTAACAACATACTGGGGCCATGTGCCATCTACTGTGCATTTCAGATAATGCAGCCTGTGTAACTTCACAGGGTTACATGCTCCCCCTTGAAAATACTTGCCTTCCACTGGCAAGTCCTAGCCAGGGAGCTTAACAAAAATTCAACAGAGAAAGGTTTAGCATACCTACAGTACAGTTAGCACAGTAACATCCTAGCTAGCTAGTTATTTAGGGTAAAGAGTCACTAACATTTACCACTTCAGCTAGTGCATGTAGGAAAATGGCCATTTTAGATGTGGCTTGTGTCAGCGGGGCATAACTGGGCTCTCCTATATTATCATAAACTAGAGTCCTAGGGGGTTGCCGCACTCTGGTGCTGTGTCTCAGTTCTCGCTGGGGGAGAGGATCTTGGGACGTCAACTGTGGAACTTCGACTCCTGCCCTCGAAGTAGAGTCTCTAAGGGAAGTTCCAGGCACAAAACATGGAGTTTCTGGATTCAACCTTGGAGAACTTAGTGACCCAGGAGAGGTTCCGAGACTTTGTGAAACCACAGGAGTTAAAGGAGGCAATTGCTGTGTTTCTTCAGCGGGTGATGACCACCACTGATCCTCTGCACTGGGAGTCCCCGGGGTCTCCTCTGCCCCATTTCTAGGACTCTGTTGGGTTTTCCTCCAGTTCTTCACTACTCTCTTCCTCTTCATCAGCATACACAACTGGAAGCAGATGGTTTCTATGCCAAGCCTTTATTCGGCCCTCCGGGCCCCTAATGTTGTACACTGGTAGTCCTTCCAGTTTGGACACAACCTCAAACAGGGTATCCTTCCATCTGTCAGCCAGTTTGTGTTTTCCAGGCACACCTAGATTCCGGAGAAGAACTTTATCCCCTGCTTGAATCTCCCGATATCTCACCTTAGCATCATATCTTCTTTTGTTCCGTTCTTCCATTTTTGCTGCAGCTTGGGTGGCCAACTCATAGGCCCGATGAAGGTTTTGTTTGAGGTTCCTCACATATTGAAAGTGTGAAGTTGAATCTGTTCCATCAGGAGACACTCCCAAACGGACATCTATCGGCAATCGAGCTTCTCTTCCGAACATTAGGAAATAGGGTGAGAACCCTGTAGATTCATGCCTTGTACAGTTGTATGCGTGGACCATGGCTTCCACATGTTTACTCCAAGACCGCTTCTCGACTTGCTTGAGAGTCCCTAACATATCTAGGAGGGTCCTATTGAACCGTTCTGGCTGTGCATCACCCTCCGGATGATAAGGTGTGGTTCTGGACTTCTGCACCTGCAACATGCCCAACAGCTCCTTGATCAACTTACTCTCAAAGTCTCTACCTTGATCAGAGTGTATCCGATTGGGTAATCCATAGTGAATAAAATACTTCTGCCAAAGGACTTTGGCTACAGTTACAGCCTTTTGATCTTTAGTGGGGAAGGCTTGAGCATATCTGGTTAAATGGTCCGTTACCACCAGCACATTTCCAATTCCCGCTGTATTGTTCTCAATGCAGAGATAGTCCATGCACACAAGATCCATGGGTCCCGCACTTTTCAGATGACCCATAGGGGCAGCTCTCACAGGCAGGGTCTTCCTCTGGATACACCTCCTGCATGTCTTTACATGTTGCTCGACATGTTCCCTCATGCGAGGCCAATAGAACCGATCTTGTACTAGGCCATAGGTCTTGTCCACCCCGAGATGCCCATGTTGATCGTGGAGAGCTCTCAGGACCATGCCACGGTATCTGTGCGGTAGTACCAATTGTTTTCTATCGGGGTGATCATGATACTTCACGACCCTATAGAGTACTCCATCTTCGAGATGTAGTCAGCTCCATTCTCTTCGGTATAATTCTCTTTGACTCACAGGTAGAGAAGTCAGCAATTTAGGATTCTCAGTCTTTATTGCTCTGATAACTCTCCCAATATACCAGTCCTGCGCTTGAGCCTTCCTCTTGTCTTCTGTGGTTATACTGGGCCACTGTTGAAGCATGACTGGAGCATGGAACACCTCAGGCACAGCTTCTGGAGAGTGGCTAATGGAGTCTATCCCCCTTAGCTCGGCAAATTCTTCTTGACTCTCGGCCACCACATACATCTGACAAAAGGCTCCTACCCCTGGCCCAGGGATCTCTTCCCACTCCTCTTCTTCTTGGTGAGGAGGGAGTCTAGGTCTGCGGGACAGGGCATCTGCGCTGATATTCTTGGGCCCAGGCTTGTACTTCAGGCGGAAACTGTAGCTTGACAAGGCAGCCAACCACCTATGTCCTGTGGCATCCAGCTTAGCTGTAGTCTGGATGTAGGTAAGTGGATTGTTGTCAGTCCTTACTTCGAATGTTGCTCCATACAAATAGTCATGCAGCTTATCCACGATGGCCCACTTGAGTGCCAGAAATTCCAATTTATGGACTGGATAGTTTTTTTCAGCCCCTGTAAGACTTCTACTTATGTAAGCCACCGGCCTCAATCCTTCTGGATAACTTTGGTGCAGTACACCCCCTAGGCCTTCCATGCTGGCATCCACATGGAGGATATATGGTTTCTCAGGGTCTGCATAGGCTAAGACAGGAGCTTCTGTAAGTCTCTTCTTCAGTGTCAGAAAGGCATCTTCACATCCTGAAGTCCATTTCTCTCCAAAGGTGTCTTTAGGATATGGTGCCTTAACACCCTTTACGTCAGAGGTAATCTTCAGCAGGTCATGTAACTCTCGAGCAATCTTTGAGTAGTCTTTCACGAACCTTTGGTAGTAACCACAGAATCCGAGAAAGGACCGCAACTCACTGATGTTATTTGGTCTTGGCCAATTCAACACTGCTTCAACTTTAGCAGGATCTGTGGCTACTCCTTCAGCGGAGACTATGTGCCCCACATAAGTGACAGAGTTCTGGGCAAATCGGCATTTGTCCACTGATAGCTTCAGGCCTTCAGCTTGCAGTCGATCCAACACCGTTAGCAATCTTTGTTCATGCTCCTCTGGTGTCTTCCCAAAAACAATTAGGTCATCTAGATACACTAAACACTCTTTGGGATTCATATCCCCCACAGTTTTCTCCATCAGCCTCTGAAAAGTAGCAGGAGCTCCTGTGATTCCCTGTGGCATTCTGGTAAACTGGAAGAACCCCAAGGGGCAGATGAAAGCTGTCTTTTCCTGATCCTCCTTCTTCATAGGTACCTGATAATATCCAGACCTCAAGTCAAGCACACTGAACCACTGGCTGCCAGATAGGGCGTTCAGAAGATCCTCTATGCGGGGCAAAGTGTACTGATCTGGCACAGTTCTCTTGTTCAGAGTACGGTAGTCCACACATAGCCGAACTGAACCATTCTTTTTCCTCACTACCACAATAGGTGAGGCATAGGGGCTCCGGGACTCTGTGATGATGCCTGCTCCTTCCATCTGTTGGAGTATGTCCCGGACATCTTCCACATCTCGAGGGGGTATTCTTCTTGACCTTTCTCTGAAGGGAGTAGGATCAGCAAGTCTTATAGCATGGGTGGCACTCTTAGAACACCCCACGTCCATCTCTGCTCTGGAGAACACTCCCTCTCGGGTGGCCAGTTTTGAACGAAGGCTGTCTTTCCACTGCTGTGGTAGGGGAGAATCTTCTAGATCAAAATCTAAAGGTGCTTTCACATAATCCTTCTGTTCTGCACTCACAGACATGATGGACGAAACTTGATCTAAAAGGTGTATTACACCAATCGTTTGATGACGATCAATCCGGATTTCCGTGGGGGTTAAATTCTGTACCATCACAGGAAAGCTCCGACACCACCTTTTTCGCCAATCTTTTATCTCAGGTATGAGAGTCCACCCCTTCTTCTGATCCTCTTCAGGCAGAGACTCAATAAGGTATTGTCCAGTTCCCCCCAACATTTCATGGTGCATTGAGGCTATGGCTCGTAAGGTTTTAGTCTCACCAGGCTTCACAAATGCAGGTTCTGTTCCTGAATAGTGGCACAACCCTGGTTTTGTTTCAAGGGCTAGTCGTCGACACTCTTTTCCTAGGACAGGGCTGACCTCCATCAGTCGGTCTAGGGAGACATCTCCCACTTCTGTCAGATAGGCCCTGAATACATCCTGTACCATCTTTGCATTAGTACCCAATATTATTGGGGCACACACTTTCTTGGCTGCAGGGCATATCAAAGCTTCCAGCTCCATAGGACATATCATCCCGGTATTTAACTGGGGAATAGTTATGGTCACTTTTATGCATCCCTCCACAGGTTGAGCTTGCGACCCAACGCCCCATAGCTGAAACTCTCCTGCAGGTTCCATAGGAATGTGTTTCAAATGACGTTCATAAAAGTCTCTGTAGATAATGGTGACTTGAGAACCTGTATCTAGCAATGCTGAAGCATGAATTCCTTCCACTTGTACGTGTATCAAAGATTTAGGCCCAATCTTGGCCCCTACAGATAGACTATGTGTAGGCCGGGTCTTCCTTCACTTGTAAGACCTGGTCATTTGTGTCTCCTCGAGCTCGGTTGCCAGCATCTCCACATCCACCTCCATGGAATTCGCAGGGCACTCCCGCTGAAAATGCCCTGACTTTCCACATTTAAAGCAGTCCCCTCGGCGGGGTGAATCCTCAGGAAACAGCTTTTTCTGAGTCTTCCTGTGTTGCCCCCCACTTCCAGGGGGAAAAGCTGCTCTCTCTGGTGGTGATTTGCATAAGAGCTCCAATTCAGCCACCTTCTTCCTAAGAGCTGACAGTTCTGTATCCTCTTTCTCCTTCTGTAGGGGTGGACACGTCTGGTCTTCCATTCTCCTAGCTGTATTTATTAATGTGGAATAAGGCAGAACTTTATCATCCAATTTGGCTCTCAGCAGAATTATAACTGGATTATTGGTCAAACCACCTCTCTGAATTTGCTTAGATAGCCGAGCATCCAACTCAGGGGCAGTGACTGCTCCTTTATGGAATAACTTTCCAAGCGATAGTTGTAACCGGTTGATATAGTCAGTGGCTTTTTCATGCTCCTTCTGCTTAGTGGCTAGGAACTTAACCAACAGATCATCCAAATCTTCTGATTTCCCATAAGCATCCTGTAAAACTTGTAGATAGTCGTGCACAGTAGCTTGCCCATTTACTCCTTTGTACAGTCTTATCATGTCTGTAGCGGGAAAACGAAGACTCTCCACCAACCGCTGTTTCTTTATGGTATCCGTACAAGACCATTCCTCCAACAACTGCATAGCATTATCCTTCCAGACCTCAAAAGGTTCTTCTCCTGCAGGAACAGGCTGATTCCCAGAAAACACCTTTAGTTTGCGGTAACTATGGGTGTGGTTTGCCGTCACTATGGCTTCTGAGAGTTTCTGTAGTATGTCCGATACATCACTACCTCCTGTAGGCAGGGTGTGTACTTCAGGGTTGTCTGGTTTCAGTAATGCTGTAGGTGGATGAGATTCTACTTTAGGAGTAATCATCCCCTGCCATCTAGGAGGATGGGCAGCTTGTTTAGGAATGGCTCCGGCCTTTCCGGAGATGGGGGTCAGGAGCTTAGAATAATTTTCTGTGACATAATCTTTCCGTTCTAATTTAAAGGGTTGTTGCAGTGAGGCCCTTTCTTTCTTATCAAGGAGAGCGTACACTAAGGAGCATCCTTCATCCGGGGCTCCATATAAATGAATGTTGGTAGGCATCTCGTGGTCTCCCAAGTCCGTATGACAATATATTAACATGTAAGTTTGGCCTTCAGAATCCTGCAGGATATCCCTGACAGGTCGCCATTTCTATTCCCAGTCGAATTTCTGAACACAAGATGACGTGATTCATCTCACAGCAGGATGGGACTTTGCATAACATCACAGCTTGCTGTAATGGTACATTTCTTTTCTGGGCCCACTCTTTTGCAAAGGAGGGAGTGGCCTGAGGACTTAGCCTATGCTCACTGGTTGTACCCCAATTCATCTCAGCAGCGCCTCCATATGTAATGGGGTTTTGGGGATGCCCCCTAGTGTCTTTGGGGTCCTTAAACCTAGTTAATTCACTATGCCTGACAGGCGGATCCTGAGCCTCCGCTATCTGGGAGCTGGGGTACATGTCTGCGGCAGCGCCTCCACCCAGTGGAACATCCGGGGTAGGGATGTGGGGTCCCACTGGGAACATACTTGGTGCAATAAGACTGACACAGCCTAACTGGAACTAACTTTATATGGTAAATAACAATTGAACCGACACACATAGGAAAATACAATGGCGTAACAGATAACAATGCAAATGTGGATTTTCCCCACTCACCCACCAGCACACCTGCGTCCCACCCCCTTATCTTCGCCCTAGCGGCCGTTGGTGCACATAGGAGAGTTGGGGCCCTAATAAGTCCTGCTCCACAGAGTCACTGACACAGCCTCAGATGTGTAATGTCTGTACGGGACATCAGAGTCTTTACTGTGAGTGAGAAGACAGGTGCCCTGTGGTGATACAGGGAGAGGTTTGGCTTACCCTCACAACACAATTAACCAGGTAGTCAGTAGCAGTCTCCTCTCACTGGATTCACCAAACGTCTGGGCTCAATGCTTGTCTTTGCCAGCAGGTCCCTCTCTCATCTGGTGTGATCTTGGGTGAAACAAGTTCTCTCTGCCAGGTTCCATCTCTTTTTACAGTCTCTCACATGTCCTCCATTTCAGCTCAGCATGTCATCCTTCTAGAATCATTTTAGGCCCTCCTTCCCCAGAGCTGTGCAGGAAAATCCTCCCAGGAACTGATGATGCCACACTCCTCCCACTGATTTCAGCAAGTCATGTGATCAATGCTCAATGTTTTATTAACAACATACTGGGGCCATGTGCCATCTACTGTGCATTTCAGATAATGCAGCCTGTGTAACTTCACAGGGTTACATGCTCCCCCTTGAAAATACTTGCCTTCCACTGGCAAGTCCTAGCCAGGGAGCTTAACAAAAATTCAACAGAGAAAGGTTTAGCATACCTACAGTACAGTTAGCACAGTAACATCCTAGCTAGCTAGTTATTTAGGGTAAAGAGTCACTAACATTTACCACTTCAGCTAGTGCATGTAGGAAAATGGCCATTTTAGATGTGGCTTGTGTCAGCGGGGCATAACTGGGCTCTCCTATATTATCATAAACTAGAGTCCTAGGGGGTTGCCGCACTCTGGTGCTGTGTCTCAGTTCTCGCTGGGGGAGAGGATCTTGGGACGTCAACTGTGGAACTTCGACTCCTGCCCTCGAAGTAGAGTCTCTAAGGGAAGTTCCAGGCACAAAACATGGAGTTTCTGGATTCAACCTTGGAGAACTTAGTGACCCAGGAGAGGTTCCGAGACTTTGTGAAACCACAGGAGTTAAAGGAGGCAATTGCTGTGTTTCTTCAGCGGGTGATGACCACCACTGATCCTCTGCACTGGGAGTCCCCGGGGTCTCCTCTGCCCCATTTCTAGGACTCTGTTGGGTTTTCCTCCAGTTCTTCACTACTCTCTTCCTCTTCATCAGCATACACAACTGGAAGCAGATGGTTTCTATGCCAAGCCTTTATTCGGCCCTCCGGGCCCCTAATGTTGTACACTGGTAGTCCTTCCAGTTTGGACACAACCTCAAACAGGGTATCCTTCCATCTGTCAGCCAGTTTGTGTTTTCCAGGCACACCTAGATTCCGGAGAAGAACTTTATCCCCTGCTTGAATCTCCCGATATCTCACCTTAGCATCATATCTTCTTTTGTTCCGTTCTTCCATTTTTGCTGCAGCTTGGGTGGCCAACTCATAGGCCCGATGAAGGTTTTGTTTGAGGTTCCTCACATATTGAAAGTGTGAAGTTGAATCTGTTCCATCAGGAGACACTCCTAAACGGACATCTATCGGCAATCGAGCTTCTCTTCCGAACATTAGGAAATAGGGTGAGAACCCTGTAGATTCATGCCTTGTACAGTTGTATGCGTGGACCATGGCTTCCACATGTTTACTCCAAGACCGCTTCTCGACTTGCTTGAGAGTCCCTAACATATCTAGGAGGGTCCTATTGAACCGTTCTGGCTGTGCATCACCCTCCGGATGATAAGGTGTGGTTCTGGACTTCTGCACCTGCAACATGCCCAACAGCTCCTTGATCAACTTACTCTCAAAGTCTCTACCTTGATCAGAGTGTATCCGATTGGGTAATCCATAGTGAATAAAATACTTCTGCCAAAGGACTTTGGCTACAGTTACAGCCTTTTGATCTTTAGTGGGGAAGGCTTGAGCATATCTGGTTAAATGGTCCGTTACCACCAGCACATTTCCAATTCCCGCTGTATTGTTCTCAATGCAGAGATAGTCCATGCACACAAGATCCATGGGTCCCGCACTTTTCAGATGACCCATAGGGGCAGCTCTCACAGGCAGGGTCTTCCTCTGGATACACCTCCTGCATGTCTTTACATGTTGCTCGACATGTTCCCTCATGCGAGGCCAATAGAACCGATCTTGTACTAGGCCATAGGTCTTGTCCACCCCGAGATGCCCATGTTGATCGTGGAGAGCTCTCAGGACCATGCCACGGTATCTGTGCGGTAGTACCAATTGTTTTCTATCGGGGTGATCATGATACTTCACGACCCTATAGAGTACTCCATCTTCGAGATGTAGTCAGCTCCATTCTCTTCGGTATAATTCTCTTTGACTCACAGGTAGAGAAGTCAGCAATTTAGGATTCTCAGTCTTTATTGCTCTGATAACTCTCCCAATATACCAGTCCTGCGCTTGAGCCTTCCTCTTGTCTTCTGTGGTTATACTGGGCCACTGTTGAAGCATGACTGGAGCATGGAGCACCTCAGGCACAGCTTCTGGAGAGTGGCTAATGGAGTCTATCCCCCTTAGCTCGGCAAATTCTTCTTGACTCTCGGCCACCACATACATCTGACAAAAGGCTCCTACCCCTGGCCCAGGGATCTCTTCCCACTCCTCTTCTTCTTGGTGAGGAGGGAGTCTAGGTCTGCGGGACAGGGCATCTGCGCTGATATTCTTGGGCCCAGGCTTGTACTTCAGGCGGAAACTGTAGCTTGACAAGGCAGCCAACCACCTATGTCCTGTGGCATCCAGCTTAGCTGTAGTCTGGATGTAGGTAAGTGGATTGTTGTCAGTCCTTACTTCGAATGTTGCTCCATACAAATAGTCATGCAGCTTATCCACGATGGCCCACTTGAGTGCCAGAAATTCCAATTTATGGACTGGATAGTTTTTTTCAGCCCCTGTAAGACTTCTACTTATGTAAGCCACCGGCCTCAATCCTTCTGGATAACTTTGGTGCAGTACACCCCCTAGGCCTTCCATGCTGGCATCCACATGGAGGATATATGGTTTCTCAGGGTCTGCATAGGCTAAGACAGGAGCTTCTGTAAGTCTCTTCTTCAGTGTCAGAAAGGCATCTTCACATCCTGAAGTCCATTTCTCTCCAAAGGTGTCTTTAAGATATGGTGCCTTAACACCCTTTACGTCAGAGGTAATCTTCAGCAGGTCATGTAACTCTCGAGCAATCTTTGAGTAGTCTTTCACGAACCTTTGGTAGTAACCACAGAATCCGAGAAAGGACCGCAACTCACTGATGTTATTTGGTCTTGGCCAATTCAACACTGCTTCAACTTTAGCAGGATCTGTGGCTACTCCTTCAGCGGAGACTATGTGCCCCACATAAGTGACAGAGTTCTGGGCAAATCGGCATTTGTCCACTGATAGCTTCAGGCCTTCAGCTTGCAGTCGATCCAACACCGTTAGCAATCTTTGTTCATGCTCCTCTGGTGTCTTCCCAAAAACAATTAGGTCATCTAGATACACTAAACACTCTTTGGGATTCATATCCCCCACAGTTTTCTCCATCAGCCTCTGAAAAGTAGCAGGAGCTCCTGTGATTCCCTGTGGCATTCTGGTAAACTGGAAGAACCCCAAGGGGCAGATGAAAGCTGTCTTTTCCTGATCCTCCTTCTTCATAGGTACCTGATAATATCCAGACCTCAAGTCAAGCACACTGAACCACTGGCTGCCAGATAGGGCGTTCAGAAGATCCTCTATGCGGGGCAAAGTGTACTGATCTGGCACAGTTCTCTTGTTCAGAGTACGGTAGTCCACACATAGCCGAACTGAACCATTCTTTTTCCTCACTACCACAATAGGTGAGGCATAGGGGCTCCGGGACTCTGTGATGATGCCTGCTCCTTCCATCTGTTGGAGTATGTCCCGGACATCTTCCACATCTCGAGGGGGTATTCTTCTTGACCTTTCTCTGAAGGGAGTAGGATCAGCAAGTCTTATAGCATGGGTGGCACTCTTAGAACACCCCACGTCCATCTCTGCTCTGGAGAACACTCCCTCTCGGGTGGCCAGTTTTGAACGAAGGCTGTCTTTCCACTGCTGTGGTAGGGGAGAATCTTCTAGATCAAAATCTAAAGGTGCTTTCACATAATCCTTCTGTTCTGCACTCACAGACATGATGGACGAAACTTGATCTAAAAGGTGTATTACACCAATCGTTTGATGACGATCAATCCGGATTTCCGTGGGGGTTAAATTCTGTACCATCACAGGAAAGCTCCGACACCACCTTTTTCGCCAATCTTTTATCTCAGGTATGAGAGTCCACCCCTTCTTCTGATCCTCTTCAGGCAGAGACTCAATAAGGTATTGTCCAGTTCCCCCCAACATTTCATGGTGCATTGAGGCTATGGCTCGTAAGGTTTTAGTCTCACCAGGCTTCACAAATGCAGGTTCTGTTCCTGAATAGTGGCACAACCCTGGTTTTGTTTCAAGGGCTAGTCGTCGACACTCTTTTCCTAGGACAGGGCTGACCTCCATCAGTCGGTCTAGGGAGACATCTCCCACTTCTGTCAGATAGGCCCTGAATACATCCTGTACCATCTTTGCATTAGTACCCAATATTATTGGGGCACACACTTTCTTGGCTGCAGGGCATATCAAAGCTTCCAGCTCCATAGGACATATCATCCCGGTATTTAACTGGGGAATAGTTATGGTCACTTTTATGCATCCCTCCACAGGTTGAGCTTGCGACCCAACGCCCCATAGCTGAAACTCTCCTGCAGGTTCCATAGGAATGTGTTTCAAATGACGTTCATAAAAGTCTCTGTAGATAATGGTGACTTGAGAACCTGTATCTAGCAATGCTGAAGCATGAATTCCTTCCACTTGTACGTGTATCAAAGATTTAGGCCCAATCTTGGCCCCTACAGATAGACTATGTGTAGGTCGGGTCTTCCTTCGCTTGTAAGACCTGGTCATTTGTGTCTCCTCGAGCTCGGTTGCCAGCATCTCCACATCCACCTCCATGGAATTCGCAGGGCACTCCCGCTGAAAATGCCCTGACTTTCCACATTTAAAGCAGTCCCCTCGGCGGGGTGAATCCTCAGGAAACAGCTTTTTCTGAGTCTTCCTGTGTTGCCCCCCACTTCCAGGGGGAAAAGCTGCTCTCTCTGGTGGTGATTTGCATAAGAGCTCCAATTCAGCCACCTTCTTCCTAAGAGCTGACAGTTCTGTATCCTCTTTCTCCTTCTGTAGGGGTGGACACGTCTGGTCTTCCATTCTCCTAGCTGTATTTATTAATGTGGAATAAGGCAGAACTTTATCATCCAATTTGGCTCTCAGCAGAATTATAACTGGATTATTGGTCAAACCACCTCTCTGAATTTGCTTAGATAGCCGAGCATCCAACTCAGGGGCAGTGACTGCTCCTTTATGGAATAACTTTCCAAGCGATAGTTGTAACCGGTTGATATAGTCAGTGGCTTTTTCATGCTCCTTCTGCTTAGTGGCTAGGAACTTAACCAACAGATCATCCAAATCTTCTGATTTCCCATAAGCATCCTGTAAAACTTGTAGATAGTCGTGCACAGTAGCTTGCCCATTTACTCCTTTGTACAGTCTTATCATGTCTGTAGCGGGAAAACGAAGACTCTCCACCAACCGCTGTTTCTTTATGGTATCCGTACAAGACCATTCCTCCAACAACTGCATAGCATTATCCTTCCAGACCTCAAAAGGTTCTTCTCCTGCAGGAACAGGCTGATTCCCAGAAAACACCTTTAGTTTGCAGTAACTATGGGTGTGGTTTGCCGTCACTATGGCTTCTGAGAGTTTCTGTAGTATGTCCGATACATCACTACCTCCTGTAGGCAGGGTGTGTACTTCAGGGTTGTCTGGTTTCAGTAATGCTGTAGGTGGATGAGATTCTACTTTAGGAGTAATCATCCCCTGCCATCTAGGAGGATGGGCAGCTTGTTTAGGAATGGCTCCGGCCTTTCCGGAGATGGGGGTCAGGAGCTTAGAATAATTTTCTGTGACATAATCTTTCCGTTCTAATTTAAAGGGTTGTTGCAGTGAGGCCCTTTCTTTCTTATCAAGGAGAGCGTACACTAAGGAGCATCCTTCATCCGGGGCTCCATATAAATGAATGTTGGTAGGCATCTCGTGGTCTCCCAAGTCCGTATGACAATATATTAACATGTAAGTTTGGCCTTCAGAATCCTGCAGGATATCCCTGACAGGTCGCCATTTCTATTCCCAGTCGAATTTCTGAACACAAGATGACGTGATTCATCTCACAGCAGGATGGGACTTTGCATAACATCACAGCTTGCTGTAATGGTACATTTCTTTTCTGGGCCCACTCTTTTGCAAAGGAGGGAGTGGCCTGAGGACTTAGCCTATGCTCACTGGTTGTACCCCAATTCATCTCAGCAGCGCCTCCATATGTAATGGGGTTTTGGGGATGCCCCCTAGTGTCTTTGGGGTCCTTAAACCTAGTTAATTCACTATGCCTGACAGGCGGATCCTGAGCCTCCGCTATCTGGGAGCTGGGGTACATGTCTGCGGCAGCGCCTCCACCCAGTGGAACATCCGGGGTAGGGATGTGGGGTCCCACTGGGAACATACTTGGTGCAATAAGACTGACACAGCCTAACTGGAACTAACTTTATATGGTAAATAACAATTGAACCGACACACATAGGAAAATACAATGGCGTAACAGATAACAATGCAAATGTGGATTTTCCCCACTCACCCACCAGCACACCTGCGTCCCACCCCCTTATCTTCGCCCTAGCGGCCGTTGGTGCACATAGGAGAGTTGGGGCCCTAATAAGTCCTGCTCCACAGAGTCACTGACACAGCCTCAGATGTGTAATGTCTGTACGGGACATCAGAGTCTTTACTGTGAGTGAGAAGACAGGTGCCCTGTGGTGATACAGGGAGAGGTTTGGCTTACCCTCACAACACAATTAACCAGGTAGTCAGTAGCAGTCTCCTCTCACTGGATTCACCAAACGTCTGGGCTCAATGCTTGTCTTTGCCAGCAGGTCCCTCTCTCATCTGGTGTGATCTTGGGTGAAACAAGTTCTCTCTGCCAGGTTCCATCTCTTTTTACAGTCTCTCAAATGTCCTCCATTTCAGCTCAGCATGTCATCCTTCTAGAATCCTTTTAGGCCCTCCTTCCCCAGAGCTGTGCAGGAAAATCCTCCCAGGAACTGATGATGCCACACTCCTCCCACTGATTTCAGCAAGTCATGTGATCAATGCTCAATGTTTTATTAACAACATACTGGGGCCATGTGCCATCTACTGGGCATTTCAGATAATGCAGCCTGTGTAACTTCACAGGGTTACATATGTAACGTCATACGTAATGTATTTTAATATTAATATAAGTACATATACTAGTATTAAAATACACTTAGAATGACTTTACATATATATCAGATATATATTATATATATATAATACATCTATATATATTTTATAATTATATATACACGTATAATTACAATAATAAATAAATAAAATAATAAAATAAATAAATAAAATATTTAAAAAAAAATGAAAACAAATTATATATACATATGTAATTTCATTCTAACTGTATTTTGTTATTAATATATATATTGGTAACAAAATACACTTAGAATGACATTCTCTCTCTCTCTCTCTCTCTCTCTCTCTCTATATATATATATATATATAGAGAGAGAGAGAGAGAGAGAGAGAGAGAGAGAGAGAGAGATACAAGTGAAAGCTTGGCACTCTCCTCAAAGACAATAAACGTGTCTTAATATGCCTGGGTGCAAATTGCTGGCGTCAAATATATACAGAAAAATGAAAAATCAAAATGCACTCACAGGTCTTCTTAAGTGGAACACTTGGTGCTTTATAAAGCACCAAGTGTTCCACTTAAGAAGACCTGTGAGTGCATTTTGATTTTTCATTTTTCTATATATATATCTATATATAAAATACAAATAACCGCAAATATATATCTACACATAAATATATATAATTACATAAATAACTACATACGTGTACACATAGACTTTAAATACATATATATATGTATATATATTAAAATTCTACATGTATATTTAAGTAATCTTTTAATATAATTATGTGATTTAATTAATTAAAATTTGATTGACATGCCTGAAAACCCAGGCAGAAAGTGCAGAGAATTTGAATTGCAAGCACTCTATTTAACCCTGTAACTTTCCAAGACACCATAAAACCTGTACATGGGGGGGGTACTGTTGTACTCGGAAGACTTTGCTGAACACAAATATTAGTGTTTTAAAACAGTAAAATGTATTACAACGACGATATTGTCAGTGAAAGTGACATTTTTTGCATTTTTTTCACACACAAATGGCACTTACACGGATGATATTGTTGTGATACATTTTACTGTTTTGAAACACTAATATTTGTGTTCAGCGAAGTCTCCCGAGTATAACAGTACCCCTCATGTACAGGTTTTATGGTGTTTTCAAAAGTTACAGAGTCAAATATAAGGCTTGTGTTTCAGTTTTTTCACATTGAAATTCACCACGTTTTTGTGACTAAGTGGCTACTAAAAAAGACTGGACATACCCCATTTGCAATACCCTGGGTTGTCTTCTTTTGCAAATGGTATGCCATCATGGGGGTAATTCTTATTCCTGGGCTACCATACGGTCTCAAAGGCAACGGAACCAATCTGGCGAATTTCAATGTGAAAAAACTGAAAAATGTAACATGCTATATTTGACCCTGTAACTTCCCAAAACACCTAAAACCTGTACATAGGGGGTACTGTTTTACACGTGAGACATCACTGAATACAAATATGTGTATTTTATTGCAGTAAAAGCAATCCGTATTATGACACTCACAGTTAAAATGTCACATAGAACTAAAAAAAAATAAAAAATTCTTGTTTTCCCATTTTTTCCCATTTTGTTAATATTAAATTATGTTTCATACCTAAATATTTGATGTTAAATGAAAGCTCTGTTTCCCCTGAATAAAATGATATATAATAAGTGTGGGTGCACATAATATGAAAGAGGCGAATTACGCCTGAACAGACATATAGCGCAAATTCAAGTGTTTGTTTACATTTTGTTTTAATCACAACGTGTACATTTGGCTCAGTCCTTAAGGGGTTAAAGGGTAAAAAAAATATTCATATAAATAAACGTAATAACCTTGCGTACTGCATCTACCAGTTGCTGTAAAAACTAACATATCTCATAAAATGAGTTACACTCAGAACTCAAAACCAAACTCTAGGATATGCATTAGCCCAAATTGTTAGATATATTTACATGCAATGTGAGCATGGGAATGTAAAGTATATAATAAAGGAATTACAAATCCTATCTTCATGTTTTTTTTGTTTTTTTCCAGCTCACCTTGAAAGCATGCCCTTCCTGCACTCTCTTCCCATCCCAGGCCCAGCCCCTCTTGGTGAAATAATTGACTGTCGCAAACTCAATAAGTGCAGAGAAGACGAATGTATAGCACACTGCCATAAACCAATCCATCGCTGTAGCATAGGCAACCTTGGGCAGAGAATTTCTGGCACTGATGCTTAGTGTAGTCATTGTTAGAACAGTGGTGACTCCTGGGAAAGAGAAGGAATCATATGATATAAGTGCTAGGATTTGGATTGGAGTTAAATTAAAGCAATGTAGTAACATACAATAATAATGGCTACTTAAATATTGATTGCTCCTACTGGTTTAAAGTATCACATGTGTCAAGGGCAAAGGGGAATGACAAAAATGGTTGACGACAGAGATAACAGAATTCTTGACAGTTGTTTTGGCAGAGTTTCCGCCTACTCTGTACTTTGCGTGTGACATCGCCTATGCATTTCGCCAGGATTTCCGGCTTTCTCAGGACGAATGAGTCTAGAATCTCCATCTTGGAGAAGGGTTTTTGTTGGGTCATGAAGTCTCTGTGGTCCTCCCTCATTGGTGGAAAGTCGGTGACCCTCATTTGCATATTGTGGCACAAAATGCCAAACTTAAATGTTCCTTATAAGTCCTTTCTTAAAGATATAGAGTCTCTTAACCATATCTGTATGCATATTACTGAACTTAAAGTACATTCACATAGATGTATTTCTTGAACTAATAAAGGCAAAATATACAATATTAAAGATTGCCTTACTTGCCACACTAACAATGTAATATACATGTTAACTTGTCCATGCGGATTGAAGATCCGAAGATCCTAGACTTGTTTGTCCTGAGAAAGACGGAAATCCCGGCAAAACGCGTAGACAAAGTCACATGCAAAGTACAGAGTGGGCGGAGACTCTGGAGCTCACATTGCATTCCGAGAGGAGTGATCAGCTGTACTGATCTACGTTACCATGGACTACATTGAAACATAGAGCTACACGTAACAGCCCATCAAAAGGATTTTTTTTTAAATTATTTTTATTAAATTCTTTTATATGACATTATACATATAATATACATACAATTCAATTTATTTGAATACGATTATGTCTATATTGTAAAACATCTAGCAATCATACATATTTACATAAATTAACATATTCACAACAACATTTATCGGATTAAGAGTGTCAGACGGATTGGACTGGCTTTTATCCTTTATGTTTTCTAAGCAGTGTCAATTTCTTGTACAGGGGACTCCATTGACGTTAATTTATTAATCATATCCTTCATCTCTACATTGTTTTGTTTATTAGCATTTGAATATTCATTGATTGCCAGTTCCATTCGTAATTGAAACATTAATTGGTTTATTATGTTTTTCCATACTGGAACTGTTTTACTTTTCCAGTTTCTGGCTATTAGAATTTTAAAAGCTACAAAACAGAGTATAATGAAGTTTTTTTCCATCTTTTTTAGGATAGACCATCTCAGATGTAATAGAGCCACCTCCGGCACAAACCTGAGTCTATGTTCTATCATTTAATGTATAAAAACACATATGTTTTTCCATTGAACCATTATCTTCGTATAACTCCACTATATGTGGAGCCTCTACTATTTTCACACCTCCAACACATCAGATGTCAAAATAAACATTCTAGCTACCCTTGAAGGTACCAGATAACACTTGTTAGTAAGTTTATATTGAGTCTGCAAATTTACACAGTGAATAGCTTTCCTCATTTCTATTAGTGATTTATACCATTCCATACTCGTAATTTAAATATTTCATTAATTTTGCCAGAGCATTAATTTTTTTTATTTTTTTTTATTTTGGTGTGCAATAAAGAAATAACATACAGGCTGGTAGTGCCACAGCAGCATCTACAAGCTTAATGTGGTCAAACATTTGTGTACAGTGTCATGGCATAAGAGACAATTTCACTTTTTTAAGTTAAAGAAACAGGCTTCATTATAGATAATAGTATAACACTTGAGTTATAAACTTAGAGTTGCAAGCTCTGGTAATTGACATAAGGTAAAATAACAGTTATAAATCATTTATAAGGTGCGCACATATTTTAACATTTATAAAACAGGTTAGGTATGTGCTGATCGGTCATAATGAATTATTCTGTTGTTTGGTGACAGTAGTTTGAGGTTAATAATCATAACATACTTCGTCGCTTTTGCTTCGGACCCTTGATATAGTATCGCCTATCTTATGCGTAAGTGTGGGGTGTGTATTCCGAGCAATAACAGCCTCTCTAACTTATCATATCCTACAATAAACAAGCGGTTAGTTCGCATTTCAATGCCTCAGTCTTTGGTTAAATCACGATAATGAGGTGAACCAATTGTGCGTGTTCAAATTCTGCTTTTGGTATAGTAGTTAAACATACTGTGATTCCATCAAATAACAGCAATCCAAAGACGGGCTGGTTAGATTTACAAGATGCATACTCGTGTTTACATGGTGGCCTGTAGGCAAGCTTGTGGATGGGGTATGACAGAAACAAGCTTAACCTGATATTTAACTGTGGTGTGCGGTTCATATAAACTGGGGTATATGGTATTATCGTAGGGGAACCAACCGTGAAGTAACATACTTGAAGAAGTAGCATTTTTGTACATTAATTGCAGTCGTTTATGACTCAAGTGTTCGCCCTGGGGCCGGTTGGTGTCGTGCGTCTTGTGGTTATACACATTACATAAGGGGCCTACATTGCCACTGCTGGGGGACGCTGTGTGTGACGAACCCTGCTGCATAGACCTGTATTGCTGGTTCGTCTGTTTGCCTTGGGTTCGTGGATTTCCTGTCCGTATGCCCTTGTTCATATGTTTCCCTAAGTACCGATTGAAACTACCGAACCATCGGCCACCCAGGAGAGGAGTGTGCGGCTTATTAACACCTTGACCACAATTAGAACGTTGTGGTTAACCGCAAACACCTCTCCATTCCATTCGTACGGGTGGTCGTCGTTCGGGAGTTTCTCTAATTCGTATGGACTTACCCAGGTAGCCGTCCCATGGAGTCATTCGTATACCGAAGGACTTATGAGAGACTTTGACTCCATGGCGATTGGACTGTGTACATCGGACCTGAGCGCTATTCGGTAGGAATATGCCCTCAGATCCAGGCTATCTGGGGATACGAAGGACTTATGAGAGACTTTGACTCCATGGCGATTGGACTGTGTACATCGGACCTGAGCGCTATTCGGTAGGAATATGCCCTCAGATCCAGGCTATCTGGGGATACGTTGCACGAACACTATACATTCGGTACTTCTGATTTTATGTATTTTATTGTATTTTTCGTATTTTATTTTAAAATGGCGATGGTCCCTATCCTCGGAGTTAATTAGGTTTCTCCCTAATTATCTCCGGGATAGGAAAAAATGACTTATGGGTAAAATGGGAAGGGCTTGTGTTATAGCCACTGCGATTGGCTACTGTATAATATATTTTACAGTCTTCCACAAGGTCCCCTAGGGGAGTGTCTACCTTGTGGAGACCTGCATAAATACCGGGCAAGTAGCCCCCATTAAACACATTACTGCTTGACCTTCAAGACGGAGCTTTGTCTCGTTTGTGGAGGGATTTACTATTGGGACAGCGTTTTAGTTTATTTCTAGCTGTGGAAGGATTTCGGATGAATTGCTGATCGGGAGTTACCGCATTCGTATGCTCCGTTCGGGAGTTTTATGATCGGTTGGACTGAAATTGCATTTCTGGAGAAAGGTGATTATCGACTAAACGGCGGCTTCATTCCCCTGGCGGTGAGTGTCGTAACAATTGGTGGCAAGCGACGGGATGAATCCCACCGCCCTGAAGGCCAGCTACACACCCCAGATTGGAAATGCAATATGAGGAATTAAGGCGTGCTACCCTTAAAGACATTTTGGAGCGCAGAGGACGATCAGCGAGCAATCTCAAGAAAAGGGAGATTATTGCTATATTGGTGGAGATGGATACAGCACAGGGAATGGAAAGAGCTAATGTGCCTGGCCTGCTGGATTTAACACCCGAGGAGATATCGTTTAACCGGGCAGTTCAGATAAGGCTGGCACACTTTGGCCCCAACCCTGCAGCGGATATTGTGGTGCAAGTGCAAGCCACAGTGACAGCACAACAGGCGCTCCAGAGGAGAGGAGCTGCAGCAGCAGAGGTACCCTATAATAATAATGGAAAGAAAAAGGTACCATTTGCTGCTTTTAGAAATTTTATTGAGACTGAAGGAGAGATAGACGGGTTCCTGGCGGACTTTGAAAGACAGTGTGCTTTACACCAGGTGCCCGCAGAAGAATGGGTCACTATCCTCTCTAGGAAATTATCCGGCCGGGCCAGTGAAGCTTTTCAGGCCATCCCAGAGGAGGAAATCACTAGCTACCGGGCAGTAAAAGATGCCCTTTTGGCCCGATACGCGGTTACTCCTGAGGCGTACCGGAGGCGATTCCGGGACACTAACAAACAGGCTGGTGATTCCTATGTGGAATGGGCATGCAGGGCACACCGCACGGCAGCCCACTGGATGACAGGGTGCCAAGCGGTAACTGGGGAAGAGGTGCTGCAAGTATTCCTGCTAGAACACTGCTTTGACAGGTTACCTGCAGGAGTTCGTGAGTGGGTCAGGGACCGTAAACCCGCTACCTTCCATGAAGCTGCTCATCTGGCCCACGAATACACTGATGCACGTAAGCTAGATCAGACAGCAGCCAAGGTCCCTGCCCGAGTAGAGTACAAACTGGCAGCACCTCCAACCACCAATGTATATCACCCCCCAGCACAACGTACCCCCACTATGCCGCCAGCGACCAACTATGGGCAGTCAGCCCGATTCAACGCCCGGGATTACTCAAATCAAATCCGGTGCTATGGATGCAAGCAACTGGGGCATAAAAGACCAGAGTGCCCATTAAACAATGCCAGCCAAGCACAGTCCTGGAGAAGACCAGCCGGCGGAGCCCAGCAGCCACCTCAGCCTTCTGCTCACTGCTTTGAGCAGGAGGAGTTTTGGGGTATCCTACATGAAGCAGACCCAGTGCAAGCAGCTCAGCAGGACAACCGCCAACAACACAGACAGACCGTTAAGCTGAATGGGAAAGTGGTTACTGGTCTGAGAGACACCGGAGCTACTATGACCCTGCTCCAAAAGAACCTGGTTTCTGAACACCAACATACTGGAAATACTGTAGCAGTAAGGGTGGCAGGAGGCGCCGTGTTCCGTCTGCCTGTTGCCCGGGTTCATTTGGACTGGGGAGTGGGCTCTGGACATGTGAATGTGGGAGTTATGAAGGACTTGCCTGCTGATGTTTTGCTGGGAAATGATTTGGCCCCTCTGGTTTCTGCCTATGCTCCCATGGGACCTGCCGAGGCCAACCCAGTGACTACCCGTGCTCAGACCCGTGCTGCTGGAACCGGCCCACCTGCTGCTGAAACCCAGGTAAGAACCGATTCCCCGACTGACACCCCAGGGCAGACTTTAGTTAGCTGGGATTCCCCAGAGGAGTTCGGGAGGGAAACCCACACAGATCCATCTCTCCAGAGATATAGGGGCAGAGCAGATACTGGAGAAGAAGGAACAGAGGGGGAGCGGTATGAGTGGGTGGGGGACAGGTTATACCGGATCCCTAAGCCGTCCCAGAAAAGTGTTGCCCCTCCGCCGAATCGACAGCTGGTAGTGCCCGCGAAATACCGGCAGGAGATTCTGCGGATAGGGCATGATGTTCCGCTAGCCGGACATCTAGGGTCCCGCCGCACAGCCCATAGGATTATGCTGAACTTTTTTTGGTCAGGGATTAACCAGGCTGTGCGGATATATTGTAGCACGTGTGACACTTGTCAACGGGTAGGTAAGCGGGGGGACCACCCAAGAGCTAGGCTTATGTCAATGCCTATTATTGGGGAGCCCTTTGCCCGCATAGCTGTTGATATTGTGGGTCCACTGGCCAGGGCTAGTCCATCCGGTAAGAAATACATTCTCACCGTGGTGGACAATGCCACTCGCTATCCAGAGGCAGTAGCGCTGTCTAACATAGAGGCAGAGACAGTTGCTGATGCCCTGGTTAGGATTTTTACCAGGGTTGGGTTCCCTAAAGAGATCCTCTCTGACCAGGGAACCCAATTTACCGCTGTGCTCACCCAGCAGCTGTGGAGGGTATGCGGCATTAAACCGATACTTAGTTCCCCATACCATCCACAGACTAACGGTCTCTGCGAGCGATTTAATGGCACCCTCAAACAGATGCTGAGGACCTTTTCTGACACTTGCAGAGACTGGGAGCGATTCCTGCCTCATCTGTTGTTTGCTTACAGAGAGGTGCCCCAGGAATCTACTGGGTTCTCCCCCTTTGAGCTGCTTTATGGGAGAAGGGTCCGCGGACCCCTAGATCTCATTAGAGGCCACTGGGAGGGGGAGACAGAGCAGGAAGGGACTCCCATAGTACCATATGTTCTGGAACTCCGGGACCGCATGGAGAAACTGTCTCTGATGGTAAGAGAGAACCTCCAGGTGGCCCAGGGGAGACAGAGGGAATGGTACGATCGGGGTGCCCGACAGCGAGTCTTCCAGGTTGGGCAGAAGGTGCTAGTGCTCAAACCTGTGAAGGCGAACAAGATGCAGGCATCTTGGCAGGGCCCGTATAAAGTGTTAGCTCAGGTGTGTGATACTACCTACCTTATAGCCAGCTGTTCAGATGACAGGATCCAGCGATCCTTTCATGTGAACATGCTAAAGGAGTATCAGGAATGACCTGAGGATGTAGCTGCAGTATGTGCCCCCGCTGCAGACGATACTGAAAGTTTACCTTTACCCGACTTGTCAGCAAGAGATTCCCAGACGGACATGACTAGCCTCGTACAGCTAGGGGACAGGTTAAGCCCCGCAGAGAAAGGACAGGCAAGACAGCTTCTGTGGGAGAAGCAGGCGACGTTCTCCCAAGAGCCCGGCTACACTACCCTAGCTGTACATAAGGTAGAGACTCCTGGAAGGAACCCCTTACGACAGCCCCCTTACCGTATCCCTGAAGCAGTCCGAGAAGGAATGCGGAAGGAGATAGAGGAGATGACCCAGGTTGGGGTCATCGAACACTCCGATAGCCCTTGGGCATCCCCTGTAGTCCTGGTGCCTAAGAAGGATGGGACCACCCGGTTCTGTGTGGACTACAGGAGGCTCAACGAGCGGACCACCACTGACGCCTACCCGATGCCCCGGGTGGACGAATTGTTAGACCGCATTGCCAGGGGACGCTATCTGACCACCAAAGACCTGTGTAAGGGCTACTGGCAGATTCCCCTGGCCAAGGACGCTATCCCCAAGTGGCTTATACCAATTTAAGGTCATGCCATTTGGGATGAAGAATGCCCCAGCTACCTTCCAACGTATGGTGGACAGGCTCCTTGATGGATTCCAGGAATTTGCTTGTGCATACCTGGATGATATTGCGATCTACAGTGGGTCCTGGGAGGAACACCTGGTGCATGTAGGGGTAGTACTGGATAAAATCCGGGCCGCCGGCCTGACATTGAAGCCAGAGAAGTGTCATCTAGGCATGGCTGAGGTACAATACTTGGGTCACAGAGTGGGGTGTGGGAGACCAGAGCCAGCCAAGATAGAGGCAGTAGCGAACTGGCCCACACCTATCACTAAGACCCAAGTATTGGCCTTCCTAGGGACAGCAGGGTACTACAGACGCTTTGTCCCCGACTACAGCTCTATCGCTAAACCCCTGACTGACCTGACTAAGAAAAACCTCCCTAAGCAGGTCCTGTGGTCTCCAGCTTGTGAAGCTGCGTTTCAAGCACTTAAGCAGGCTCTCGTGAATGCCCCTGTCCTGGCTGCCCCAGTTCCTAACAAACGTTTTCTCGTCCATACAGATGCTTCCATGTATGGACTGGGGGCTGTGCTAAGCCAGGTCGGGGAAGATGGAGGAGGACACCCTGTCGCATATCTCAGTCGAAAGCGGTTACCCCGAGAAGTGAGTTATGCGGCAGTGGAGAAAGAATGTTTGGCCCTGGTCTGGGCATTGAAAAAGTTGAGCCCCTATTTGTATGGACAGGAATTTTCCCTTGTCACGGACCACAATCCCCTTGTCTGGCTTAACCGGGTCTCAGGAGACAATGGTAGACTGCTGCGGTGGAGTTTAGCATTACAACCATATAACTTCACCATCAGCTACCGACCCGGTAAGCAGAATGGGAATGCAAACCAACGTTCTTGCTACCTCCTAGTCCGGTCATCCCCAAGTTGACCCGCTAAAGGGCCAAGCCGGGTCTGCCGGAGTGTTCCACAAGGGGGGAGCCATGTGACGAACCCTGCTGCATAGACCTGTATTGCTGGTTCGTCTGTTTGCCTTGGGTTCGTGGATTTCCTGTCTGTATGCCCTTGTTCGTATGTTTCCCTAAGTACCGATTGAAACTACCGAACCCTCGGCCACCCAGGAGAGGAGTGTGCGGCTTATTAACACCTTGACCACAATTAGAACGTTGTGGTTAACCGCAAACACCTCTCCATTCCATTCGTACGGGTGGTCGTCGTTCGTATGCCGACCACGAGGCGGCGGCCATTTTGGACACAAGGCGAATCAGCTGTGTTCGGTGCAAAACCTATGGATCTGAAAACGGACTCTTTATCTACCGAACACCGCTGGAGACAGCCGCCCCCTTCTATTTCTTTGAGGCGTACGAACACCGGTCAGTTCGGGAGTTTCTCTAATTCGTATGGACTTACCCAGGTAGCCGTCCCATGGAGTCATTCGTATACCGAAGGACTTATGAGAGACTTTGACTCCATGGCGATTGGACTGTGTACATCGGACCTGAGCGCTATTCGGTAGGAATATGCCCTCAGATCCAGGCTATCTGGGGATACGTTGCACGAACACTATACATTCGGTACTTCTGATTTTATGTATTTTATTGTATTTTTCGTATTTTATTTTAAAATGGCGATGGTCCCTATCCTCGGAGTTAATTAGGTTTCTCCCTAATTATCTCCGGGATAGGAAAGAATGACTTATGGGTAAAATGGGAAGGGCTTGTGTTATAGCCACTGCGATTGGCTACTGTATAATATATTTTACAGTCTTCCACAAGGTCCCCTAGGGGAGTGTCTACCTTGTGGAGACCTGCATAAATACCGGGCAGGTAGCCCCCATTAAACACATTACTGCTTGACCTTCAAGACGGAGCTTTGTCTTGTTTGTGGAGGGATTTACTATTGGGACAGCGTTTTAGTTTATTTCTAGCTGTGGAAGGATTTCGGATGGATTGCTGATCGGGAGTTACCGCATTCGTATGCTCCGTTCGGGAGTTTTATGATCGGTTGGACTGAAATTGCATTTCTGGAGAAAGGGGATTATCGACTAAACGGCGGCTTCATTCCCCTGGCGGTGAGTGTCATAACACTGTGTCCTGTAGTGATTGGCTTTTGCCGCTTGAGTCTCTTACACGGCGGGTAACGGGATGTCCGTTTAGTCAAGGCCCCCTCTCGTTTCTGACCCCATGTCTTACGTGTGAGAGAACCTTCTGTCAGTCGTGTACGCTGTGTCCTCTGTCGAGGATCAGGTCATGGCCTATCAGTTAGCCTGCCGTTAGGTTGGTAGGAATCCCGGTGTTTCAGACTATGAGTTTTGACCCTAATGTCTATTCTACCCTCTGAATGCATCACTGAACGACACAGGACATAGAGTAGCCAGCCATGCAGTGCCAGCTACCCATGATATTAAACAAAAACATGTCAGTATGTGAAGTAAAAATCACGGTATTAGCAAGGAAACTATCAACATTAAGTCCATACAAGACAAACAGTGGTTACCAATGAAGAAGGGCTTAGGAAGTGCCTCTCCGTTATACATGCCCAGTGATATAACCTTGAAGGCTCATTGTGCGAGTAAAACCTTTCCGATGGCCGCGAGCGCCGTTATGTAGCAGTGAGGCCGGTGTGAGTGCATGCAGCGCTCCGCTGCCATCAGTCCCCTGGGGAGGGGTAGGTAGCTGACACTGTCTCTCCCCATCAGTGCGGTGAGGGGTGTTGCTGGCGTGATTTACCCCTTTTCGTCTCTGCTCTGAAGCCACTTTCTTGCTCTTCTTCCCCGCCGGACGTGTCCTTGGGCCTTTTATTGCCCTGGATTAGAGGCGATGCCTTCAGTTGTTGTAAGTACCTCAGAAAACTTGTGGGGTCTTCCTCCAGGGATAGCGACAATACAGTGTCTTTGTAGGGTACGACCAGTGTACCTGCTGCCCCCCAACGGTAGCGGATGCCGCTATCTCGTAACTGGCTCGTGATTGGCATAAGTTTGCATCTTTCCATCAGGGTTGTGAAGGGGAGGTCGTCGAAAACTCTGATACTGTAATTATCCACAGCGGTGGTGGGCGATTTTCTGGAGTGGGCCATGAGCGCCGCCTTGACAGAAACGTCCCTAGTAATGGCAATGATGTCTCTAGAGGTGTCTGCTAGGGCTGTTGGGGCCTTTCTGATCCTGAAAGCTGCAGTTATCGTCCGTGCCTCTCCCTCTCGCTTGGCTCCCATAGACTTTGCAATTTTATTTGCGTACTCTAGTAGTGCTTCGGGGCCTACCTCTTCAGGGGTCCTCTGATACGCACATTTCTCTTCCGATGGCGCGTTTCGATCGCTGTGACAGTGCGGGATAGGCTCTGGAGTTGCTGTGACAAGGCCTCCACCCTTGTTGTGGTCTCTGTAAGTACCGAGTCTCTGTTAGTTTCTCGTGTTTCTACGGCCCCCAGGCGCGTGGTGATGTTTGCCACCTCTGCTTGTACCCCGGCGAGGTCTGATTTCCAAACCTCCCGCAGGTCCAGTAACAGTCTTTTGATGTCGCCTTTCGTGGAGGGCGAGTCATCTGAGTCGGAGTCCCCTTGTCTGTACACTGCTGTGGCAGGGCGCTCGGTTTGGGGGTCTTCGTCTTCGCTGGACGCATCCGACTCACTGGCGCTGCTAGGCCTGTCCGGCGCCATCTTTGGCTGCGGAGGGTGCTGGGGCCTGTCAAAGGATCGCCTGATGTCGGGTTGGTGAGAGCCCTCTGTGCGGGCGAGCTTCTTATTTTTTCGCCCCATCCCTCTGTGGGGGGTTCAGCTCTAGTTGTTCCTCAATTTAGAGGACTTTGTGCCGTAATTTTATGGCGTTTCAGCTAGTTTTGTGCTTTTTGAGCAGGACCTCCACACAGACACGTCTTGCTCGCTGCGTTGCTTGGCCACGCCCCGCCAGAGCATTAATTTGATCGTCATTTTTATTAAATTTGATCATACCCAATGCTTTGGAAAGAACTCTATGGACTGTATTTAGATTCAAAATATTACATAAAGCCTTCTTCAAAATATTACATTGCGTTCTACGAAGAAGATCAGGGTGTTGCAGTGGTTGTGATCTATTTGGATTTTGCCAAGGCATTTGATACAGTTCCACACAATAGATTAGGGTTCAAACTCAAGAAAATCGGTGTAGATGAAAATGCTTGTTCTTGGGTAGAATATTGACTTAAAAATAGAGTACAAAGAGTTGTCATTAACCCCTTAACGCCGTTACGGCGTGCTATGCCGTCACGGGTTAAGTGGGCTTTAAAGCCGTTATGACGGCATAGCACGCCGTAACGGCTTGCAGCCCCAGGAGGTAAGATGTACTTACCTCTGCCGCGATCCGCTTCGGGAGGACTGCCTCACAGCCCAGGCAGCCCTCCCACGGCAAATCAGGCCCCCGGGGGCCATGTGATCGCTCTCAAAGAGCGATCACATGGCCCTCTATAGCTGGCTGTGGATCTGCCTGCAGGGGGACTGTTTGAAATATCAGACAGTCCCCCTGCTGGTGGGAAGTATAAAAAATAAATAAAAGACAAGTGTAAAAATAAATTAAATATATTTTTATATATATATAATATGTATATATATTATATATATATAATATATATACATATTATATATATGTAACGTCATACAAAGTGTATTTTAATATTAATATAAGTATATATATTAATATTAAAATACACTTAGAATGACGTTACATATATATAATATGTATATATATTATATATATAATTGATGTACATATATATATTATATATAAATACGTATAATTAAAATAATAAATAAATAAAATAATAAAATAAATAAATAAAATATTGAAACAAAATGTAATATAAATTATATATGCATATGTAATTTCATTCTAACTGTATTTTGTTATTAATATATATATATCGGTAACAAAATACACTTAGAATGACATTCTATATATATCTATATATATATAAAATACAAATAACCGCAAATATATATATATAGATAAATACATATAATTACATAAAAGATTACATTAGTATACATGTAGAATTTAAATACCTATAAATGCATATATATTAAAATTCTACATGTATATTTAAATAATCTTTTAACGTAATTATGTGATTTGATTAATTAAAATTTGATTGACATGCCTGACAACACAGGGAGAAAGTGCAGAGAATTTAATTCGCAAGCACTATATTTGACCCTGTAACTCTCCAAGACACCATAAAACCTGTACATAGGGGGTACTGTTTTACTCGGGAGACTTCGCTGAACTCAAATATTCGTGTTTCAAACTGGTAAATTGTATTACAACGATGATATTTTAAGTAAAAGTGACGTTTTTTGCATTTTTTACAAGCGAACTGCACTTATATGGTCTATATTATTGTTGTAATATGTTTTACTGTTTTAAAACACTAATATTTGTGTTTAGTGAAGTCTCCCGAGAATAACAGTACCCCCCATGTACAGGTTTTATGGTGTTTTGGAAAGTTAGAGAGTCACATATAAGGCTTGCATTTCCTTTTTTTCACATTGAAATTTGCCAGATTGGTTATGTTGCCTTTGAGAGCGTATGGTAGCCCAGGAATGAGAATTACCCCCATGATGGCATACCATTTGCAAAAGTAGACAACCCGAGGTATTGCAAGTGGGGTATGTCCAGTCTTTCTTAGTAGCCACTTAGTCACAAACACTGGCCAAATATTCGTTTTTTGCTTTTTTCACACAAAAACAAATATGAACGCTAACTTTGGCCAGTGTTTGTGACTAAGTGGCTACTAAAAAAGACTAAACATACCCCACTTTCAATACCTTGGCTTGTCTACTTTTTCAAATGGTATGCCATTATGGGGGTAATTCTCATTCCTGGGCTACCACACCGTCTCAAAGGTAACATTACCAATCTGGCAAATTTCAATTTGAAAATGTAATGTTCTATATTTGACCCTGTAACTTTCCAAAACAACATAAAACCTGTCAATGGGGGGTACTGTTGTACTCGTGAAACATCGCTGATTACAAATATGTGCATTTTTTTTGCATTAAAACCTAACAGTATTATGACATTCACAGTTAAAATGTCAGACGGAAATGCAAATTTAAAAAAAAATCTTATTTTCTCAATTTTTTTTTACTTTTATTCATAATAAATGATGTTCCATATATGAATAGTTAATGATAGATTAAAGCCCTGTTTCTCCTGAACAAAATGATATATAATAAGTGTGGGTGCATATAATTTGAAAGAGGGGAACTACGGTTGAACAGACATATAGCGCAAATTCCAGTTTTTGTTTACGTTTTGTTTTGATCAGAACGTGCACTATTGACTCCGTCCTGAAGGGGTTAATGGTAAATTTTCAAGCTGGACAGAGGTGGCAAGTGGTGTCCCTCAGGGGTCTGTTCTGGGACCCCTTCTATTTAACATGTTTATAAATGATCTTGAAAAAAGCATTGAAAGTCATGTTTCAGTGTTTGCAGATGACATAAAACTCTGTAAAATAATACAATGTGAGCAAGATATTACTTTTCTGCAGAGGGATTTAGATAGACAGGGGGACTGGGCACTCAAATGGCAGATTAAATTTAATGTTGAAAACTGCAAAGTTTTGGACTTCGGCGTAAAGAATGCACAAGCAACGTATACCCTTAATGGAAGCGAATTTACAATTTACCGAATGAAACTCCCATATGCAACATACCCCCAGATAGCTTAGATCTGAGCCCATATTATTACTGAATAGCGCTCAGATCACATATATACAGTTCAATCGCCATGGAGTCAAAGTCTTTCACATAGTCTTTCGTTATACGAATGGGATCCATGGGGTAGCTATCTGGGGTGACTCCGTTCGTAAGGAAAAGTACCGAACTGTACGGCGTTCGTATGATTGAAGAACAGAAGAAGGGAGGTCGGCGGCTTCAGCGGTGTTCGTGAGAAAATAATGTCCGTTTTCAGTTCCATGAAATCGTCGACGAACACTGCTGGGCGTTCGTATGTCCAAGATGGCTGCCGCAACATGTTCGTTCATACGAACGACGACCACCCAGTCGACATTCAACAATTAGGAAGTGTCTGCGGTTAACCACAACGTTCTAATGAGGCCAAGAGGTTAACAAGCAGCACACTGCCATGCTGGGTGGCCGGCCATTTGGCAGTTCTTTCTGTAAAACAGGGGAATAAACGTAGGGACCGTACGGACAGGGAAATAGCTGAACAGACGAACCAAGCGGGAATAAAAGTAATTCAAAGACAGAGAGGTCTGTCACATGGCTCCCTCCTTGTGGGACACTCCGGCAGACCCGGCTTGATCCTTCTTGGGTCAACTCGGGGATGTCCGGAACTAGAAAGCCGGAATAACGTATGTTTGCCGGGACAACCCATCAGCATTGCCATTTTGCTTACCGGGTAGCAACCTGCCATTGTCTCCTGAGACCCGGTTAAGCCAGACCAATGGGTTGTGGTCAGTGACTAAAGAGAACTCCTGTCCATACAAATAAGGGTTTAACTTTTTAAGTGCCCAAACCAGAGCCAACCATTCTTTCTCCACTGCCGCATAGCTCACTTCTCAAGGTAACAGTTTTCTGCTCAGGTATGCGACAGGGTGCTCTCCTCCATCCTCCCTGACTTGGCTCAGCACAGCTCCCAGTCCAAACATGGAAGCGTCTGTGTGGACAAGGAAACGTTTGTTAGGTACTAGGGCAGCCAAAACAGGGGCATTAACAAGTGCTTGCTTGAGGGCTTGAAATGAGGTTTCACAAGCTGGAGACCACAGGACCTGCCTAGGTAGATTCCTCTTAGTCAAGTCAGTCAGGGGCTTCAGGGACTTCTTAGTCAAATCAGTCAGGAATCTGCCAAGAGCCTTTGCACAGGTCTATGGTAGTTAAGTAGCGTCCCCTGGCTATGCAATCCAGGAGTTCGTCTATCCAGGGCATCGGGTAGGTGTCAGTGGTGGTCTTCTCATTGAGTCGCCTGTAGTTCACACAAAACCGTGTGGTCCCATCCTTTTAGGCACAAGGACTACAGGCGAGGCCCAGGGGCTGTCAGAGGGCTCAATGACTCCTAACTGAGTCATCTCCTGTACCTCCTTCCACATTCCTTCTCGGACTGCTTCAGGGATACGGTAAGGAGGCTGTCGGAGGGGTTTCTATTTTGTGTACGGCCAGGGTCATGTAGCCCGGTTCTTGGGAGAAAGGAGATTGTTTCTCCCACAGAAGCTGCTGAGCCTGTTCCTTCTCCGTGGGGCTTAACCGTTCCCCAAGCTGTACAAGGCTAGTAAGGTCAGTCTGGGGTTCTCTCTCTAGTAAGTCAGGGAGGGGTAAACTCTCTGAGTTGTCTGCAGCAGGGGAACACACTGCAGCAACATCCTCCTACCTTTCCTGATACTCCTTCAGCATGTTCACATGAAAGGATCACTGGATCCTTTCATCTGCACAGCTGGCAATAACATAGGTAGTATCACATACTTGGGGTAATACTTTATACGGGCCCTGCCAAGATGCCTGCATCTTGTCGGTCTTCACAGGCTTGAGCTTGACCTTCTGCCCAACCTGGAAGACACGCTGTCGGGCACCCTGATCGTACCATTGGTACGGTAAGGTAGCCAAAAAACATTTATTGATCTAAAGTACACAGTAAAATACAAGAGTAAATAACCATAACCGCGTTTCACCATAAGTGGCTTCTTCAGAATGGAAGAAGAAGCCACTTATGGTGAAACGCGTTTATGGTTATTTTTGGTACCTTACTGTACCAATCCTCTTTTTATTGCACTCTCTGTGCACTTTAAACTTTTTTACTTGTTCCTGGCATTTTAAATCGTTCCTGGTCACTTTTACTTCCACTGGCAATTTAACTGTTCCAGTACTCCAAGAAATCCTAGGTGGGGATCATACCACCAATGCCTATTTATAGAGCAGTACCTCTGCTCTATCTTTGTGAGTATTATTTTGCCTTCTATTTTACTCTCTTATCCCATCACAATTGAGAGCACTATTGTTGCTTTTTACCCTTTTCTCTTGGAGCTTTGGATTACCAGACGGTGCTGACGGATGTACTGCCGCTACATATCCCATAAACGGGGATTATACCGCTGTACGCTATCCACACCAGAGCTGGCCATAGCTCCCTCAAATGTGAGTTCTTTATCTATCTCTATTTACTGGGTCTGACCTACTCACAATTGAGAGCACTATTGTTGCTTTCTATTTTCTTTCCCGAGTTTTGGACTACCAGACGGTGCTGACGGAGACCCCCTCCCTACATATCCCATAAGCGGGGATTATACCACTGTACGCGATTCACATCAGAGCTGGCCATAGCTCTCCCGAATGTGAGTTCTCTACTTGTGTTATTTATTGCACCTTGAATGTTACATACTGCACCATTGGTCGCCTCTACCTCTCTTGTATTTTCATATACTGAACGGTCATCACCAGACGCACCTACCTCCACCAAGAAACCTAATCAAGTATTCCCGACTGTCTAATGGTATCCTAGCGATATTTTACTGGACTACCTTCCTCCTTTTGGCGCAGCCCTTATATATCTCTTTTTTTACCACGTACACAAGTCCTGAACTGACTCCCCAATCCAAGTGAACGTGAGCAGTGGGTATCTGGTAAATGGTGCCTCCAGCTACCCTGACGGCAACAGTTTTTACCGAACGGCCTGTGTACGCTTTCTTTAATCTCGGTGTCAGGGATCACCCTAACCACTACCAACGGAGCTACAATCACTCCTCTTTTCCCTTGTCCTACCCGTAGTCCCTCATCCCTGTCCCTCGCCTGGGAGCTAAGAGGTTACGCTCCTGGCTGCCCAGTAGAGGGACGCACGCCAGCCCAGAGGGTCCCTCTGGCCGCATGGAAGTCTGTGCCGACCGATGGGAGAAGGAGCGCCCATTCAAACTGGGTTTGCGCCACTCTCCTGGTTGGCCGGCATGAATAAAGTGCTAATTGGTTTCCACAGGGAGCGAGCGACCAATCCAAGGAGGAGCACTTGTTCAAACAGGGTTTCGCGCCCTTCCCTCAAGTTGGGCGGCGAAACCCCTCCCGTCCATGGACGCTGATTGGCGCAAAAAAGATCTTGCGCCTTTCAGCGGATTGGTGACATCGGGTTTCGCGACCTTTCTTTCTGATTGGGCGGCGAAACTCCTTCCTCCCCCCCTAACGCTGATTGGCGCAATTTAGTTCACGCCATTTCAGCTTATTGGTCGTTGCTTGGTTTAGGCGCAAAGTTTGAATTCACCAGACTAAACCAAGCAACTCCATGGAACTGATTCCGGGGATGCACAGAGCCTTGAGCCCCAGACTTCTGACACTAATATCTCTGGCTCTCTGCATTCGATCACCCAACTTTTTGCAGGGATCCCAGATGGGACCCGTGGCTATTCCCCCATATAAAATGTAACCCTGTACCCCCTCCTTGTCCCGGGGCACCAAGCCCCAAAGTTCACCCCCCTCTATGTGAAGTGTATTCAAGCATGTCCCTGTGTCCTGTTAGTATTTCCCAGAGCAGGAGATGATTATCTGTTCCCCAACCCCCTCCTGTATGTGTTTTGTGTTGTGCTGGATAGAGACCCCCTGTGGGGGTCTGTGCTTAAAAGAGCTGTGTGCCCAATAAACATTGTCAAACATTGTATCCTGGAACCGTGTCTCGTCCTGTTACTGGGGGAATGGGTCTGACCTACTCTAACCAAAGGGGATAAGCAGCTGGGTAACCCAGGTCCCACTACAACTGGTGGCAAGTGGCGGGATTCCATGTCCCTGCCAAGAGACCCATGGACTACAGTGTTCTAAAACATCCTACACTGCAAGACTTGTGTGAAGCCAGAGGGATAACAACTGGCGGTCGTAACAAAGCCGAATTGACTGCTGCACTCATGGAGGACGACCAGGCGCGCAGTGAGGCAACTATTCCCCAGCCAGGGGCCGGAGATGAAGTGCACAAGGAAGTGGACCGGCGTCTGGCATATTACAGAGAGCCACCCTCAGAGGAGATCATCAGCAGGACCTTTTTAGAGGTGCAAGTCTACGTCCTAGCCAATAGACAGAGGATGGCCCCCACGAACCCAGTTGGAGGAAGAAGGGAGGAGCGGGCACCGGTGAGCACAACCACCCCAACCCGCAAACTCCCATACAGTGCCTTCAAAAGAATTCAAAGAAGCGGAGGAAGGCAGTTATAGACCTCACCGATTGGGTCACCAAACTTGCCAGCAAACTAGCGGGGAAGGCAGCGGATGCCTACCGGACTGTACCGGAGGACCAAATCAGAGACTACCCCTGTAACGGCACCCCAGGCATAAAAGGGTTAAACCGCCGTTTAGAAGATCTTCCCCTTCCAGCGATACAGGCACAGCTACTGTAGAACACCAACCTCCTGAACTGAATACAAGGGAATGCTCCAAACTCCCGAACCGCATACAAAATAGCACTCCAAACTCCCGAACCGGAACCTCACGAATAGCTGCTAGCAGACGAACAGGAAAAGCACCCAAGCGGCTTACACTCCTGGCAACCAGTCTCTAACAGCATACAATAAATCCCCCCAAAGACGAGACAGAGCTCCGTGTTGAGGGTCAAGCAGTGGTCTGGTTTAATGTGGGCTACCTGCCCGGTATTTATGCAGGTCTTCCACCTGGTGGACACTCCCCTAGGGGACCAGATGGAAGACTGGGACACAAATGGTAAAATAACCAATCACAGGCATACAAGGTTAAAACACTCCCTTGAGTAATTTACAATCCCTCCCCTCTATCCTGTAGATAATTGGGAAGTAATTCAATTATCTCCAAGGACAGAGGCAAAGCTCCATTAACCACATGGTTACAGTAAAACACTAAAATACAATAAAATACATAATATTACATTTGTCACATAAAATATATACATGTAACCCATCCCCAGATAGCTGGGATCTGAGCGCACAAAAGTACCGAATAGCGCTCAGATCCTATGCACACAGTCAAGTGTTCACAAAGTCTGTTCTCCATACGAATAGACTCCACGGGATGGCTATCTGGGGAAATGCTGTTCATACGGTTTAAACTACCGAATGAACAGGCATCCGGTTAACTGACCGGCTGTAGCAGCAAGGAGGCTGATGGCTCAGCGGTGTTCACGCAAATAAGTGTCCGTTTCCAGTTCCATAGTTTGGGCGCTGAACAGCGCTGGCCGTTCGGGACTTTAAAATGGCCGCCGCCACGTGTTCGGCAACCGAACAAAGGCCCCCAGTATTCGTCAATTAAGCTGCGGTTAACCGCAGCTTCTGGGAGGTAAATTGCCGACACACTCCAGCTCTCAGGTGGTCCAGTCATTCATGCGTTAGTTCGGTAGATTGAATCTACCGACCGCCGGGCAGAAAGGCACGAACAACCTTTTCTGCAGGGGAAAAGAAGGCTTTTTAACATGGGGCCATAGTCCAGAGGTAACAGGGGGGCAACCAGGCTCCTCCAATGCAATGTGGCGAGATTGGTCTCGTCGCAACCCCTTTGTCAAACAGATCCTCCTGGCCAGGTATGCTGTCACCCCCAAGCAATACCGCTAAAAGTTTAGGGAGACCAAGAAAGGGGAGAAGGACTCCCATGCGGAGTGGGCATGCCGCATCACAAGGGCCACCCTGAACTGGCTTAACTCCCATCAAGCCAAGTCCCCAGAAGAGATCACCCAGCTCGTCATGCTAGAGCACTTCTTCAATGGGCTTCCCAGTGACATACGAGAATGGGTGAGGGACCGCCAGCCCCAGACCCTCACCGAAGCAGCTCAGCGGGCCGATGAATACCGTGACACCCGACGACCCCAGCGAACAGTAGCCCCTTCAACCTGGCAGCCATCCCCGCGACCGCTGATCCAACTCAACCGAGGGGCCACAACCACCCTGGACTGGCTGCCTGCCGAGGTACTGCTCGGCAATGATCTGGGACACCTTGCCTCTGCATTTGTCCCCATCCCAACCCAGGAGGAAGCCTACCCGGTGATGACCCATCAGCAAGCCCGCACCACCCCGGCCAGCTCACACTCTGAGGCTCTGGTAGGCACACGTGCCCCTTTCTGCCCCCCAAGGCCACAGCCCCTACTACCACCAAGCAGCTGGTGGTGCCCAAGAAGTATTGGTATGAGTTGCTGAAGCATGAAGCACGATATCCCTTTGGACATTTGGGTAGGAGCCGGACAGCAGCTCGGTTCACCCAAAGCTTTTTCTGGCCCGGCATCTCCCAGGATCTGAGGCAGTACTGCCAGACCTGCAATGTCTGCCAGAGAGTGGGGAAGCGGGGGGACCGGCACAGGGCCCCCCACCACCCCCAGCCAATTATCAAAGATCCGTTCGGCAGAGTAGCTGTCGACATCATAGGCCCCCTAGCCAAGCCTAGTCCCCCTGTAAAGAAGTACGTTCTGACCATCGTGGACTATGCGACTCTGTACCCCGAGGCAGTCGCCCTGAGCAACATCCGGGCAGAGACTGTGGCTAAAGCTCTGATGCGAGTGTTCTCCCAGATGTGTTTTCCCCGGGAGATTCTCTCGGACCAGGGCACCCAGTTTACTGCCGACATGACCCACCAACTGTGGAGGCTGTATGGCATTAAACCCATTCTGAGTTACCACCCTCAGACCAATGGCCTGTGTGAGCACTTCAACGGTACTTTGAAGCAAATGTTCCATACCTTTGCGGCGAATCACAAGGATTGGGAGAGATTCTTGCCCCATCTTCTGTTCGCTTACCGGGAGGTGCCGCAGGAATCAACTGGATTCTCCCCATTCGAACTAATGTTCGGACGGAGAGTGAGGGGACCTCTGGATCTAGTGCGTGAGCACTGGGAGGGAGCCGGAGAACAGGAAGGAACCCTCATCGTCCCCTATGTGCTGGAGTTTAGGGACAGGCTGGAGGAACTCAGCCATCTTGTGTGAGGGAACCTCCAGGCGGCTCAGAGGCGCCAGTGTCCATGGTACGATTGGGGCGCCAGGGGCCGTAGCTTTCAGGTCGGGCAGAAGGTCTTGGTGCTGAAACCCGTCTGACATGACAGGCTGCAGGCTGCCTGGCAGGGCCCATACCGGGTAGTGGAACGAAAGGAGGACACTACCTATGTGATCGGTCCATGCTTGGGTACCGGAGTCTGACAACTGTTGCATGTGAACATGCTTAAGTCCTACCACGAGCGGACAGAGGATATCGCCGCCATTTGTGCACCAGCCTCAGAAAATTATTCCATAGAAGAAGTCCAGTTAAACGACTGCCTAACAGGAATATAGCTGTCCCCTCCAATCACGATACAAGACTACGTGTTGAGGGTCAAGAAGAACTGACTGTACTGGCACATACAGCCTCTTTTATTCACATTCTACAAACATAGTACTGCCCAGAGGGTTTTGAAGAACAACCAATCAACACATTACAACACAGCTAACACTCCCCTTCATTACATCAGAAATCCTCCCCTCTGCCTGTGATACAATTATCTCAACACAATAGACTAACTTAATTATCACAGGCAGGAAAATACAGTATTATAAAACATATCACAGAGACCCCAAAACATGCAATAACCCCATAAATAACTCCATATATCCTCTGAACCGGGGGGTCTGGGTGAACCACATATCCAAAATTCACCCAGATCCGTTCAGTAGTTTGGAAGATAGGGTTTAATGCAGATTCCGCAGAACATATACAGGCTATATGAAAAATAATTACTGTTAAATGTGTCCCCTGTTCTGTAGTTTAAAACTACTGAACGATGTATTTGTGCACCAAATACCGGCGAGATGGCACCGTGTAGAAAAGTCAAAACAATGTCTGTGAGTTAATATGGCCACCATACATTGTTCTCACCATGTGCTTCATCCATTGTTCTCACCATGTGCCTCTGATACATGAAATGGTGGCCACCCAGTAACTCCACAGTTTGTCTGGTAGTCTATCCAGCCGAATCAGCAGATGAAACACATGGGGAACAGTGCAACAACAAAGGGAATAATAAAAAATATGGACAATAGTCATATTTGTGCACAATCTCCAGTTTTGTCACAGGGCACAAATAGTCTTTTCAAATGCCATATATCCCAGGGCCATAGTCAGAAGGTAGGAGGCGGGCAAGCAGCCCCCTCCAAGAACACGTTGCGAGGTCTGTTCCACCACAAGCATATTAATTAAACTGTTAATGGCTCCAAAAAACACCCACACACTAAGTCTTCATTGAATAATATTATTATTATTATTGCCATTTATATAGCGCCCACAGATTCCGTAGCACTTTACAGGAACGATAGGTTGAAGAGGACCCTGCTCAAATGAGCTTACAGTCTATAGGAGGTGGGGTATAAGACACGTTAGGACAGGAAATATCAATCAAATAGGGTGTGAGTGAAGCAGAGCTGGAGGAGAGAGTAAATCACTGCCCTATAGGAGAGAGCAAGAGCATTTTGTATAGTAGAGGTTACTCTGGGAGGCTTAAGCTTTCCTGAAGAGATGAGTTTTAAGGCCCTTCTTAAACGATTGAAGACTAGGGGAGAGTCTGATGGCGGTAGGCAGGCTATTCCATAGGAAAGGAGCCTCCGCGAGACGTCCTGCAAGCGCAAGTTGGCCGTATTGGTGCGCGCAGCGGTCAGGAGGTGGTCACGGGCAGAGCGGAGGGAACGAGGAGGGGCATACCTATGGATCTGTGAAGAGATATAAGAGGGGCAAGAATTGTTCAGTGCTTTAAATGTATGAGTTAGCACCCTGAATTGACTCCTATAGGATACAGGGAGCCAATGTAAGGACTGGCAGTGGGATGAGGTGTGAGAGGACTGACTAGAGAAAAAAATCAGTCTGGCAGCGGCATTCATTACAGACTGTAGTGGGGCAATACGGCTTTTGGGGAGACCAATCATGAGAGGGCTACAGTAATCCATGCGGGAAATTACTGGAGCATGGACAAGCTCCTTGGTAGCATCTTGTGTAAGAAAGGGGCGGATGCGGGCTATGGTTTTTAAGTTGGAACCTACATGATTTGGCAACAAACTGGAGGTTAGGCTCAAAGGTGAGGCTAGAGTCAAGTATTATGCTAAGACAGCATGCTTGCAAGGATGGACTTATGTGGATATCACTGACTTGAATAACTCCATCGTTATCTGTGAAGTAGTTGCCTAGTGTCTGTCGTAAGTTTTCCATTAGCCTAGGATCGTCTAGGAGGGTCTTGTTTAATTGCCAGTGTGTGGTATTGTAACGGAGCTCCAGTACTCCAACTGAGTACCTCCGTTGATGGATGCTCCTAGTGCTTCCCGAGAACTCCAAGCACCCCACTTGACACCATCAGCACTGCAGACCGAACCTCTCGTCCTGTAGAGAGCGAAGCTGGAACAAGCTCTTAAACAAGCTTAGTGATTAGCTAGGGGAGTATGTAGAGTATAGCAATCCCCCAGTAAATGTAGCCTTTTCCCCCAATCATGAGACGAGGCTCTATGTTGAGGGTCAAAACAGGAACTCAGCAGTGTGAGGGTTTATTGGCACTTATTTGCAACTTTTTACACAATGTTTACTGTAGCGGACTGGACCCTGCACCAGAGTCTGCCCCAGTTTCCTGGAGGGGACTGCTTGCTCGCCTCCTGCCCAGTGATTATGGTCCCGGGAAGATGGGACCCTTTAAAGAACTGCATTTGGACATATTGTACTTTATTGTACTGTGCTGGCCTTTTAACAACAGTGAAGGGAAATACTGAAACTTTTTGGACACTTCCTCTTCCCCTCCCCCGGATCCATTGTTCTCCAGCAGGGTGTTGTCCCAGGGACACTGCCAGACTCTTGTGAAACTGGTTTGGGCCAGAAAGCCATGCTGGCAGTGGGTTTTAAAAATACTTTTGCTGACTTTTGAACCCCTGGTCTGATTCGTGCCATTTTTTAATATGTTGTTCCCCTGAATGGATTGATTATGAAAATGTATGTTTTATGTTTGTGACATGTATATTTTAGAATTTATACATATTGTGTAAAAACTGTATTCCTCTGCCTGTGATAATGAGATTAACCATTGTGTTCAGTAATCATATCACAGGCAGAGGGGAGGATTTTGTGTGGGAGTGCCTGTGTGTATTGTACGGATTGATTGGTTGTTCTGTAAAACCCTGTGGGCTGTACTGTGTTTGGGGATTGGGAATAAAAGAGGCTGTATGGGCCAGGACAGAGAGTTCCTGTTTTAACCCTCAAAGTGAAGTGTCGTCTCATTATTGGGGGAGGATTTATTGTATGCTGTTCCAGTTTGACTGCTAGGAGTGTAAACCTATTCGCATGTTTTTTCCTATTCGGCTGTATACAGCATTCATATGCTTGAGAGAATTTATAGGTTTCTTCGGTTCGGTGATTGTGGTGTCTGCCTGAGTGCCCTTGAGTCCTCAGGAAACGCTAGGAGCATCCTTCAACGGAGGTACGCAGTCGGGGTGCCAGGCGATCCGTTACAGTTACCACCCACATGTTTTTGTGGCACAGCAAATCAACATAATTATCACAGGCAGGAAAATAGACAGTTTTATACAATATTCATAACTCACAAAATATACATACAATCTCCAAAACTTCAAATATACACATACCCAAAAATCAGACAATTCCCTATAGTGGTTAAAAAGTTGGAAGTCCTTTTTGATCGACCGCAAGCATGACTTTCCTGCCCAAAAGAGTTCCATAGATTTGGGCTGTGCGGTCGGTCAATTTGACTCAGAAAAATAACCAAGTCCCATTCAAATGCACAAACGGGGCACCGTTTGTGCAAATGGCTTAGTATACTGTGCGTTTGAATCGTCGAACGGGACTTCGTTTTCAGCCGAAGCGTCGAAGTGGAGGAGAAGGTAAGGGTCAGCGGATTTGGCTGCACACACCGCTGAGCGAGTTTGACTAACAAAGATGGCCGCCGCCACGTGTTCGACTGCACGAACGGAGGCCACCCAGTGGTCGGCAATTAACCTTATGACTAGTGATGTCGCGAACAAAACATTTTCGGTTCGCGAACGGCGAACGCGACTTCCGCAAATGTTCGCGAACGGTCAAACCGCCATAGACTTCAATGGGCAGGCGAATTTTAAAACCCACAGGGACTCTTTCTGGCCACAATAGTGATGGAAAAGTTGTTTCAAGGGGACTAACACCTGGACTGTGGCATGCCAGAGGGGGATCCATGGCAAAACTCCATGGAAAATTACATAGTTGATGCAGAGTCTGGTTTTAATCGATAAAGGGCATAAATCACCTAACATTCCTAAATTGTTTGGAATAACCTGCTTTAAAACATCAGGTATGATGTTGTATCGATCAGGTAGTGTAAGGGTTACGCCCGCTTCACAGTGACAGACCAAACTCCCCATTTAACGCGCCACAAACAACCGCAAACAGTCCATTTGCACAACCGCAAACTCCCCATTTGCACAAGGTTGGATACCAAGCTAGCCATGTCCCGTTCCTTGTCCTCACTGATGTCATTGAAGGTCTCTTCCTCCACCCAGCCACGTACAACACCAAGGGTCCCCGAAAGGTGACAACAAGCCCCCTGGGATGCCTGCTGTGTTTGGTATTCCATCTCCTTAAAGCCACCTTCCTCCTCTGACTCCTTTTTCAGATCTAATGTGCCACCAGATAGGAGTGGTGTGTTAAGTAGTACTATTCCTATCAGTTTAATCCCTGTTACGTCCCCTATCAGGGGACGTGTATATAAGGCATCGATTTTAGGAAGTGGGAGATGGAAAAAGATGCTTGGTTGGTCCTCCTACTTCAAATTTGGGGCACTGCACGTGCAATCTAATATGCCACCAGATAGGAGTGGTGTGTTAAGTAGTACTATTCCTATCAGTTTAATCCCTGTTACGTCCCCTATCAGGGGACGTGTATATAAGGCATCGATTTTAGGAAGTGGGAGATGGAAAAAGATGCTTGGTTGGTCCTCCTACTTCAAATTTGGGGCACTGCACGTGCAATCTAATGTGCCACCAGATAGGAGTGGTGTGTTAAGTAGTACTATTCCTATCAGTTTAATCCCTGTTACATCCCCTATCAGGGGACGTGTATATAAGGCATCGATTTTAGGAAGCGGGAGATGGAAAAACATGCTTGGTCGGTCCTCCTACTTAAAATTTGGGGCACTGCGCGTGCAATCTAATGTGCCACCAGATAGGAGTGGTGTGTTAAGTAGTCCCCCTCATCAGGCCTTTTTAGTAGACTGTATCGACCACTGTCAGTCCCTTCAGGATCCATCCCTCATTCATCTTAATAAAGATGAGGTAATCTAGACTTTTTTGACCTAGGCGACTTCTCTTCTCAGTGACCATACCTCCTGCTGCACTGAAGGTCCTTTCTGACAGGACACTTGAAGCGGGGCAGGCCACAAGTTCTATCGCAAATTGGGATAGCTCAGGCCACAGGTCCAGCCTGCACACCCAGTAGTCAAGGGGATCATCGCTCCTCAGAGTGTCAATATCTGCAGTCAAGCGCCTCACTGGCATGTTGTTTCGCCGCTGGATATCGGAAAAGTGCGCCATGGCCGTGTAAGAACGCCTGAAACTCAGCAAAGGAAGCAGCAGTGGGTACAACATCATCATCATCACACCGTACGTGTGTAATGCTGCCTGACTGAGACATATCCCTGTTATCTACATCCTCTGGCAATAATGGTTGCGCATCACTCATTTCTTCCAACTGATGTGTAAATAACTCCTCTGACATACCAAGTGAAGCGGCTGTGGTGCTAGTGTTGGTGGTGGCGGCAGGCGGGCGAGTGGTAACTTGAGAGTTGCCCGAAGCTAAGCTGGAGGAGTATGGTGCGTCGAGGTTCCGAGCGGAAGCTGTAGAAGATTGGGTGTCCTGTGTTAGCCAGTCAACTATGTCCTCAGAACTTTTCAAGTTCAGGGTGCGTGGCCTCTGAACACTGGGCATTATTCTAGGGCCAAAGGGAATCACAGAACCACGACCACGACGGCCCCTGCAGGGTGACCTGACTCTGCCTGTAATTTTTTTTTTTCGATTAGTGGTACTATGTGTGCAAGCTACTGTGACAACAGATATGAGTGGCACTGGTGTGACACTGTGCCCTGGCAGGCACTGAAAGAAACTGACTGCTATTATATTACAGTCCAAAAAGTTTTTTGTTTTTTTAAATGCAAGCTATTGTGACACCAGGGAGTGAGTGGTGGCACTGGGCAGGCCCTGCAACGCACACTAGTGAAAGAAACTGACTGCTATTATATTACAGTCCAAAAAGTTTTTTTTTGTTAAATGCAAGCTATTGTGACACCAGATATGAGTGGTGGCACTGGGCAAGTGGGCACAGTATACGCTGTGAGCCTGACACACACGCTGGCAGACAACTAACTGCTATTCAATCTATTACAGTCAAAATTCTATTATTTTTTTAAAAATGTACACTACTGTTACATATGAGTTGCACTGGTGTGACACTGTGCCCTGGCAGGGCCTGAAACGCACACTCGTGAAGGAAACTGACTGCTATTATATTACAGTCCAAAAAGTTTTGTTTTTTTTAAATGCAAGCTATTGTGACACCAGTGAGTGAGCGGTGGCACTGGGCAGGCCCTGAAACGCACACTAGTGAAGGAAACTGACTGCTATTATACTACATTAAAAAAACGTTTTTTTGTTTAAATGCCAGCTATTGTGACAACAGTGAGTGAGTGGTGGCACTGGGCAAGTGGGCACAATATATGCTGTGAGCCTGACACACAGGCTGGCTGGCAGGCAGGCAACTGCAATTACATTACACAGGAAAAAAAAAGCAGTCTGATGTTCTAGCCCTAAAAAGGTGCTGCCCTTACAGCAGAGATCAGATGAGTCCTTCAGGACTGTAGTGGACACTGAATACACTAGCCTAGCTATCAATTTCCCTATCAAATCAGCAGCAGCTACACTGTCCCTACTCTCACTAAGAATGCAGCTTCACAATGAATGTAAAATGGATGCTGTCCAGGAGGTGGGAGGGTCTGGGAGGGAGGGTCTGCTGCTGAATGGCTGGAATGTGTCTGCTGACTGTGAGGTACAGGCCAGGGTCAAAGTTTACTCAATGATGACGAATAGGGTGCGGACCGAACAGCGCATGTGTTTCGCCGTCCATTGCGAACGCGAACAAGCGATGTCCGCCGGGAACTATTCGCTGGCGAACAGTCCGGGACATCACTATTTATGACCACTACATGATACAGTTTATTACATTGTTACATTTTTCTCATATAATTTAATATATTTAAAAAAAATATATATTTGAAAGAATATCATGCAGACATTCAGTCATGCAGACAATAACAACATTTCTTAATTTCTCACACTTTTTTAGATTGTATTAAAAAAAAAGTTTCAAATATAAATATTTGATCTGACATGGAAACCCTGTTTCTCCTTAACATAATATTTAATGAGTATGGGTGCACTTAAAGGACCACTCTAGTGCCAGGAAAGCATACTCGTTTTCCTGGCACTAGAGTGCCCTGAGAGTGCCCCCACCCTCAGGGACCCACTCCCGCCCAGCTCTGGAAAGGGGAAAAGGGTTAAAACTTACCTTTTTCCAGCGCTGGGCGGGGAGCTCTCCTCCTCCTCTCCGCCTCCGTTCCTCCCCGTCGGCTGAATGCGCACGCGCGGCAAGAGCTGCGCGCGCATTCAGCCGGTCACATAGGAAAGCATTCATAATGCTTTCCTATGGACGCTTGCGTGCTCTCACTGTGATTTTCACAGTGAGAATCACGCAAGCGCCTCTAGCGGCTGTCAGTGAGACAGCCACTAGAGGAAATAGGGGAAGGCTTAACTAATTGATAAACATAGCAGTTTCTCTGAAACTGCTATGTTTATAAAAAAATTAGTTAACCCTAGCTGGACCTGGCACCCAGACCACTTCATTAAGCTGAAGTGGTCTGGGTGCCTAGAGTGGTCCTTTAATATGAAAGAAGTAAATTATAGTTGAACAACACAATTTCCAGGTGTTATTTTGACTTTGTTTTGATCAGAACTTGTACAATTGCCTCTGTCCTTAAGGGGTTAAACAGTACACTACCTTAAACCCAAAAGTTTGCCTGTTTTTCAAGTAAAAAAATAAATAAAATGATGGAAGAGACAAGCATTGCCATGACATACATGTGGACTAAAAAGAATGAGAGAAAATGACTTTGCAAACATGAATATGGTGCAAAATAATGGAATATCATATTAAAACAGAAGAACACTGACTAAACATGTATATGTTGCATAGAAAAAGTAATTTAACTATGCATTACATTATTGTGTAGCTGATTGTGATATTGAGCCTGACTCACCAAACACCGTCCTGGCGGGAACAGATTCCCGATTTAGCCAAAAAGATACTTGTGACAGGATTACAGTCATTATACATGGAAGGTATGTTTGAATGACAAAGTATCCAATCTTACGCTTGAGATGGAAGTGAGTAGTCATAACAATATATTCACCTAGCGAGGAGAAAAAGAGCATTATTACAATAAACTCAAACATGAAAACAAGTGGTGTAGATGGCACTGAGCCTCAGGGTAAAGTTATGGCCCAAGCTACAAGGTGACACAAAAAATATCTATCCCAACCATTATAATTACACTAGATACAGGAACACATAAAAAGTATCACCAGCCTATCAGGTTTATTCACTAAAGTGAGAATGTCAAATTTTAGACCAAAATAGCCAAACTGGAAGCATAGCTGACTTAGGGATTTTTTCAAATTCAACTACTTTGGATCTAAACTTCAAATGTAATATAAGTTCTCACTTTAGTGAATAACTCTGTCAGGGTTAATCACTAAACACCATATATTGTCTGGATGTACAAACGCCCGTGAAAATGAACACATTCTGACCTCGATGGCAATTCTTCTATTTACTATGCAAAATACAGTCAGAATTCAGTTGGCCTGAGTGAATGTGCAGCAATCGCCGGATGCATTCTGTGTCCGGATTAAAATCAGTGCATCTGAATCCTATACCAAGTATACGATTTTGAGGATTCATAAAGCATCGATTTTAAACAGAAGGGGGACTGCATTCTCAAAATTTAGTTTACTTTATTTCAGGAAAGCATACTATTTAGACATTTCTACTTAGGGGTGCACTCACTTTTGTTGCCAATGCTTTAGACATTAATGGCTGTGTGTTGAGTTATTTTGAGGGGACATAACATTTACACAGTTATACAGACTGTACACTTACTAATTTACATTGTAGCAGAGTGTCATTTCTTCAGTGTTGTCACATGAAAATATAGAATATATTTACAAAAATGTGAGGGGTGTACTCACTTTTGTGAGATACTGTATGAGTAAAAAAATAACATTAACCTTTATGCAAGTAAAGTGCATACATTAATCTAAAGAACAATTCTCATCAATAAAAATTCACCCAAAATGTATAAATGTGTAAAACCCACAGGGCCATCATATGTTAGTATAAAAATCTAAATTCATTTTGTGGTAAATCACTTTTCTTCAAAAGGTAGATTCTACATCAATGTGAACTCACACTAGGGCCTAAATTACATACATAATAGATTAAAGAGAAGTGGGCTCAGGACAGGACCCTGAGGCATTCCGCTTGCCACTTTTGTCCAATTTGAAAACTTTCCATTTACAATTACTATCTGCACATTTTCTTTAAGCTGGTTTTCCAACCAACCAAGAAGACAATTTTTCATCTAAACTGATTATAGTTTTTTTTTATTATTATTCTTTATTTAGTTTGGTATTTTTCGTATTTTTTCGATAAACAGGGTAGTGGTTACAGAAAAAAGGAAGGGATGTCATAACACAGTTTCACAGTTTTGTATTTGAGGTTACAGGGTTGATAGCATGGTGAAGTCATTTAATCCATTGGTTGGACCTTCTGTGGTGTGGCGCTATCCCTCTTTGTAGTTTTGGTGTTTTTGGGACTCCATTGCTAGGGAGTATCTGGAGGGCCTTACTGTGCTCTGGGAGTTTCTGTGCCTTCCTCGTGTGTAGCTGTATATGTTATCTTAGATGTCAGGAGTGGGGGTAACTGAGAGTAAGGTGAGGGTAGGGATGTCAGTTTGTGGGGGACGATTGGGTTTGTGTATTGTGTGTCTGTAGGCACATTTCACCCTGTTGTGCTAATGGGTTGGTGTGCATTAATGTGGTTTCCATATGTTTGACGGGGCGTGTGTCTGGGTTTTGTGTGGCGTGATAAAATACGCCCGTTGTCTCCCGTTGCTGAGCTTGGGGTTGGTCCCATGTGGGGTCGTGCAGGGTGAATTGTTGTCACAGTTGTGGGCCCATGGGTTTCTAGTGTGAACTAGCTTGTGTGTAGTTTGTTTGTTTGGACCCTCGTGGGCTGCGTGTGTACCTTGTTTGTGTTATTGTGTTTAGTTGTTTTTGAGGGTGAGGAGCTGGAGTGGCGGAGTGTGGTCCTTGAGGTATGGCTAAGTGGGGCAGAGGGGGCCAGCACCTCGTGATGTGAGAAGTGGGGTCAGGAGAGGCTAGGATGTCAGGAGGGAGAGATAATAAGGAGGAAGAGATGGAAGGGGGAGAAGAGGGGATGGGAGGAGGAAGAGAGGAAAGAGAATAAGAAAAAAAACACATAGGGGGAGGGGTGAGTGGAGTCAGGGGACCAGGATGCCGGGGAGGGAGTAAGGGGCAACTCCCGTTCGGAGTGCCCAGAGGGGACTATGTTAAGGTAGTATTGGGAATTCAAATAATCAGGGATCCTGTTACGGTACGCCCCGGTAGAAGAGGGGTTAATACCGCTGAGGGCGTTCCCTTTCCGACTGAAGAAGAAGCTAACAGCAGTTCCAATTAGCCAAACAGGAACCATATGAAATCCTTCCCGAACCAAACAGCCGAACAAGTAAATAATACGAATCCAACACCCCCAAGTACGAGACCAAGCTCCGTATTGAGGGCTAAGCAGAGATCTGGTTTACTGGGGGCTACCTGCCCGGTATTTATGCAGGTCTCCCACCTGGTGGACACTCCCCTTAGACAATATGGATACAGCAGCCAATCACAGTGGCACAAGCATAAACACTCCCCTTTGGTGTAGATAAACCCTCCTCTCTATCCTGGAGATAATTGAGAAGTAATCAAATTATCTCCATGGATAGAGGCTAAACTCCATTTTGTACCTGAACATAAAAATACAATAAAATCAATAACTTTAAATTCCAGGAACCGAATTCCCACATTCCACGTATCCCCAGATAGCTGGGATCTGAGCGCACATTATTAACGAATGCCGCTCAGATCCTATGCATACAGTTCAATCACCATGGAGCCAAAGTCTTTCACATTGTCATTCGGTATACGAACAGGCTCCATGGGATGGCTATCTGCAGTGCGTCTATTCGTGCCGGAAAGTACCGAATGGACCGACGTTCGTGTGCTGGATGGCAGAGAACGGCGGTCGGCGGCTTCAGTGGTGTTCGTGCAAAATAGTGTCAGTTTTCAGTTCCATAGTTTGGGCGCCGAACACCGCTGGCCGTTCGGGACTTTAAAATGGCTGCCGCCACATGGGAGTTACACGAACAGCGACGAACAGCGACCTCCCAACGTTCACCAATTAAGCTGCGGTTAACCGCAGCTTCTGGGAGGTCAATTGATGGCACACTCCAGTTCCCAGGTGGTCGATCGTTCGGTAGTTTATTCAGGTAGTTTGTGAAATAAGTTAACGGAGGGTACAGACAGGCAATTAACCGAAAGATAGACGAAAGCAACGGAATAGAAGCATAGTTCCAAGACAGAGGGGTCTGTCACAGATCCCATATCTTATTATGGTGCTTTCTCAAGTCATGTATTAGTGCGGATAAGTTGTCCATCTTTCTAGTGTCGTTTATTTTAAATTTGATTGCTTCCAAGTTTGGTGTGTCCGAGCTGCCCATTTCGGCTATGCCCTCCTTTTGGCTAGTGCTATTTTGGCAATAAGTTTGTTTTGGGCCCACGGGGTATTCTGGAGGGGTTTAGACAATAGCCAAGTTCAGGGGTCTATTGAAGTCATCTGTGCTACCAGGTGCCATATTGGTGCGATGTGTTCACATTCTTACCATAGATGTATATATGTTCCCTTCTCTCCGCATCCTTTCCAGCACCTGTCTGAGTCTGTCCTTCCCATTTGTTTTAGTCGTAGGGGGTGATGTACGCTTGTTGCATTAGTGTTGCATTAGTGTCTTGTATGCTTGTTCTTTATGATTAACGCATATGGTAACTTTGGCGGTGGCTTCCCAGATGTCTATCCAGTCATTGGAATCCCTGATAGGTCCCAGGTCCCTCTCCCAAGTCGCCATGTATGACAGGGTGTTATCCTGTATGTTGTGTGTGATAAGGGTGTATAGTGTGGATATTTGCCCCTTTTGGGTGGGGTGGTGTATACAGTCACGTTCAAATTGCGTTAGGGGGGTGGTGCTTTGCTGTTCCGCGGGGTACTAAGGAAGCTTTTAATTTGGAGGGGTGGTGCTTTGCTGTTCCTCGGGGTGCTAAGGAAGCTTTTAATTTGGATATGACTACAGATCATGGGTTGTAAGTGAATTAGGCTGCAGGAGGTCAGGGAAGGTGATTAGTTGTTGGTTGTTGAAGAAATGGTAAAATCTGGTGAGGTTATTGTCTTCGAAGTGGACGATGTCTTTAGGGTGCTTGCCCGGAACGAATTGCATATTCCTTCAAATTGACATGACTGGGGAGTGGTCGGATGTTAGTTTACTCATAAGCGCTATTTTATTCCATACCCTGATGGATGTGAGTATCACCGGGGATGTGGCGGGGAGTGTGGGTCTTGCTGGTTTTGGTAACCAGATATATAGGGATGGGAAGTCTCTTCCAAGTATGGTGTGTTCTAGGTCTACCCATCTTTTGATGCCATAGGGAGCATGGAGGTTCTGGATTTGAGCTAGCTGCGCTCCATGGTAGTAGTGGTTCAAGTTTGGGAGGCCGAGGCCAAGGCCTCCTGCCTTAGTAGGGACATACAGAATCTGTTGTTTGATTCTCGCCCGTTTGTTAGACCATATGAACCTGTCGATATTAGTCTGTAGTTTCTAGAAGTCCGTTGCGGCTATGGGGATTGGTAAGGCCTGAAAGAGGTATAAGAACCTTGGTAGCATGTTCATTTTTACGGAGGCTAGGCGCCCTAGCCATGAGATTGGCATGATGTTCCAGTCCTGGAGGTCTTGGAGGGCTTTCTGTAGTAGGGGGGTGTAATTGAGGTTATATGTTTGGGTGGGATCTGCGGAAAGGGATGTGCTCAGGTATTTGATAGTGGTGTTCAGGAGGCTAAATGGGCTTAATGCTTGGAGGCCGGTGATTGTGGCTGAGACTATTTGTATTGGCAGTGCTTCGGTCTTATCAGTGTTAATTTTTTATCCCGAGACTGTTGCGTAGTCCTCGAGTGCGGCAAGGAGCGGGGGCATGGAGTGGGTGGGGTTGGTTATGGTGAGAAGTAGATCATCCGCGTAGGCGGCGGTTTTGTACTCCTCACCTCTGATGTGGATGCCCTTGATATTTGTGTTTGCCCGGAGAGTTTGGAGTAGAGGTTCTAGGGAGATGGCGAACAAGATTGGGGAGAGGGGGCAGTCTTGACGGGTTCCGTTATGTATTTGGAAGGATGGCGGCCGTGTGTACGAAAGGAGTAAATTCGCTGAGGGGGAAGAGTACAGGGAGCGTAGCGTGTCCATAAATGGGTGAGGAAATCCGAGTTTGTGAAGGGTAGCAAAGAGGAAGGGCCAGAGTAGTCTGTCGAAAGCTTTTTCGGCGTCAAAGGCTAGTATTAGGGTGGGGGTCTGTCTGTGGGTCACGTACCATACTACCATAGTGTTACGCTACTAGGGGTGATTTGGATTGGAACTCAACTGCAGCTTGTAATCTCCCTAATTACAATAGTGAAGAAATGGAGAATCCTTAAGTATCAATACTGTAGCTTTAAGAAAAGAGAGAATCACTGGTAACTTGATTCAACCAAAGTTTTAATAAGTGTTAAACCTATATTAATTGCATTTAGGCAATAATCCAATAAGAAGAAGTGCAAGTAATCAACAACACAAAGTTCAGTATTAAGTATTTCTTCAGAGATGCATTAAGTAACATTAGTTCATGAGAATAATCTTCAATAGGAACAATAATCAAGTAGCTGAGAATATTTGCAAAGCAAGAACAGTTCATAGTGAATAAGCATGATGGGAGTTGTCCTTCATGAGATTAGTAACTTGTAGCAATGATGATTTGAGTAAGCAAGCATTAGTTAATTAATAAATGATATTGCAGACAAATAGCTGAAAGATATACTTAAGGTTTATATGGGTAGTCCTCCAATAGTCCAGACATATGGTCCACTTGTAAAGTAGCAAAGTATCCGTTTTCCTGCAATCCTTTATGGCATGTAGCAATCCTTGCATTTGCTCAAAGGCTGGAACGGCTTGTCTCAGCTTGTGTAAAGGTAAGTCTGGTGGAAGTAGTTCCCAGTAGCTGAGCCTGTGGAGCCCGCGGTCTCGCGGAGGCAGCTCACACGTTAGCTCAAACAATCAATCACCAAGCACCCTCCCTCTCTGGCCCAGTCTCCCTAAATACCGTCAGAGCTGAGTCAGGGGGGGGTGGGGTCCGGCTCCTCACAGCTGAGTGCCGAACCCTGAAGTGTTACTCCATGACACATAGTCAACAGGGACAAATCAGCACTGACGCTGACCCAGATCATCCAATTCCTGGGATTCAAAATAGATTTGAATGCGTGTGTACTACGCCTACCCCTTCAGCCTCCTCTCAGCCTCGATACAGGCAATTTACCCTGGCCCCCTTCACTTCCGGGCAATGCAGAAGACGAAGGCACACTACCTACGTTCAGGGTTCTCATACGACCAGAAGGTTCCACTGAACAACAAAGTAAGGTCGGAACTTCATTGGTGGCTCCGTCACATGCAAGCATGGAATGGAAAAGCCATATTCGGCCAATCACCGGATTTCGTGGTAGAGTCAGATGCCAGCCTCTGGAGCTGGGGAGCACACTGCACAGAATCTTCCACGGGAGGACCTTGGCTGACCTACATATCAACTGCTTGAAATTAATTGCAGGGTCCTTCGCCATTCACAGTCTGGCTCGCAATATGTCCAATTGCTGTATTCTCCTGCACATGGACAAGATATCCAATATATCAACCGCCTTGGCGGTGCCCGCTCTCAGGCCCTATCGGAAGCGGCCAAGGACATATACATGCCTTCCCCGAAACCTAACTCTACGGGCGGAAAACTTACCAGGAGTATCCAACTGCACGGTGGATTGGTACTCAAGACACTGGAGGAACAGCAGTGACTGGCGCCTCCACGAGACGATCTCCCACAAACTAGCCGATTGCAGGGGACTGTTCCAACTCGACCTTTTCGCCTTTTGGACCAACCGTCAACTTCCAAGGTTCTTCAGCTGGCTTCCAGACCCGGAATGCGAGACAGTAGGCCAAACCCACTGGTTTGCAGACTGCTCCGCAGAATCAAGTTATCACGTCCTCCAACACCGAAATACACATGCCTCTGGGATGTCGACATTGTCCTACGCTTCCTTCGCGAATGGCCGGACAATTCGTCGTTATCGTAACGCAACTCTCCGCGAAACTTACACTTTTGCTCTGCTTAGTATCTTTTTGTCGGTTCTCTGACGTGCGGGCCTTCGACGTGGACGGGATCTCCTTCACTCTGGAAGGGGTTGTTTTTTTGATTTCACATCGCAGTAAGACCGATTCTACGGCGGTTTTCTATCCATTTTTTCCGCAGGACCCTCAACTCTGTGTAGTCAAAACATTGCTACAATATATGGAGAGCACTGTGTATCTCCTCCAAGGGCCAATTGCTCATATTGTATGTCCATCCACATCGTTCGGTTATGGCCACTACATTGGCTAGATGGGTACGATGGCTTCTATCTCTAGCAGGCGTCTAATCTAGTTTCGGAGCAAATTCGGTACGTGGCGCGGCTGCGCCACAGGCGTTTTCTTCGGGTGCTTCGCTTTCGATATTATGCGGTGTACTTTCCGTGTTTTCTATTTTCGTCCTTCTTCTCATGCTTTATTTGCTCTTCTTCCTTATTGTTAAAAATGCAAAATAGGAAGCCTCCTGTCATGTGGTAAAATTGTAGATTATGCTAACGTAGTGTACTTATAATCTTAATTTTAGTAATGACAGGAGGCGAGTATTTTCCCTCCCTATTCGTTCTATTCTATTCTATCCCACCCTCTCTTATATATTTTGTATCTGTCCATACTATTGGGATTGTACTAGATCATGTCAGGTTGTTAGACCTTAGTTTAAATTCTACTAAATGTCGAAGATAAATTACTCGATGGTTATGATTAATTATGTGGGCATGACTCCATGGCTCTCTCCTTTCACTTGTTTCTATTTTTCCTAGGATGAAACTTATCTTACACAAGATTGGTCACGTTTTTGTCATGGTCCGCCAGTTTCCCGATGAGGATTCTTTTCTGATCTTTCCAAGTTCTGTTTTCGGTTTCTACACTGATCCATACATTTCACACCAAAGAAAGAGGAAGTGTGTGGGCGGACTTATACTTATATACTCTGTCTTTCTTCTTTTTGATTGGCTAATACTTTGCTGCTGGAGTAAAGTAAAGAAAGTTTATGCAAAACACTACGTTAGCATAATCTACAATTACCATCTCATATGCCTTATGATTGTGCCATATATCTCCTACCTGGTACTATGCCACCTAAAAGAATGGCTTATCCCTTGTCTTCCCAGGAGAGTACCATCATGGAGGAGTAAATAGGAGATTCATTAGTGAAGGGTTTTATACGTAGATCTTCCTCTCTGGCTGGGCTGGTTTCTTCTCTGTATCCAAAAATGGAGACCTACGACCCTGAATAAGATCATGATAAAAAAATGCGTATTCTCGCATTATCGACTGGTCGGTCCAGTCTCCATCCAAACTATGGATTCTGATAGAGCATGCTCAGGTCGGAGAATCACTGTCCGCTCTGCCCTGGCTGCTGACGTCACCCAATGGCTGGGCGGTTCCCGCACACCCGAGGGTGACAACAACACTGCAGATCTGGGAAGAAATATGTCAATTGTCGGAAAAAACGCCAACCACATCCCCTATATATCCTATTACCAATATCCCCCTATATTCATCTCAGGGAAGGGAGGTATACAGCTCGGACCATGGAGGGAAAGTAGGAAGGCCCCATATATCGAGTTGTGGAGGTCGTGGGGGAGGAGGACTGACACCAATCACTAAGTTGACTAATGATAGAACCCCGACCCTTATGCAACGGTTCCAATACTTTCAACTGCAGCATTTGTTGAAAGTCCAGGGCCTTTTAAACTGGACCCCAAGGGACCCGACTAAATTTAAAAACTCTTATGCTCAGGAAGCAAATTGCCTCCCAAACCGACCTCCCTATGTTACAAACTCTAACAGTTTGTAACATATGTTACAAACTCTAACAGACTCAGGTACACACACAACTACCATACTATGGACAGACCACTTGGACACCGACCTGGGTGGGAAGGAGTGGACAGCTATCTTTAAAACGATCTTTCACTCCCACTCCAGTATCCCTTTACATGAAATTAACTATAGGTTCATTTCAAAGTGGTACATCACTCCAGTGGATGTACATAGATATGACCCCACCACAACCCCCAACTGTTGGAGATGTGGTTCGGACAGAGGGACCTTCCAACACATATGCTGGACATGCAGATCAGTATCGAACTGGAAAGAAGTATGTAACACTGTAAACTTGGTGACGAAAGTGAATATACCCTATAACCCAGAGGCACTTCTCCTCTACCATTTCCCACTGACACAAAGACGACTCAAGCATCCCCTCATCTACTTCATGCTGAGAGCAGCCACATCAATCATAGTGAGCCAATCGAAGTCGACGACACTACCCTCTAGGAAAGATTGGTACATGAAAATCAAATACTTCCATACGATGTAGGAACTTAGATGGGGGACCCTAGACAAATACCATAGATACACAGACATATGGCAACCATGAACAAACTTCATGAAAGGGACGCAAGGTCCTCTTTGGGCTCAGGCACATTGACAGGGACCAAGGGCCCCCTCTGGGTCCCCACAGCCCACCTGATAGAGATACACGCCCGATGGGCCGGCGCTACTAGTTGACACTACACCACATGACCAGACAGCTGGTGCACGGGCAAGAGACTGAGTGTGGAGTTACAACTTTGGTAATTTTTTGGTTATTTTAACCCCTTAAGGACACAGCTTCAGAAGCTTGTCTTATGCTTAAGGACAAAGGCCATTTCTGCATTTTTCTGCTGTTTGTATTCAAAAGCAATTTGCATCTCTGTCATTTATTTCACCAACACATATTATACATAGTTTTTTAGAGGGCAAACAGGACTTTAATTTGATGTCACATTTACATAGATACATTCTCGTTTATTATATAAAAATTAAAAAAAAATAATAATCGCGTGTGCATAATATGTCCAGCTTAGAAAAAGTAATTCAAAATAAATTCATTTGTAACGAAATCCCTGTTTGGACAGACTCAGCATTTCGTATGATATTCGTATGTTTGGCTATTTCGTGTTGTTTGTAAAAGAGCCGAACAAACTCCCGAACCACCCGACCCCCCACCAGGGACGTGTGCAGCTCATTAACCTGTGGGGATATTTATGGGATAATAATTGTAAACAGATGAGAAATTGCCCACGATTTTCAATTCTCAGATCCCTAATCGTTATCGTGTTAAATGAAATGTATAACCATATACCGGTAATTAAAAATCACAAATTGTTATAAAAATAGATATTTATTTCTTAACAATTTAAATAATAATGATGAGTAACATGCATGATAATAATCAATGGAATTCGAGTATAACAATATGCAATACAATATGGCAATAATCAATGAATATTCAGTATAAAACAATATATGCAATACAATAGGCCATTTACTTCCTGGTTAATATAAACGCCTCTACAGCACTTAGCTGTCAGGACAATTTATGATAGGCTTTACAGGGAGAAAGAATGTGAGTTTCACACTGAACTGTAGTGTAGGGCAATAGAACTTAGCTAGCAGTTAGAAATAACCCTTTCAGTGCTGGCTAGACCTCCTAAGTAGTTAAGATTTACTCCTATGTAATTTTAATAAATAACATTTAACCAGTCTTCAACCATTTCCTTGATTTTATCCAATGAGAGAAATCTACTATATTATATTAGCTGATATTTTAATTAATTTGTCTAAACAGATATTTTATCTTATTTTAGAGCCAATCAATACAGCTGGATAAATGGTCATGATATGCTAACGTGATATTAATCACACAAATACATTAATGGCTATATTAATCCCAGCTGCAGATGGGATGCTATAACCATATATATATTCTTTAATAATTAAGATTTCTAAATATGAAATCAAACATGATTTATCCAGTCATATATCATGCTATTAATTTTAATTAATTTAAATTAATTAATTAAATGCCTGTATATTTACCAGTTATGTAGATATTTTCTCATCAGATATTCTCAGGTAGCTAAGTAGTTCTCTGCATGGAGTGTGAGAGTTTCTTGGTTACTCTGGTCACCCGATTCTGCCTGGATCTCTCTGAATCCCCAGAGTGTCGTAATGTCTCTCTCTTCAATCTTTGAATCTCCGAATCTTTTCTCTCTTCCCTTGTCTTAACTTTTTAAAGGGAAAAATTCCTTAGGTGATAGCCAATCACAAATGTGGGGTGTGGTTCCCTTCTAGGTAATCATTTTAGTATTTGAACTCAAGAGGGCAGCCTTGTTCCACTAGACATACCTATCCAGGAAAGAGTTAACTTTTCCTGGTGGCTATTTTTGACGTCATTTACGTTATCTTTATGTATTCAATAACTCAAATCTTCTGTCAGATCACAGGGTCTTTCTCAGTTTTGTCCAGACCATGCGTCTGCAAGTTCTGCTATAATTCCTAAAATTGATAGTTTGTGAACTAAGTTTCACCTTAAACTATAATGGGACGTTGTACAATATCGAAAGTAAAATTTAATTATTTAATCCTCTGTCACCTAAGTCTGGGAATAGAATTTATTATATTCCATTAGTAATTAGACAGTCTGTCTACCCCCATTCTCAATGTCTTATCTATTTGGTTTGGTTATATACACATTCCATTCAGCTTGGGCAAAGCAGTCAGTCAAAGAGAAAGGATAGAAATTTTGTGTCTCTTTGTTAACTTGAAGATACAAAATGGAGTCTGGTCTGTTTAGCAATGACTTCAGAACATACACTTTGTATTTCTATCATAGCACAAAATGTCTGCCGATATAAATACCCTGACAAACCCCCTAGACCTTTGTAACGAAAATATACCCCAACATGCAGGATTCAACTCGACGAAAGACAACACAGAGGAGAGATACGTCTACCGGACATTAGAATGGTCGACATATATGAGAGGAGACAGAGTCAGGAACGATCCGAGGTCAAGGGCACAGAGAGATAGCGTAAACTAGGACTATCTGGGGTCTGGTACACAGTAAACAGCAAGCCGGCAAACAGAACAGAGAAGGATAAAGAGATAACGTAGTCAGAAACAAAGCCAAGGTTAATACAAAGGAACACAACTGAACACAACAAGCGCTAAAGGGAACTGAAACAGAAACCACGATAGGGCAGGGAGTAAAGGGAGAGGTAAGTTTAAATACCTTCAACTTATTCTTGATTGGCCTCTGTCATATCCACGCCCCCAATATGTGAGAGTATGGGGATTGTGGGGTGACAGGGGCCAATTGGAGACCGTTTTGATTTTCGGCTCCCACTTCCGCTTTAAGAGCGTGCGCGTGACGCGAGGCGCACTCTCAAAGCTAGACGGGACACGTGACCGCATTCCGCGGTCAGTGCCCGCCGTCATCGGCGTTCTGAGCACGCCGGGAACAGAGGACCTCGGCCGGCCCCCGGACAAGGTAAGTAACGCTACAACCTTGCAGTTAACCGCAAGTAATTGTTGAAAGGCTTGGTGGTCCGCATTCGTTTGCCAAACATGTGGCGGTCGCTATTTTAAAATAGAACGCTCAGCGGTAGATGGTCGTCAACACCCTGGAACTGTTTTCGGACACTTATTTAGCCGCACACCGCTGAAGCGTACCAAGTTCCAGTCCATTCGTCTAATAACTCATGAACACTCTACCGTTCGGGACTTTCCTACCATACGAACTAGACCGAGCCCAGGTAGCTGCAGTTATGGAACTCTTTTCAGATTCAATTGCACGAACAACCGGTGAGCTAAAAACTTTACTCAACGATATTGAGAACTGTGTTCATGGGATCTGAGCGCTATTCGACTATATTGTGTGCTTAGATCCACGCTATCTGGGGGTATGTGGAACCTGGAGACTACGTTTGGCGAAATATAAGTTATAGATTTTAATACAGTTTTGTCAAAATGTAAAAAGGACATGTTTCTCTCTACCTGGAGATAATTAGGTTCTCTCCGACCACTTAAGTTAATTATCTACAGGATAGAGAGGAGGGGTTGCACTGTTACCGTGGGTGTGTTTAATAATTGTACTGTAAACGGATTGGTTCTGTATTTTGTGTCACAGATTTCCATAAGGTCTCCTGTGGAAGTTTCCTTGCTGGGAGACCATCATAAAAGGCCGAGTGTGGCCAGCATTAAAGCAGATCAAAAAAGGAGAAAGGAAACCGCGCCTTAAATATAAAGAGATATATAGATATACAAAATGTATACGTACACAATGGTCGGAGCAATGGTCTCTAATACAATTTGACTTCAAAAAGAAAAGAGCATACAAAATAATAGTGCAGTATGTCAAATATAATGAGTATGTGAATAATAAATGGAGGTAATTTTCACTCACATTTTCCAGAGCTAACTAAGAGCTCTGCTGTTGGTTCACGTGGACGGAACAATCCCCGTCTAAGGATATTTGTGAAGCAGTAAATGTCTTGATCGTCTCAGATGGAGTGATATGTGGAGAGACAGAGGAATCCAAATAGTGCAATATATACTGGTAAAATAAGTGAATAAAATAATATGAATTCAGTACTCACATTTGCTAGAGCAGAACTTGATCTAGTTTCTATAGCCTAGGTGGTATGGTCCCCACCAAGGAGCAGGATGGTAACCAGGAGGTAAAAAATAAAATTCAAATGTCTTAAATGTTGATTCCATCCTGGTATGTGTTGATTGGAGTTTCCTGCTTCCTGTAACCATCGGTGAACCGCACGCGTCACACCGGAAGTGACACGGCATTGAGTCACCATGGTTTCATATGTGTTCCACGAGTGGAACGCAAACGCTACAAGAATAGTAGCATTGCGTTCCGGTAGAGCAGAGTGATAGAATAAATATAGTTAAACGTATGCAGATAAAAAACCGTGGTAGGTATATTACTATTTGGTCGTAATGAAAAATGCTAGAAGTGTCTAGCATGGAAGGCAGTGTCTAGTGTCTAGTATGGAAGGCAAATATCGTTACCATACTCATAAATGTAAATATTAAATCGAAATACAAGGAATAAGTTGTGAATAAAAATACAAGTAGTAAATACCTGGGAGAGTACTGGAATAGGTATAATGATAATGAGGCAAGTAATATAAAAAAGCATAATTAAATTTGGGGTGTACAACTGAAAAATTCAATGCTAAAAAAGTATAATAACAGAGAGGAAGTTGAATATTAATTTGAGAAACTGGATATCTTAGTGTACAGTTTAAAAGGATGTAGTAGCATACAACATAAAACAATTGGCACTTAGATATGTAAAGAGCATATACCAAACATATAGACCCATAATAGTATAACAAGCACATGGATTTATAAATATGGTAGTATAAAGTTTATATGTATATAAAAAAGGGGAGCAAAAAAACAAAAAACATATATACGAAACCCAATACATGTGAATGAGAGTAGGGAATATGATCGTAAATAGGACAATAAATATATAAAAAAGATATAAAAGAAATATTCTAAATAATAGAACATATACTAAAAGCGAAAATATTATTTATAAAAAATATTATAAAAAATATTATAATAAAAAATATATATTATAAAAAATTAAAAAGGTCAAATTCAATGTTTAACCCATTCGTATGTAAGGTGTCCATATTAAAAACCCACTCCATTTCTTGTTGTCCTATTTTTTTGATGAGATCTCCACCTCCAATGATTCTTTACTGTGGCTTTGCCCATAAAGGTCAGGTGTTTGGGGTCATTGTTGTGTTTGCAGAAGTGAGATGATACAGAATGATTGATGTAATTGTTTTCTATATTTCTACAGTGTTCTGCTATTCGTGTCTTCAGTGATCTTATTGTGCGCCCGATATACTGGAGGCCACACGGACATTCTAACAAATAGATTACATTTTTGCTTTCACAAGTAATAGTTTCTTTAATCATATAAGTTTTTCCTGTATTGTTTGATTTAAATGAAATTCTTCTTTTCTCGGTAGGTTTTTTTACAAGCTATACAACTGTTGCATTTATAAAAACCTTTATTCAGGGATAAAAAATTATCTTTATCAGAATTGTATTTTATGTCCTTAGTATAATTTTTGTAAGGTGCATTTTCAAATTTGGTGCACCCCTAAATATAATCTTTTTTTTTTCTGGGACAATATCTTTTAAAATAGGATCTTCTTTTAAAAGGTGCCAATGCTTATTTACAATTTTTTTTATATGTTTATTTTTATCATTATAGTCTAATATTATAGGGAGCGTTAGATCTTTCTTTTGTTGTACTTTTTCTTTATGTATAAGGTCTTTTTGGCTAACTGTCAGTGTTTGTTGTATAGTAGATTGTATTAATTTCTCATCATATCCTTTATTAACTAAACTATCTTTTATTTTATTGGCTTGTTCTACAAAAATCATATTTTCGGAGCAATTCCTTCTTAGTCTGGTAATCTGGCTCTTAGGAATGCTGTCCAGCCAGACTCTAATATGGCAGCTTTTTGTGTCTATATAGTTATTCACGTGTACATTTTTTAAATGAGTTTTCGTATTAATAGCATTATCTTTAATATAAATATTTAAATCCAAGTATGTGATTTCACTATTGCTAATTTCTGAAGTTAAAACAATGCCTTCATGGTTAGAGTTTAAAAATGCAATAAAATTTTGTGTGTCTGTAATAGAACCTCTCCAAATAAAAATAAGATCATCAATATACCTTGAATAGGACACCAGATTCGCTGCCCAGCTGTGATTACTCCAAATATATCTTTCTTCCCATTCCGCCATATATAAATTAGCATAGCTGGGCTCGAATCTGGTGCCCATAGCTGTGGCTCTGTTTTGTAGATAAAACAAATCTTTAAACCAAAAATAATTATTATTTAAAATTAATTTGATACCTTCAATTAAAAAGTAAATTTGGTCTTGCATCATGGATTCATCTTTTTCTAAAATCTTTTTTACTGCTTCACATCCTTTCTCGTGTTGAATAATAGTATATAGGGATTGTACATCACAGGTAATGAGCAAATAATTTTCTTGCCAAATAATCTTTTCTAATTTTTTTTAGGAGGTCTATGGTGTCTTTGAGGTAGGATTTCGTTCTAATAACATAGGGCTGAAGTAGGATGTCTATATATTCGAATATATTTGAAAGAATAGAACAAATAGAACAAATACCGGAGACAATCGGTCGTCCTGGGGGTTTTGACAAATTGTTATGGATTTTGGGGAGAAAATAAATTACCGGGATTTTCGGATGAATAATATTAATATATTGGAATTCCAAATCCCTATATCGAGCCCTTTGTCTAGGTATGATTTTAGTTCTTTTTTAATATTGGTAGTAGGATTAATGGAAAGTTTGGTATAGGTGGCGTGATCATTTAATTGATTGTGAGCTTCTTCCTCATACTGCTCTTTGGATAGAATAACGAGGCCGCCACCTTTGTCAGCAGGTTTGATTACGATTGTATCGTCGTTGTATAAATCTTTCAGGGTCTGTTTTTCTTTTCTAGTTAGATTGGTCTTATCTTTATATTTATTGTTATTTTCTATGATTCTAATATCTTTACCGACCTTCTTTTCAAAAATGTCTAAGGTGCTGGATTTACAGTATGCCAGATAGAATTTTGATTTATTTTTTAGGTTGCTATTTATATATTTGTTGGAGATGTTATCAGTATTGATCTGGTTCTTATTAACGTTAATGGAAAAAAATCTTTTTAATGTGGCATTTCTGACAAATTTACTGATATCTATAAAGGTCATGAAAGAGTTATATGGTTTAGTAGGGGCAAATGTGAGGCCTTTTTGAGAACATCTATTTCTGTTTTGTTTAAGATTTTATTAGACAGATTGAAGATACCGTTGGGAGAATTGGTGCTTGAATTGTCTAAAACCTTTTGGTTCTTCCTTTCTTGTTTTCTTCTCCCTGATCTGCATCCTCTAAATCTCTTTTTCGACTCTTTATTGGGGAGATGTAAGTCAGATTCAACAACTTGGTAGTGTTTAGACATGCTTAGACAATTTAAGAATAGTGATGTACCGAACTGTCCGCCGGCGAACAGTTCCCGGCGAAATTAGCGTGTTTGCGTTCGCCGCGGCGGGCGGACACATGCGCAGTTCGATCCGCCCCCTATTCGTCATCATTGGGCAAACTTTGACCCTGTGCCTCTCGGTCAGCAGACACATTCCAGCCAATCAGCAGCACTCCCTCCCTTCCACACCCTCCAACCTCCCTCCCAGCATCCATTTTCGATTCATTCGGAAGATGCATGCTTAGTGAGAGGAGGGAAAGTTTAGCTGCTGCTGATTAGATAGGGAAATTGATAGCTAGGCTAGGGTATTCAGTGTCCACTACAATCCTGAAGGATTCATCTGATCTCTGCTGTAAGGACAGCACCCCAAAAAGCCCTTTTTAGGGCTAGAACATCAGGCTGCTTTTTTTTTTTTTTTTTCCTGTGTAATGTAATTGCAGGTGCCTGCCTGCCAGCTTCTGTGTGAGGTTCACATTGGATACTGTGCCTATTTGCCCAGTGCCACCACTCATATCTGTTTTAACAATAGGTTGAGCTTTACATTTAAAATAAAAATTTTTTTTCACTGTAATAGAAGAGCAGTTGCCTGCCTGCCAGCTTCTGTGTGAGGTTCACATTGGATACTGTGCCCACTAGCTCAGTGCCACCACTCATATCTGTTTTAACAATTGGTTAAGCTTTAGATTTAAAATAAATATTTTTTTTTTCACTGTAATAGAAGAGCAGTTGCCTGCCTGCCAGCTTCTGTGTCAGGTTGGATGCCTTGCCCATTTGCACAGTCAGTGCCACCACTCATATCTGTTTTAACAATTGGTTAAGCTTTAGATTTTAAATAAATAATTTTTTTCACTGTAATAGAAGAGCAGTTGCCTGCCTGCCAGCTTCTGTGTGAGGTTCACATTGGATACTGTGCCCACTAGCCCAGTGCCACCACTCATATCTGTTTTAACAATTGGTTAAGCTTTAGATTTAAAATAAATATTTTTTTTTCACTGTAATAGAAGAGCAGTTGCCTGCCTGCCAGCTTCTGAGTCAGGTTGGATGCCTTGCCCATTTGCACAGTCAGTGCCACCACTCATATCTGTTTTAACAATAGCTTAAGCTTTAGATTTTAAAGAAATCATTTTTTTTCACTGTAATAGAAGATCAGTTAGTTGTCTGCAAGCGTCTGGGTGTCAGGCCTACTTCAGCGTGTGCTCTGCAGACCTGTGCCAGCGTGCTTTGACAGTTGCCAATCATATCTGGTGTCTCTTTAGCGTGCTTTTACAAAGAAAAAAGGTTTCCAGTGTAAGCTAATAGCAGACAGTCAGTGTCCTTCAAGCGGCTCTGTCAGTCCTTCCTTCAGCGTGTGCCCTGCACAACCCTGCCAGCGTGCTTTGACAGTTGCCACTCATATCTTGTGTCTCTATAGCGTGCTTTTACAACCAAAATTTTGTTTCCACTGTAATAGAAGAGCAGTTGCCTGCCTGCCAGCTTCTGTGTGAGGTTCACATTGGATACTGTGCCCACTAGCCCAGTGCCACCACTCATATCTGTTTTAACAATTGGTTAAGCTTTAGATTTAAAATAAATAAAAAATTTTCACTGTAATAGAAGAGCAGTTGCCTGCCTGCCAGCTTCTGTGTCAGGTTGGATGCCTTGCCCATTTGCACAGTCAGTGCCACCACTCATATCTGTTTTAACATAGCTTAAGCTTTAGATTTTAAAGAAATCATTTTTTTTCACTGTAATAGAAGATCAGTTAGTTGTCTGCAAGCATCTGGGTGTCAGGCCTACTTCAGCGTGTGCTCTGCAGACCTGTGCCAGCGTGCTTTGACAGTTGCCAATCATATCTGGTGTCTCTATAGCGTGCTTTTACAACCAAAATTTTGTTTCCACTGTAATAGAAGAGCAGTTGCCTGCCTGCCAGCTTCTGTGTGAGGTTCACATTGGATACTGTGCCTACTTGCCCAGTGCCACCACTCATATCTGTTTTAACAATTGGTTAAGCTTTACATTTAAAATAAATATTTTTTTTTCACTGTAATAGAAGAGCAGTTAGTTGTCTGCAAGCGTCTGGGTGTCAGGCCTACTTCAGCGTGTGCTCTGCAGACCTGTGCCAGCGTGCTTTGACAGTTGCCAATCATATCTGGTGTCTCTTTAGCGTGCTTTTACAAAGAAAAAAGGTTTCCAGTGTAAGCTAATAGCAGACAGTCAGTGTCCTTCAAGTGGCTCTGTCAGGCCTTCCTTCAGCGTGTGCCCTGCACAACCCTGCCAGCGTGCTTTGACAGTAGCCACTCATATCTTGTGTCTCTATAGCGTGCTTTTACAACCAAAATTTTGTTTCCACTGTAATAGAAGAGCAGTTGCCTGCCTGCCAGCTTCTGTGTGAGGTTCACATTGGATACTGTGCCTACTTGCCCAGTGCCACCACTCATATCTGTTTTAACAATTGGTTAAGCTTTACATTTAAAATAAATAATTTGTTTTCACTGTAATAGAAGAGCAGTTGCCTGCCTGCCAGCTTCTGCGTCAGGTTGGATGCCTTGCCCATTTGCACAGTCAGTGCCACCACTCATATCTGTTTTAACAATAGCTTAAGCTTTAGATTTTAAAGAAATCATTTTTTTTCACTGTAATAGAAGATCAGTTAGTTGTCTGCAAGCGTCTGGGTGTCAGGCCTACTTCAGCGTGTGCTCTGTAGACCTGTTCCAGCGTGCTTTGACAGTTGCTAATCATTTTTGGTGTCTCTATAGCGTGCTTTTAAAACCAAAATTTGTTTTTCACTGTTATAGATTGAATAGCAGTTACTTGTCTTCAAGCGGGTGTCTCAGGCCTACAGTGTGTGCTCTGCAGAACTGTTCCAGTGCACATTGCCAATCATATCTGGTGTCTCTATAGCGTGCTTTTAAAACCAAAATTAGTTTTTCACTGTTATAGATTGAATAGCAGTTACTTGTCTTCAAGCGGGTGTCTCAGGCCTACAGTGTGTGCTCTGCAGAACTGTTCCAGTGCACATTGCCAATCATATCTGGTCTCACAGTAGCTTGCACGCATAGTACCACTAATCTCCCAAAAAATGACAGGCAGAGGCAGGCCACCCCGCAGGGGCCGTCGTGGTCGTGGTGCTGTGATTCCCTTTTGCCCTAGAATAATGCCCAGTTTTCAGAAGCCACGTACCCTGAACTTGAAAAGTTCTGAGGACATAGTTGACTGGCTAACACAGGACACCCAATCTTGTACAGCCTCCGCTCGGAACCTTGACGCACCATCCTCCTCCAGCTTAGCTTCAGGCACCTCTCAAGATAGCACTCACCCGCCTGCCGCCGCCACCACCAAAACTAGCACCACAGCCGCTTTACTTGGTATGTCAGAGGAGTTATTCACACACCCGTTTGAAGAAATGAGTGATGCGCAACCATTATTGCTAGAGGATGTAGATAACAGGGATATGTCTCAGGCAGGCAGCATTAAACACATGGAGGTACGGTGTGATGATGATGATGTTGTACCCGCTGCTGCTTCCTTTTCTGAGTTGTCAGATACAAGCGAAGCGGTTGATGATGACGATGCGTCCATGGATGTCACGTGGGTGCCCGCTCGGCAAGAAGAAGAACAGGGCGAAAGTTCAGATGGGGAGACAGAGAGGAGGAGGAGGAGACGAGCTGGAAGCAGGGGGGGGTCGTCGCAAGGAGCTAGTGGCACAGTCAGACAGCATGCATCGGCACCCGGGGTCAGCCAGACAGCACGCCAATCAACGCATGCTGTGTCCACCACCAGAATGCCGTCATTGCAGAGCTCAGCAGTGTGGCATTTTTTTTGTGTGTCTGCCTCTGACAACAGCGATGCCATTTGCAACCTGTGCCAAAGGAAACTGAGTCGTTGGAGGTCCAACACCCACCTAGGTACAACTGCTTTGCGTAGGCACATGATCTCACATCACAAACGCCTATGGGATCAACACATGAGTACAAGCAGCACGCCTACTCTAAGCCGCCATCCTCCTCCTGGTCCAGCATCTTAAGCCACGTCAACCACTGCTGTCCTTCTTGCCCCCTCTCAACCATCCGCCACTCCGTCTCCCGCCTTGAGCAGTTCCCGCTCATCTGCCCACAGTCATGTGTTTCTGTCAAGGACATGTTTGAGCGTAAGAAGCCAATGTAACCAAGTCACCCCCTTGCCCAGCGTCTGACAGCTGGCTTGTCCGAACTATTAGCCCGCCAGCTTTTACCATACAATCTGGTTGAGTCTGAGGCGTTCAAAAAATTTGTAGCTATTGGGACACCGCAGTGGAAGGTACCCGGCCGGAATTTCTTTTCACAAAAGGCAATCCCCAACTTGTACTCGATTGTGCAAAAGGAAGTCATGGCATGTCTGGCACACAGTGTTGGGGCAAGGGACCATCTGACCACTGATACCTGGTCTGCAAAGCACGGTCAGGGCAGGTATATCACCTACACTGCGCATTGGGTAAACCTGCTGACGGCTGACAAGCAAGGAATGCGTGGCATTGCAGAGGAGTTGGTGACACCGCCACGAATTGCAGGCAGTCCTGCTGCCACCTCCTCTACTCCTCCTACTCCATCCTCTTCCATAACCTCCTCGGCTGAGTCCTCTTGTGCCGCTGCATCTTGCTCCACATCAACGGCACCCTCCCAGCTCCCCAGGTACTATTCCACATCCCGGATACGGCAGTGTCACGCCGTCTTGGGTTTGACTTGCTTGAAAGCAGAGAGTCACACCGGACAAGCACTCCTGTTCACCCTGAACGCACAGGTGGAAAAGTGGCTGACTCCGGAGCAACTGGATATCGGCAAAGTGGTGTGTGACAACGGAAAAAATTTGATAGCGGCATTGAAGTTGGGCAAGTTGACACATGTGCCGTGCATGGCACATGTGTGTAATCTGATCGTACAACGCTTTGTGCATAAGTACACAGGCTTACAGGACGTCCTGAAGCAGGCCAGGAAGGTGTGTGGCCATTTCAGGCGTTCCTACACGGCCATGGCTCACTTTGCCGATATCCAGCGGCGAAACAACATGCCAGTGAGGCGCTTGATTTGCGACAGCCCTACACGTTGGAATTCAACACTCCTAATGTTCGACCGCCTGCTCCAACAAGAAAAAGCTGTTAATGGATATTTGTATGACCGGGGTGCTAGGACAGCCTCTGGGGAGCTGGGAATTTTTTTGCCACGTTACTGGATGCTCATGCGCAATGCCTGTAGGCTCATGCGTCCTTTTGAGGAGGTGACAAACCTAGTCAGTCGCAGTTGTGTGTGTGCGTGTGTATGGCTGTCTGCCTGTGTGTGTGTGTGTGACAGGGTGAAGATTTCTTGCACATGGGTGTGACAGGGTGAAGATTTCTTGCACAGGGCGCCCAAAGGCCTAAGGCTGGCCCTGCGCATGGGTCAGTGGCTCTGCACCAGACTTCCCTCCAATTGATCAAAGTTAAAGGATTTCAAGTGGACTGATTACAATTACAGGGCCTCTAAAGAGTCCTGTATTGTTATTTGTCGTCACTACCTTCCCGCGTCGGGAGTGGGTCATTTGCGCCCCTGCTGCCTTCCTTGCATGTGGTAGCTGTTTGTCAGGGATTTGTCAATCCATATCTGCCAAGTGACCCTATGTAGGGGTAACAGTCCCTATTTTGCTCTGTGTCAGTGTGTATCATGGTCTCTGTGGACGGTGAACAGTCTCTATTCTGCTCTGTGTCAGTGTGTATCATGGTCTCTGTGGACAGGGAACAGTCTCTATTCTGCTCTGTGTCAATCCATATCTGCCAAGTGACCCTATGTAGGGGGAACAGTCCCTATTCTGCTCTGTGTCAGTGTGTATCAGGGGTTTTGAGGACAGGTGTCAATCCATATCTGCCAAGTGACCCTATGTAGGAGGAACAGTCCCTATTCTGCTCTGTGTCAGTGTGTATCAGGGGTTTTGAGGACAGGTGTCAATCCATATCTGCCAAGTGACCCTATGTAGGAGGAACAGTCCCTATTCTGCTCTGTGTCAGTGTGTATAAGGGGTTTTGAGGACAGGTGTCAATCCATATCTGCCAAGTGACCCTATGTAGGGGGAACAGTCTCTATTCTGCTCTGTGTCAGTGTGTATCAGGGGTTTTGAGGACAGGTGTCAATCCATATCTGCCAAGTGACCCTATGTAGGGGGAACAGTCTCTATTCTGCTCTGTGTCAGTGTGTATCAGGGGTTTTGAGGACAGGTGTCAATCCATATCTGCCAAGTGACCCTATGTAGGGGGAACAGTCTCTATTCTGCTCTGTGTCAGTGTGTATCAGGGGTTTTGAGGACAGGTGTCAATCCATATCTGCCAAGTGACCCTATGTAGGGGGAACAGTCTCTATTCTGCTCTGTGTCAGTGTGTATCAGGGGTTTTGAGGACAGGTGTCAATCCATATCTGCCAAGTGACCCTATGTAGGGGTAACAGTCCCTATTCTGCTCTGTGTCAGTGTGTATCATGGTCTCTGTGGACAGGGAACAGTCTCTATTCTGCTCTGTGTCAGTGTGTATCAGGGCTGGGCTTTGAGGACAGGTGTCAATGTTAGGTGATTTCTGCCCTTTATGGATTAAAAGCAGACTCTGCATCAACTGTGCAATTTTCCATGGGAGTTTTGCCATGGATCCCCCTCTGGCATGCCACAGTCCAGGTGTTAGTCCCCTTGAAACAACTTTTCCATCACTATTGTGGCCAGAAAGAGTCCCTGTTGTTTTTAAAATTCGCCTGCCCATTGAAGTCAATGGCGGTCCGCGCGGTTCGCCGGTTCATGAACATTTGCGGAAGTTCGCGTTCGCCATTCGCGAACCGAAAATTCCGGGTTCGCGACAACACTATTTAAGAACATCTTTGAATTTAAACAGGCTTAAGCCTACGTCATAGTGAATACGTTATATTAAGCAGTGCGTAATATAAGATGTTCTTAAATGATCTAAATGTAGATATATATTTGAATTTAAAGCGGCACTGTCATGCCGAATCCCGTTTTTTTTAACCCCCCTCCCACCTCCACTACATCCAATTGACCCCTTAGTCACCCCCAAATGCCCCTAAGCCCCCCAGATTACCTATTTATTAATCTGTATTTTCTGCCCTGATCTATATTCAGGGCGCCGCCATCTTTGTGTGGGTAGGTGAAGTCCCTGTGGCCTTCCCCCGCCCTGCAGAGCTCAGTCTGCACGGAGCCCTCCATGGGTGAAGATGGATTAATTTTTTGAGCGTCTGTTTTTTTCTTTTTCGTCAGGAATGTTTTTTTGCGCTCGGGTTTTTTATTTTATTTTTAAGTTCGACGGGTATGATGGCTTTTTATTTGCCTTTTTTGGGGGCTGAAAAATGAAGATTTTAGAAAAAAGAAGATGTCGAATGGTAAGTAATTTTATTCCCCCCTCACTACATTTTAGGGTGAAGGGGGTAGGTAGGGTCTTTTTTATTTGGGTGGGGGTGGATGACTAGGGGCTTGGGGACCCCTAGTCACCTTTGATGGGGGGGGGTTCATTTAGGGGCCCCACCCGCCGCTCAGGGGTGGGGGCCGGGGGGGACAGTCGCCCCCCCTTATTGTAATTTAGGGCCCCCACCCACCGCGCAGGGGTTGGGGCCGGGGGGGAGGACAACCTTGTGCAAATGGGGAGTTTGCGGTTGTGCAAATGGACTGTTTGCGGTTGTTTGCGGTGCATTAAATGGGGAGTTTGGTCTGTCACTGTGAAGCGGGCGTAACCCTTACACTACCTGATCGATACAACATCATACCTGATGTTTTAAAGCACGTTATTCCAAACAATTTAGGAATGTTAGGTGATTTATGCCCTTTATGGATTAAAACCAGACTCTGAATCAACTATGTAATTTTCCATGGGAGTTTTGCCATGGATCCCCCTCCGGCATGCCACAGTCCAGGTGTTAGTCCCCTTGAAACAACCTTTCCATCACTATTGTGGCCAGAAAGAGTCCCTGTGGGTTTTAAAATTCGCCTGCCTATTGAAGTCTATGGTGGTTCGCCCGGTTCGCCCGTTCGCGAACACTTGCGGAAGTTCGCGTTCGCCGTTTGCGAACGGAAAATTTTATGTTCGCGACATCACTATTTCTTGCTTCTGGAGGGCCTTTTGCTTGGAGATGGGTATTAAATTGTCCTTTTCCTCTGCTTACAATCCTCAGACAATCAGTCTCTTAAGCAGTATATACGTTGTTTTGTTTCTCATCACCGTGACGATTAGGTTGACCTGCTTCCTTGGGCTGAGGTTGCTTGGAATAACACTGTGAATCGTCTGGGTTCAGCCCTTTTTACGTAGTCTAAAGCCGACATCCAGTTGTTCTCCTGACTGCATTCTCCGATGAGCACATGACTTGTTTACGTAGTACTTGGGGGCAGGTTCAACAATTACTGGCTAAAGCTGCTCAGAGACAGAAAGCACAGGAGGATGGACATCGCCATGCAGCTCCTTCCTATGTGGTGTGGGATATAGTTTGGCTTTATACCCGAAATATCTGTCTCAGTGTGCCCTCAGTGAAGTTCGCTCCTTGTTTCATCGGTCCTTTCCACATCCTGCGCAAAGTGAGTCCTGTATCGTATACCTTAGAAATACATTGTTCCATTCATATGCCTAATGTCTTCCGTATCTCCCTGTTGAAACCTCTGATCTGTAATCGGTTTACTGGCCACTAAAGTGCTTACCTTCGGTCCCGCAAACTGCTCCCTTTGCTAGTTCGCAGGACGAACTGCAGCCCCTAGAAAGAATATAAAATTAAGCCAGGATGACATTACCTTAAAGGGACCATGTAATCTAAGCGACCCAATGCTGTTTGGGCTCGCAGAGATGACTTTGACCAATGGCAACTCCTGTGAGCCTATTTAAGGCTTGTTTTAGCCTCCATTCATTGCCCTATCGTGGTTTCTGTTAGATACTCGTGCTCCTAGAGATTCTCTTGTGATTTCCTGTGTTTGACCTTGGCTTTGTATTTAACGTGAGTTTTCTGGTATTCAGACCCGGCTTTGTCTTGATTCTGAGTAATCCTGTTATTCCTGTCCTTAATTTATCTTTACTGTGTTTCGTGTTATATATTAAGTTAAGTCCGGCCCTTCTAAGGCTCATTAATACATCTTTCGGATCCATCTTTTGTGGGTTTCCTCTTTTCTGCATGTTGGGGTATGACTCCCGTGACTCCATCAAAGCTGGGCCATCCTTGGGATCTGAGGCCTTGTAGTGTTTCCCTTCCTTGGTTACCCAAAGGGTTCTTGGTGTTGACCATCTGTAGGTATTTCCTGCTGTCTGGAGTGGTTTTGTGAGTGGCCGCATAGCTTTGCGCCATAGGAGCGTGTCCTGGAAGAAGGAGAGTCAGCATGATACAAAGTCATATGGGATTTTCCCCAATAGGAAATCAACAGTCAGCAGCCAGCTTATCGGACACTTTTAGCAGTGTAAGATAAGGTCACGTGGTGCTGCGGTAGGGGCCTGTGGAGATTTAGTGATTTTGGAGACTCAGGCAAATAAAAAGAGCTTGAAAAACAGAAAACAACAAGTACAGGGTGCGCCAAGAACAAAGTGAATAAAGAAAAAAAAAAAATACCAGGGAAACCGGCAAATTAAAGTCTCTAATTCACAGGTATATTTTTCATATATTCTCAAGACGTCTTGGGTCAAATCCTCATCAGCATATAAGAAAGAATAAAAAAAAACACACAGAGGGTACCAATGGTGCAGTAACTTAAAGGAGTATGGCCACAGATAACACGGAGGTTAAGAAATCCAGCTTGAGTTAAAACAGCATACAGTGGTATTTAAACTCCCCACATGTAGGATATTCCTAAAAATAGCATGGCCTGTCTAACCAACAAAGCTGCAGCCACTAAGCTCCTAATGAAGTAAGGCTGTTATTCATGTGGCACTGTCTCATGAACCCCCTGATTTTAATGTTCTTTATTTTGCCCCTGCCATCCAGTAAAATAACATAATAGCCTGCATTGATTGCAGGTGTTGAACCGTTGATTCCCTTTATGCATTTAAATGTTTCTATCATATCCCCCCTGTCTCGTCTTTCCTCCAAGCTATACATCCTTTAACCTTTCCTTGTAAGTTTTATCCTGCAATCCATGAACCAGTTTAGTAGCCCTTCTCTGAACTCTCTCTAAAGTATCAATATCATTCTGGAGATATGGTCTCCAGTACTGTCTACAATACTTCAAGTAAGGTCTCACCAGTGTTCTGTACAATGGCATGAGCACTTCAAACAAATTGCTGCTCTATTAAATTGTCTGCCTACCTTTAAGTCATCTGAAATAATTACTCTTAATTCCCTTTCCTCAGATGTTGAGGTTAGTAGGGTATCAAATATTCTATACTCTGCCCTTGGGTTTTTACGCCCAAGATGCATTATCTTGCACTTATCCACATTAAATGTCAGTTGCCACAGCTCTGACCGTTTTTCTAATTTACCTTAATCATTTGCCATTTTGCTTATCCCTCCTGGAACATCAATCCTTCCTACTACCTTTCTTGTGAATGGATACAACATTCACTTATTTCCAATCTTCTGGGACTACTCCTGTTAACAACGATTGGTTAAATAAATCGATAAATGGTGTATATGTCCCTTGTAGAGGCAGGGGTGTCTTCTGCACTCTGTAAGATCTCTGGAGGATGAGAAGTTGGAGCAGCGCTGTTCTGAGGGTCACCACCAGTCGAGGACAAAGGTGATGCCTAACGGTGTGTCGGGGTCTGTGTCATGTTGGGTGTCTGCAGCATTTGGCTTATGTCGCCAAGAACCTTGGCTTCATTTTTTTTTGTGCCTGAAGTTAGGAAACACAGCATCTGCAGGTTCAACAAGATGCTCTGCAGCTGGCAGCTGCTCGCATGGTTATCTATATAGTGGGATGCTCTCAATTGAAAATCCTCAGAGCTCTGAGTAACTGCAGCAGCGTGGTGTCAAGCTCCATCCACATATGTATTTTTTTAAGTTTGATTTCTTCATTAACATTTTTTGAAGGAATGATTAAGGGCTGTTTGTAGTATTGTATTTGTAGCTGAAGTGAGCAGTCATATTGATCTTAATAATGGTTAATTACCTAAATGAATTATAACTAAGGCTTTTTAAACCCATGGACTGAAAGAAAAATGTGAGCCTCTGAGGAAATTATTCTAAAATCAGAAAATGCATTAGGCTGTTCACATTGAATTGACAATTGTACACAGGAGAGAGGCTGCAGTGGAATGCATGCTGCATTTACAGCAAGTAAAGAACTCAAATTATCCCTAACTCCCTCCTAGCCAGCTAAAGTGAAGAAGTAGAGGGGAAGTCTATGTGGTGGGACTACTGCATTCATATTACATGCTTCTAACTCTCGGCAAAAATTGTGTGTTTTTAATCTTGTGTTATATTTGGTAATACACCAAACAGAGAGCACTATGGCTCTTTTATGTTTTATTGTAGATTGGCATTTTACAGGCAGATGTTAGGACTTGACATAGTGGTCCAAAAATTAAAATTTTCCAAAAAGGATCTACTTGCACACATTGGTTTTTAGGTACTCTAGTCTGGGAGTTAGCTCCATTAGCTTCTCTAATAGCAGGACCCTTCAGATGCCAGCTGTCACATGATTTATTTTCTGCTACATTGTGCTACAATCTATTACATTGAATCATTGCCTGCATCTAGAATACTTATATTCTACAGTCATTTCTAAGACATTGGGTTATGCATTTTAGTGTGTGATCTATGTTTTGTTCTCACAACCAAAAAAACTGTTTAGTGGACTTACCCCTGTGGACTATCATCCAATTTTGGAAATATAGTGAGACCTCAGTTTACAAACGCCTCGGTTAAAATAATTTTCGGTTTACAAATGAAAATCCATTAAAAATAATGCTTTGGTTTACAATTTTTTTTCGCAATACAAAGCAAGTTTCGCCAGGATGCATTGTACCTGGGAGGTTTTTAGCCCCGCCCCTGCATGCTGGAGCCTGTGGGTAGCACGTGGCTTCGAGTGTGCAGGTGTTGGAGCGGATTTTGCATCAAGTTTTGGAGCCATTCTGGAAATTGTTTTCAGTTGTTTTGGGACTTTTTGGTGCATTTCTTAAGCTGTGGAAAGATAGGGAGCTGAGCTTCGTCGTTTGCATGCCTTTTTTGTGTTCTGCATTGTGGGTTGGTTTCCATGCCAGCTCATTTTGACTTTTTTCTGACCTCCAGAACGGATTAATTGGTTTTCCAATGCATTCCTAGGGGAAACCGCGTTTCGGTTTACACATTTTTAGCAATAAGAAACGTCCTGGAGAACACATTAAATTCGTAAACCGAGGTCCCACTGTAATATACACATTTTATTATTTTTTTTAAATATATTTTTTTGATTATTTGTTGTTGTTGTTATCTGTAAATTGCACTATTATTCAACTGTAGTAATTTTTTTTATTAATTTTATTTAAAAACACCTCACCTAGGCATAAAATAATGGGTTGTAGTCAGTAAATGATCATACAAGAATGCCAAGATGGGGTACATTGACGTTGTGGCAGGCTTATGCAATGTATGACCATTGTGATGGAATATATCTTGATTCCAATATGCAGCGTAATTAAATTAAGGCCTACATCTGATGTTATTTATATGTAATGAACGTTTTCTCTTTAAAAAGCTGTATACGTGTCAGAAGAAGTTGCGTTCTCTATGTATTCTAGCCCCCACCGGAGCACTTCTTTTGAGAAACTGTACATTGTGTGTGCTAGCTAATTTTATCTCTGCGACCTTCCTATATTATGAAATATGTAACTACATATTGTTTTGTAAACTAATGTTATATCTTATGAAATATGTAGCCACATTGATTCTATCTTTTGACTTTCCTATCTTTAACTACATCATTTATTTTTAAAATTGTTAAACTTTTAAGCTAAACAGCAACAATATTGCATATAAATACATCCTACTTTGAATAAACGAGCAGGAAGTAATTCTGGACTCACAACCATCTGTGTCGTGTGTTAATTGCTTCTCCAGGCACGTGATATAATTTGGATTCCCCTGAGTATAAGTATTGGATCCTTTGTCCATGTCAAATTTGGTGCCGAAACCCGGGATCTGACGGTCAAAAATACTTGGACACCAGTGTACTGGCGGGCGTTCCTCTGACCACGAAATCAGCTGCAGCAAGGTGAAAAAAATATTTTACTTTTCTACCTATATAATTTCGCTCTCAGATCTATGTCCCTGTCAGTCTGTCTGGGTAAGAAGTGACTTAAAAATGTCAGATCCAAAGAACTTGTTTTCTGTGGTATTATGATTATATTCAAGTGGATGTTGTTATGTTGTTATGTTTTGTGAAAGGAATCTTGAGATAGTGGAATATATCTGTGGGTTTCAAGTTATTATTTTAATAGTTTGCCTTGTCATTTTTTTTTATAATTCAAGTCAGAATCCTCCAGGGCAGATCTCCTGATCTGTATTTACAATAAGAAGACAAAGACTGTAAAAACTCCACTGCATTGGTCCTAAGTGTGTAAACACTGTTTTGTATAGTCTTGTCTTGGTTAAGGGAGTAATTAATGAACCCTTGCAGTCTCATAGGTACTATGGGTAATTCCCAAAGTACACGGGAGGAATTCACTGCTTTAACTATAGTGAAGCATCATAAAGGCAAATATGCAGTTAAGAACATAAACAAACTTTTAAAGAAAACTGGCATGCATTCTGAAGGCACCTTGGACCCCCAGGTATGGAGGGAATTTATGGCTAATTACCAAGGATGGTTAGAAGATAATTTAGTTGAGACAGCACAGAAATGGCATGATACTGCAGTTGAACTAACTAAGACTGGATGTAGGGAAACCACCAGAAAGGGTACACCTTATTACCAATGTTTTGGTAGTCTGGGAAATAATTCATCCACAGACTCCCCCAGCAAGCCACCCCCTTACCCGGATAAGGATGAGTGACCCTAAGTCTCTCAAACAAACCCCTTGGGTCTCTGTCTCTACTACTAATCCAGTTACTCATAAACCTTACTGGATTTGTCCCAGATGTGAATGTGCTAACCCTTGGTGGGATTTACTGATATTGTGCAAGTTAAAGAGGAATAAGTTGGAAGATTTTTTGCCCGCCTTCAGATAGGCTGGGAGTCGTTAGGATACTCTGAAGCAGACCCCCTGTCTATCAGACATTTTGTTACTTGTTTTATGGATGGTTTACACCCCCCCCCCCTTTGCGCACTGCATTACAGCTCCAATCAAGAACTCTGAAGCCGTGAGTGCCCTAATGGACGCTATCCTGCTACCCACTCAAGTAGGTATCATCAAGGTGTCAGCTCACGTGAAGATCACAGATGAAATCACAGGAGGAATCCACAAGGCAGATGAAGCTGCCAAGCAAGCAGCAATTCAACTTCATCCTTCCCCACTCTCAGGTAATACCTTTCTACAGGTTGTTCTTCCAGAAAAGACTGTTGACTGCAACATACTCTTGAGACTGCAGAAGCAGGCAGGCAAGGAAGAACAGGACCTTTGGAGGAAAAATGATGCAAAACCTGATCACGACAGAATATGGAGAAAAGGTAAGACTATGTCTACCATGAGTATTGTACCCTATGATTGCCCAAGTAGCCCATGGACGCACACATTTATCCAAGATGAACATGAACTGTATAGTGAATACCCATTGGGTTGCACCTGGGTTTACTGTTATAGCAGCTAAGCACAAACAAGCTTGCATGATTTGTGCTAGGAACAATCCAGGACAGACTGTTAAAACACCAGGTAAACATATACCAAGGCCACTTTACCCGTTTCAGAGACTGCAGATAGACTATATTCAACTACCTAAGGTAGGAGTGTTTGAAAATGTGTTGGTGTGCATTAATCTCCTTTCAGGTTGGCCTGAGGCCTACCCAGTGTCGAAAGCCACAGCTAAGGTCACAGCAAGTAAGCTTCTGAAGGAACTGGTATGTAGATACGGGGTACCTGAGGTGATTGAAAGTGACAGAGGTAGCCAGTTCACTGAGGAAATAATGCAAAAAATCATGAAAGCTTTAGGGATCAGTCAGGCTTTCCACACTCCCTACCACCCCCAGAGTAGTGGGAAAGTAGAAAGGGCAAATGGGACCCTTATGTCACGTATTCATCCGCATATAAAAATGTGATTAATGGCATTTACTGTTCTGACAGTAAAAGTTGTGCCTAGCAACATTATTGTCCTGACAGGAAGAGTTGTGCCGAGCATCAATCAATCCACAGGAGGGTTTGTGCTGAGCAGCAATCATGCAAATAGAAACCTGGTAACTGCCTTTGGGGTCAAAGGTCGGTTACAACCAATCAGATTAAGCCCAGTTCTCCTCTTGCTCAGTGCCCGGTCGTGTTTACCTTGTGGTCGTCTGAGAGCGCGTTATTGATTCTGGTTATTCTGGTTATTTGACTTTGGCATTGATTTTGACTTCCCTGTTTTCTGGCATCCCTGACCCATGGCTTTTCCTTATCGTTGTGTCTCTTACCGTGTCCCTTGACCTCAGCTATTCCTGACTATTCTTTGGTACGTTAGTCCGGCCATTCTAAGGTCTGGTATACGTTACCTATCAGTCCTCTGTGTTACACAAATCTACGTGCTGGATCATACTGTAATCCTGACATTAGGAAATGGCCATAGATCCTGTAGAATTGTGTAAGCACATAGCTGCTTACGAAAGGAAACTGGAGATTAATGATCACCGCATAGATCAATTTGCCCAGACCTTCAATACGCTTCTTACCCGAACAGCGCACCTGCAACCTGCAGCCTCACCTCACTTTATGTACCTCCACCTATAGTACACAAGGCACCTACTATCTCCCTATCTCCTCCCCTGCATTTTGATGGTAATATTCAAGAATGCCGTGGATTTCTTAACCAAATGGAGTATCATTTTGAGGCCTCACCGGGATCTTTTCCCACAGACAGAGCAAAAATTGGTTACCTAATGAATCAGTTAAAATGTAAAGCTTTAGCTTTGGCCAATCCATTATGGGAGAGTAATAGGAGTGTGGCACACAATTACCAGTAGTTCCTTGCGGAATTCAAACTTACGTTTGAACCTTTAGGCAGAGAGGATGACGCCTCTACTGCCCTGATGCATATCAGACAAGGGAACCAGTCTATCTTGGAATATGCCATCAAATTTCATACCCTAGCTTCCTATGTAGACTGGACTAACAGTGGGTTAATCTCTGCATTTCAAAAGGGACTATCTGAAATTATGCTAGATGAGATTGCCGCCAAAGATTTATCCAAAAAGCTTAATGAATTTATCACTTTTGTCATGCAGATTGATAATAGATTGAGAACCAGAGAGGCTACTAGAAACAAGACCAGACGCAAGAGTATGCATTTAGCACCCCATTTCTCCAGACCTATTGTCCCTGAAATTCCTGTACAGTCTGAACTCGAACCCATGCAGTTGGGGGTCACTAGACTGTTGGAAGCAGAAAGACAATATAGGAGTAGTGATGTCCCGAACGAATAGCAAATAGTTCCCGGCGAACATAGCTTGTTCGCGTTCGCCACGGATGGCGAACATATGCGATGTTCGGTCCGCCCCCTATTCGTCATCATTGAGTAAACTTTTACCCTGTACCTCACAGTCAGCAGACACATTCCAGCAAATCAACAGCAGACCCTCCCTCCCAAACCCTCCCACCTCCTAGACAGCATACAATTTAGATTAATTCTGAAGCTGCATTCTTTTTTCTTTTTTTTCTTTTTCTTTTTTTGTGTTTTTACATAGTTACATAGTTACATAGTTACATAGCTGAAAAGAGACTTGCGTCCATCAAGTTCAGCCTTCCTCACATTTGTTTTTTGCTGTTGATCCAAAAGAAGGATATAAAAAAAAAACCCAGTTTGAATCACTTCCAATTTTGCAACAAGCTAGAAAAAAAAATTCCTTCTTGACCCCAGAATGGCAGTCAGATTTATCCTTGGATCAAGCAGTTCTTACCCTACATTGAAAGATTATATCCTTGAATATTCTGTTTTTGCAAGTATGCATCTAGTAGCTGTTTGAACATCTGTATGGACTCTGATAAAACCACTTCTTCAGGCAGAGAATTCCACATCCTGTACAGTAAAAAAACCTTTCCTTTTCCTTAGACAAAATCTTCTTTCTTCTAGTCTAAACGCATGACCTCGTGTCCTATGTAAAGTCCGGTTTGTGAATAGATTTCCACACAATGGTTTGTATTGGCCTCGAATATATTTGTATAATGTTATCATATCCCCTCTCAGGCGACGTTTTTCTAAACTAAATAGGTTTAAATTTGTTAACCTTTCTTCATAGCTGATATGTTCCATTCCTTTTATTAATTTTGTAGCCCGCCTCTGCACTTTTTCTAGTGCCATAATATCCTTCTTTAGAACAGGTGCCCAAAATTGCACAGCATATTCAATGTGTGGTCTTACCAGTGATTTATAAAGAGGCAAAATGATATTCTCGTCCCGAGAATGAATGTCCTTTTTCATGCATGACAATACCCTACTGGCCTTGGCCACTGCTGATTGACATTGCACATTGTTGCATAGTTTGTTGTCTATAACAATTCTCAAGTCCTTTTCGTGTGTTGTTATCCCTAATTCGCTTCCATTAAGGGTATACGTTGCTTGTGTATTCTTTACGCCGAAGTGCATAACTTTGCATTTTTCAACATTAAATTTCATCTGCCATTTGAGTGCCCAGTCCTCCAGTCTATCTAAATCCATCTGCAGCAAAGTAATATTTTGCTCACATTGTATTATTTTACAAAGTTTTGTGTCATGTGCAAACACTGAAACATGACTTTCAATGCTGTCTTCAAGATCATTTATAAACATGTTAAATAGAAGGGGTACCAGAACAGACCCCTGAGGGACACCACTTGCCACCTCTGTCCAGCTTGAAAATTTACCATTAACGACAACTCTTTGTACTCTGTTTTTAAGCCAATGTTCTACCCAAGAACAAGCATTTTCATCTAGACCGATTTCCTTGAGTTTGAACACGATTTCCTTTGTGTTTATTATACATTATCCTCCATAGCCAGTAACCTGTGTTTATTGTACATTATCCCCCATAGCCAGTAACCTGTGCTTATTATACATTATCCTCCCCGTAGCCAGTAACCTGTGTTTATTATACATTATCCCCCATAGCCAGTAACCTTTGTTTATTATACATTATCCCCCCATAGCCAGTAACCTGTGCTTATTATACATTATCTCCCCCATAACCACTAACCTGTGTTTATTATATATTATCTCCCCACAACCAGTAACCTGTGTTTATTATACATTATCCCCCCATAGCCAGTAACCTGTGTTTTTTTTTATACATTATCCCCCTCATAGCCAGTAACCTGTGTTTATTATACATTATCCCCCATAGCCAGTAACCGGTGTTTATTATACATTATCCCCCATAGCCAGTAACCTGTGTTTATTATACATTATCCCCCTCATAGCCAGTAACCTTTGCTTATTATACATTATCTCCCCCATAGCCAGTAACCTGTGTTTATTATACATTATCCCCCCACAACCAGTAACCTGTGTTTATTATACATTATCCTCCCATAGCCAGTAACCTGTGTTTATTATACATTATCCTCCCCATAGCCAGTAACATGTGTTTATTATACATTATCCTCCCATAGCCAGTAACCTGTGTTTATTATACATTATCCCTCCCATAGCCAGTAACCTGTGTTTATTATACATTATCCCCCATAGTCATTTATCATTGGACCTAGGCAGCATGATGTCTTAGGCCGGCCCATAGAGTGAGTGAGTGAATAATATAATATAAATGTTCAGAAACATATTAGTAATATATGTAAATCGGGTTCATGCAAAGAGGGTGAAAAGGTATTAAAGAAAAACACACTCATTGCATCAAATTTACAAAGCCAAACTTTTAAAAGCTTTTAAAAGCTATCCTCATTTCTTTCTCGGGATGAGGAATATATCGGTTGTAGACTGAGGATTTCCATCTGCCCAATCTTTTAATAATATGCACTGGAGTGTCAGTGTTGAAGGAGACCGAAGCTGCCCCTATTCTAAATGAAAGACCCGAGACATGGATACAACCCAATCTTAGGAGTAGTGTTCAGATGTATAAGATGAATTTAGCCGTAGTCAGAGGGATTCAGTGAGAGTAGTGGTGAAATGTGTGTGGCATGACTGAGTGTGGGTAAGTAAGAGTCAAGTATTTTAACTGGGCACTAGTTCTAGGTGGGATAAAGTGGTATAGCGGATGGATGAGTAGTTTGGTTCGTTTCAGAGGTTTGTAGAGAAAGTATATAGTGATCATGATTTTTAGCGATATCCAATATTTTTAAGGTGGTCTCAAACAAACATAAAATGCTATATAAAATTTGTGGGAATATCGAATAGTCGTGTACAGTAAATCAGAGAGGGCTCAGAATATCGAACCATCGATCAGTATCCAACCTTGTGCAAATGGGGAGTTTGCGGTTGTGCAAATGGACTGTTTGCGGTTGTTTGCGGTGCGTTAAACGGGGAGTTTGGTCTGTCACTGTGAAGCGGGCGTAACCCTTACACTACATGATCGATACAACATCATACCTGATGTTTTAAAGCACGTTGTTCCAAACAAACAATTTAGGAATGTTAGGTGATTTATGCCCTTTATGGATTAAAACCAGACTCTGCATCAACTATGTAATTTTCCATGGGAGTTTTGCCATGGATCCCCCTCCGGCATGCCACAGTTCAGGTGTTAGTCCCCTTGAAAAAAACTTTTCCATCACTATTGTGGCCAGAAAGAGTCCATGTGGGTTTTAAAATCGGCCTGCCTATTGAAGTCTATGGGGTTCGCCCATTCGCAAACATTTGTGGAAGTTCGCGTTTGCGAACGGAAAATTTTATGTTTGCGACATCACTATATAGGAGAAAAGAAGGCCTATGTCTATACTGCGGTAGGAAGGGACATATGAGAAACACTTGTCCCATACATCCGGAAAACTACCGCACCTAAGCACCTTAAGGGGACAGGTCTTAGGTGTAATGGAAACGTCCTCTTGAAAGAATAAAAATAGGTTTCTCCTTGATATTTCTATCGCCTTTGACAAAGAACTTTTCATGTAAAGCCCTGATGGATTTAGGTGCCGCTGGAAACTTCATCGGCGTTCATACTATATACTACATATAGTACTATACCTATCAAGGAGAGACTATTATCCCTAGCTGTTGAAGCTATTGATGGGAGACCACTCTCACAACCATTGATAACTGATGAAACCTTACCCATTAATATTTCCATTGGTGCCTTACATAAGGAAGAGATTACAATTCAGGTGATTTCATCTCCTTCTTGTCCTATCATATTAGGAATCCCATGGCATAGCAAGCATAACCCTCATATTGACTGGGCTAATGGGGAAATATTAGAACGGGGTAAGGATTGTAATGAAAGGTGCATATTGCATGTCACCAAAAGAGTAGGCACTAATGAATTACCCACTAGTACACCTCAAAATCTTGAAATCCCTATACAATACCAAGATATTAAAGAAGTATTCAGCAAGACTCAGTCTAATACTCTACCTCCTCAAAGACCATATGACTGTTCCATTAACTTACTATCAGGCGCTATGCCACCTAAGGGCAGTATATGCTCTATATCCTCAGGAGAGTAGTGTAATATAGGTATATATTAAAGATTCATTGGATAAAGGAGAAATATGAAAATCATCCTCTCCTGCTGGTGCAGAATTATTTTTGAATCTAAAAAGGATGGTGAGTTGTGCCCATGTATCTATTACAGGGCATTGAACAAAATCACCATTAAGAATGCCTACCCCATTCCTCTTATTGCTGAATTATTTGACAGACTCCAGGGCGCTAAAGTGTTTACTAAGCTTGACCTTAGAAGCGCTTACAATTTAGTGAGAATCAAGGAAAACCACGAGTGGAAGACTGCACTTAATACCAGAAGTGGACACTATGAATATCTAGTGATGCCATTCGGGTTGTGCAATGCTCCAGCAGTTTTCCAAGATTTCATTAACAATGTACTCAGGGATTACCTTTACTCGTTTGTCTTGGTCTATGTGGATGGTATCCTTATTTATTCTCCTGACCTCGATCTCACCACGATCACGTTAAACAAGTTCTGCAAACCTTGTTAAAAAAACAACTTTATTGTAAATTGGAAAAATGTATCTTTGACCAGTCTGAGGTACAATTTTTAGGATATAATATTTCTTCCTCTGCGTTTCAGATGGATCCTAAAAAACTAGAAAGTCTGTTCTACAGTGGCCTTTACCCACTGGGTTGAAAGCCATTCAAAGGTCCATTGGTTTTGCCAATTATTACAGAAGATTTATAAACGGATTTTCTTCAGTAATAGCCCCCATCACCAATATGACACGCAAGGGGGCTCGTAGTACATATGGCCTAAGGAGGCTATTGAAGCCTCTGAAACTCTGAAACTCTCAAACAGTGGTTTGCCTCCGCCGACATATTGATACATCCTGACACCAGTAAGCCTTTCATATTGGAGGTTGATGCTTCAGAGACAGGGGTAGGGGCAGTTCTCTCCCAGAGGGAGAGCCAGGAAACTCTCTTCCATCCTTGTGGTTACTTTCCTAGAAAGTTGTCTCCTGCTGAGCGCAATTACGATATTGGCAATAGAGAATTGTTGGCCATTATTCTAGCTCTCAAGGAGTGGCGACATCTTTTAGAGGGTTCCAAGGACCCTGTGACTAACTGCCCTTTGCCACTGGGCATTGGAGAGGACTGATCACTAGCCTCCTGCCCTGCGACTATGGCCCTGGAATGTATTGCCCTTTAGGAATTACATTTGGGCATAATGGATTTTTGTATGCTGTTCCTGGCCCTTTAAATACTTTGGAGCAGGGTTACAACTTTTAAACTGGCACTTCGAATGCAGTCAAAGTGCCAAAGTCGTCGAAGTGCAGAAGTCATCGAAGTGGCCGCCATTCGACAAACGAACACGTGGCGGCGGGCATTTTAACGTATTCGAACGCGGTCAGCGGTGTGTGCAGCCAAATCTATGGAACGGTTTGCGGCTACCCAATTGCACGAACACCGCTGACCCGTACCTTCTTCGACACCGCGGCTGGAGACTAAGTCCCGTTTCTCGGTGTAAAATAGACCGACCGCACAGCCCAAATCCATGGAACTCTTTTTGGCATGAAAATGTCGGTCAAAAGAGACTTTGTAATATTTCTGGAACCACTGAACGGATTTTCACGAATTTTGAATATTTTGTTCCACAAGTTGTGTTGTTCATAAAAATGTAAGTTTTATTCATGTACGATGTAGAATGAGAAAGTTATAAAAATGTATAAAAAAGTATAAGTTTTTAGCTTGGAGATAATTGAGTAGATACAGTAAGAAACTCAATTATCTCCCAAGCAGAGGGGAGGGAATCTGTGGGATGTAACCAATATCTGATTGGTTAATGCCTAATTGCCTGTGGGCGTCTCCCTTGCAGGGGAGCACTGCATAAAAGCAGAGTACCTGCCATTAAACATCAGATATCTTCTTGACCCTCAATACGTAGCCTTGTCTCGTTATTGGAGGGTACTGCTATATCACACTGGGGATTGCTATGCTCTGCATACTCCCTTGAGCTTTAATCACTTAGCTCTTGTTCCTGATACGCTCTCCTGGAGGAGAGGTCTTCCCCACACTGTCCTGGAGGACAGAAGCTGATCCAGGGTGGACGGAAGACGGCGAGGCTCCAGTTAAGCTACGGCGGTTGTGGAGTCTGCGGTGGTTGTGGTGTCCAGTGCGATGCTTGTGGTCCTCAGTGCAAGTTAGGAAGCGTCTATTAATGGAAGGTGTCCGTTACAGTCCCCCTTTTGATCATTACTGATCACAAAAACCTGGCTTACATAGGAGATGCCAAGTGATTATCTTCTAGACAAGCTAGGGGGTCTCTATGTCTTTCTCGCTTTAAATTTCTTATCACTTATAGACCTGGTTCTAAAAATGTCAAGGCCGACGCCTTGTCCAGGCAGTTTGATACTGAGGCTATACTAGAGCAAGAAACGTCCCATATCATTCCCCCGGAAGGTATCAATGCATCCACTGTCCTTTCATTGTCCTCTCCACTGCTTGGCTCCATCATGGAGGCTCAGTCTCAGGCACCCTGCAGTAAACCTCAGGACAAACTGTTAGTTCCATTGTGGGAAAGGGTTAATATCATGAAGGTGTTTCAAGACAATGTGTCAGCTGGTCACCCAGGTATTAATAAATCCACTTCTGCTATTATGAGGTGGGATTCCCTCAGGAAGGATGTTAAGGAGTATGTGCAGGCTTGTTCTGTTTGTGCGGTTTCCAAAGTGCCTCATAAACTCCCTTGTGGCTTGTTACAACCTTTTCCTATTCCTGAGGTCCCATGGTCCCACTTGTCCATGGACTTCATTGTTGAACTTCCTAGTTCTAACGGTTATACCACCATTCTCATGGTTGTGGAGCGTTTTTCTAAAATTGATCATTGTATTCTTCTCAAGAAATTGCTGTCATCTCAAGACCTGGTACTAATCTTTATACGAGAAATTGTCTGTCTGCATGGCATTCCTCACAATATAGTATCTGATAGAGGTTCTCAGATTGTGTCCCGGTTGTGGAGGGCCTTCAATAAACAATTAAGGATTGAATTGTCTTTTAAACAATAAATATTAAAATAATAGGACTAAATCTGAATGAATAGCTAAAAATAGTATAAATAAATGGGTATTAAAACAAAAAGAGCGATAATGGTTATAAAAATAAGTAACTATGCAATAAAGAAAGCACACTATAACCACTATGAATGGTCAAAAAGTATAACTATTATGTACAAAAAAATACTAGAATGAAAAAAAAATCAAAAAATAAGTAAACACAATGACAGAAGCAAGGGCAAATACAATAATGCAATAATACAATATTAAAAAAAATTCTAACCAGCCTCAGGACAGAAACACGAGTCACCAAAACCCCCCAAAGTTGCGGCACCAACCGGCTGCTTTTCTCTTGAGCTGAGAGCTGAAAAGATAATATATGGTTACTAATAGCTTTCAATTTAACCTCCTTTTGCCTCAACCCGCTACATAGCACTAAACATGCAATTGCATCTTGTTTAATAGCTGTACCTACCCCTGTGGCCATTTTAAAAGCCATTTTTGGTATTATTTACAATGATACCGATGTAGACGAAGATGATGTTGTGAGGTTTCTCTCTCTCTATGCTAACATGGACGGTCAACCACAAGCAAGGACTTTGCGACCGAATATGACCTCAATAGTGACTTTTAATATAACTATGGCAGAAGTATGTTATTGTCACGACAGTGACCCCAACACACAGAAAGTAATACAGAAAAAGACGTGTTACCGGACCTTAGAATGGCCGGGTTTAAACATCAAAGAGTAGTCTGAGAATAGCCGAAAGTCAGGGAGTACAGAAGACAGATAAATAGAATTACAAGCCGAAGTCAGGATACCAGAGTGTAGAATAGTCAAAGGAAAAGCCAAAAGTCAATATACCAGAATACAACACAGAATCTCAAGAGCACTAAAGGGAACTAACAAGAACCACAATAGGGCGCTGACTAACTGTAAAAAGCACCCTTTTATAGTGTAGTGTCTTTTACTTTAAATCCACGCCCCCAAAAGGTCAGGGAGCATGGTATCACGTGACTTTGTGCGGCAGAATTGATCTGACCTTGGCGCGCATGAGCCTCATGATAAAAAGGGGCGCTTTAAGCGCTGCCGGCGTCAGAAGAACTGTGCCGCCTGTGAAGTGTGAGGAGAGGAAGCCGTGCCGCGCGGGTCCAAGTGGAACAGGTAAGGTATCGTCACAGTACTCCCCCCTCGAGAACCGTCCATAGGGCGGCAAGGACCCGGCCTACCAGAAAGACGACTGCAAAAAGCCCGAACTACACGACGAGCATGGACGTCTGAGGCATCAACCCATGACCTTTCCTCTGGACCATATCCCTTCCAATCAAGAAGGTATTGGAGTTTACCCCTGGAAACACGGGCGTCTAGAATCAATTTTACTTCGTATTCTTTCTGACCTTCCACGGGTATTGCAGGGGGTTTGGAATGGCTTCGAGTATAACGGTTACATATCAAGGGTTTAAGAAGTGACACATGAAAGGTGTTAGGTATTCTCATAGAGGCCGGCAAGAGCAACCTGTAACAGACTGGATTAACCCGATTCAGTATCTTGAAAGGGCCAATATAACGGGGAGCAAATTTCATTGAAGGAACCTTCAGTCTAATGTTACGAGTGCTCAACCAGACCTTGTCTCCTGCAACATAAGCAGGCGCAGCTCTGCGATGTCTATCCACATTACGTTTTTGTACCTCAGCCCTTTGTACCAATATTTGTTTAACCCCTAACCAAATTTCTTGGATACTGTTGATAGTGCTGTCTACACTTAGTACCCCAGTGGAAGAAAGGGAACTCAGAAGAGTTATAGGGTCAAAGCCATAATTGATAAAAAAGGAACTGTGTTGCGTAGACTCGTGAACTAGGTTGTTGTGGGCAAATTCAGCCCAAGGAAGTAAATCTACCCAATCATCTTGATGATCGGAAATAAAAAAACGTATATATTGTTCCAATGACTGATTCATCCTTTCCGTGATGCCATTAGATTGAGGATGATAGGAAGAAGAAAGATTCAGGTGAAAACCCAATTGGTTACAAAATGCTCTCCAGAACCGAGAGACAAATTGTGAGCCTCTATCTGAAGTTATGTCGTTAGGAATCCCATGTAAACAAACTACCTCTTTTATAAATACTGTAGCCAACTCAGAAGACGGCAGTTTGATTAAAGGGACCAGATGTGTCATTTTTGAAAATCTATCGATAATAGGGATTATGACACAATGGTTTCTTGAAGGCAGAATGTCAGGATATTTAAATCGGCAGACATTTTGTGCTAAAATAGAAATTAAAAGTGTATATTGTCAGAGTCACTCAGAACAGAGCAGACTCCATTTTGCTATTTTCAGGAGAACAAAGACACATAATTTCCTTGCTTTCACTAGCCACTGAGCCTGAGCTAAAGGAATGCATAATATAAACAAGCCAAGTGATAAGCAATGAAGCAGGGGGATGGAAGGCTCTGTTTAAATGTTAATAGAATAAAAAAAAATTAAACACAGACATTAGTGACAGAGAAGATTAAGTAATTAATTTTACAAGGTCCCATTGTAAGTAAGGGGTGAAATTGAGTTTACAACTGTCAGTTTTAGAAATTACGATCAAAGTCGTTGCCACAAAGACTGAGGCAAACACTTTGAACTGACAGCAAAATTTAAGTTATGGTAGTCATTGTAACGGATCACCTGGCACCCCGACTGGGTACCTCCGTTAATGGATGCTCCTAGTGCTTCCCGAGGACTCCAAGCACTCTGGCAGACACCCTAATCACCGAATCCGAGAAACCTTTAAATTCTCCCAAGCGTATGAATGCTGTAGACCATTGAATAGGAACCATACGAATAGGCCTGTACTCCTAGCAGTCAACTGGAACAGCATACAATCAATCCTTCCCCCAATAATGAGACGACACATCACTTTGAGGTTAAAACAGGAACTCTGGACTGGCTCATCCAGCCTGGCTTTTATTACACTTGTACACTTACAGGCCACACCCAGGGGGAGGCATAAAATCACCAATCACACATCTGGTGCAACCCACACATTCCCTCCCCTCAGATAAACAGTTAAACCAATTATTACATACAATAAAAATACAGTTTTCACATACACACTGTAACTTTAAAACCATACATCCAATTTCAATAAAAGTTGCATATTCAGACTCAGCATACATCAAACATAAACACTTCCAAAAATCAGCCAAATCCCTCCAGTGGATCAAAAGTTAGCTGGAAGTCCTTTATGACCGACCGCAAGCACAATTTCCTGCCCAAAACAGTTCCATAGATTTGGGCTGTGCGGTCGGTCAATTTCATGCGAAAAAATGACTAAGTCCCATTTCGAACGGGACTTAGTCTCTGGAGCTGCAAGTTCAGTATGGAAGAAGGTAAGGGTCAGCGGTGTTCGGCAGAATGTGTAGCCGATTTTAGTTCCACAGAATCTTTAACATACACCGCTGACCGCATTCGAATGACCAAAATGGCCGCCGCCACGTGTTCGGATGCCGAATGGCGGCCACCCAGCGCTCGGCAATTAACCTGCAGTAACCTCACAGCCTGGGAGGTAAATTGCCTGCACACTTTAACTTCTGGGTGGTCCGCCTGTGTGGTACTTGGTTCAGTAAGCCCTATTTACTGAACCAAGTGGGAGAAAGCCAGGAACAAGTTATTTTACAGGTCTGGGGACATAGTCTTAAAGGGACATTGTTCACCAAAGTTACAAGATGTCCCCAGCCGGTTCTTAAAGGGCCATACACACCAAATAAAAGTCCATACGTTTTCAGGGGCCATAGTCTTAAAGGGTATTGTTACCCAAAGTCTCAATATGTCCCCAGACAGTTCTTAAAGGGCCAGCAGCAGTACAATAAAATACCATTCACTGTGCTTAAAGGGCCAGTAGCCGCCATATAAAGTACAATATGCCCCAAATAACCCAGGGGCCATAGTCAGTAGGTAGGAGGCTAGCAAACAGGCTTCTCCAGGGCCCAGTGGCGAGGTTGGTTTCGCCACATTTCTCCCCTTTTCCAAACAGACTAACAGGGTACCTGACCTCTTGCCGGTCAGTGCCCTTGTTAGTCCAGCAGCCCACCCACAAAACAGAAACAGCAGTACAGCCCACCCACAATAAATGGTTACTACACCTGAGTAAGGGAATAACTTGTCCAGGTCCAGGTGCCTCACCACGGCTGTGTGGGGGACTGGTAGGCCGTTTTGGTGGGTTGCTGAGTGGGCAGAGACCAGCGGTACTCTGCCCTGATGCCAGCACTACCACGGGAGTAGTCTGGTTGGAGCCTGGTTGCTGGAGACCGACTGTCTCCCCTTTAGCTGCGCAGCTCTGCTGTTGGTGGGGGAGACCGACTGTCTCCCCTTTGGCTAAGCAGCCTTGTTGCTGGGGGACAGGACTGACTGTCCTTACACCCTGTGCTGTAGGTGCAGAGACCACAGTCCCATCTGCACAGTTGTGGGGCTTACAGTCTCCCCCTGGTACATTAAGCTGCCGCTGGGGAGAGGTGGTAGCCAGCTCCTCTCCCATTAGAACACTCTGCCGCTGGGGAGAGGAGGTAACAATCTCCTCTCCCAGGCATACTTTCAGTCTTTGTGGAGGGAGACCGACTGTCTCTCCTCCCAATGCAGTGTCCTGCTGCTGGGGAACGGAGACTGGGCTCTCTATTCCCAAAAAAATCACGCTGCTGCTGGGGGGTAGGACCAACTACCTCTGCCCCCTGTAACTCAGCCTGCCGCTGGGGAATGGAGACTGGGCTCCCAATTCCCTGCAATTCACACTGCCGCTGGGGAATGGAGACTGGGCTCCCAATTCCCAACAAATCACACTGCCGCTGGGGAGGGAGGACGGCCCCCTCAGCTCCCTGTAGCTTGGGCGCAGAGACCACGGTCCCATCTGCGCTGGTGTGGGGCTTACTGTCTCCCCTTGGTGTGCTAAGCTGCCGCTGGGGAGAGGGGGTAACAAACTCCTCTCCCTTACACACTTTCAGCCGCTGGGGAGCAGGGCTGACCCTCTGTACTCCCTGTAGGCAGGGCGCAGAGACCACGGTCCCATCTGCCCTGGTGAGGGGCTTACTGTCTCCCCTTGGTGAGCTGTGCTGCCGCTGGGGAGAGGGAATAACAAACTCCTCTCCCTTACACACCTTCAACCGCTGGGGAGAGGGGATAACAGGCTCCTCTCCCTGCACCGTAGACTGCCGCTGGGGAGCAAGAACGGCACCTTCAGCTCCCTGTAACGCACACTGCCGCTGGGGATCTGGGCCGACTGCCCAGCATCCCTGTAGGGCCGGTAGAGAGACCGCAGTCCCATCTCCACCTGCCATCTGTGGGTCTTCCCAGGACCAATCCTTGAGGCCCCTCAACATTTGTGAGTAAGGGCCACCTGCTTCCCCACCTGGCAACTCTGGCTGCTGCTGGGGATCTGGGCCGGCTGCCCAGCATCCCGGTGGAGTGACCTTGGTCCCATCTCTACCTGCCTGTTGTGGTTCCTCACAGGACCAGTCTATGAGGACCCCCACTTCGGGTTCCTCCCGCCACCTCAGGGAAAGACGGCTAACCTCCTCGGATGCAGCCTCTACCCGGCTGCTGTAACGCTCCTGCTGCTGAGCATACTTCCTCTCTTTTGCCAACCGGAATTCTCGGTCCAGCCTTGTGTTTCGCTCGGCCATGACCTGGTTCCAGATCACCCGGCGTGTCTCCATGGGTATATCATCCCCATACTCGGCCACTCGCTGCCTCACCTCGGCCAGCCAATCATCTCCAGAGCCAGAACCTTCCATACTTGTCTGCTCCCAGGGGCGCTGCACGACTGCTAGCGTTGCCCTCAATTTGTAAATCCAAATGAACTGTGTCTCCGAGCTGCTTTACATCACACTAGGACGCCATCCCACCGCTTGCCACCAATGTAACGGATCACCTGGCACCCCGACTGGGTACCTCCGTTAATGGATGCTCCTAGTGCTTCCCGAGGACTCCAAGCACTCTGGCAGACACCCTAATCACCGAATCCGAGAAACCTTTAAATTCTCCCAAGCGTATGAATGCTGTAGACCATTGAATAGGAACCATACGAATAGGCCTGTACTCCTAGCAGTCAACTGGAACAGCATACAATCAATCCTTCCCCCAATAATGAGACGACACATCACTTTGAGGTTAAAACAGGAACTCTGGACTGGCTCATCCAGCCTGGCTTTTATTACACTTGTACACTTACAGGCCACACCCAGGGGGAGGCATAAAATCACCAATCACACATCTGGTGCAACCCACACATTCCCTCCCCTCAGATAAACAGTTAAACCAATTATTACATACAATAAAAATACAGTTTTCACATACACACTGTAACTTTAAAACCATACATCCAATTTCAATAAAAGTTGCATATTCAGACTCAGCATACATCAAACATAAACACTTCCAAAAATCAGCCAAATCCCTCCAGTGGATCAAAAGTTAGCTGGAAGTCCTTTATGACCGACCGCAAGCACAATTTCCTGCCCAAAACAGTTCCATAGATTTGGGCTGTGCGGTCGGTCAATTTCATGCGAAAAAATGACTAAGTCCCATTTCGAACGGGACTTAGTCTCTGGAGCTGCAAGTTCAGTATGGAAGAAGGTAAGGGTCAGCGGTGTTCGGCAGAATGTGTAGCCGATTTTAGTTCCACAGAATCTTTAACATACACCGCTGACCGCATTCGAATGACCAAAATGGCCGCCGCCACGTGTTCGGATGCCGAATGGCGGCCACCCAGCGCTCGGCAATTAACCTGCAGTAACCTCACAGCCTGGGAGGTAAATTGCCTGCACACTTTAACTTCTGGGTGGTCCGCCTGTGTGGTACTTGGTTCAGTAAGCCCTATTTACTGAACCAAGTGGGAGAAAGCCAGGAACAAGTTATTTTACAGGTCTGGGGACATAGTCTTAAAGGGACATTGTTCACCAAAGTTACAAGATGTCCCCAGCCGGTTCTTAAAGGGCCATACACACCAAATAAAAGTCCATACGTTTTCAGGGGCCATAGTCTTAAAGGGTATTGTTACCCAAAGTCTCAATATGTCCCCAGACAGTTCTTAAAGGGCCAGCAGCAGTACAATAAAATACCATTCACTGTGCTTAAAGGGCCAGTAGCCGCCATATAAAGTACAATATGCCCCAAATAACCCAGGGGCCATAGTCAGTAGGTAGGAGGCTAGCAAACAGGCTTCTCCAGGGCCCAGTGGCGAGGTTGGTTTCGCCACATTTCTCCCCTTTTCCAAACAGACTAACAGGGTACCTGACCTCTTGCCGGTCAGTGCCCTTGTTAGTCCAGCAGCCCACCCACAAAACAGAAACAGCAGTACAGCCCACCCACAATAAATGGTTACTACACCTGAGTAAGGGAATAACTTGTCCAGGTCCAGGTGCCTCACCACGGCTGTGTGGGGGACTGGTAGGCCGTTTTGGTGGGTTGCTGAGTGGGCAGAGACCAGCGGTACTCTGCCCTGATGCCAGCACTACCACGGGAGTAGTCTGGTTGGAGCCTGGTTGCTGGAGACCGACTGTCTCCCCTTTAGCTGCGCAGCTCTGCTGTTGGTGGGGGAGACCGACTGTCTCCCCTTTGGCTAAGCAGCCTTGTTGCTGGGGGACAGGACTGACTGTCCTTACACCCTGTGCTGTAGGTGCAGAGACCACAGTCCCATCTGCACAGTTGTGGGGCTTACAGTCTCCCCCTGGTACATTAAGCTGCCGCTGGGGAGAGGTGGTAGCCAGCTCCTCTCCCATTAGAACACTCTGCCGCTGGGGAGAGGAGGTAACAATCTCCTCTCCCAGGCATACTTTCAGTCTTTGTGGAGGGAGACCGACTGTCTCTCCTCCCAATGCAGTGTCCTGCTGCTGGGGAACGGAGACTGGGCTCTCTATTCCCAAAAAATCACGCTGCTGCTGGGGGGTAGGACCAACTACCTCTGCCCCCTGTAACTCAGCCTGCCGCTGGGGAATGGAGACTGGGCTCCCAATTCCCTGCAATTCACACTGCCGCTGGGGAATGGAGACTGGGCTCCCAATTCCCAACAAATCACACTGCCGCTGGGGAGGGAGGACGGCCCCCTCAGCTCCCTGTAGCTTGGGCGCAGAGACCACGGTCCCATCTGCGCTGGTGTGGGGCTTACTGTCTCCCCTTGGTGTGCTAAGCTGCCGCTGGGGAGAGGGGGTAACAAACTCCTCTCCCTTACACACTTTCAGCCGCTGGGGAGCAGGGCTGACCCTCTGTACTCCCTGTAGGCAGGGCGCAGAGACCACGGTCCCATCTGCCCTGGTGAGGGGCTTACTGTCTCCCCTTGGTGAGCTGTGCTGCCGCTGGGGAGAGGGAATAACAAACTCCTCTCCCTTACACACCTTCAACCGCTGGGGAGAGGGGATAACAGGCTCCTCTCCCTGCACCGTAGACTGCCGCTGGGGAGCAAGAACGGCACCTTCAGCTCCCTGTAACGCACACTGCCGCTGGGGATCTGGGCCGACTGCCCAGCATCCCTGTAGGGCCGGTAGAGAGACCGCAGTCCCATCTCCACCTGCCATCTGTGGGTCTTCCCAGGACCAATCCTTGAGGCCCCTCAACATTTGTGAGTAAGGGCCACCTGCTTCCCCACCTGGCAACTCTGGCTGCTGCTGGGGATCTGGGCCGGCTGCCCAGCATCCCGGTGGAGTGACCTTGGTCCCATCTCTACCTGCCTGTTGTGGTTCCTCACAGGACCAGTCTATGAGGACCCCCACTTCGGGTTCCTCCCGCCACCTCAGGGAAAGACGGCTAACCTCCTCGGATGCAGCCTCTACCCGGCTGCTGTAACGCTCCTGCTGCTGAGCATACTTCCTCTCTTTTGCCAACCGGAATTCTCGGTCCAGCCTTGTGTTTCGCTCGGCCATGACCTGGTTCCAGATCACCCGGCGTGTCTCCATGGGTATATCATCCCCATACTCGGCCACTCGCTGCCTCACCTCGGCCAGCCAATCATCTCCAGAGCCAGAACCTTCCATACTTGTCTGCTCCCAGGGGCGCTGCACGACTGCTAGCGTTGCCCTCAATTTGTAAATCCAAATGAACTGTGTCTCCGAGCTGCTTTACATCACACTAGGACGCCATCCCACCGCTTGCCACCAATGTAACGGATCACCTGGCACCCCGACTGGGTACCTCCGTTAATGGATGCTCCTAGTGCTTCCCGAGGACTCCAAGCACTCTGGCAGACACCCTAATCACCGAATCCGAGAAACCTTTAAATTCTCCCAAGCGTATGAATGCTGTAGACCATTGAATAGGAACCATACGAATAGGCCTGTACTCCTAGCAGTCAACTGGAACAGCATACAATCAATCCTTCCCCCAATAATGAGACGACACATCACTTTGAGGTTAAAACAGGAACTCTGGACTGGCTCATCCAGCCTGGCTTTTATTACACTTGTACACTTACAGGCCACACCCAGGGGGAGGCATAAAATCACCAATCACACATCTGGTGCAACCCACACATTCCCTCCCCTCAGATAAACAGTTAAACCAATTATTACATACAATAAAAATACAGTTTTCACATACACACTGTAACTTTAAAACCATACATCCAATTTCAATAAAAGTTGCATATTCAGACTCAGCATACATCAAACATAAACACTTCCAAAAATCAGCCAAATCCCTCCAGTGGATCAAAAGTTAGCTGGAAGTCCTTTATGACCGACCGCAAGCACAATTTCCTGCCCAAAACAGTTCCATAGATTTGGGCTGTGCGGTCGGTCAATTTCATGCGAAAAAATGACTAAGTCCCATTTCGAACGGGACTTAGTCTCTGGAGCTGCAAGTTCAGTATGGAAGAAGGTAAGGGTCAGCGGTGTTCGGCAGAATGTGTAGCCGATTTTAGTTCCACAGAATCTTTAACATACACCGCTGACCGCATTCGAATGACCAAAATGGCCGCCGCCACGTGTTCGGATGCCGAATGGCGGCCACCCAGCGCTCGGCAATTAACCTGCAGTAACCTCACAGCCTGGGAGGTAAATTGCCTGCACACTTTAACTTCTGGGTGGTCCGCCTGTGTGGTACTTGGTTCAGTAAGCCCTATTTACTGAACCAAGTGGGAGAAAGCCAGGAACAAGTTATTTTACAGGTCTGGGGACATAGTCTTAAAGGGACATTGTTCACCAAAGTTACAAGATGTCCCCAGCCGGTTCTTAAAGGGCCATACACACCAAATAAAAGTCCATACGTTTTCAGGGGCCATAGTCTTAAAGGGTATTGTTACCCAAAGTCTCAATATGTCCCCAGACAGTTCTTAAAGGGCCAGCAGCAGTACAATAAAATACCATTCACTGTGCTTAAAGGGCCAGTAGCCGCCATATAAAGTACAATATGCCCCAAATAACCCAGGGGCCATAGTCAGTAGGTAGGAGGCTAGCAAACAGGCTTCTCCAGGGCCCAGTGGCGAGGTTGGTTTCGCCACAGTCATTTTAGATCGGTTAAATGACGTCAAAATCGTCAACAGGAAAAGTTAACTCTTTCCTGGATAGGAAGGTTTAGAGAGACGAGACTGCCCTCTATGGACCAAATACCTAAATTGCAATCTGCATGTTGACCACACCTTCAGTTTCCAATTGGCCCTATAAACTACTGACGTACAGAGAATCTGGCCTTTTAAAAGTTAGGACAAAGGGAAGAGAGAAGTTAGTTGGAGTTGGTGTTGGGCTTTCAGATTTGGACATGCAGAGAGATCCATGACAGATATTCACTCTGGGACCAACACTCAAACTCTCTTGGACCCAACTCAAGAAACACTCCTTGACACTTACTTTTTACTATTACTTACATACCTCCATACAACCAATCATACACGCATTCAAGTTCCTGGGACTACCTACTCATCTGATGAGAATATCTACTTAACTGGTAATTATGCTGGTTTTATTTAATTAATCTAAATTAATTAAAATCTAATAGCATGATATATAACTGGATAAAACACGGTCAGATTTCAATCTTTTGAAATCTTAGTTAACTAAAGAATATATAGTTATAAACATTCCATTCTGCAGGTGGAATTAAGAATAATTATATATTAATGTGATATCATCACGTGTTAACATACCAATGTTTTTATCCAGGTGTATTGATTTGCTCTAAATAAGATAAGATATCTTTTTAGGAAAATTTAAATTTGGTTTATAGAATCTGGTAGATTATTCATATTGGATGGTTCCAGGAAATGATTAATGAGTTGGTTTGCATGTTAGGAAAAATACAGCCAAGGTGACCGATCGAAGAAATCAATCAGGTTCAGTACAAAGGGCCCTAGGATAAATAGCTCTAGAATGTATGTGCATTAGACGTGTCCTAGTCCAAAAATCCTATATAGTCAATACAAATCAGGAAATCCCACAATGAATGGTATTATAAATGATGTTCATATGTATGTAATAGGTAAAGGTGTCACTCAATATGAGTTGAACACCAATGTCAACAAAAGTATAGATTAAACAAATAGACCATCAATAGGGTTGAATAGTCCCTTCTAAGTAGCCATTCAGGTCCATAGGTAATAAAGATAACACAGGTAATTTAAATAAAAGGTGCAAAGGAGAAACCTTCATTCAACCCATTGGGTTGTAGTGTGTTGAGTCTGTAGATCCAAAAACTCTCGCGTTGCCTTAAGAACCTGTCATAGTCACCCCTTCTTTTATCCCGTTTCACAAGTTCCAAACCACAGAACCGTAGGCCATGTGGTTTACCTGAATGATGTCCCTTCAGGTGGCGAGCGATCAGAGTTTCAATACTGAGTTTGGGTGACCTGACATGTTCTCTTATCCTTTCTTTGAAAGGGCAAAAAGTTTTGCCTACATACTTGCAGTCACATTCACAGGTAAGTAGGTATACTAGACCTGAGGTGTTGCAATTGAAAAATGAAGTGATATTAAAGAGATGCTTATTTTTACTGTCAGATACGGTTTTGGAGTCACGTTTAATGTACTTGCAGGCCACACGCATTGGAAAGAGCCAAAAATAGGTGTATTCAGCCAAGTCTTTTTGTTGGAGCGTTTTAATTGGAAATAACTAGGGACTAAGAGGTCTCTTAGATTTTTACCTCTTCGTGCTTTCATTTCTACATTTGGACCCAAGATCTTTTTGAGATGGATATCATTGGTTAGAAGAGGCCAAAACTTCTGAATGCCCAATTTAATTTTGTCCCAGCCTGTGTCGTATGTTGCAATCATACGTGGAGGGGGATTTGTAAGTGTGGAGGGGTTGTTACTAGTCAGAAGGGTTACTCTATCAGACTCCAGAGCTCTCTTGTATGCTTTTTTTCAAGCACCGATTGGGATAGCCCTTATCCTTGAATTGTTGTTGGAGGATATTGGCTTGGGTTTTAAATTCCTGGATGGTGCTACAATTCCTACTTGCCCTCAAATATTGGCCGATAGGTATTCCTTGTTTCAAGGGCTTTGGATGGAAACTATCCCAAGTCAGGAGGCTATTTGAGGCTGTAGGTTTTCTGAAAAGAGTTGTCTGAATGGACCTACAACTATCAATTGAAATTGTCAAATCCAAGAAATTCAGGGCTTTCCACCAAATTCAGAGGTAAACTTTTGGTTGAAGTTGTTTTCGTTTAGAAGATTCACAAAACAATCAAAGTCATTGGATGTACCTTTCCATACAATTAGAATATCATCTATGTATCTTGCCCATAGATGTATCATGGATGAAAAGTATGTGAATTTTTCTGATCCAATGACTGTTTCCTCCCCCAACCTAGGTGCAGGTTTGCATATGATGGGGCACAAGCCGTCCCCATTGCAGTACCCTGCACCTGGTGATAAAACTTGTCATTAAAGAGGAAGTAGTTGTGTGTTAAGATGAATCTTAGAAGTTCTAGAGTGAACTCGGAATGTTTAAGATAATAGTTTCCTCTTTTTTCCAGATAGTATTTAACATCTTGTATACCTCCTTCGTGTGGTATAGAGGAGTACAGTGCTTCTACATCAAGGCTACATAAACTCACAGGTTCAGGGAGTTTAAGATTCGATAGGAGTGCCAGGGTTTGTTTAGTATCCTGGATGAAGGATGGTAGAAACTCTACAAATGGGCGTAAAATTCTATCCAAGTAAATGCTCCCATTCTGTGTGAGATTATTGACACCCGATACAATGGGGCGTCCCGGGGGATCCAGTTTGTTTTTATGGATCTTGGGTAGGCAGTAGAAGGTTGCTATCCTAGGATTCCTATTTAGGATGAATTCATATTCATCTTTGGACAGCAACCCTCCACTGCTACCCATATCCAGAATCTGTTTATATTTCTCCAGAAAGGCATTGGTGGGGTCTGCCTGGAGTACACGATAGGTGTTTGTGTCATCAAGTATCCTAAGGGTCATTTTCACATAGTTGGGTGATTTCATTATAACTATGTTTACACCCTTACCTGCCGGCTTGATGGTAATGTCCCTATCCTCTTGAAGGGAGTGTAGGGCTTTAGTCTCGTGTTTAGTCAGATTCATATTTGGATATAGGTCAAGGTCTACGTTTCTAATGCTCTCAATTTCCAATTTAACTGCCTCCAAGAACAGTTCAATATTTCTGAAACTGCCTATATGGGGAGTAAAATTACTTTTTGGTTTAAGATTTGTTTGGCTTGGAGTAATGGTGGGATAATTTTCTTCCAGTAGGGATACCAGGGCTATTAGGCCATCATGGTCCATACCAGATAGTCCCAAATCCTTCATTTTCCTATCAGTCTGGAGTTGGTGAAATTTACAGAGTACCAATTTTCTAACAAAAGGTGTAGATCTTTTCTCCACACAAATTTATTGCATGCGGGAACTGGCACAAATGATAGGCCTTTTTTAAAATCTTAGTTTTGTGGATGTTTAAAGTACGGTCAGAAAGATTAATGATTAGACTCTCATTAGTTAGTAACGTCTTCTCCTCG